>NC_086194.1:104364269-105014269 GCF_035770615.1 Melospiza melodia melodia | reverse complement strand
GTGGGCAGAATGACACAGAAGCTGACACAAAAGGCTCATGGCAGAGAGGGCAGGACAATGGGATCAGAACTGCTGGGCACACAAAAGACAGATTGAGACTTCATTGAAGGCCATCCTTCCCCATGCAAACTTGAATTTCCCTCCTGGGGGTAGCCAGTTGAAGCATGTCAAAGCAGAATCCATCTCTTCCTAATTTAGACAGTGTGTATGAACTTACAAAACAAGGAAATCATTACTGCCCATGTACATCCACGGTCATTCCAGACTGTGCTGCACTATAGCTTCCTAAAATTGCAGGCTTAGAAATGTTTAGGAAGAAAAAGTAAAGATCTTGGATAGGAAATGGTCTGATTCCCTTCCCTCTCCTTCCTTTGATCAAAATCTGAAATTTAAAATAGGATATGGGAAATGAATGTTTGAGTAAATTATAAAGGCTCACAGTTTCAGTTCAACATCTGTTGCTTCCTTTGAGAGGTTTGGGGAGTTGCCAGGGGTTTTATTTTTTTAATTGAGCAGTTTAAATTTCTTTTTAAATTGCTATTGCTTTATGATATTGGTATAATTTAACACATTAGGATGGTATAATGACCAGACACTGCACTTATGCTTCACAGAAGAATAGCACACAGCTGCCTGTGCTTTGTGCAAGTAAAGTATTCAAAATAATAGCCTTGTGATGAAAGCACATTGAGCTGTTAATCACTTTCCAATATTCTGTGCACAGAAATATTCTTGAGATATCTGAAATTAGACACAAGATGCAAGAGAAGGCATCATTTTTGAGTGGCCATGTGACAGCTATGGCCATCTAATGAAATGTATGTGTGTAGAAATTACTGTACTTGAATCCACAGTAGAAAGAATACCTAGTCTTTCCTTCTTTGACATATCTCTCAAACCCACAATTTCACTTTCAGAAAAGTCCCAAATTGTACAGAAAATGATGATTCAGATGTGCCAGTGTCTAAATTATATAAGTTTCTTGAATGACTTCAGATATGGTGGAAAGCAAAAAAATGTATTATGAGATATGTACCTCACAAGAGACAACTAAAGACAAAAAGAAAGCAAAAAATTCAAAAGGTTCTGAACAGATTCAGAGACACAAAAGTGCACTTTATGGCTCTGCTGTGAAATTTTTCAATCACAAAGTCATTTCCAGACAATTTAATCTTCTTTAAGAATGTTAAGCTGGCATTCATCTTGCACTGATCAGTCTCTTGTGTGCATTAAAAAGAATGATTTGGACAAAGAGTAAAAATCAAGTTTTCTATAGAGGACAAGCATTCATTAAAATACATTTGTTTATTGGAAAAATCTCAAGACTTAAGATAGAGAACATTAGAAATGTCCTACTGGATCAGTCCTATGGTCCATCCTTCCCTGCACTTGCTCTGCAGTAATGGCCAGAGCAGATGCTGTACACTAAAACCATGTAAGCCTGCCCACTGTTTTCTGTCCCCTCCACACTTCCCTAGCATCCACAATGTGGGTTTAGTTTCTCAGTGAGGCTTGTTAAAGGTCACCCTCCCTGCTTACTTCTATCAGTTTAGGAACCTACTGTATGTGATTATCTATCCCCATGTTTTTCTCTAGTTTGCCGATTCAACCTACCTCTTGATCCTCCTGTCACATGCCATTCACAAAGCTCACTGCTACATAGGAGCAACACCTTCTCTTACCCATACTGAGCTTCTCTTCTAGTTTCCTCAAGTGGCACCTGGCTGTAGTACTGTGAGAGTTTTCCAACAGCAGTTCAGCATTCCTCACTGCCCTTGTGGGTTGTGAGCTTCAGCTACATGGCCTCTCCTCAGAACTCTCCACTCTAAACTAGGTGCTTTATTCTTTTCCTTATAGCATAGCTCTTCCAAGCTCTTAAACCAATATAGCTGCCCTTCTCTACCCTGCTTCACCTGTGCTAGATCCTTCTTTCAGTCACAGACAACAAAAACTCACGCAAGCAGACCCAGGATTTGGCTGGGAGCCGGCAAAGAGGCAGCATTTTTACAGAATAGCACCAGACAGGAGGTAGCAACATGGGGGCACCAGTACCATGCTACAACCCATGCCTCCCAAACACCAGACTGCCAAGAGCAAAGGAAGGGAAACTTTTTTTTTAAGAAATATGCATATTTTCCTATTTTATTATATAAAATAAACTTAAGAATGAGGTTATACAGGTTCTCCATCCTTTCCCAATGAGTTACAAATGCTAAATTCTAACAGTCGGGTGTCATCATGCATGGCTACTTCCTGACTCTTCCTGCTGTTTTGATTCTGAAATCATGATGAGATGAAGTAGAAAAAAATAATGTCTCAAATTAAAATGTCACATATCCAAACTTGTCTTGCCTGTGGGGTGAATGCCAGCTCATCTCTGTAACTTGCTGTCACACTCCCATTTGATAAATTTTCTAAAATAATTCAGATGAGTAAATTTATAAAAGTATTTTCTCAGAACAGCCTCCCTGCTTGCCATTATCTATGACTTCCAAAGTTAGTAAGATAAATTCATTAGGGGCACAAAAGTTGACCCCCAGTGTATGGCATCTTTTCTGATACTGCATTCTTTAGTCTCAGCTTACCCTTCTTTATGGGTGGCTCTAAAAGATATGATACAGTAATACCAACTTTTCCAAAAAATTAGAAATTAAATTGACTAGCACACAATCATTTGCAAATTATTCAAATGCATTTGTAATACACGGCTTGAAATTCATGCTGCATTACTCAGTCACCCAGCTTATTCATATGGGGGTAATGAAACTATCATCTGACTTGCATATTAACTAGTCCAATAGAGATCAAAGTATACATCTGACTTTCACCTTACAGTTTTAGACTGAGCTGCAAGTTTCAAGATTATGGCCAATTTAAGATGAAGGTGATTTGCAAAACTAGCCACAAGAGCCCCACTTGTAAACTTTTATAGTGTGCATGCAATTAAAAATTTGCTTCCAGCTTTGAACGTTCATGCTTCAAAAATGTGATTTCCACTCCTTTTATTACAAAAAAATTAAGCAGTTTTGGACAAAGGTTATTACAGTCAAATTAAGATGAGATTTCAGTTCAAAATCCACTAGGTATATTGTAAAAAATCTGAAATATTATTGAAATTTTGATTTCTTTTAGAACATTAGTTTCATACTTAATTTGAAGTAGGGTAATCTTCCATGTTGACAACCACACAAAGAAACAAATAAATTTAAAGTAAGCTGAAAGAATGGCCAATCATTATGGGTTTTTTTATCAACCTAGAAGTTTGATCAGACTATCTAGACTTTTTGAACAACAGCTATCTGTTATGTGGCACAGACAGCTTTTACATTGCTGTTGTCTGTAAGTGTCACCCGGAGATAGTGTGCAGTCATGCATGCAGGCCGTTTTCTGGAAGTGTCTGATCAGCAACACTTGACTTAAAGAAGACTACACAAAAGAAGTTGTAAGTATATACAAATAATTTAAAAAGCATTTAGGTTTTGCATATTTTTGCCTTTTAGAGAATTTCAGCATCTCCTTAACATGTCGATTTAATTGCAAGGCAACTACTGAGTCACCTTCTTAAAAGGCTAGTAGGTTTGTATTTGGCTACTGCAGACTGTACCACTGTATTCCAAATACTTGTTTTCCTCTACTTCATCTAATAAAACTGATATCAACATTTCAATTCAAAACACATGATGGATTTGGGAGAAAAAAAGAACACATCATGAGATCTCAGTGTATCTCTTCCCAATTTATGGTTTACAGGACACTGTTCTGTATGCAAGATCTTCTGATAGTCTAAACTACAGGAAATTAAATGGCAGAAAACAAAGCCAATAGCATTTCTCAGAGTGTTAATGGCTCAGTGTTGCAGCTTGTGAAACAAAAGAGCACAAAAACAATTTGCAGGGAGCATTAACTCATACACTCACCAGGCATCTAGTATGTGTGATGGAGTAGACAAAAAAATATCCAGCCATAACTCTTTTGTTAATATTTTGCTGTTGTAATTCAGAGCACTTTGGTGCCAAAATGTTTTGCAGTGAGAAAGAAAACCACTGTTAATAACAGCAGAGGAGGATTTACTCATGAAAGGTGAGCTAGGATATTGCCTGAAACAATGACTCACAAAACTGATGTCAAAGACAACATTATTTACATCAAAGGCATCAAAGATCCCTCTTTCCCTTCTAATTCTTTCTTTTGTTCTTCATGACACCTTTAATAGACTGAAAGACGTGCTGCATCCTTGTGGGGGTAGGAAATGCACAGGGACAGACACAAAAGACACAATTCAGAGCAGGGAGAAATAAGTAGGAGTTTTCATAACTCCTGAGTTTTCGTAACAACCCAAAGCAATCACCTACAAAGAATACACTAAGGATATTTGAAATTTCAACCCACAATTGCAGCTGGGCTTCTGTGTCAAAACTGATCACAAAGTTGGGTTTCGTTCTAAAATATGATTATGAATAAATGCCATACTCATCCCAGAGGAAGTAACTCTAGTATGTATGGGTCAATCTCTGCCACCAGAGACTTTGCATGGAGACTGGATACTACATAAGTAACAGCCAACAGCCAGTGGTAAGGGCCCTGTTTATGTTCTGCTCATATTTGGCAAGGATAATGCAGAATGTCACCATCCCTTATCATCTAAGCATTTATGTATATATTAGTCAAGCGGCTAGCACAAAAGTACAAAAAAGCATAGCAATACACAAAAAAATAAGGACAAGGGTTTACCCTAAATAAGTTAAAAAATCCAGGGCAGCAAAGAAAAACATCTCTAAATGAAGAATTTCTCTTTGCTAATATAAACAGTGAAGTCCATCATCCATTAGTTACAGACAAATGTCACTTTAATTTAGTCTGTCTGGCCAACACAACTGAACAAATAAATTCTGTGGTGATGGTTTATAACTTAGGTAAAAATGAAAAGATTGTATACTCTGTCAGACAAAATCTGGACAGTACAATTACCAATAAACTTAGCAGATTTTTCTTTTTTTCTGCCCAGAATAATTTAATCTACAATTTCAAAAGAGGCAGGTTTTCCCTATTCAGCACATTAAAAAAAAATTCAATTATTCCTTGTTTAAAAAGGCTGTCCAGGCAGTGAGGCAGTTTACTAACTGCTTTGTGCAGTGCTCTGTGCCTTGAGACAAAAGCAATATGGGAGATTGTAGCTTCAAACTTAATTAATCATACAAAGCTTAAGGAGCCTTTGAGAGTGAAGAATGGGGCTCAAAACCCAACTTTTGTTAAACAGGTCAGGCACCTGTAGCATAAGCAGAGGCCAAGCAGCTTCTGAGAAACCCAGAAACACCTTAGAGGTTATGGAGAAGAATTTTTTTCTGGAGATCTTAATTACATTTATTCTTTCTTTTACAAATTGGCAGATATAGCACAGGTCTGAGAGGAAGGATACATTGGAAGCAGGTTATATAAAACCTGCTTTTTATTTTATTGTCTTGCCCTTCAGAAATGTAGTTTCTGCATTTTCAGTTTTATCTTACTTTTTGTTCCAATAAAACTCAGCCTTAGACACTTAAAGCCTCCTTGCAGTTTTTGAAAAGGCCACTGTACCAATCTTTGGTCTATGTGGGAAGCTTGTCACCCAATCCCAAAAGCATAACTACACAAGAGACTATGAAGGAGTCATGTACTTTGAGGGAAAGAGCCAATAGAAAACACACTGCTAGGAGAAGGCAGTGGTGCCGTGGGAAATTCTCTCAATTTGGCATCCTCTTCATCAGGACGTTCAAATACGTATACTCCATTTTGTAGTCTCTGACTCTCACTTTCATTCTTGCACAGCGGTAAAATACTACAAGAGAAGTGTGACCACATGCAAGGATCTCCACCCTAATGCAGCTGAAGTCTTCTCCCTTGAAAATTACATGAATTAGGTAACAAGTTCTGCAGTATATGAGCTGATATTAAAAAAGAAACTGCTAACAAACCCATCAGCTTTGAAGGAATTAAAATTGCAGTAGCATTTCTTAGTTTGCCTATTTCTGCTGTTGTGCACTCCTACAGCCAGCATTCTGAAGAAAATGGGGCACTGGGCGCAGTCCCGGCCATTGGATCAGGCTCGCGGCTCCTCCAGGGGCAGGGGATGCCCTCAGGGCACTGCCACCCCCCTGTCCCACTCTGCCCCAGTGACAAACCCCAGGGATGGCAGGGCTCTGATCAAGGTGAGCTGAGGGAACTGGGGTTTCTCGACATCTGTGGGCCCTGGAGCTCTGTTTGACCTCTGCCAGGAAGCCTCCACTTCTTGCTTGAGCTGTACCAGAGGATCGATGGGTCTGGATCAACTTCAGTCCCTGCTGGCCATGGAGCACCTCGTCACTCCTGGCCTGACTGCGGCCCAGCCCTGCGGCCCTGCAGGGGATGGCGGGGCCAGGCCCTGACCTCTGGTTTGATTTCCAGGCTGGCCTCACATTGACTTCATTCTGCTGTATTTTCTTACAGTCTTATATTGTGGTTCAGTCTGGCTGCTGTTTCCAGGTCTGTCTTGCTTTCCATGCTGAGAGTGGTGGGACAAGCCTAAGTGAGTGAGCCCTGTGCTCTACAGGCCCTGAGGTGCCCTCCAGTTCCCGACTGGCCTTTCCTTAGGCAGTAGCCAGGCTGTCCCTGCTCCCTGGAGGCAACCTTCTGTATAGACTTTGTATTTCCTATTTCAACGCATTGCTTCCTGGAGTGGCACAACAGAGCTATTCCTCTCCCAGCTGGAGCTTAGCTGGTAGCCAGCTGTTCTAGTACCACCAGGAATGTGATTTTTTCACTACTTGGTTAGGGGAAGACTGTAAATTTTTTATGCTTATTGTGTTTATTCCCCTCCTTCTTTTCTTTACACAGCACACTGTAGTAAAAGAAGCTTTACTAAATGTGTGCTTATACATACATAGACTTGAAAAAAATCCACAATTCCCGTGGCCTTCTCAGATAACTTGCAATTTCAAATTCTAATGGTTGAGATCAGCTCATGTATTTATACTGTCCCACTGAGCTAAATATGACAGCAAAAACAGTTGCAGAAAGTAAAATTTTGTGTATTAAGGAACAATACATGTACATGGGGCAGTTGCTATGAGGATAGTCCAGACTGCCTCAGTCACCAGTTATTGCTAGCTGGGTATAGAATAACAGGTGAAAAAAAACCCTCTCTTAGTATCAAGCCTGAAACAGGAAAAATACTGGAAGACTATTGGGAGAATTCCTCAAAAATACTCTGCAGACCCTGGTTGTTTAAAAAAAATATACACCATGGCAGTAATGTTAATGCTTCTAATACACCTTGACTTCTTAAAAGGGACTTAAAAGTAGCAGCATGCTGCATCTGCCCTGGCAACAAAATATTTTTGCACACAAAATAACTACTTGTAAAAAAAAAATCGTGGTTGTATGTTATATGACCACATATTAATTTTATCATTTTAATACCCACTCTCTGCTTCAGTTGAACAAAAGTTTCAACACCTATCAATGCATAGCCTTCAGTTGTTCATAAAATAAAGCAACAGATTTACAGATTTCTCGTTCTGGGCAGCCAGCCCTTACTGTTTTGTACAAATCTTCTCCCAAGTCTGTCAGCTAGAGCTGCACAGCCTTTTGCATAGCTTTACAACATCTGCTTGGGTCAGCTTTAATGTCAGCAGAAGAGAGTCCTGTGCCATTATATTAAATTCTTCAAGGGAAGCGGTCAGCATTTCTTCTAGACCAGATGGAGCCTAACATGGCAAGGCATCCCTCACATTTAAACCTCATCCATCTGATAGACTCCAGCATAATGGCCAGCATGTGATGCCCATTCTTAGTTCTGTATCTGTTGATGTCTTGGCACACTATACCAGCTAGAGAGGAAGCTGCTTAATGGAACTTAAAGGATTTTTACCTCTCTGCACCAAACTGCAGGGATCTTCCTCCACCCCCATTCATTTACTCAGGTAAGTGAACTACAACATAGCTGTAGGGCTCAGCAGTGCTCCTCAAGGACAGGTAGGCTCACCTGAGCAGAGATGAAGAATTAGAGCTCCCCTTAGCTTGTTTAAGGTGAGTTGGATTACAACTTTCCTTTAGGCTTCATCTTCAGTCCTGTAGCAGCAAACTCAGTCCGCATGGATACTTAGTCTTGATGCTGTTAGGGGCTAATTCAGTCACAGAGGAGCATCACAGCTGGACTGTGTTTGTCTGCCACTTCTCAAAGTCAGTGCAGGTGCTGGAAACCTGGCACAGGCTCTGCTTTCTGGCCATTACTGGTCTGAATCTGTGTGGATTCTCAGGCAAAAAACCCATTAATCTTACATTTCACAGGTTAAAATATTTCTTCCTGCTTATTATTAAACACTCACTGTAACTGCAAGTATATAAAGTATATGTACAGATTCTGCAGGTGTTGAATTTGAAAAGAAACCTTGACTATTTTCATTGCAAACACTTTCCATGCCCCTCAGGCTAGGTGAGAGTAAGATGTGTCCATTTAACTTTTACTGCCTATACCTGCTATCTTACACTCTTCTTCAGATACAGAGTGTGGAAAGAGAGTGGGAATTTAATCTTGTCAAGCTGATATCTGAGGGGTTTTAACTAACTTTCACAACTTCTGTCTAGCTAAGTCCACTGGACCAAGTTTCGACCTGCCTTGCATTTTGTGCATCTCAGTGAAAGGGAATTTTCTCAGATCAAAGGGGACATGGGGCCTTTGCCTCTTGAAATAAAAAATATATATTGGCATGAGAGAGGTTGACTATTCTGCTTCAGACTAAGTCATATTGGCCTCCAACTGACTCAAGCTAAAATTTTGGAGGCAAAAAGCCATACTGACAGAACTATAGAAATGGTATTCTTTCATTTTTAGAATTAATGATATAGTTCTCATGGATTTTGTAGAAATACTCTACTATTCATGTATTAGGTCAGATTTTCTCTGGACAAGGGAATATCATTTGTCCAAACTGACCTTCTTTGTACTAACTTGGAGGTTGCTCAGTGACTCACCTTTGATAAATGTATACCAGGAAGCTCTTGCAATATCACTCTGTTCCAGAAATGTCAGATGCTATTTTCTATAGATTCAATGACCCTAAATAATATTGCACCTTCTGCCTGGTAAATAATTGATATACATCTGATAAAGCAAATGGATCAGGAAGATTTCTGTTGCATGACTTTCCAGGCTGCTGTATATTTTCTGAGGTTTTGGCAACACTAAACCAATTAAAAAATATATATTCACTACAAGCTCAAGCAATTCATGAAAGCAACACATGAAAGAAAATTAATTATACTCTCAGAATGAAGCAATTCAGAGGGTTAATTTGCTGTTGTGAGCCTTATGATTATGAAGACAGTAGGCTATAGCAATTTTAACAGGAGATTTAATTTTTAACATTTCTCAAGGCTTTGTTTGCGTTATGCACAAATAAAACAAATGCTGAAAGCATTACCTTGCAAGTAATCTGAGTCATGAAGCGTGTTGTAATCTTAATCTAGTAACAATGATGAAGTTTTTCCCTTAGTTTCTTAACACTTTTATTATAAAATTGAGATAATCAATTGTCCTTGCAGTGTAAGGAGGCATAAACCAGGATCAGTGAATATCCCATGGTAGAAGGTCTTCCTATTGTTATATCTACAATCAAAATATTAAACACTGCTGAGTGTCATAACCAGAACACCAACAGAGTTTCTCTAAACTTTCCCTTATTTTCTGTCTTGAAGATGCATTGCAGAATTTAAGCTGAACACAGGAAATCTCTGACATTGTAATGTCAGCAGTTAGTTAAATCTAGGAGAACTACTTCATTAAAAATTAGCATAGAATTAAAAATGGTGTAAAGTGAAGTTGCCATGTTAAAATGCAGGACTGGACAGTTTAAATTATAGGCTGCTTTATCTGGAACCCAGTTCTGATGGTCTTAAATCTTGCCACACTTTTCTTTCTTTAACAGACTTAAAGAAATAAAAATGTATGTTTCTCAGACTGAAGAGCAAATTATTATGTGCTGTTCCAGAATTTCCCAGAATATCAGAGTCACTTCCTGTGTTTGTTAGCTGCCAGATGGATCTGGGAGATCCCTGTCAGACCAAAATTCCTTTATTCCCAGGCTTCTGCGATTTTTGCACAGGTCTGCTCTAGTACTCTGCTCTAGTACTCCACCATCACAGACATATTTACTGCTTTTCCTAAAAGGAAGTATTCTGAAATATATATGTGGCAATCTGAAAACTCAAATGATGGCAGTGAAGAAGAACATTTGTAGTTTCCATCCTCAATGCAAAATGTGTCATTTAAAACAATTACTAAATTGTGTATAACACAACTTTCAAATGAACTTGATGTGTTCATATAAAATGCTGAATTCTACCATTCTATTCTTTTACCTTATTTTCATCCATCTTCAGTCTTTACTAACCCAAGTCAATGATATTTCATAGAATCACAGAATTTCCTGAATTGGAAGGGACCCTCAAGGATCACTGAAGTCCAACCCTTGATTGAGGAGCACATTAAGGGCTATTGTCACAAAGAAGATATCTTGTACCAAATCAATTTTTCATTTTCATCACTGAAAATGTGGTAATTGGAGTAAATGCTGTGGTGAGAACTTTGAAAATCATCCAGTTTTATAACAAAAGCAAAACAGTCTGAAGATTTTTACTTTCTTATATGAAATTTATGCTTTGTCAGATATTTACATATTATATATTACTATGTGACTTATCTATAACTTGAGGTTCCTCAGTTGATTAGAGAACAGTGATAATAGCCACGGTGGTGGATTTGATCCCTGCATGCACAATTCACTGAAGAGTTGGTCTTGCTGATCTTTGTGGGTCCTTTCCAACTCAGAGTATTCTCTACTATTCTGTGTGGATTAAATAATCCACACAGACAGAATTCTGAATGAAAAACAGCAAACTTTGCTTCTAGGTGTGTTTATTTGGGGCCAGGTTCTCAGCAATGCAATAAAAACATGTTCATAAGTGATGTTCTGATTTTTACCAGTGTCAATATCCATTCTAGATACATGTCCATGCTAATAGTGCCTAAGTACATTAGAAGCCATTAATAAAGGGCAGTCAAAATTATATCTGAAATTTGGACAAATGTTTCAATTAAATCATTTTCTGCCATTCCTCAGTCTGTAGACATCCACATATTTGGAAGTGGTAAAAAATACTGATGCTAGGCAATGTGTTCTGTGATTTGTTTCTATATTGAGCTTATTTGAGCTTATAATAAGGGAGTTTTGTTAATTTTTTAAAACCAAGGGATTTTTTTTCGTTATTTCAGGGTTTCTTCTGAATCCTTCTGAAAGATTACCATTCAGTCTGTTCTGAAATTATTAACATTACATAAATTCATAGAGCACAGTTCCCATTTCTTTCATATTTTTTTCAGGCAGATTTTAAAGAATAAATTTTCAAATATACAAGCCAATAATATCTTTAGATCTTTGCCCAAAATGACAAACTGTCCTTTTCCCTGTACAGATATGAAAAGATGTGGTCTTGCTGCTGGTGGTATTTGCTCTGTGGGAAAGTGGCTGAAATAATGTTCTAAATGCAAATAGGGTATATATGTCTTAGGCCTTTTGAAAACAACTCTCTGTATTGATTCACTTCAGGAATAAACCCTATAGGACTGATTGAAATTCAGTAAAAGGAACAGAGGAACCACTGCAGATTTTTTGCAGAAATGGCTTGAAGGCTCTAATAAATGTCAGCTGTAGATGGCAGGTAGGGTGAATTACCCAGCAGCTGTGTATCTCCTCACCCTCAAACCTTTTCAATTCCATCTCCTGAAGTCATTCAATTTATTTCAAAAACAGCCTCTTTCTGTGGTAGGTGAAGATTTTTAAAGTGAAGATGAAATAATTTTTAATTGAGTCATCATCCAAGTGAGATAAAAAGAGAATGGTAATATGCATTTTAAGAAAACTTTAGTCAGTGTTAGGGTGCAGATGCTCGTAATGCTTAAAGGCAGCCAACAGATTGCATGCTTTAGTTCCTTAAACGTACCTCCAATGGAGAAAAGTGGGGGTTTTTTTAAAGAGTTAGTGTGAATCTCATTGACTCATCCCTTTAGAGAGAGAACATTGCCTCTAGAGCTTTTTGTGGAAAAGTTAATTTATTTTGTTAATATTTAGTATGAAACCATATTGTTTTACTTTCCTGTTGCTAGCCATTTTCTAGCCTGTTTACTTTTCACAGTGTAGGCATAGTTAACATCTATCCACTGTTTCACAGTGTGAGTATTCACACACCCTCGAGACCCGCACATATCTGCTCAATCTGCTTATTCTTGGAAGGAGACAACTGCAAGAAGACACATAATATAATTTCTTTCAGACTGAATTTTAAAAGTTGAGGTTTCCTGCTTCTTTGTGTCAAGTTTGATCAAGATTTTAATATTTTTCATTATAGAATTCAAGTTGGGATCTTACACAAAAGAATTAATACATTGTCAGTTTATCCCTGATAGTGATGACTGGTGGAATGTATCCTGTGGGTTGGTAGTGATGTCTTCCTTGGCCTAGGGAGCAACTGAAAGGCATCTTTTTAACCTACTTTAGACAAATACTTGTTTGATAAAACAATGTTGAGTGCTCATCATTGTCTCATTTGAATACACCAGATCCAGCAGATACAAAATTCACTCAATTTCATCCAGATTTTCGTATGGTAGATATGATCGCTACAGACATATCAGCCAGCATTAGAAGTCTCTAAAATTTAGGCTACAGGCCAGGTGAATGAGTCTTTCAGATAGAATTGTTTTCTCCTCACTGAGTCTAGTTCCCGTTGACCTTACTGAGATAGGAAAGAATAGTAGTTCCTACCAATGTCTATATACTTTTTAACCTAAAAAAATAAGTCCAGTAGGTCTGCAGAGTTCCCAAACTGATGTTGTAAAACCCACATCAGATTCAACATCACTCAGCAGTCATAAAGAAAGAAATGAGCACAAGGGTTTAGCACCTTACTGCAAAGACACTACTACTAACACACTTTACATTGCCAAATTACAGTTTTAGTAGTCACTTTAAATGCATATTTACATTAGTAGTAGTAATATGATGCATTCAATATTCAGGCATGGAAATTAGAGCTTTTCCTCTAAGAGAGAGTTGAGTTCCTCAGAGCAAACTGTACACAAGAAACAGTTACAGACTACAACATGCAGGTTGCTTTAGCTGCCGTAACAAATAAAAACTTGATTTAATAAAAGTATTTCAGTGGAGGGAAGTGTCATCCCTAAATGGGCAGAGAAATCTGGCAATTTTTCCCGAGTCAATAGCAGAACCTGTAAGAAGTACTACTGAACAGCAGAAAATAATGAAGGAGAAAGCCAGTTGTTAAAGTATGCAGTCTCTTTTGGATTGCTGGCAAGACAGGCTCTTCTGATTTTGCATCCCCTTACTCTCATAGAATTGCTGAGGACCACTGAAGATCAAGGAGAAGTAATAGAAAAAAACACCAATGGAAAAAATCAGAACACAGTTATGTATTTCTGCCAGCATTTGCAATTCTGCTGTCCCCAGACAGAATATGGAAACTGTCAAATTTTTCCATGCTATGGCCCCACTGAGAAGATGATTTAGGAACAGAAGACAAAAAAATCTGCCTGAACTTTGCAACAGTGTTGGGGTACAGAAAGAATTTTTATTAATTTTCCAGAATAAGAAAACCATTTTTTCGTAAATTTCTCTGGAAAGAGAAGCTAGACCTTGCACAATGGAAATTCAGAATTCAAAACAGATTAAAATTGATCTCTAAAACTGCAAGAAAACTGACCTTAGAGTTTGGCTGCAGGTTAAAACTCACAAGTTGTTTCAAGGATGAGAGCAATCTAATGTTTCCTGAGTGAAGCAGGTTCTCACAGACTATTTTAAATTAAAGAGCAGGGTCAAATGTTTCCAATTTAGGAAACTAAAGCAACGATGATGGAATTCTTAAACTATTAATTCTGTCTTTAAGGAAGAGTTATATTGTACCAGGTAGGTAGTATTTGCAGTAAAACACTCCACTGAATTGTTTCAAAGCCAGCCTATGCCAGTTCCTGTACTTCCTGGTGGGAATATTCTTTTCATGATTTGTTGATTCGAGTGGCCATTGGTACATTCAGAATCTCCAACCACAAAATGAAGCCATGCTTATGCCTTTCTGATAGGGCACATCTCCCTTTCTGAAACAGGAAAACTATCTTTGGACAAAAGCCTCAAAACAGCATTGTTTCACCTCTCAACAGACATTAATCTTGGAGCAGCAGTGTTACCGCTCACAGCTACCTGACAGATGGTCAGCCCCTGAGAGGAGAGGCTGTCTCTTGGTAAAGGGATGGTAGCTGCAGGACTGAGAAGTGCCCTGGTGGGATTTATCATCAATAAGGAACTGGTTGGGTGCTGCCAGATCATGACTTTGAGAAGCAATAAAAAGGAGGATTGCAAGAGAAGGCTGTGAATATCCGATTTTTTTCCTATTAGGTAAAAATAGGAGAACTTTCCTTTTTGCTATGCAACTTAGTTTCTAGCTCAGGGCATTCAGAAGATATTCTAGCCACTAGGTATTGCATTAGAGGAACAAGGCATGGCTGAAGAGCAGAAGCAATGACAATTGCTGGCCACTGTTCTGTTTGCGCAGTGATTGCAGAACATTCTGTAATGTGACAACATTAGTAGGAGGTGATAAAAGAGCAGCGTAAAAGCAGAATACCTGAAAGACCTTATAGAATGTACAATGACATTCTGGCTAACTACCCTATCTTTGTAGCCACTGAGGTGGTGTCATTAAAAAGGAAAAGTAACTTTATTGCTGCATACAATACGTTTTAATGTGTATGTTCCTATTGCTTTTTGAGAGAGGGAGGCTTGTGAAAGGAACAAATATTCAAGGAAAGTAAAGAAAGGATGAAGCCACTACCCATGTAATGTAGCATGTTTGCTGACTAATAACAGCTGATCAGAAAATTATGGCTGGCAGAGGCCATCCACAAACTGTGAGCAGCAGACTATGAGAACAATTTAAGCAGAAAAATTAAAGCAAAAGTACTGATTGTGAAAGAGAGGACATTCTCTCTATTCTCTCTATTCTCTCTATTCTCTCTATTCTCTCTATTCTCTCCATTCTCTCCATTCTCTCTATCTTTACCTTCTTTTCTAACAGAGTACCTGCATGTTTAGCAGTTGTTTTTTAAAGGACTATTATTATCATCAGAACCTTGTACACCATCCACCAGTGAAGATAAAACATTGGAGACTTGATCTTCTCTGGCAGTCTCCTGTCTGGAAAGATTCTCCTTCCTACCCATTTTTTGTGAACAGTAATTTTGCTTAAAATTCAACGCACACATACCAAAGCTTTATTAAAATGTCACTGTCTGAGCAGAGCATCAAAAAGCTGCAAAATCTAAGGCTGACAAAAGAAAAAGATCCATGTATGAGCCAGTGACAGTAACTGTCAGGTTTAACAAGGATGAAGGGTTATATATTATATTTTTCATGTCTATTTTGCAAAGAAAGTAATAATCTGTGGGGGTTTTGTTGTGTAATTCTGAAGAAATAGGCTTGTTTTTATAAAGCAGTGATCATGACATTTATTTTTCTAAGTTCTTAAGAGAGTTTTCAGAACCATTTTTTTGTTTTCCTAATAATATAAATTAAATGTCTCTGATGTACAGTGTTCTATGATTTTAACAAGGATGATTTGTTCTTGCATAGCTTCATTTTCACATTAAAGATTTTTTCACAAGTGTGATATTTCTGTATTTAGATACATGCTTTAATTTAGGAAAGACAACAGTAAACATGCAAGCTTTTTCTTTCTGACATCCTTGTATTTGTTTTCTCTCAGAGTTACCATCTTCCTGAGGTTTACCCATGCCAGAGGACAGTAGATTAAATGCAGTAATAATCTGAAAAATCTGTTACATGGGAGAGAGGCTTGCTTATGATGTATCAAATATTAAAACCATGAAGCTGCCTTGCTAAAGAAAGACTGTGCCATTGTATTTCAATGAGAAAACAACACAAAAAACCACCCCTGCTAATGAGACTAATGGCAAGGGGACAACTGCTTCAAAGCAAGGAGGTTTTGTTGTAGAAGTTGTGTTTTTTCTTTATTTTAAAGGTAGAAGTAGGTTTTGCTGCCCTTGCTGACATTCAATAGCACCAAACACCATGAGTAGGTTCACTGATCTTCTCTGTATTGTTTCCCTTGACTGTTCCAGTGCTCTCTGTGTGTCACAAGAACAAGCTGGCGCCACACAGCCGTAGATACCAGACTTTCATCCCTGCTTGCTCCCCCGGTAAATTGTAGCAGCAAGCAGAGGGACTGCTGTTTTTTCCAAGGTTTTCAATTTTTTGTCTGCCTTATGGTGGTAAATTGGTGACATAGGCACAAATGTTTTTTGCAGACATGGAAGGCTTGTGATTATAAAGATTTCTTCTATTTCTTTTTTCCCTTTCTTGGGAACTATTTTCCATTTGAGAAGCAGAAACTTCTGTGAGCAGTTCAGTCGCAGCACTTGAAAAATGAGGCATTTGCAGTACCAGGTGGGCTGGAGTTTCTTAGTTAGCTGTTTAATCTGCTGGTAATCTGCCTAACTTGATATATTTATTGTACCTGCCATTTATTCCTTACTCTTTACTGTCTAGATTTTCAGATTTTTTTTCTAAATGTAATGAAATTCTCTTTTTCTAAAACAGGCCAAATTTGTTCACATGGATTTTCTCCCTATGCATATGTTGCAAATCAAAAGAAACCCATTCGTCATGTATCAGTTATATTAACAAATATCTGATAGAGATATTTCTTTTAAGTGACTTTAATATGGGACAACATAGCCTTGTGCTGAAATGAGTTTAATGAATCCTAGTGATAGCAAAAATTTCTCTTAAAAAATCGAAATACACACGTTCACAAATTTTATCTCCTACGCATTTCAAACATTCACCGTCGGAGCACATACCTGTAAGAGAGGTAACTGTTAAAAGGCCAAGACTTTATACTGCCTGTGAATTGTAAAAGTCCACTGCTAATTACAGTCTTGACATCCTTGGACAACCAAAAAAAAAAAAAGTGTGGTTGACTGTTAAAGCAAGAAATGTTGAATATATAAACCTCCAAATTCACAGACATTTAAGTCATGATTTAAATATGAATAGATTCAACCAAAGTTAGGAAAGTAAATTCAAGAAAGTAAATTGTACCAAGGGAGCTGGAAAATAAATAAGAATTTGTTAACATTATTCTAGTTCTTTTGTGATCATAACATGTAATTTCAGGAATAATTCACTTCTGACTCTGGAAAAGAACTTTACTGGAGCAAAGATATCTCATCCTATTCTTTCTTTAACTCCAGTAGTTTGTCTGCTTTGTACTTAATCAAAACCAGTCTGAAAATACAGAAGCAACTGTCCCTGAAAGTATTTCAGGCCAGACTCTAACTAGAAAAAAATAATGATAATATAAATTTAGCTCATTTTTAGGAATATATTGCAAAAGACATTTGGTGTTTTGTTTCTTAGATGTATGATTTTCAGCTTTGTGAACCTATTAAATAGAAGTACAGAATTTAGCATATTTTTACACTTAAAACCTGTAAAATAATGCCATATTATATTGATTTCTTTATTCACTCTACACAACATCTTTTTTGAGCATCAGACTCAAATAAATGGGTATTATATTATAGGATTAATTTACCAGGGTATAACCAGTATTGTATACTTAAGTCCGTAAATTTTTGTTTCTCTATTTCACTGAGTTATACCATCATTAAATTGATATAATGTAGCAGTGGATATGGCTCAGAGATTATGCAGAGTTTATTGTGACTTTATGCTAGATAAAAATAAGGGAATCAAAACATTTATGTTCAGAAGAAAGCAGCTTAACTCTGATAAAATGAAACTCAGCAACTTTACTTTTGAAAGAAAGCATTTGTTTCTTTCAAAAATGCCAAAAAGTAAATTACACTAATTAATCAAACTTTGAGTGATTTCCAATTAGTTTCCTACAGTTCTTCTATGACAGCTCTTTCCATTATTACAGAGTGTGAAAACAATAAGCAAAAGAGATACATAGAGATACAAGAGAGACATAATAATACAAGAGATGCATGACAACCAGGAGAAATTCAAACATTATACCTTCATAAAACACTCTTTTTTCATGCTCTGGATGCTTATAAATAAGTAAAAAAAAAAAAAAAAAAAAAAGAAAACCACAAAAAAAACAAACAAACCACTTTTAAAGTCCGAAATTAGGTTTACCTACAAAATCCAATATCTATTCAGAATATCTCTGGTGCCTTCCACCAGTGAAGGCACTGTCCCAGGTAGTGCACAGAGCATTCCTTTGCACCTGTAAATTGCTATAGGATGGCAAAGACAAAACTCTTTTCATTTTAATGACAATCTTAATTTCAATGTGTTCTGATTTCCCTAAGCAAAAATAACTCCAGGGTGGAATTCTGTTCTTGTTCATCCTTGTCTTGCTGTTAAAGCAAGTGGAATCATATAAATTGACCCTCAATGTTTTCCTTTCTATCTAAACCAAGATATTTAATCTGAGAAAACAAAACCAGACAGGAAATAAAGATAAATATATAACTCTTAAGTCAGTACTTCCACAAACAATAGCTAAGCTGAAAAAGATAAAGAGATTTGCAATATCAGGCCCAGTCTTCCTACTGCATAAATTGAATTTGTAGTTATTCTTTGTAGAATGTCAGCTCTGCCAATGTAGGAGAAATATTTCCAGGAAGGAGACATATAATTTCTTTCTCAGTGTCAAATGTTATTGGTGTCTCCCACACAAGCAGATCACTGATGCACTCATTTTCAATTGCATCTCCCTGACTATGAGACTTCTCTGTAAATTTTTCACAAGTGCTTCAGCAAATGATGAGGAGAAATCAGTTTATTTTTTTAAATAGTATTTTGTGCTATTATAATTTCATGCATCTATTTCTTATTTTTCTAAAAGCTAAGCCAAAATAATTCTCTGTGGCTCTGACCTGCTTCTCTCTGCTCTTGTTCTATCTTGGATATAGCCTATTTGCAGAGCATTTCTGATTCTCAGTGCTTAATCATGGCGTTCTTAACCTTCAGCTGTTTCTAACAGTAGCATCCTTTGCACTATTGTTCTGGTTCCTGTGTTGAAACAGTTAATTACTATATGGACTTCACATGTGCTTGCAACCATCTCAACTAAAGGTAGCATCTGGAAATTCGACTTTATTTTTTAATTTGTTCCTTTTACAGGGAATATTTTATATCACACCCTTAAGTGCTGGCAACTTTCAAATCTCTGTGTCATTGGCAGCTGCCACATCTAGGGAGAAGGCTGCTGAAAACACGTGCATTGTAAGGCATGCACAACTTCTTTACCAAGCACAGCTGCTTGCTGAACAGCGTCTTTTCAGGGAGCAGAATAGAAGAATATGGAAAATTAGCTGGTGGAAAATGGACGAGAGAAGGCACATGGTGGAAACTCATGGTTACCAAAGAAAAGACTTCACAAAAGGTGGAGAGCTGGTAACATTTCTAGCAAGTTTCTCAGAGGAGTAGTAACACAGTAATAGTTATCTGCTGCTTTTCCCTCTATTTTCTATTATCTCTCTACTCAAGGATAAACATCAAAACCATAGCAATCGAAGTGATCTAAAACTTTCAGCACTGGAATTTTCCCAAATTTTCATCTCAGCTTAGGATGGAACAACTTAGATACTTCTCCCCAAAGAACAAAAATGCTTTACAGTCACACTATGAACAGGCAGACAGAGACATTTCCCTCTTGAAAGCTAAGGACCCCTTTCATATGGGAAATAGAGCAGGTATGGTGAGAGGCAGAAATATGAGTGAGTTGAAGCTGCAAAAATAATGTGATATCTTCTGTAATAAAAAGCGATGTGTAAAATATTAGGCTTTGACCATTGTAAAATACACATTCAAGAAAAGACCATTCAGTCTCCTAGCTAAAAGTCAGTGACTGCATTTTACTGTAAAAATTGTTTTCACTCCAGTGCAGTAATTGTTGGAAGACTGAGGTAGTTCTGTACATTAGTTTTTCCTGCCTGCAAAGGCTAAGAACATATCCAAAAAAACAAAGGTTCAAACTGGTAATAAGAATTATGATCAATCCTATGTTAGAACTCCTGTAAAGAACCAGGATTTCTTTAAAATTTGGGTGAGCCACTCTTCACACTACTGCACTGGAGATTTTAGGTGCAAATTGTGATCAGAAAGAAGTGAGATCGATCCTTCCAATGGCTGCAAGCTGGGAGGGAAAGTGTCTGTCTCTTTTCTCAGGTAAAAAGTCATACACAAAAGCTGGCTGAACTGTCTGCAGGGAAGTTAGTTTGGATAGTAGGAAAAAATTTCAACACTGAAACAGTCAGAGCATTGGAACAAGCTGCCCTGAGAAGTGGTTGAATCACTATCCCTAGAGATATTTAAAAGATGTGAAGATATGGCACTTGGGGGCATGGTCTAGTGGTATTTTTAGCAGTGTTAGGTTTATGGTTGAACTTGATCTTAAAGATCTTTTCCGATCCAAATTATTCTGTAGTTCTATTCTGATGCTGCTGCTGCTGCACTCATGTGAGTGGGTTGGGAATTTCTCAGGCAAAAGACAGAACAGAGTGATCTGAAGTTTCACCTTATGGCTTCAAATCTGACACTGAGGTATTCTTTCATCAAACAGACAAAATCACAGAAACAGCTGGGAGATGAGGTCAAGAAGTATGAAGGGTCTATATTTAATTTTTAACAAAAACCTGAGGGCAACTTATACAATACAGGACATAAATATTTCGTCTCTGGGAAACTATGAATAACAGTGGACTTCCTTCAGATCCACCTATTCCTGCTATTATTCTCTACGAAAATCTTTATCTTAACTAATGGTGTTTTCTTTCTGTTTCATACTTTGCAATGAGCTTGCCAGGGATGTTTAAACTGCATCTCAGTGCTCCCAACACTTGACTACTGTAAGGAGTCACAGACCTTCACAATTAACAGAAAATATCTCCTTTTCCCAGCAGCTCAGGTAGTTCAAGTTTTCACAGCGCAGCTTTCTGGGCCTCCTAGAGTCCCAAAAGGTAATACTAACCAGCAGTCATCTTAAACAGGATTACAAGTTGATGTTATCATGGGACCTGTTTAGTCTGATATTCTTTTTCCCCTCTCCCTATCACCAGCTCCAGGAGGTTGGGTAATCCCTTTCATAAACCATCTTTATTATGTAAAACTATTAAAAAGGTATTTTTCACCCCATTGGCTCACCTCTATTAATGAAAATGTAAGTTGTTTTCAAAATATGATCCTGAGAACTCTTTCGATATGTAGCATTTTTAGCAAACATACTGCAACACAAGGCTTTAGCTCTATATTATTAAAACAATTGACCTTTATGCAAGTGTCTGTTGGAGAGCAAATCAATTTGGGAAAGCAAGATTTCATGGCCTTCCCAGCTGCCACTGGTCAAGGATGTGCTGAGGAATGGTTTTCCAATAATAAAGGTGACAACCTCAGGAACTAGTTCTTTCTCTAACCATAAAACGTGACATAGATTATGCATGTCCTATGACAAGTGGCTGGGTGTGCTGGGGTTGTTTAGCCTGCAGAAAAGAAGGCTCAGGGGTGATCTTACCACTCTCTACAACTGCCTGAGGGGAGTCTGTAGCCAGGGGGTTGGCTTCTTCTCCCAGGCAGCTGCTGACAGGACAAGAGGAAATGGCCTGAAGTTGTGCCAGGGAAGGCTTATATAATATTCTGAAAAATTTCTTCACCCAAAGGGTTTTTAGAAGCATTGGAACAAGTTACTCTGTGAAATTGTTGACTCACCATCCCTGGAGGGTTTTAAGGAAAGACTGGATGCGGCACTTAGTGCCATAGTCTAATTGACATGGTGTTCAGTCACAGGTTGCACTCAATTATCCCAGAGGTCTTTTCCAACCTAAGTGGTTTTGTGATTCTATGAAACAGATCAATTATAATTCCTCAGAAAAATTTAAGAAGCATAAAATACTAATAAACTTCTGATTCCTTTGGAATTTCTACAAACCATCAGAAAAACAGTAGTGAGAGCGAAAGGCACACTGTAGGCAGCTTTGGCGTGAGGATTTCCTGTAGCTGATGCTCTGAAACCAGTAGTCACTTAAGGTTTTCAGGGCTGAATATACAAGATTTAGCTAAGTTTACATTTTTACATTTTGAATCCATTTGAGTGGCGCAATAGACTTAATACTGTAAAGCAGGTCTGAGCACTCAAGATACAGCGTGGATTGGACTTAATTATCACAGCAATTGAGAATCCCTACAAATTTAGAGTCCTAGGAGCATGAAGTCCTAGACATCAACCTCAGTGTGTGCTTAGTAAGGATGTTTTATTGTTCAGCTAAAAATTGTGTTGAGTTCTTCTTATGACTCAGGAGGCAGACCCTGTGCCACCACATAATTCCATTGCAGTTTAATCATGTCAAGCAAAACCAAAAAATCAGAATATTTGGCAATAATCTTTCAAAAGAAAAACTGTTAGGAGACCTAAAATACTGGAGAATGTCATTGTAATTCAGATCTTAAAGCATGGAAAGAATATTTAAAATATTTTTAATCAGATCTAGAAGTACAATGCAGAGGATTTAGTTAGTACTCAAATACTAGTTCACTGTATGGTGAGAAACAAAGCATCCAGAGGGTCTTTTCACAGGTCTGGAGTCTAAAACATCCCTCTCCAAAAATGAAAACTCTGGGTAGGAATGGAACTATTGGATATTTTTGATACACCAATCAAGATGTAGATGATGCAAAGGAGAAAGAAGAGGGGGAAAAAAAGAAAGATAATAGATTTGGAATAATATGCTATTTGTGCTTAGCAGCTAATAATGTCAGAAACACTTTTAAAAGAAATCTTCAAAAAGTGAAGTTATTTTTGTTCTGTCCCTCTTTTAGAAAGCACCTAATTCTTTCAATTAATTGGTTTGAATGACAGTTGTAAACTAATGAGCTACAGATGTCCAACTCTATAAGCTGCAGTCAGAAAAACATGGTTTATTTATCAGTTCTTTACAAGGGAAAAGAAAACCCAAAAACTTTTTTATCTCTTCTTTTTATTTGTGTTTAGCTCCTTTTAACTTTAAAAAATCTTTAGCTCCATCTTCAGAGCAGTAATGTGTCTGCACCTTCAAAGCAGAGGCGTCAGAATCTGTTAAACACATCACAGGGCACAGGAAAGTAACTGCTCAAATGCTTTGAAATATGGTTGAAAACAAGAGAGAATTTAAAACCAAGTGTGAGGTAGAAAACTTTAAAGTACAATACCTCCCATGGATCCATCCTGATTATAGAAGTTACTTGTGCTAAGTTGGTTTGGGGATATGTTGCATGGCCTAAACACATATTTTAGTAAATATTTGCCTGAATAAGGTTATGTTTTACTAACGTGCACCTAAAAAATTCTGTTGAAAAACCCTTGTCTGGGTTAGGGGGAAGGAGTAAGGAATGCAGTAAGAAATGCTGATGTATTTAACCCGATAAATTATTGGGCACTGCGCTGAGGGTCTTATTGGGACTGCTGCTGAAAGTTGACAGCCCTTGACAGCAGAGGCTGGATACTTAATATCCTACCATGTTTGAAAATAGGAAAGCCATCATTTGACAGAGTTAATGGGCCTGCTGTCAGCTGCATGAGAGCTGGATTTTAGAGTAGTAAGCTGAGGAAATCAGAGGATGACAGAATAAACTAATTCTCCACTGAGATCATGATTGCTTTAAATGTCAGTACTTTAAAGGCATTGCATCACTTGGAAGTGCCAGGTGTGCTTTTAGAAATGTTTCCCCCTCCCCCGCTCCAAATCACCAGTGCAGCTTCTGTTTGAGACTGAGACGAGGTAGGGCTGTGACCTGAGCTGCTGAGAACTCTGCATCTCCCTGAACTGCCAGTAAATTTAAGCAACTATATTTTGTTTATCACTGTTTCAGGTACTCAGATTGCAGTGTCTTCAGCACCCTCTTCATGCAAATAATTCTTGCAGCTCAGTAACCTGTTTGGGATCTAGTTTTACTGTAACTACATGGGTGTTGAAGAAAAGACTTAAATCCCTACAGGCTTGATGTAAACATACACATCCAGCTGAATATGCTTCAAGTCCATCTTTAATAAAACAGACTTCTTCTTCTCAAATTTCAAGTCCATCTTTAATAAAACAGACTTCCTCTTCTCAAATTCAGCAAAGCATTGCGTACTGTGATCTGTGATTAAAAAGCCACTGATATTAAGAACATTAATGTTTGCATTGGTTTGGGTTTGTTTTTTTTTTTAACACTAATTAAAGCAAATTTAAGTTTTAATAACAGCTAGGAGAATATTCAAAGACAATTCAAATTAAGCTGGACTGGTTATGTTCAAGTGTCCCAAACTAATTGCCAATTGTCCTCTTTTCTGCAAAATGTAATCCTTTCAGAATTAGGAAGATGCTTGTTGCCCTGGAAATTGCTTGTTATCTCTTCATCTCTCCCCCAAAGTCAGGTTGTAAAAAGAATAGCTTTAACACTTATGAGCTTGCCCTTTTTCCCATTGATTCAGGGTTGTGCAAAGAGTAGTTGGACCGGTTCAGTCAAACATTAAAAGCTGTTAAAACCATAACAAGTTGAGTTATGAGTTACCTAATAAAATCTGCTCCTTACATGCCTATTGCTGCTGTTTTTTTCTTCGTGGATCACAAACAGTATGTTCAGCTCAGCTGGTACTTTCTTCTTTATCTATTGGAAGCAAGTGTGCCTAACAATGGAAGGAGACATACAACAGCTCAATATCTCTAATACCAATAAATAGTTAAAATAGAAAGTGGAGAAGGAATGTGTATGATATGTCAAAACAACAGCAGCTCTGATACCTCAAATTTATCTCTCTATAGATGCTGGATTGTGGTAGGTACTGTAGGGACTACAAGAACTCCTCCCTAAAAGTAAGCAGTACCCCAACAATGAAAAAAAGGCAGCAAACACATGTGAGAGTTCTCCACTCCTTAGAAAAAAGATGTTTCCTGAAAATATTCCAAGTAATCTTCTCTGCTGGTTATTCAGGGTACTGAAGAGACTTAAGCAGAAGTTTGGAGGTCACTTTTCACAGCCTTAAGGGAAAAAGTTAAAATGGGAAATACAGCTACTCTCCCAGTCTTACACTAACGTGATGAAAAAGCACCATCTCTCATGAAAAGACAAATTCATACGACAGAAGTCCTGGCAATACTGGGAAGTTGTAAAATAGCCTTCAGACAATTCTCTGCCCTGAAGCTGAAGTCACACTATAGATTGTCCTGGGCAGCAGAGAGAGCATTTCCCAGGAACTACCCATTCTCATCTCCTGCACACTGTACTCTAAGTTAAGGTGTATGTATAGTAATACTGGCTTTTAAACATGCCTAGAAACCTGAAATTAAACAACTCTTCCCATATGTAAAATGAAGTAAAGAAAATAAGACTGATTAGACAAGGTCTGGTAGGCAAGTTATTTACACTCTGTGTACATAGGTGTGATACTCTTATTATTAACTAGACTTTGTAGCTGGATTTATTTCTTAGTCTTGTGTAATGTTTTTTCTAAGCAATTGTCAGTCACTGTTTGTACTTTGTGTTTAATTTTAAGAATATTTTTCTTTCTAGAAAAATTTTGGTGCTCTCTAGCTCCTAATCTGCTTTTAATTAATCTGAACTGCCAATCTGACTGTGTTAGCACATTGATGTAAAGCAAATGGCACACACAAGTCAGAATTTGCAGCTTGATGGCTGATAAGCATTAATAGATAAACTTATAGATGTATTAATTCTGCTGGGATCTAGTCCACGCCCAGAAAATTGCAACTGTCTGCTCATACTCTTCCAAGAGCTATTAGAATTTCATGACAGAAATATCATATGGATGACTGAAATAAGATAGTTATATTATCTAGCTGTATATAATTATTTTAACATTTTGCTGCCTAGTGGACTTTATTTGGGAAAAACATTCAATAAATATTCTAGACTCATGAGAATGTAAATAATAGGGTACAAATTGCTAAAGAAAATACTTGTCCAGGACAAACACTGCTAAATACAGCATGACAGGAGCTGGACTCAATGACCCTTCCAGCTCAGAGTACTCGATGGTTCTATGATTCTATGACTGCCAATTCAGGCACAATAAGGCTAATTGAACCACTCATTTTTATGTTTCCTCCTAGATAACAAATTAAAATATGGAGTTGAAACTTCATGGTATCATCTTTCCATATCCTGTGTAATGAGCCAGTCTGCGAGATGTCTTCTACAGGGGTGATTTCCTATGGCCTCAAATCTTCATCACTGCAAGAGGCTACCTTCCCTAGCTACCTCAGATGCATGGCACACAAGCAAAGTCACAAAAAAGGAAAAGCAGTGACTCCTGTCCTGCTGAATTTCACTGCATGTCGGCTCCTACAAAGCTGCAGTCTCTTTCAACACAGGCACTGTGAATTTGAAAATTAGCTCCAAAATCTCTAGTTTCACTGTCACAGACTACATTGATGATGCAGCTTGTTACAACAGCTTAATAAGACAATTTTGAAGAGTGTAGAAAATGCTTCTTGGCATTAGAAAATATCAAAAAATAAATATTTGTGTCCTTCAGCCCCTTAGAGTTCCAGGATAAAAGCAAAATAAAATATAACTCTTCAGTGGGTTATTTCTGGTTTGTACTGCCACGGGTTCATTTCTACTGGCATATCAGACAGCATTTTCTCTCTGTCACTTTGAATACTTTGAATAGGAGATGCAAATCACTATCCTCATCCATGGAACAGAGGAAACAGAAATCAAGAGATGTGAATTAATCTCAGAAAATTTATGTTCCAAATCACTCTAATAAACAGGAATGGAATATTGGGTTAGTAGAACAGAAGTTGCCTATTTAGCAAGGCATGTTGCCTTTCATTAAAATTCTTTTATAAAGTATGTCCTAATTCACTTGTTCAAGGTAACTGTGACAACTTTCTGTGCTTAAATAATGGTAATGGATTAAATGGCAAAAATTAATAGAAGCTAAAACGTGTAGTTTTTCCTCTGCTCCTCTTCCACATATCATACTGTGTGTGTATAGAAGACTTTTGTCCCTTTTTTTTCCCTCTGGCAAGGACATGAAAATAGGTGTTTTTAATAGGTTTCTCAGAACCAGCTTGTTCTACTAAGAAGCAGAATTTGCAGCATGTGCTTAATCGCTCTTTACCCTGCTGAATTTATCTTTAGCGATTTCACAAAGCTCAGCTTGCTTGCAAGGGTGGAATTCCTTTTGTTGTTTTCCCTTGTTCTTACATTGTACCATGCATCATTCCATTAGTCCACAGCTTAGCGCTCATTGACTATCATCATTCTTTTTGTGCCTAATAATGTTTACTAAGGTTTTAACAGCATTCCTGCACACAATAACTGTAGCTAACAGATGAAAAACATGGCCATTTCAGCGCAAAACAATTAGCTTACATATCCTTGAGACACTGCTTGTGTTATAAAGTGCAAGTTAAGAAGGAGGAAACCATGCATGTTAATTGGAAATAAACACAAAATACATTACTGGCATGTATTTGGATGCAACAAAAAGTAGCACTTAAGCACTGCAATTAATAGGTTCACTTCATGGGGAATATTTTAGGGCTTTATAGTCTTGCTTTAGAGGTCTGCATAAGTGATTCTGATCATCACACATAATTCAAGATACACTTGTGGTGCCCAAGAGACTGACAGAATATGTATGTGCCCCTTTCTTCCTCATTGTACCTATACTTCCTAGAACATCACTGTTCTCTGCATCCATGCAGGCAGTCTTCCAAGGAAGCCAGAATATGTGGCTGGGCATACCTGGCATCACCAGGAGTTCCCCACTACCAAGCTTTCTTTGAAGCCTGGTAGAAAACCTTTCCAGGAGAGTCAAATCTCTTTTCTGCAGAAATACAGAATAAATCCAAGGGGCAAAAAGTCATTTATGTGGCCAGAAATTGTTGCCTGTGAACACAGAGGAGGCTGGAAGCATGGCAAACTGCTGCCACCTGCTGCTGGTTCATTTTCAGCCACCAAGGCTCCAGCAAACCAAATGTTCAGCAGCCAGCAGAAATTGCAGATCATCTCTTTCTTTAGGGGAAAAAGGAAAAAACAAAATGCTATATTTATCCCAAGAGTAGGAAAGCACTGATTAGACTGAGGGCACCAGTGGCAATGCTGTGGTTGCTAGCATTCAGTACCTTGGCTTTTCTACCCTACAATTGCCACTCTGTCAGTAACTTAAATGTGACCTTGAGAAAGCAAATTAAGCTTTTTAACGCTATTTTCAAACAGTAGAAGGGAAATAAACCACCCGAGGTTCTTTCAAGGGTTTCTAAAGGTGATGAATATATTCATGTGGCTGTTTAGGAGTGTGCTTTTTATTAATATCTTTACATCTTAATTATTTCAGAAAGCTATTTTAATAAAGCTCCCATTGTAATAAAATTTTCATGCTTTATTAACAAGCAGAAATTAATATTGAACTGAAAGGCAGTTAGTCTGCTCCAATTGTATATATAATAGGGAAAAAAGAGAACAGCCTGGATTAACAGGGGAAGGTTAGATAATATAATGCTTTTGTAAAGGTTTACATCCATGCATTGTATGCGGCTCTGGCAGTTGCCAGTGAGGTCATGAAAAAAATGACAGGGTATATCTGGAGATCTGCTTCTTAAATATTTCAGCAATCACTGAATTTCAAACCAAACTCAGAGCTTAAGTTATCATGCTCCATGTTTACAAATAGGTACCAAGTTATGAAGCCCCACAGTCTACTAGAGGCAGTAAAATGAGCGTAATGTATGCTAGCCTGCCAGCTAAGAGCTCTGACTATTTTTGCTGCCTGTAAGTATCATATACTTCTGAAGGAAATCCTACCCTGCTGGTGACACTGTAATGCAAACTGCCCTGATATCTCTGCCAAGTGTAGAAGAGCAAGCCCCAGAACTGGAACTACCATCAGGTGATTTTCTGTGATGAAGATGAGTGTCTCCATGAAAGGGACTTTGATGGCTCTGGGTGAAGAAAAAGGGAACTGGTTCCCAAGCAGGCAGCTCTCTCAGGGACAGGAGTAAAATCCTGGAGCTCTCAATGTTGGGGATGGCTTGGACCCTGATTCCAGAATCATTAAGGTTGGAAAATACTTTCTAGCATCATAGAGTCAAACTATTAGTCCAGTACCACTATATTCACTGCTAAATCATATCCCCAAGTGTCACATCCAAATGTATTTTGAATATTTCTAGGAATAGTGACTCTACCACTTCTCTGAGCCGCCTGTTCCATTGCCTGACCACCATTTCAGTGAAGAAATTTTTTCCTAGTACCTAATCTAAACCTGCCATGGTGCAACGTGAGGCCTTTTGCCTCTTGTACTGAGGGGCCCAGAACTGCCCAGATTTCTATTTGGTTGGGCTGGGATGAGGTTAATTCTCTCCACAGCAGCCCTCTCAGAGCTGTGCTCGGCACTGATGGCTATAGAGATGTTGATGACACACCAGTGTTTGGGCTCCTGCTGAGCAGGGCTGGCACAGCACCGGGGATGTCTCTCAAGCATTCTGCCCTTCCATCCATAGGCTGGGCTGGGCAAGATCTAGGATGGGGACGCTGCTCGGCCAGCTATGACTGTCACCCAAAGTGACCAAAGGGACATTCCATACCATGTGACATCTCCTCAGATATAAAAGCTAAAGAAAGGGGAGGAGAAAGGGGCAGCATTAGTTTTTTATGTTTTTTTGTGGAGCAACTATGTATCTTGAATCTCTGCTTCCTAGGAAGTGGCAGAACATCACATGCTGTAGGGAATTAGAGAATAAAATCTATAGTTCCTTCCTTAGCTTGCATGCAACTTTTCATTTTTGCTTTAGGAAACTGCCTTATATAGACCAACAAGTTTTTTACCATTGCATTTTGTTCTCCTGTCTTGCTGAGGAGGAGGAGAGTTAGAGCAGCTTGGTGGGCATCTGGTGCCCAGCCAAGATCAACTCATCACAACAGTGTTTGAGGAGTGGTTTCACCTGTGCTGAATACAGGGACACAGTCACTGGTCCTTCTGGCCATACCTTTTCTGATTCAGGCCAGGATGCCATTGGCCTACTTGGTCACCTGAGCACACTCTGGCTCATATTCAGCAGCACCCCCAGATCCGTTTCTGCCAAGCAGCTTTGCATGTACTCTTCCCAAAGCCTGGAGCCATGTATGGGGTTCTTGTGACCCAAGGGCAGGACCCAACGTTGACTTTGTTGAACCTCACACCACTGGCCTCAGCCCACCAACCCAGCCTGTCCAGATGCTCTGCAGAGCCTTCTTACTCGACAGCAGATCAACACTTCCTTCCAGCTTGGTGTATTCTACAATTTTACTGAGGGTGCACTTGATTGCCTTGATTCCTAGATCATTGATAAATATTTTGAACAGGACTGGACCCTGGAGAACATCACTTGTGACTTGTCAACACTTGGATATAACTCCATTCACCATCACTTTTTGGACCCCTCTCTCCAGACAGTATTTACCCAGGGAACAGTGCATCCCTCCAAGCCATGAGCAGCTTGAGCACTCAGGTTTTCATTTAGTTATGCTTCTGAAGGCTGCACATGCTCACTACAAGGCAAGTATTGTTCTGATCTGACCAAAATAAACATGAAGTATAATAACTTTGTCTACACGTTTTCCATACATTTTTAATCAGTATTTGAAACCCAAATATTTCTAAGGTCAGGACCATTGGAAGAAACTCATATACATGTCTGTTATATATGAAACAAGCTGCAGATACAAGACATTCTGTGACTGCTTATGTATGTGATTTCTGTATTGGTTTAGGCAAATAAGCAAGTTTGGACCATGCAGTGAGGACTCAGTAGCATTGAAGAAAGCACCCTGGAGATAAACTGTCCACTGGCAATGTGCAATGTGCAGCTACTTCAGGGAGCTGAGTTTCTTATTTCCCATCTCTATATCCAAAACAAGGCCTTTGCCTCCGTTGCATCTTTCATTACTTCAATTCTCAGATACTCATATACAAAATTGTATTTGAATGGTGATATTTCTCCCATGTGTGTTTTGTTTCACCATAATCAAAAGGAATACATGGAGGTTGCTGTCTGTGATAAGATTATCTTGGAGCCTCTTGGCTTATCAGATCAAAATTAACTCCAGGAAATCCCAGGGACATTCATGATGTAGCATCAAACTGTAACACTGTTCAAGGATGAGTTATACATTTCTCAGCATGAAAAATTCTGCTGTAAGTGACTTCTTACTTCCTTAAAAAATATAAGTTTATTTTAAGAACAAAAACAAAACACATGCTTCTTCTTTCTATTGTGAAAGAAGGGTAATTCACCCCCCAGCAGGGCATCTTTACTGTCAATCAGGAAAGTTTCCATTATTCATCTCAGTACAACAAGCTGGAAATTTTATCTTTATTTGAAGAATGGCTGGGGTATGAAGAAATTCTTGATGCCAGTTTTAATAAGGGTTTTTGTTATCTATCATTGTTGGCCTGATTATATAACAAAAACCTTATCCAAGATCTCATTAATACAGAGATTTTTAAATTAGGACAAGGTTATTAATTTTCAATGTTTGAATGCACGCCAAAGTATTTTTTGTTTTCAGCTTGGGGCACAAACACAAAAAGTAAGAGAGAGAGGTTCCTCTGTTTACTGGAGTAAGGCATTGCCACTCTCTGCTGTCAGCCACCATCCTTACCTTGAATTCCTTAACTCAATTTTTCAGTACTTGCATTTATGCAGGGAAGAGACAAGCCTGCAACACTTTGCACATAAATCCCTCTGAGCACTAAATAAATACTCAAGATTTCCTGGTTAATCTATGAAATGTTCTAAGGCCCGTTCATGTGATACTTTCACTTCAGCTAAATATTAAAAACCACCAGAAATTCTGAGAAAATATAATCCTTTGAGATCTTCATGGAAACTGGTCATCACATGCCCAAATGAATTGTAGAGCAGTCAGCTAAGCTAATGAGATCTCTCTAGTTTCTAGTTTGTAATCCTATTATTGCAAAGTAAGGGTAGCTCATGTCCTCAGCCTGTAGGTCTACAGCAGAACATACTTGCTTACTTCATCTGGAGCTGGAAATGGTACTTTCCAGAAGGGAGCTATACACATACCAGTTGTTGGAAAGTCATGCTGGATCTCATTTCTTATTTTTCCTTTCTTCTTTCCACAGATCTTAATGTTGTGATACAGATTTTTTACTTCTGATGCCATTACAAAGTTATATAATGATCCCAGTTCATGAGAGGAGCAGCAGAACAGGTTGCAGTATTTACATTAGACTGGGCTACTGCAGGAAAGGTGAAGATCTCTGGGCAGTTGCAGATGGGTAGATAAATTGGAGTAAATCAGATATCACCTCCTTCGGTTCAAGTCCTATCAAACTGCATTACCACACAATCAGTCACTGAGGCTGAATAGCACCTCTGGAAATGGTCTAGTCAACCCTTCTGCTCAGATTAGGGTCACCTAGAGTAGCTTGCTCAGGGCCATGTCCATTTGGGTTTTGAACATCCTAAAGGATGAAAGACATTTTTTTCTCTGCTGAATTACCCAGGCAATCCTGTGTTTAGATTTTTTTTTCCTTATGTTTATGTTGGAATTTTCATATTTGATTTTGTGCTTATTGTTTCTTTTGTCCTGACACTGATTCTCTCTGGTTTCATCCTTTTTTACCATTTCCCATGTCAGGTTCCAGATGACTCTGCCTTTTTTTCATACAACATATTTTCAGTGCCTTAATCATTTTTCTGACCCTTTTCCAACTTTCTGCAGTGCATCCATGGCTTCTTTGCACCAGGGAATGGGAGACTCACCTCTCTTGACCAACTGGCAACAATTTTCCTATCACAGGCCAGTGTAATACTGATACCCTTTACACCAAAGGAGAATTCTTATTCATGTTTAACTTTGTGTCCACTGGGACACTCAGGTCCTCTCCTGCCAAGCTGCTTTTCAGTTACTCTGTCCAAACCTGTACTGTTGCACAAGGCCATTCCCTCAGGAACAGGACTGGGCATTTTCTTTTGTTGAATTTCATGAGGCTTCTCTCAGTCCGTTTCTGCAGATTGTCAGTGTCCCTCTGAGTGGCAATATAACTGTGTAGTGTATCAGTCACTGCACCAAATTTTCTTATACTCCCAACCAAATCTACCAACACTTCCTTCAGTTCCATTGTTCAGATAGTCAATGATGCTGTTAAATAATATTGGTCCCAGCATCAGCCCTTGGGGTACACCACTGCAGAGAAACCTCCAGCTGGAGGTCATGTCACTGATAACAATTCTCTGAGCTTGGCAGGTCAGGCAGTTGTCAAGCCATCTGGTGGTCCTCTTGTCTCACCTTTTTGTCTCAATTTGTCCATGAAGAACCTTTGAGAGACAGTGTTTTGCAAAATTTGATATAATTATTTCAGTGCACTAAGTTTGAAACACAAAAATATTTAAGATGCCATAGGGGAAAATGTAGTAAAATATCTTGAACTGAGAGGCATGACCTTTCTTAAATTTGTTTGCTCCAACACAGAGTATGTCTTGGGATAGTCCAGTTAGCTTTACTGGTATGCAAGAAATTTGCCTGATTACAACAGATGAAAAATATTGCTTAGGCAATTGGAAGTGAGAGCTGTCAAGGTCACAATGCTGATTACAGAATGCTTTTCAATGACTCTCTCCTTATGTGCTAAGTTGCTATAGTGATTATCCATCTGCTTTTACAGCAGCTTCACAAACATCAAGGAAAACTAATCCATTTGCCTGTAATATTCATTCTGAATATTAAACTGTTATATGAAATAGGGTGATACTTGACACTTCTAGTTCATTAAAGGTTTCCCTGGACAGATCTACAATGATATTACAAGGCATTTTCAAGCAGTAGGCAAAAGTTTTTTAAACCTGATAAGCAAAGTAAGGAAATTACCCATGCAAACAAGAACGGCAGCTTGTACTGATAAACCTTAATCAAAATTTATGAATGAAATTGTAGTCTATAGAACATATACAGCCAAAAGAAACACCACAGTGTAGTAGGGTTTTCTCACACTAAGGGCACTATCATGATATAGTACCAATGCGCAATTTGAGGATCATGTCTTTGTGTTAATTTAGTTAATGAGCTCTGCATGTTAGGGCCTGCCAGCTATTAACCACATAAAAGGTGTATTGACCTACAAGATCCTGTAGTTCACAAAAGCCTTAGGGAACAGGGATCATTTTGGCCCTTACCCTGTTGTGTTTGACCTCCCTTTCTTTTTAACAAAGTATTGACAATAATAACTTTCTCAAGCTCTTGTAGAGCACTTTAGTCAGCAGCTATCCATAGAATTTGCAAGCAAACACCTCTCTATTTTTGCAAACATAGTAAGGTAGATCCTGGAACCATGTTTAATTTCATGACATGTATGTAGGATTTTCTAGGTAGTCATACAGAATAAGAATTTTATTTGTTTCTTTCAGAACACTGGCAGATTTCCTTTTAGTTCCTACTAGTTATATATTTTAACTTGAAATTACTTTGATTAAGACTTTGGAAATAATAGCTAAGATTTTCAGATTACTCTTAGAAAAATACATCATGTTGTGATACGTAATTTCAATCACAAAGAGACTTTCTGGTTTTGTGTTGTGGCTTCTTGCACAGCAGGGTAAAGTTTTGGAACTGGAGATCCTGAACATCCTTTTGATGCAATGAATAAATAATAGTGCCTGATCCAAAACCAATTAAAAGCAACTCAGCTTTGAGTCAGGCTTAAGCACTGGTGATAAATTGGGAAGAGATCATAGCATCTTGCAAGATATCCAGCTGTTAGATCTTGATAAATATATTTCTTCCTAGCCAGGCATTTCAAGGCTTATAGGCTCACTTCAAGCTCTTTTAAAAAGTTGACAAGGGACCTCTCAAAAAGCAAATAACTTCTCTCAGTCCCTAAAATGAAAGGAAAAAGGAATCAGACTCTCTTTTTGGCAAGTTGACAACAGCAGCTTGATATTTTGCAGCTTACTCTGAGGAATGTAAAACTACTGAAAATGTTTAAAACTGTACATCTTCCCCTGATGCAGGAAGACATCCACAGTGGAACTGTGTAAAGCAGGATGATGTTAATTTATTAGAGCACTAAAAATACTAAAAATATGATGAACCTTCCTTACAGCTAAAAACTTTTCAAGAACAGATTTAAACCACACAAGCAATTTGAATTTTTGCATCACATAGCAAGAACCCCATCGGAACCAGGATATTGTAGGGCAAGGACATGTATACGTAAGAGCAAATCTAAAAAGTGGTTCCAATTAGGTGGAAATTATGGAACCTAAGATCATATTCACCTTTTTCTTTAAACAGACCTGAAAACAGAAGTAAAAATGAGAGAGAAGTAGAGAAACATCAGAACTCCTCACTTATCCAGTCAATCCCTTCTTTACTAAAAAAAAACCAAAAAAAGCCCCCGAAAAAAATACCCACAGCAGTGAGAATGTACCCAGAGAAATAAAGAGGGTATTGTGAGATGATGTCTGGTGTTTGCATGTTAAGGAGTAGGCAGCTGGCATATAGAACAGCAGAACACTTGGACAAGGTTCCTACACACAAGACTGTGGATTTGTTTATAATAGATGGTCTGAGGGCTGGTAAATCCAGGAATGTGTAGCCATCTAGCAAAGATAGCTACGTGTTCATGTTCTAACAGTAGCAGAAAAAAGATCCTTTCAGGAGATAGGAAGAAAGAGAAAAAGGGAAGAAGGGCTGTTAATAACTCTCTAGTTTTAATAGCTCTCCAGTTTGTGTGACATCTGGAAGAGCATCTGTAGTCAAAGTGGAGAAAATATTTAGAAATAAGTGCAAAGAGGTTACAAAATCAGAGACCCAAGTGTCAGCACTGAGTTTTGTGACGCCTACGTATGCCTGCTTGGGAATAGTGTCAACCAAGTCCTATAATGAGACATGCAATTGGCATATCATGAATTTTTTTATTCACTGAGTTTGCTAACTGAAAAGCACTACAGGCAAAGATGACCTGCAGTTTACCTGGGCACGGACTTCTATGTTTTCTTCAGATAAAAATTGAGTCAATTTAACAGCTTAACAATGGGACTCAGTGGAGCAACTAAACTCTCTTCAGGCAGGTGATAGACAGATCCAGATATTGGGATTGATAACTGGGTAGGAAAATTCCTTATAACCACTCAGTGGCAACTCTTCTCCAGAAATTCACTAAGGAAGAATATACATTCTGTTATTCTAAAAATAGGTATTTACTAACCAATTCTGTTATTCAGAAATGTCAAGCAGGGACTAAGACAGTGGCTTATCCTTCTCATTTAGGAAAAAAAATAAAGATTAAATTATTCTATCGCAGAAAGTCTAACTAATTTCCTGTGTTTGGCTCTCTTTGTAGAGTGAAGAAGTCCCCTAAGGCAAGTAAGAAATAAAGGAAAATTGTCTGTTTGGGTTTGCACTGGAAATGTGAGTACTACACAGGCAAAATTCCCCAGACATAGATCAGAAAACATGGTTTGTTTGGGTTTTTTTTCCTATCTATCTGAAGGAAGTGGGTTTTTATGCCTCAGTGCTTTGTTGTGGGTTGTTATGCTCCTGAGCTGTACTACAGGCACAGCTGTTGCCAGTAAACAGCCTGAGCCTCAGTCTCACAGCTAGATGAGTATCATTAAACTCTTACCTTCCACACAGTTTGCAAACTCTTTGTATTTCATGTTCATGAAAATAACAGGTATTTGTAGGTACCTGGCTCTTCTAAAGGCTACTTGTATTCAAAATATGTGCAGTCTAATTTACAAAGAGGAGTTTGATGCACAAATATGCTTTCAGTTGTAAAGTCTACCTCTGAAAATTAGCTATATTGGACATATAAAAGATGACAAAAGTTTGTATTTGGCAGGAATAATGCATGGCAGGGTGTGAACTTTAATGGCTTTAGGAACATGCAGGCCTGGGATGCATGGATGAGTGGCATGCTGTGAGTTCGCTTGCACTGGAGAAGAGAATCTAACTTACTGTCATGCTTTAACCCCAGGCAGCAGCCAAGCCCTCACAGCCATTTACTCACTCCCCCACCAGTGGGGTGAGGGACAGAATCAGGATAGAAGATAAAAAACTCGTGTGTGGAGTTAAAGACAGTTTAATAGGGAAAGCAAAAGCCATGCATGCAAGCAAATAAAAACAAGGAATTAATTCACTCCCTCCTATGGGCAGGAAGGTGTTCAGCCATCTCCAGGGGAGCAGGGCTCCATCACACATGATGGGAACACAAACACCACCACTCTAAACAACCTTCTCTCTCCTCCTTCCCCCCAGTTTATGCACTGAGCATGATATCATACGGTCTTAAATGACCCTTTGGTCACTTGGGGTCACCTTTCCTGGCTGTGCCTCCTCCCAACCCCCTTGCACCTCCCGTTTCCTTGCCAGCATAGACGTACAAAAAGGCCTTGGCTTTGAGCAAACCATGCCCAGCAATAACAAAATCATCCCTGTGTTATCAGCACAAATCCCAAACACAGCCCCATACCGGCCATTGTGAAGGCAATTAGCTCTAGCCCAGGACAAACAAGCACACCTTATTACACCACAGACACATGTACTGTGGCTGCTTAGAGAGACACACTATTTCCACTGCACTGACCCTTTCAAAAAGTGGAGGCTTAACATCTCATCTGCTGGTCCCTAAAATGTTAAGATCTTGTTGGAAAATATGTCATAGAGAAAATCCATTGATATTGCTTTCCCTGAAAGTATCACCCTGCCTGGAACAAACAGCCACTTTAAACTGAGTAGCCCTGAACCTGTGAGAGCCCAGCTGAGTCAGCACATGGCCCCAGGGGCCTCAGTAGCACATTTAGGGCAGGGAGCTAACCAGAAGAATGACTTTGAATCACAAGAGGAGCTAACACTGTCTGTGTGGCATGGTCCTGTCTGGCTGCAAGAACCTCAGGGGCCATTGACACCAATTTTGAGGGCTCTGATGTCCTCTCACAGATTAGCAACAGCTCACATCACAGCTCCTGCATATAACAGAAAGCAAGCAAGTCTATTAGCTTATTCCATTTATAGTGAATCTACAAGAGGGACTTTTTCAGCTTCCTAACCAAGCAAGTGGGAAGCTGAATGATATGCAACGTTATTTACTGTAGAAAACAGTATTATGTAATAATCAGTCATGCAGTTTGCAAAAACAAATAATTGGTCTGTTGCAATCAATTTCTTACTTCTTTGAGGCCTAGCCCATATTACTGCAGAGGAAAGTTGAACAAATGATGATATTCAGCTGACAACATTGAACTTGGCCAGGTAATCTCCCAAAAATCTCTCTGGTACTCAAAGGAGGGACAAAAATTTTCCTAGTAGCAAGAGAGTACCAAAATCTGTTTTCTTCACTGAGTTGCCTCAGTGGGACACACCCATTTTAAAATTATTTGCTCAGATTTGTTTGCCTTGGTCACTGAATCACAGAATCATTTGAGTTGGAAAAATCTCCAAGATGACCCTTTGATCAAATACCATCATGCCCACTAGACTATAACACAGAGTGTCACACCTATTCTTTTTCTGAATTTCATTCACTTCCAGGGGTGAACATTCCCTTCCATGTATGGTGAATCCACCATTTCCCTGGGGAGCCCATTCCAATCCTCAACCTCTCTTTCAGTAATTACATTTATTTGACTCTGGCGCAATTTGAGTCCATTACCCGTGATAGATGAGTAATGTGACAATTGATTCTCACAATAGATAGACAAATATCATGTATATAGGTTAAGGAAAATTTTATAGCTTTATAGCTATGTTTTACCCCCTCACGCGGTTATCAAGGGACAGCTGGAGTTGGGACAAATGGGAGGGCCAACTTGTCACTATGGCAACATCTGACCTCCAATCAGGATTTGAGGAAGAGATCTCCATCGCTGGACAGTGAAGAAGGGGTGGATGGACAGAAATTTGGAAGAGGTTAAAGGGTTAAAAAGGAAAGCCTCCATTGTGAGGGAACTGAGCACATAGCAGGGAAAATCTTTTGCTCCTGGTGCCATAACCTTTTTTATTTATTCAGTCTTCTGTTGTATTTTTGATAAGGTTTAATAAACCTTCCTAAACTATGAAAAGTAAGTAGCTATTTCTCACATACCGTTGCCCTGTCACTAGTTGCCTGGGAAAATAGGCTGACCCTTTATGACCTCTTATTTCCTTATATTAAATTACACTTAAAATTGAACATCATCTCAGTGACTGCCCCCTGGTATGTTTGTCATGTGTTTTAGATTAAGTGCCTTCCAAAAGAGTGGGATCAATGATGTGCACTGAGGCCCTGATGTTAGAATCCTGGCCATTAATTCCATGTTCACAAAAATGGGGAGAATGGACTTCCAGGATGGCAGTCTCTCAAGGAACTCTCTTCAGCAGTCCCCAGCTGTCGGACTGCCTGTCGCCAAAGGAGCGCAGTAGGATATGCTGAAATTGTGTCCCCTAAACTGGCAGATCCTCGCTTCAAATCTGAACATACTCTGCTGTCAATCACACTATTTTTAAATTTTTTTTACATCAGTGCTGCTAGCTCACCTTTCCTGCAAGGTCACTTTCTATAAATTGTTAAATATTTTAAGAAATAATCATTTTAGATTGAGAAAAAAGGAAATTGTTTACCATTCGGTTTGCGTGGAACCCAGAAATACTGCTTGATTCAAAGTCTCAGCTGGATTTAAACTTATGAGTCACACATGTCAAGGCTTTGCTAAATTTCTCCAGGGGCTGACTAGGAGCTTTTCTGGGCTGCAGATATTCTGGACCATCAGTAGAAATAGCTAGGGACCAATGAAAACTACTAAGCTTGAAGACTGCAGACAGAGGGCAAGTCAGCACAGAATTACTCCTTGTTTTGTGTAGGGTTTGAAATAGTCGGCTTTATCCCCAGTGCCTCTAGTCTCTGGCTATATGTGTAGCCTGTGTACAGACCTGAAGCTAACAAAGCATTTAAGCATGCTGTCAGAGAAGGTTGAGACTGCACATAATTCACAGCTGATGACAGCATAAAACAGAAGTTACTTGCAGACTCAACCTGAAATGCTGACAGTCTGAGCCAAGAGGGTCAGAGAGGGGATTACTTTAATCAGACTCAAGTTATTCACCTTTTCGCCTCTGCTGCAACTAAGCAGTGAAGTTGGTAGTCAGGTGAATTTCAAGGAATATAAATGAGTCAGCAGTTCCATGTTAGGACTGCTTTCAAATGGATCTTCTTTCTTATTAGCATTACCATTTTCCCAGAAATTTCTGTGGGATGTTATTACATTTTTTTAAATACTCCAGAGGCATCTAAGCAGAGAAACTAAAGACTGTTTGCTCTGTCACACATAAGGTGAATGGAGGAAAGTATCCCACACTAAAAGGCTGTGCTATTATCCAGATGCCAATAGAAAAAAACAAAGTTCCCCTCCAAACATTAAAGATTAAGATTAAAAATATACCAAGAGTACTACATTTATGTCCCCTGCTCTGTCCAGATTTTCAAACTAATCTCAGCAAGTCACTGAGCCTAGATACTTTAAAGTGTTCATAGGTCTCCAATTCCTACAAGTTTCAGCAGGAGTAGCCTTTCACTGCTTTGCAGCTCTGGGATTTAACCTCTCTATACATCACATCTTCATTTGTAATATGGAATAAAGAGAATTAAGTAGCCTTCTTTTCCTGCTCCACTGCAGCAGAGAAAACTTCCTGGCCTCAATCCTATCCCTGCCTAACCCACCCTTCCACCAAAAGATTTAAAGAATATGTTCAAGTGCTTTTCTAAATCACAGTCTCTGGTACAAATTAGGAGGAGCAGCTGTCATTTTCTTCCTCAGACCTCTGAAAAAATGGGAGACAATACTGAGATGAAGTGACTCAAATGAGGAGATAAGTAATCAATACCACAGTCCAGACTCCTCCCATTTGGAATTAATACTCATGGCAATCCTTTGAAAGCAAAGAAGCTGGAGATTGAAGCAGTGGAGGAGAAGGAGGAGAGAATATATTTCTATCTTTGAGATCATGGAACGCAGCAACACAGAAGATGCAGAGCTTAATTTCCAAACAAAGCTTTCTTTGCAAACAAAAAATAATGATGTGTCTGCAAATAAACTGTACATTTATCAGCACTGTGCTGCTCTGTAGCAGAACTTTGTGGCTTTAGTCCCTGAAGTTTTTTCCTACATTTGACAATGATATACAGCTACTGGGTAAAACCCTTAAATATTGTTTTCTAAATCTATATTTATATTGGAAGAGATAATTTATCTTTTTGACAATATTAATCACCCAAAATATAATCTGTAAATTAAAAATTGTATAATATTGTTACCCAGAAATACTCCATCCAGCTGCAACCATTTGTTTTCTGTGTTGCTTTTCTAGTACAACAAAGTTATTATCTGAATCACTTAACTATATCTGTATTAATTATGTCATAATTTTGCTGTAGTTTTCTCAGGCTTCTGTAAATTAAATGAAATAGTTGACTCCTCAAGAACCTCTTCAGATTCTATGTTGTGATGATTAATATATATTGCAAAGTGTTACAATATACAGATATTTTAAAGTTTAAAAGTCTTTAGTAAGCTGGACAAAACAATCTAATATAAAGGACATAGCTTAAAATTCCTGAGTAGCTCTGCTAATTTACATTGTCTTGGACCACTTGCACACCAAGGACCTAATATAAACTGTTTCAATAATGCATCATAGATGCTGGTATTTTGCACATATTCTCCATTTTCTCCATTTCTGCCACCAAAGAAAATGTTATGTATTTGGATCCAATAAATGACCCCCTGTTGCCCTGGAGCAGTCAGCCACTGTGGGTTCCTTCCTAGGCATCTGTAGTTCTACCACATCAAAACCCATGAAAATATCAATAGGAAAGGAAAAGAAATACTTACAATTTCAAGCTCCTACCTTTTCTCCAGAATCACCTGCTAGAAACTTTGAAAGATTTTCCTTCAAGTCTTAAAAAAATTAAAAAGAGACAAAAAGAAAACATATCCCATAAAAACTCCACAGTATTAACACTCTCCAAATCAATTAGAATTTTATATCTAGCTATGTTGTATAATTTGAAGACTTTGTAAACCTAATTGCAAATTAGATTAAAGAAAGTATGATTCATTGTAATCCTCAGGACTATTGAACTAGATAAATCCTGATTACTTTAAATTATTTTCCCTTTTTTTTTTTTCATTTTTATAATATCTGTTGGCTGACAGATATCAAGGCCCCCTGAAAATTTTGCAAAATATTATTTATCTCTAGCTAGTATTATATCTTATTCCTATAGGCTAGAAAATGTTATCAAGTGCCATGGAAGGTGACACAATATATTTTTCTATACTTTTAAAGCATCAGCCTCCCTTTTCATATAATTTACGATCAATATGCCCATATTCATTCTCTAGCATAAAGAATTGGTTAGCACTGAAAAATATTTTCACTAAGTCATTTCTTTTCAATTTTCAACTCATTAGAGCCATCATTTGGAGTGCTGCTATAGAATAAAATAGCATCTCTGCCTTTCAGATCCAGTTTTGAAGACCAAGTAGGGAGCAGATCAATAGATCTGCTTTCATTTGTTTTTCTACTGAGAAAGTGAGGTGGTATTTTTCAGATATATTTACATATATCACATATTTTCACATGTAGATACATCATATATATATATTACAAATATATACATTACATCTATATAATGTACAGATGTATTCACACATTCAGCTCCATCTAAAGCTTTTCAAACTTCAGTAACTGATTCTAAATGGTATTTTGGCTTTCTTCCTGGTGTTTTGCCAACAACTGATAAATGCATGGTCTTCATCTTCTGCACGTTTTTCCTGTGTTCATAGAAGACAATGGAATTTTTTCAGCCGTTAAGTCTCTGTCAGATTTCAGAGTTTGGTAAAATAACGTCACTAAAAGACTTTCCTCTCTTTTTCCATTCAGGGTTTTGTCCTTCTGTAAACGCTGCAAAAGAAAGTATTTTCAATTGAAGGCCTAAATGGACCAATATTTGAATCCTGAGCAGGCCATAAAACATGAAGGTAATACCTTTCCATCACCACTCTTGTGCATTTTTGACAGAGCCTGCTGAGTGAAGGCCCTCTACCTGCTAATCTGAATGCAATATTTTCATAGCATGCTCTGCAGACAAGAAATTAGGCTCAGTAGTCTCTCTGAAGTTCACAGGATGTGTTTCAAAGAACTGAAAGCATATCTCAACCAAACTGTTGAGAAACAGTTTCAAAGCTACCTGTAGCTGTCAACGTTTTTCCCTTTTAAAATCAGTTATTTTTTCATTTTGTATGACAAACAAATAGTAAATATCTATTTCATTAATAACCTATGTTAGGCTTGATGAAATTAGTAATCATTTTACTTTGTTTTTTTCTGCCTCCTTTGGTTTGTCTTTGTCCAACCTAAATTTCATCTCTTTCTTGCTGTACCACTTTGGTCTGTACTCAAGAATTTTATTTTGATGGGTGACTCGAGGTGATTCAATTATATAAAATAATTATTTTATTATATTTGCTCTCCATGAGAGACTACAATATTACTCACATGACTAGTTCTGCAATCAGCAATTCTCAAAATTTAAGACCTTGTGAGATCTGAAGTACTTTATGTACAGTCATCAACTCTTTTTGTTACACTAGGCTAGTTTTTAGCATGTGTGAGACAATTGGGTTCTGAACAGGGGTCAATCAAAAGTCTTCCCCAAAAATGTCCCAGTAAATTCAATGTCAGCCTTACATAGAGACATCATAATTACATAGAATACCAGACAATCTAAACAGCATTATAAGATGTGACTTCATCTTTTTTCCTAAGATGTTAAAGAATTCCTATATAACTTGCACCAATAGAAAAAGAAATCTAACCACTGTGATTAAAAACAGTATCTGCACATGTATTTATAGCCATCTTTTGTCAATATTTATAAGTGAGAAAGCCAGATTTTTGCATATATACATATATATATATATGTACACATTTAAGAGTGAGATGTCTAGTGCACTGTGTTTCATTCCACAGGTCAACTAAACTGCAGTAAAGAAAATTTCCTCCTTGCAACTACCTAGTCAGTGTGAAAAGCTTTTAGTTACCCTTGTAGTTATAGAAGATCATACTAGAAGAGGTTCTTCTTGAATGCTCCAGAGACATATGTCCATAATTCTATATGTTCACAGAACTGTGAAATTATTGTATAGAGAAGATTCATATAGAGAGAATCTATGGCAAATTTACTCAAAGCCACCTTAAACATGAAATGTCAGGAAATATCAGGAAAAACAGGCAGAATAAGCCCTGGTGCACTTCAATATCTCGTGTCTGTATTTTCAGAAACTGTGTTTCATTTGGTTTGTTATTGTAAGAGTATTTTCAGTACTGTGTCAATTATCGCTGTCATGAGAAGGTGTCACAAAATACAATTTTACAGAACCTTTCAAAATCAGTACTTATGGGAAAGAATTCTCTTTTTTTCCAAGATTTTAATATAGAGAAGAATAACAGCAAAGCACAGAAAATCTGTCTGCAGCTACCAGTGGTCAGCTCAACATAGTTTTGTGAAAGAAGGGTATAGACCTGCATTGGCCCCTGTGGATATAAAGGGGAGTAAAGGTCCAGTAAAAGACATCTATATGGAATAACATTTCAGCAACAGTCCTTACTCCCTACTGACTCTGTGTGTGGTAGGGGGTAGGATACTTTGGGGAAAAAAGATTGTGTGAAATCACCAGTTCTCCCTGTAAACTGAGAGTCAGGGAGAATGAGTAAACATGTTCTCTCGTCTGCTGCTCAGATGGATTTCAAAATCTTACAATAGACCTTAAAGCTTGAATAAACGTGACAAGGTAGCCCCCCGCCGAGGGCAGGGATATCTCAAAAAATGTGAGGTAAATACAGTGGCTATTTGGATTCTGAGAAGCTTGTGATTCTTAATTGGACATTTGGGCACTCATCCGCAGACCATTCAGCCACCTAACATGAAGAAATTAGGCTCCTGAGTATCTTTGATACTTTGTAGAGACAGAGCAGGTATTATTAAATGCAGTGGCATATTAATAAATGCAATGTCGCTCTGCTTACAAGGAGTGGCTCCTGTTTGAATTAAATGGGATGTGCTTGATCAGAGGGAAGTAAATGAAAGAGCACATGAAAATAGGGCACATGAAAATAAGAGAGATGGGAAGGGGACATGAATCTGAGATAACCATGTCTCCTTGGTTACATGGAATATAGATCAGAGAGAATAACAACCAATTAGTCAATTACTAATTTGGGATGGATTTTAATCATGTGCAAGCTTACTCTTTCATGTGAAGATTTTGACCTGTGTAGGGTGTGTAAGAAATTGTCATTTGTTAACTGTGTATTATTAACAGTTTTAGAAAGTTATATTTAAGATAAAGAATTTGTAACTTTTGATATAGTGAAACAAGGGGCTAGATTTTCCTGAGCTTCAGAGTTAAACTTGCTTTTGAAATCCCAGCTACCAGCAAAAGCTTGTAACCCAGCTGTTATGAAAATTCTGGAGAAAAAGGCAGGTGTTTGCTCTGAGTTGAATTCCACTTTGAATTATAGATTTTTTAATGCCAGCTGATTAAATTGGACTGATTTCCGCTGCTGAGGTCTGCATAATACTACCAATTTACCTTTCCAATAAAGCCACATTTTTTTCTTTGTTGGACTGAACTAAACATTCTGTAGACTTGTCAAAATAATCAGTGTGATCAGCAGATGGCAGAAATGTAGTCCAGGTTTTTCTTTTACACTGGTCATCTGGAGACCAAGTAACACCTCTGACAAGTTATATAGATTTACACTGTGGAGGAAGCATTTCATCCAATACATATAATTGTGTGGATACTACGTAAAAACTGTATACTTTGGCAGGTACATTTTTCTTTTATCCTTTCCTTCTATTGAACTAACTTACAACAACAAATTTTATCAAGGTGTCAATTCATAGCAGATCTGATTTTTCCCCTTTAAATATTTTAGTCACCAAAACTCCATTTTGATTCCAAGCTCTTCAATTTACACATTTGATAGAACATAATTTGAAATCCGATTGGACAAAGTGAGGAAAAAACCTCTTTATTCCAATTGTTTCAAGTCAAAAGCATAAGTTATGGGAGACACTGCAATGCTGGGGAAATCCCTTCCTCTACTGAAAATCTCTTGAAACCCTGGACTGGTTTAAGCTACAAAGCTGAGCAGGTAATAAGACATCATGGGACATATCTAACACAAGCGGAAAGATGTCAAACTCCTCTACCTCCTAGTAAATCCTTTGCTCTTTGAATTGTCTTTTCTCATGAGAGTCATTTTTCCAGTATGCTGAGTTGACAACTGGGGCAAGAGGTCAGAGATATACTCTGTGTTATTTTGCTGATGCTGTCTTATATTTCAAATATATAAAAAAATAAATATTTGCTCAAGGTGATAGTCAGTGAAGTCAGGCTAAGTAGAGAAAATCTTTCTCAACTCACTCTGTTCTCACAGATTGCCCTTTGCTACATTTCTTTCTGTGTAATGTTAACCAAGTTTTTGAAATATTTAAAATGCATCTGGTATTTTGATACCTAATATTTTAAATTAATTGCAAAATGAAAAAGGTATTTTTTTCATAGAGATTTGATCAAAGCTAACTCAAATTGTCGTAAAAAATGTTTTGAAAAGATTACCAAAGCTTCTCAGTGCTGGACACTGAGTCAGGGAAGCATAACACAAAACACAAGATATGCACAACAGTCACATTTGGTTATATCTCATTATATGATCTGGCCACACACTGGGAGCATGGATGTATAATACCGTTAGGCAAGTACAAGACAGTGCACAGATATTCCTGGACAGAAAGATATGGAAGTAATTTTTCTTAGGTGGTAGGAGAACACAAATGTCAGTCATGTAACCACAGAGCCATCTGCCAAATCCCCAAGAGCTGACAGACCTGCACTCATCTCTTTGTCACTGCTTTAAAAATCATGGGATTTTTTCAGCTGCAGCCTGAGTGTGTGATTTGTCAAGATGTTTTTTTAAAGCATGGCTGAAGATTAGTCTCCACAAATCCATTATCATATCAAAATGATTGATTTTTGTCAATCTGGCTTGATTCAAGATTCAGCAATGAGCTACATTTATCATGACAAGGGGTGTGTGTGTGTGTGTGTGTGTGTGTGTGTGTGTGTGTAAGGTGTGAGGCATCAATAACATGGAATGTAAACTCAAAAGTATGTATGGGCTTCAAACTGTGACACTGTGACAAACTTTTTTTTTGCCAAGTGAGAAAATACACTTACCTCTCTACAGGCTATTGATTTGATAATTCAATCAATCATGGAGACATTCAAAAGGGTCTTTAGTAATTGCAGGAAAAGGTAATATATTGATAGCCCGAAAAAAGGAATATGCAATTACTTCCTGCATATCTTAAGGAACAAGTCCTCTTAAAAAAGGGACAAGAGACCTGCTGGTTTAGATCTTGACATAACTAGATCTAACATCATTCCTCTGTATGTTCCATCTAAGAATTTTGTAACTATAATGTTCATATTTGGAACTTTTATTTGTGTACTTACCTTAATCCAACTTGTGCTGCAAATGATCTCAAGGTCCCAGCAACACAACAGTGTCCATTCTGGCAGGTCACTGACACTTGTGTCAGGACACTGGACAGGATGGCAGTGCTGTAGAGCACTCCCACAGACCCAACAGGCAGCTCCTCCATGTACCTGGTAGATCAGGGAGATAGTAAACATGGAGTTTTATGTGGCAAAAGTGACCTGTGGCATTTCTGGAGTCAGCCTGGTGAACATAGAATTAGCAATAGGACAGTAGCCCAAGTGTCCTTGAGTCCTAGTTACCCTAAAGAGTTCATTTCACTGGGAAAATGTGAAACAGCTTCTTTGTAAATTAAAGCAGTAGAAGGTTTTTTAAAGTGATAATTATTCTAACAACTACCATTTTAGAGTTAGATGTCCTTTCAGAAAGTGTTTTAAGAGTATGCTGGACAATTTCTCCTTTAACTCCTCTCCTTTGAGATTAATATTAATCCAGGTATTTTAAAACAATGCACCCATTTTTACCTATCACTTATGAAAGTCCAAAATATGGAGATAAATCTTTAGCAATTGCCTATAAGCAAATGGTTTAAGAGAGAGGTTCATAGGTAAGGATTGTGCTGTACACAAAGGAGCTGAAATATCAGTTAAGAACTGTAATGAGACATAGCATAATCACACACCTGCACCCTTTGCTGCAGAAAGGCATGTCATGCAAGAAACCCTTGAGATTGAAAGATTGCTTTTTGATTTCATTATTTTGAACCTCCCATCATCTTAGTCGCTTCACACAAAATGACTTCTGAGATTATAACCTAGGAATTTTCACAGGAAAAAAAGTCATGCAGCAGACAAGCTGTGTGCTTGTATTACAAACATGACTCACATCAATTACTATCTACATATGTATGCATATGTGCATGCAAATGTGTATGTGAAAGAGAGGGGGTATTAAAATTATACATGTGTTATAATTCTAAGTATCATACTTTAAAATAAAATACCATCCTTTAAAATACTTAACATAATATAATATAGAAGTATGCATATATATGTTTTACTCTGTTCCTCTGGTTAGAATTGTTGAATTACGCAATCTGAAATTAGAGGGTTGAGTATTTTGAGTGATCAAAGAGGGTGAAAACGTGGTTGCTTATTTATTTTCTACATCAAACAGAGATTTGTTTTTCTAAAAACAAGCTACAGTAATTTCAGTTATTTATTCTCCCAGTGCAAGCTGCTAACCACTTCTTTTACTACTTAAGCAGGAGCTGCTTGCCATTTTCATTTACTCTCATCAGTAATGATAGCAAACTCTATATTCAGTACAATAGCCTCATTTCATTAGCCTGCCTTCTGTTTTGTATGGTTCTGCTCTTTCTAGTATGTGTGTATTAAAAGGAATTTTCTTTTTGCCTGAACGTCCTATAAATGTAAGTTTTTGTTTGTGGTATAGTAACTATCCTCACAAGGGGAAAGCTTTCACAAATGGTTAAGGTCTTCACAGTAATAAACCTAGTTTTAGGTACACAGAAGGAAAGAGCGTCCATTTGCAATCACCCCTGTTCATTAATTAGCCACTTAAAGGACAGTTGACCCTTAAATAAATGATGGATCCAAATTTTTCTGATACCTGACTGAGCCCACAAGTTTACTTCTAAAATATTCATCCTGATTTGAAATGGTAATGATACAAAGAAATTGTTTTCAATATCTATACCACAGATATTTATCCTTCCTTCCTTCCTTCCTTCCTTCCTTCCTTCCTTCCTTCCTTCCTTCCTTCCTTCCTTCCTTCCTTCCTTCCTTCCTTCCTTCCTTCCTTCCTTCCTTCCTTCCTTCCTTCCTTCCTTCCTTCCTTCCTTCCTTCCTTCCTTCCTTCCTTCCTTCCTTCCTTCCTTCCTTCCTTCCTTCCTTCCTTCCTTCCTTCCTTCCTTCCTTCCTTCCTTCCTTCCTTCCTTCCTTCCTTCCGCCACTTCCTTCCGCCACTTCCTTCCGCCACTTCCTTCCGCCACTTCCTTCCGCCACTTCCTTCCGCCACTTCCTTCCTTCCGCCACTTCCTTCCGCCACTTCCTTCCGCCACTTCCTTCCTTCCTTCCGCCACTTCCTTCCTTCCTTCCGCCACTTCCTTCCTTCCTTCCGCCACTTCCTTCCTTCCTTCCTTCCTTCCTTCCTTCCTTCCTTCCTTCCTTCCTTCCTTCCTTCCTTCCTTCCTTCCTTCCTTCCTTCCTTCCTTCCTTCCTTCCTTCCTTCCTTCCTTCCTTCCTTCCTTCCTTCCTTCCTTCCTTCCTTCCTTCCTTCCTTCCTTCCTTCCTTCCTTCCGCCACTTCCTTCCTTCCTTCCGCCACTTCCTTCCTTCCTTCCTTCCGCCACTTCCTTCCTTCCTTCCTTCCGCCACTTCCTTCCTTCCGCCACTTCCTTCCTTCCTTCCGCCACTTCCTTCCTTCCTTCCGCCACTTCCTTCCTTCCTTCCGCCACTTCCTTCCTTCCGCCACTTCCTTCCGCCACTTCCTTCCGCCACTTCCTTCCGCCACTTCCTTCCGCCACTTCCTTCCTTCCGCCACTTCCTTCCTTCCGCCACTTCCTTCCTTCCGCCACTTCCTTCCTTCCGCCACTACTTTCCTTCCTTCCGCCACTTCCTTCCGCCACTTCCTTCCGCCACTTCCTTCCTTCCGCCACTTCCTTCCGCCACTTCCTTCCTTCCACCACTTCCTTCCTTCCGCCACTTCCTTCCTTCCGCCACTTCCTTCCGCCACTTCCTTCCGCCACTTCCTTCCTTCCTTCCGCCACTTCCTTCCGCCACTTCCTTCCTTCCGACACTTCCTTCCTTCCGACACTTCCTTCCTTCCGCCACTTCCTTCCGCCACTTCCTTCCACCACTTCCTTCCTTCCACCACTTCCTTCCTTCCGCCACTTCCTTCCTTCCGCCACTTCCTTCCGCCACTCCCTTCCTTCCTTCATTCCTTCCGCCACTTCCGCCACTTCCGCCACTTCCGCCACTTCCTTCCGCCACTTCCTTCCACCACTCCCTCCCTTCCTTCCTTCCTTCCTTCCTTCCTTCCTTCCTTCCTTCCTTCCTTCCTTCCTTCCTTCCTTCCTTCCTTCCTTCCTTCCTTCCTTCCTTCCTTCCTTCCTTCCTTCCTTCCTTCCTTCCTTCCTTCCTTCCTTCCTTCCTTCCTTCCTTCCTTCCTTCCTTCCTTCCTTCCTTCCTTCCGCCACTTCCTTCCGCCACTTCCTTCCTTCCTTCCGCCACTTCCTTCCTTCCGCCACTTCCGCCACTTCCGCCACTTCCGCCACTTCCGCCACTTCCTTCCTTCCGCCACTTCCTTCCTTCCTTCCGCCACTTCCTTCCTTCCGCCACTTCCTTCCTTCCTTCCGCCACTTCCTTCCTTCCGCCACTTCCTTCCTTCCGCCACTTCCTTCCGCCACTTCCTTCCGCCACTTCCTTCTGCCACTTCCTTCCGCCACTTCCTTCTGCCACTTCCGCCACTTCCTTCCTTCCTTCCGCCACTTCCTTCCTTCCTTCCTTCCTTCCGCCACTTCCTTCCGCCACTTCCTTCCGCCACTTCCTTCCGCCACTTCCTTCCTTCCGCCACTTCCTTCCTTCCTCCACTTTTTTTTTTATGACCTATACATTTGCTAGGAGTAATATTTATTCTTTTAATATTAATCCAAAGTGTTAATATACATTATTCTCTGATTATTGCATTTTCATATAGAGATGCTAACAAATAATAATAAATTCTGTGGAAAATATAGCTAAGGTATTCTACACATATTTGTGATATTACATTGAATTGATTGAATATTTTCATCTCAAAAAAGCTATTCCATCATAGAAAATTGACTGAGGAGGAAATGTGTGAAAACTTCAGAAAGCCTTAGTGATTGTGTTCAATGGGGGAGGAACAGAGAGGGATGTAGACAGAACTGAATGCCTGAATTGGGAAGGCTCATCTCAGAATAATTCTATGAAACTTGTTACATTTTTCCAACAAGGCCATAAAATGCATCATACAAGCATGCGATTAGTATAAGCAATTAAACCTTGTTATAAGAGCAAGCATTTCTTAGTAACCAGAGAGAAGTGCACTCTAGCGCATATTTAAATGCTGGTATCAAGCTCTGCAACATCAAGACAGGAAAAGAGAATGAGAGAGAAAGAGGGGGTTCAGCAAAACAAAATAATGCACTGGTTTTCTCTTGTTTCCCATGTTCCAGTGTATGTGTGCCAAGGCTACCTCTCTGTTCACTTTTTTCTTCCTTGTTGCTTCCAACAAGAAAATATTTGAGAATACTTGTTTTACCAACTGGTTAAGAGGAGCAGATCTGTCCTTTATAAACTGCTTTGCAGATCAATCAATAATAAGTGCAGTCAGCATCCCAGTGACTAAAAGGGAGTAATCATCTTTGCTTCAGTGACAATTAGAGGCAAAATTACCACATCTGCAGCAGTGAAATATTTATTAGTAAGTAACCATGCTCATGTAAGTCCATTTTTCAGATTAAGTACTTGTTCATTGTGCATATACATACAGATGTCAATACTTACAATGTAGGATGAAATAACTGCCCTAAGTCCTGTCAGTGTTCTTATAGCAGCACATGACATATTTATGAAGCAATTTCAGCAAGGCTACACTACAAAATGACCACTTCGACTACTATTTTATTATGATTACAAAGTCATTATTGTAAACAATGGGGCCAACCCTTCTGTTACGCCAAGATGATCAAACATTTCCATGATAGCTGCTCCAGGCTAACAGAGATGTACCTGTCAGACAAATGAGAGCCTCTTTTTCTCTGACAAGTTCCTGTACTACACCAAGGTATGCCAAAGCCCAGGAATTTCTATGAGCTCAGAGCAGCAGTAGTCATGCAAATGGGGAGGTGCACAGCTCTGCAGCCTCTGATGCATGGCAGCTTTAAAATCATATTGATTGCCTCAGGGTAGTAACAACTTGAAAGCATAGCTCTATTCCCCTCTACCCCTCTTGCTGTATATCTTTCCCTGGATTTTAAAAGCTAAAACTGGCTCTTTAGAGGACCTGATTCTTATTGAGACACTGAATTCAACTGGAATATAAATATCTAGTGAAAGTAATTTTAAAACCTCTGTGAGTAAAACTTACAGTAGGCACAAAACACATTTAACTAAATCCTTCATATAATTCTGTAGTCAGTGAAGAATTTTACTGGCACTCAATTTAAAGTCTTATGAAGAGACATAGTTTGGCTTCGTCTTGGCCTCTCATACCTGTGAGATTTCAAGCGGCCTTTCATACCTGTGAGATTTCAAGCAAACTGCAGACTATCAGCAGAATCTTGAAGCTCGTTAATCAAGGTATTAGCATATTCCAACAGATTGTGAACAAAGCAGAGACTGAAATATGCAAACCGTCACTAGAAAGGAGAGTTTCCAACATGCTTATGTTCTGCAAATGCTAAATAGCACTCAGAAAGTAATTGCAGGTCTCGGACATAATCCACACATCTTGTTGTAGTATTAAAAGTGAATTGTGGTGAGTCTTCATCTCAGAAACAGGCTGATTAGGATTTTCTTGCTAAAAATGAAAGACTCATCACCTGTTGCAGTTCTCTTATGCTTATTTGGCAGCTGCTAATCCTTTATATAAATTTCGAGTGAAAGGAATTTAGCAGCCAGTGAGGGTCTGTGCAGCTGAGCCTGGTGGAAATGTTTATTAAAGACACTCCAGAAGGTTTCCAGCTGTTTCTTCCACCTGCTTTCTCTAAAGCCTGGTGCAGAAAAATGGAAACAGCTGAGTCCAGATGCCCATTCTGGGATTCATTTCACTGTGGATCAGCACAAAATCTTCTTGGACACAGGAAAACTATGTGCCCATTGTAAGATAGCTGCCAGTAACTCATTTGCGTCCTTCAGATGACGCGTTCTGATGTTCATGCAGGGATGAGTAAGTGGAAATCTTAGCTGCTGGTACCAAAATCTTCACTACATTGGCCAACTTCAACATGGTCTCAGTATTGCAGATTATTATCCTGCTAGTCTAGCCTGGAGGGTAAATTTTGTTTCCCAATGTGATGAGAACAAGAATGTCAATGGCATATAATCTTTTGAAGGGCATAAGTAAGTAAATGGTCCTAATGAATACACATCCTACAGAATAGAGAAAGGGCCAAAGGCTGTATGGAGCTCCTTAGAGTTGATTACAAAGCCATGAGTTCAGAGTGAAGTTCTCGCTAACAAAAACTGTCAAGAGTAGCTGAACTTAAAAGGGCTTTCCTGGGTGAAGAGATCTCTCTCTTGGAATTAAACTCACTGAAAGTGACTCCCATTCAAGGAAAAGTGGCAGCATCCTTAGTTCAGCAGTCTAGATTGTGTGACTCTTCTCTCTCTACAAAATCAAGTCAATTAGTGAAAATTTTAATTAGAATGGCTATTGGTATGGGCTAGATCATAATTAGGTTGCTGCAGAAAGCAATCACAATTGCTTAATCTAAGGGGAATTATTAAATTGAAGCGTAACATCTGGAGCTTCTCGGGAGGAAAATATTAACCTAAAATACAGGAGATTAGAAATTTGGAAAAGAGAGTGAAACAAAGGTTATCACCTGATAGAAATTGTTTTTCATTACTTCATCACAGGCATATATCATATTAAAGAAGAAAAGGGAAAAAGCAATCCTTGCACTCGTGTCATGGTTTAACCCCAGCTTGCAACTACCACACAAGCACTCTCGTTTCCCCACCAACAGCCCAACCAGCCTAAACCACAACAACTTATCTTTCCTATCAGCAGGAAAGATACTTCATTGCTACCACCAGTAGAGCATGGCAAAAATTGTCCTTTTTACTTGGAACGAAGAGACTCTCCCTCAGATCTACTCTCTCCTGCTTGACAATTTCTTTCTCTGTGTTTGCTATTTTCCTTCAACCTTTGCTTTTCATTTTCCATTATTAGCTGTTTGCTGAAGTTTCCTTTTTCTATGATCAGTCTTCTGTTTCACTGCCCATTATTTTCACACTCTCCTGTTGACTCAGCACCTTTCTCTTTGATCTTACAGTTTTATTTATTTTTTCTGATCTCAGTCTTCTCTCTGGTGCAAAGTAATCTTTTCTGTACATAATGAAAGAGGGATTTAAACTAAAGTTGCTGGAGGAGGGGAAATTCATTCCCTTCCACTCTTACCAGTTTGATGCCATTGTCAGAAAGGGATGCCCAGAGTATGGAGAGGGATCACATGTCAGGGGGAGAGCATCTGAGGAGCACCACAAAGGAATTCCAGTCCTAGGTCAGCCTCCTGGGGGGCCCAACTCAAATGCTTCCATGCAAACACATGCAGAATGGGGAGCAAACAAGACCAGTTTAGAGGCATGCACACACCTGCAGGGCTATCATCTCATTGACATTGAGAAGATGTGCTGGGAGGGCTCCTATGACTGAAGAGTTGGAATGGAAGGATGCAGGGTCTTTAGGAATGACAGGCTAGACAGACAAGGAAAATATGTCAATGGAGTGCATAGGGAGGGATGAGGAGCTGCTGGAGAACTTAGGCATCAGGGACAGGAGATGTTATACTGGGGGTCTGCTTCAGGTCATCCAAACAGGAAAACTGAGCAGATTACAGATACAGACAGATAGGAGAAGCTTCACATTCACAAATCCTGATCCTCATGAGGGACTTAAACCACCCCAAAAGCTGTTGAAAGAACAATCCAGGAGGTTCCTGGAATTCCCTGGTGTTAACTTCCTTCTATAAGTGCGTGGAGTCAATGAGAAGAGGTGCTGTGCTGGGCTGCCACCTCACCATAAGGGAGGGTCTGGTGACAAACGGGAAGCTCAAGGGCAGCCTGGAATGCAGTGGCTGTGACGTAATGGAGTTCAAGATCCCAAGAGCAGCAAGGATGGCACTCAGCAAGCTCCCTACGCTGGACTTCAGGAGAGCAGACTCTTCAGAGATCTGCCTGGTGGACTACCATGGAATGTAGCCTCCATTCCTATGGAGGAAAGAGAAGTCCAAGAAAACAGGTTAACATTCAAGGATCATCTCTAAGTTCAGAAGCAATGACACCAAAGAGGAAATCAGGCAAAAATGCCAGAAGGCCTGTGTGAATGAACAAGGAGGTCCAGGACAAACTCAAACATGAAAAAGGATCCTGCAGAGGGCAGAAGCAAGGACAGGTAAGAACACAGATAAATTGTCCAAAAAGTCAGTAATGAGGTTAGGAAAGCTAAAGCCCAGATAGAATTGAGTACAGCCAGGCATGCCAAGGGAAACAATAAAAGGTTCTATAGGTACATTGCTGACAAAAGTAAGGTTAGGGAAAATGTGGGTTCTCTCCAGAATGGAGCAGGAGACCTGGTAATGCAGAATATAGAGGAGGCTGAGGTACTCAATGACATTTTTGTCTGTCTTCTCTGGGAAGTGCTCCAGCCCCACTATCAAACAAACAGAAGGCAAAGGCAAGGACTGTGAGAATGAAGGACTGCCTGCTGTAAGAAAAGATCAATTTCAAGCCTATTTAGGGAACCTGAAGGTGCACAAGTCCATGGGATCTGATGCCTTCCATCCGTGAGTCCAGAAGGAAATGATGGAGGAAGTGGCTAAGCCAATGTCCATTACATTTGAGAAGTTGTAGCAATCTGATTAAGTTCTCAATGATTGGAAAAAGGGGAAAACAACCCCCATTTTTTAAAAAGGAGCAAAAAAGAAAAAAACAGGAAACTATAGGCTGGTCCATCTCATCTCAGTGCCCATCCAGGTCATGAAGTAGATGCTACTGAAAACGACTTCAAGGACTATGAAAAATAAGGAGATTTGTGACAGCCAATAGTGTTTCATTAAGTTCCAATAAAGACAGGCTGAGAGTTGGGGCTGTTCAGCCTGAAGAAGGGCAGGCTCTGGGGAGCCCTTACTACAGTCTTTCAGTAACTAAAGGGGGCCTACATGAGAACTGGAGAGTACTGCAATGGCCTGTAGTGATAGGACAAGGAAGAATGCCTTTTAACTGGAAGAGGATGGGATCAGATTAGGTATTAGAAAGACATTCTTTACCATGAGGGTGATGAGACACTGGTCCAGGCTGTCAAGGGAAATTGTGGATGCCCCATCTCTGGGGGTGTTCAAGGCCAGGATGGATGAGACCCCGGTCTAGTGGAAGGTGTCCCTACCCTGGAGGGTCAAAAAAAGCTGAACTGTAAGGTCTCTTTGAACCCAAATAATTCTATGTGTCTATGACAACTACTCCCCAGCTTATACATCTCATTTCTTATTCCCTCTCATTTACTTCTGTCTCATACATTATTTTTAATATTTTCTTCTCATTCTAACATACTCTTTCCCTACCATCCTCCACACTATTCACAGGTCTTTCTATCTAGAGCATTTACTTTAACCTTAGCATGAGAAAAGGTTGTCCAAAACTTACTAATTTTTACTTGCAAGTAAAACTTTGTTAATAGCTTGTTTATTTAAGACCAAGGTGCAACAAGACTGCAGATGTAATGAAAATGCAGATATTATAGTAAGCATAGCAATTTTATTAAATAATATGCTGTCTTCCCACACCTTTAAATATTTAAAATAATTTTGCAACTCTTTCCACATAGTACACAAGCAGAAAGCAATTGGGCAAAAATAGCAGTCATTAACTTTGTAGATGAACTAAGCACAGCAGGTAGTATATAGGATTCAAATTCAAACCACCACTTTTCAGAAGCAAAGTCTGGAGGGGTTCTTTCTGCAGTAGACAGAGGGAATATCATTTGAATGCTCATTAAAATAAAACATAAGGATAAGTCCTTATATCTTTATTGCTTTGAGTAGACAAAATTTATTTGGAACTCAGGACAATCATGCATAAGAGAAAAAATCCTTAAACAAAATCTATGAAAACAATTCTAGATTAATGAAATAAACAAAATATTAGTTAACTGTATTAAAGACTCTAAAGGACAGAAATCTGCCTTTTGCAAATGTGTGAGTATGGTAGGTAGAAGTCCATAAAAGTTATCTGGTACTTTTCAGTATGCAGAAGTGCAGTATGTAGTAATCCAATATTGCCTTTAACGTGTTTGATATCTCTTGGGGAAAAGGTACACAGGTCATATTTGTAACAGAACATAAAGAAAAGTATGCTATCGATTGGTCTTTCTGGCTGTGCACTCTGCTTTTGCTATGTTAATTACAACCACCTTCCTTGTCCATCTTCTCCTTGAAGGTCAAAAGTTAAATTCCTGTCCAACAGTTGCAAACTGCAAATAGGCCCCATTGGCAACCAAGAAATAATTTTCTGTGAAAGCTAAGTTCAAGCCCCTTGTACCAGCAGGTGTGACCACAGTGCAGATCATCCAAGATGCTCCCAGAAATGACAGGATTTTTTGTCAGAAATAGAGTGACTCCATATAGTTGCAGATTCAGTGGTGCCATTCTTAATCTCTCTGTGACTTCCAGGACACAGAACCTCCCAAGTCTCCCAGGTTTGTTTTTTTACTGAATGAGAAAACCAAGCAGGTTTTACTGCATTTCATATCCCTCAATCTCATGTAATTTCTGTACTAGTAAATTTAAAAGCAACCACCACTGAAAATTTTGTATCCACTGTGAAAGTAGTCATGGCAACGTTAATGAGACAGCACAGACTGGACCACAGGCAGAGGCTGATGCTTTACAGAGGCATATATGCCATTCAGAAGAGATTTTTGCAAAGCAGTTAGATATGTCCTTTGGGTCTGTGAGTCCCTCCTGATCCCAGACACAGGAAGAATGCTGTTTTTTGTAGGACTACTTCAACTGGTCAAAAGATTATCTACTACCCTGGACTGAAATAGAATGTGAGAAAGGGCAGGTTACCTTAAAGCTAGCTGCTATCCAAGGAGTTTAAAAAAAAGTGTTGACTATCAATCTTTGGAAACCTTCCTGCTAACAAGCCCTTTCTAGTGTCCTCTGTTATATATCAAGAGTTGCTGGTTTCAATCTCCAGCTTTGTAGGCAGCTTTCACAAGGAAAAAACAATGCAAAACTACTTCACTTGGATGCAGCCTCAGTAAAAGGGCAAGGATTAAAGATGGAAAAATCAGAATTAACCTTCTTGTTGCAAAGGTTCCACAGCTGCGTATGGACAAAAGGATGATAGAGAGGCAGTGGGAGAAAGTTCACCCCTCCTGATCCCATATTTGCAGAAATAACCATCTCAAGGAAAAGGCTGAGGGACTTCCATGTGCAGGGACTTCAAGCATTCCCCTTTCTTGGGAACTTCATTTTCCTTAGTGAGTTTAAAAATTAAGTAGCAACATGCCATTAGCTATGGCATCATACAGTAGCCTTCACCAAGTCAGGTCTTTTTATCTATATCAAGCAGGATAATATATTTCAAAGTCAAAAGGAAAAACACATTATGTAACATGAGGGCAACTGTAACCCTTCTGGATATATTACACCATAAAATACTAGGAACCACTACAGCAGAGCTTTTATCAAACCCTAGCCCTGAATGTAAGAGAGAGAGGCTTCCACAAATCAGAAAAATGATAAAACAAATCAGTCTTCCTGATGTCATATTATTGCAAGCTGCCATCCCTCAAGAACACAAGATAGTCAATAGTTGATGTGACAAATGGACCGGCCACTGCAGCAGCTTTGAGACTTACAGTCATCTCAGGTTAATCAATGTAAAGGGAACAAAATACCCAATTCTTTGATCCTGTTATTCAAAGCTCCTATTTTGCAGAGTACTAAAATATATATGGCTAATTTGGAATTCAGATTGGCTTCACCAGCAGCCCTTCTAAGCTGAAGAGTAGGCACATATTTAAATGCCTTACAGAAATGGAACTTAAAAGGGGAAATGGGCTAATAAAGATTTAGGAATCTGAGCTGAAAACTCAACCAATTTTAAGTTCACTCAGGGATGGTGTTTTTCATGTTATAAGAAGGAAGGCACCTACTGTTTGTGTTTGCTACTTTGTAAACAATCATACTTGCTCTGTCGGCACTGGCATCCCATAATTATTTCCCTTATCTAATTAAGGCTGCAGCTGAAATTCCCCTCATAAATCTTTCTTCCCCAAACAATTCAATTGGTTTTACTTACCTCCACTACGATTAGCTGACTGTGCATTTTCAAATCCTGTTTCTTCCCCCCATCTAAATGTGGGATCATGTGCTGACTTCAAAATTGATTTTCAAGGAAAATATTTTTTACTGAGCTTTCCTGTTTTGTACTCAGCTTCCATCAACAGGCGGGACAGCATGTAAACCTGTGTGGCAAAGCCTGTAGCCAAGTAACAGAATGGTAGTGATACAATTAGAAGAAGCAAGAGCGAGAGCCAACACCTCCTCCTATAAGAGAATAGTGTGGCTATCACAGGCTGCCTCCTCCATGGCCAGAGATGAAGTTACTGCCAAAGAAGGTTTAGAAATGGGTGCTGCATGTACACGTATGTTGACTGAAACAAAATTGCCTCTGCCTATGAAAAATTAATAAATAAAATTTTGGCCTAGAAGCTGAGAACCATCATCTTCATCTAACCATATCTAAATTCATAGCAGCTGTTGTACCACATCTGACTTACTACTCTTCAAATTGCTGGTATAATATCAAAATGTGGTCCAAAGCACACTGAACCTAGTCTGTTATTTTGGTGCAAAACTGGGGAAAATCTACAATTTTTTCATAAACATCACTTAGCATAAATTCCAAAGACAATGCATTTGGGAAGGTCTAAGTGAAGTTTCATTTAATATAAAGCAAACTTTGAAATTTCAGTAGTATATGGAAAAGTAAAAAAACCATTCTGTTTTAGACAGATAGAACTGGGAGGGAGGAAGAAATAACATTTGTAATTTTATATGTAGAACAAAACCAATTTTATAGAATAAAAAAATGCATGAGGTAAGATAGTATTGATTTAAGTGCTTTTAAAAGCAGACCCCAGCTGAAGGGACTGATTAGGTAAAGGGACATATGCTGAAGCACCAAAATTTTATGTGTTATTGTACCAAGTGTAGTATCACTGGCTGATTTTTCTGAATTTAATAATAGAGTAAGAACATGCCTGCATGAAAGAGTCTCAGCTCAGCAAGGAAAATTAAGGGGTGCTGAGAACAAACACCAAATTCTGTGTTTCACTGACAGCTCCTCCTGGTTTCAGGCACCACCACAGCTGTGCTGATACTAAGCCCTACACATCGGAAGACTTTGATTTTTTTCCGACCTGTTTCAAGTAGGGAAAGTTAGATAGACAAGGGAGGGTCTTGTCATGCCTTGAAAAAATATAAAAGAGAGGGACATATTTCTACTTAGTTTTAAAATATGAGGCAAACTGAAAAGTTTTTTAAAGGAATGGTACTAATTCTAAATAAGCTTTACAAAATATGTTCTTTTTCAAATCATAGCTGGAAAAATAGCGGTTGCTAGCAGTAATTCCCACTTCATTATGCTCCCACTAATGTTGAGTCATCTTTACCTGGAGTGAGGTAATGCTCTCATTGAAGAATCAGGAAGGATTGACCAGGAGCAGTGTGCTTTGTGTTGGGCTACAGCATATCTTCTGGTCTTCAATTCTTTCAGCATTTTGCTCCAATAGCTATACTTTCTTGCTATTTATGTGTGCTTCATTCCTATTTTGAATTGGCCAGTCTTTAACTTCCTTTTTTTTTCCTTTGTTCATTTGTTAAAAAGAGAAAACTAAATCAAATGGTTTTTTGAATAGTTCTTTTTTGTGAACCTGTAGTTCTGCAATTAATTGTTTTATTGATAAGGGGTGTCATGCTGTTTGAATTACATAAATTACATAAATTACAAAATTACATAAATTTTTTTAAACATAGGCACTTACATGTATTTTAATGAGTGACCACTCTTTTTTAAAATTACTTTAAAAGCTAGTCACTTATTTTATGAGGTAATGCCAAAGTATTTTTCCTGACAAAAGCAATTTTGTCAACATTGAAATGCCTGGGGACTTTTCAAATCTGATACAACCAAACATTTATATTAATTGATGGTGAATGTCGTAATAGAGAAAAGAAGTGAATGTACTCCTTGTAGGATCACAGAAGCACAGAACAGGGGATTAAAAGGCAACGCTAGCAACTACAAAAATTTCATTGTGGCTGTGGCAGAGATCTTGTATCTGGTTTTGGAGCCCACAGCTCAAGAAAGGATTTTAAGGAAAAAAAAATAGCATAACATGAAAATATTGTATGAGTTGGTAAATTGATCCATAATAATGAATTCAAGTGGTCAAATATTAGATGCATGAGGGAAAGCTTAGGTAGTGAAACAAGCAGAGTGCAAAAAGGAAACATAAAAGTGGTAGCTCAAGGAGTTCTTTTTACAAATTTAATGATACAGAGAAGCAAGATCATATGTAGTATAACTTGGTAAACATACAGGTTATAATAATGAATCTTAAATTAAACATTATTGAGATTGTATTGAATGCTATGACTGGCAGGTTTTTCCACCAAGATTGTGTTTACTATAACTTCTTTTCTGCTTCATGCAGTGTTCTCTGTCTCTTTGTGCTACCTGTTGTTTCAAACAATGTTCCTTAAGTACATGTTAGTGTCAAAAAGCCAAAGTGGAAAAATAATTACTAAAACTAATTCACCCTAAATTCACTAATTTAAGGTGAATTAGTTTTAGTAATTGTTTTTCAAAAAATCTCTGTGTGCTCTTGATTTGAATTCTTTGTATTTACAAAGAAGAATTGCTGAAAATTTTAAACTTCCTGTGAAAACAGGGTGTTGGTTTGCCTGGTTTTGATAAGCCCTTCAAAGGAAATATCCATTAAAAGTTGTATACTGAAGACATTTTGAAATACAGATTTTTAGAACCAAAGTGAAGCAGTCATCCATTACATATTCAAAGAATGTATCCTCTCTGCACTTGTGTCATATTTTTTAGTGCTCTAACACTTGCAAGAGTAATTTCAAGTATGTTAGCACTATACCTACAGCTTTATGATGCTGGATCTGTTGGTCTTAAGAGATATTCTTCAATTTATTTGTGATACAGCCTCGTTCATATTTATTGTATTTGCAAGAATTAATGGAGGAAAGACTCTCTGAATGATCAGGATTTTCAGTCCCCAATCCATTCAAATATTTTCCTGCTGAATATAAAGTTTCAGCCTATAGTTATTGTGAGGAATTTCCTTTCTTGGAGGTTCTCTCTTACTTCACCATAGAAATCTTGGAACCTTCTTTTTTGCTTATTTTAGAGATTTCTATCATGTCAGCAGATTCTGTCATTTTTCTAAAAAATAATTGATCATATGCTTTCTGCTAACCTTATCCCTTTATTTGCTCCATAGTTTATGTACTGGAGTTCAGAGGCTTACTCCATATTTGTTGTCCATACAACCAATACATCTTACCAGTCTGCTTTGCTTCTTTTTGAAATAGTTTCTCTCTTCAATAGCAAAGTAAGCACTCACAGTAACACCAGCCCAGATTCAGCTGAACTCTTGATTTTTATCAGATTCTCAGATCCAGATGCCCTTTGGAGAAAATTTAGGTTAGGTTCTGCACAGTTGAGCTTGGTTTTAATTAGGTTTCAAGTTCTATTATAAAAGGAATTTATATTTCAAAGAGTGTTTGAGTCCTGTTATATTTTAAACTGATTTTCCTGCTACTTCCTTTCCAGCCATTAAGGTGTAAATATCTGTGGGTTTGCCTGTTTAGGACAGAATCTAACATAAGGGGCACAACAGCTGTTCCCTATCAATTACTTGCTATCCTAGTGGAAGCTTCATTCCTCTTCTGCTTGAAAGTCTTGGAATGATCTTCTAGAGAAGTCTTCTGGAAAAGAGACCTGCACCTTCTCTGAGATGTGCAGAAATACTCCCTTAGTTTTATGTGAGTTTTGATTTAAGCACTCTCAGCTATGGAGGTTCCTGGGGCTTTGTGAGTTATCTAGGGGCTGCAACTTTCTCAGCAAAGCAGCAGTGCTGAATACTGAAATATGTGTGCAAGAGGAAAATGGAACGAAATGCAAGGGGCTCAGAGAAACCACAGCTGACTTTTCTGGAGCAACTGGTCCTAAATGTTCGAATATGGAGTATTATGCTGTCTTTAGCGCTTAATCAGGGCATTATACAACAAAGAACACAAAAAGATAATACTCATTTCCCAGTTTTAGAAATCAGCAACAGTGCTACACTGTGGCATTCCAGTAACTGAATGGGCTTCTTTGCCACCGATGCTGGCCATCAAGGCAGGAACTGGATTGGATCTGGTTACAATACTGCTAGCTCCAAACCTTCAGTAATGAGACACAGGCTGTTGCTTGCGTATTGACTGGAATTCTAGAAAGACTGTAAATATGAGAAGATATTCCTTTCTTTTGAGCACTATTTCAAGGTTATGAAATTCATTTCAATCCAATTAAATTTTAAATTCTGAAATGCAAAAAAAAAAATTAAAAAGAAAGAAATATGACAATGAAAAACTGGGAGGGGGGGGGAACAGGGGGAGTGTTACTGCTTTTTCCTTTATTATACCTAAGACATCATCAGGGACTTTAAATACACCAAGATAATGAAGCAGTGCTGTTGTAATGCATTGATGGACAGCACTTTAAATTGACAATTAACATTTTTCTTAGTATGTCTTTTCTGTGATGTGTATTATGTGCAATAGGTCCATTGAGTGGGTGAAACTATAACTACAGTCTGTTTTGGTTCAAACTACCACTGTAATTACAGATTTTGCCCTCAGATTGCAGGATCAGCCCCCATTGTCTGGTAAGTGCTTGAATTACGCCTTTAAAAAATCAGAGTCCATAAATGGAAACAACAATACCACACATCTTTAGGGTTTTTACATTTTCATTTAGTTTGGCTCAGAACTTCTATCCTTTTTTTAAAATATTTGTTTCCTAATAAGCTGATAATCTGAAGAAGGTTAAAAACATCAAGAAAGGGCAAATTATTTCAGTTAATATAAACGGGTTTTTTTCTATCCTGCCTCAATGTCATTGTATTTAAAAACTCTCCTGATGACTTAGTACAAAATCACATTTTATATTTTATAAGCTGCCAGAAAAATAAGCCAGTACAAACAAATTAGATATTTCAAAGATATCATTTTGCAAGCAAAGTAGAAAGGTTTTCCTGGAACTTGTGATACTAATAACAAATTCAGTTTCTTGAGCAGTAATTAAGTATTTTCCAAGTGAAAATGCTGCAACTATTCAGAGCTGTTGAAGATTATTTTTAGTTCTCTCAAACCTCTGTAAATATTTCTAACACCAAAAGGCAGTCAAGCAGTGACACCCAGTGGTTCCAGAATTCTGTTTTAGTCTCTATTGCAGAGAAATGTTTTGTTTATCTCTTGGTTTCAAATCCAATGGTACTCAAAATGGGTAAATAACTTCCTTTTGAAGAGGTAATCAGAATCCAGTAGTGACCCATGGTAATCCAGACTTCTCCACTTCACAAGGCAACTGTAGATTAAATTATTTAGCTACCACCAGTATGGATATTAGTAAGTTCTCTGTATTCAATGAGTTATTCAAAAAATGCATAGAAATATACTCTGCAAATAAGCAATTAAGTTAGCCTTTGAACAATCAAGGGTACAAAATTCTGTGCTTTAAATCCTGTCAGAAAGAAAGAACATTTTTAACCATTTTTAAAGCCTTTGAAATTCATGAATGGAAAACCATGTTCTCTTGAAAAATTCTATTAATATTTATGATATTAGGAAAAATAAATAAGAAGTGATGTTAGTACTGACTTTCGGATGACAGCTTGACATTGTCAAAGTTGCCTGGAATTCAAACTGCAAAGTAAATCAAAATTCTGCTAAAACAAGTTTTCCTATCAAACATGACTGAACTACAATTTCCTCAGAAGCATATCTTGAAAAGAAATTGTCTGCCCAACATAAGGAGTGAATGCAAGAAGTCTAATTTTCTAGATGCTGTCTCAGAGACAAACAAATATGACATTTTTGAGTTTTAAATCAATAACTTTGCTTTATCAAAGCAAGCAAAACATCTTAGTCACAGAGTACTGATGATCATAAAAACAATTCCGATCACCCAGCATTTTAAAATGTTCCAACAGCCATTCTCAGGGTATGTCTCTGGCAATCTTGCAGATGCTGAAGAATTCCTTGTTTTGCTTCTCCATCAGTACAGTGTAACCAGCTGGGTGTATGGGAATAAAGAGAGTGTAGAAATGCATTATAGCTATTTCAGCATAAAGGCTCTATGATTTAGCACAAGTTTTATTAGCTGAGCTGATGGAAGTCCATGTCCATCACTCTCATATATCTCAGCATTCTCTCAGGTTGTGGTTGACCGACCACTGCAGAAGATGGTGCAAGACAGGCATGCACCGCATCACTCCTGAAAACATCGATGCGTGTCTATTTCAGTGGAAATTCTGTAAGCAGCAATTATGATCAATATGATCAATATTGATCAATATGATCAATAGTCTGTACTCCCACAGCAATGGGAGGGTGTAGTGACATCTGCCTAGAAATTCATAACAACTCCTAAGCCAACGTGTCGCTGAAGAAACAGGCAGAGCCTGCGTGGAATTGTGTGGGAAAAAACAACAGATGAAGAAAGGAAGTCAGAGAGAGCTGCTCCTCTGGAAAAGGAGGAGACTGTAGTTGTGCCAGGAAGAGCTGGCCTTCAACATCAAGGTCCCCCCCTATAACTGCTTCGTTCAGAGTTCTTTTCAAAATTGGACAATAAACAATCTTAAGTAAAACAAAACAAGGAAAAACAATAGAAGCACTCAGGGGCTTGTTAGATAACAGCTCTAAGGTCAGAGATGTTTCAGGCTAAAGAAACCATTTGCTGACTGTGTTCTTCTTCTTTCTCCTTTTCTCTTGTCATTGTTAAAGGCCAGGGGAACTGGGCCTGTTTAGCATGGAGAAGACTGAGGGAGAACGTTATTGATGTATCTAAGTGTCTGAAGGGAAGGAGACAGGAGGATGCAGCCGGGCTCTGCTCAGTGATGACAACCAATAGGATGAAAGTCAATGGGCAGAAACTGATGGACAGGAGGATCCACCTGAATATGAGGGAGAACATCTTTACTGTACGTGTAACTGAGCACAGGAGCAGATTACCAAGGAAGGATGTCTGGCGATGTTTCAAAAAGCTTTTTGGACACAATCCTGCATAACGTGCTCTAAGGTACCCTGCATGAGCAGGGAAGCTGTATAGTTGACCTTCAGTGGTCCCTTCCAATCTTACCCATTTTTTGATACTGTGAAATGGCAGAGGAAACTGGATTGCCTTTCTGTAGCAAGGTTTTGGTACCTGGGGAGTTGCAAGTGCAAATAAACCTAAAGCTTGCCCCCATGTTGGACAGTCAGGACAAACTGGCTCCAAGACAGACCCACCTCTGGCCAAAGCTGAATCCAGAAACAACTTTGGAGGCACCTGGATAGCAATGGGAGGGAGCAGTTACATCTACTCATAAATTCATAACAACACCCAAGATAGAAATCTGAAGAAAGGAGACATTGTTGAGGTTTTTCGGAGGATTTTTCACCCTTTTCTAATTTTTCTTCTTTAAAATATACAGTGAAGTATTTCCTTTGGACAACAGATGCTGCTATGGCTTGTTTTATACTGAGGTGCCAGCTGTCCCTTATGTTCCAAAAACAATGCCAAACCTGCTGGCACGGGACTTACTATACTGTCTTTTATACAATGTTAAGTTGTTCCAAATGGCAACTCTTTCTGTTAAAGTTTTCCCTCTTTTTAGTGGACGCTAGTTTTAATGCTGTAGGTTACTGCTGTTATCATTACCTGTAGTGCCTGAGTATTTGGAGTAATAAGCCATATGGGAGAACTACAAGTGATGACCAAACAGAGCATGGAGCAAAGGGGGAAGTCAGTATTTCTGTAAATGTATCTACATTTTCAACTGTATTAATTCTACAAGGTGGGGATTGTTGTGCAAACACTGCTTTTAGGGAAGATCAGTTTGGCTTAGCAGAAGTGAAGCCTTTTCCCTTTATTCAGGAGTGCTCTTCCACCTGAGTAGCAAGACAGAACTTGTGACCTTGTAAAGCATCAGTGCCCTCTGCCTAAATCTTCATGAACAAGCACCTTGGAGAAAGGCTACACAGAGACATATGATTGATCCCACCTATCACTGCTGACCTACCCCTGCCCCAATATCATTTATCTAGCACAACCATTTGTGTGAGCTCAGATATTTAACAGCATGAGCTTGGGGTTCTTCACAATATTTATACTAGCACAATCCACAGCAACTGCCAAGTACCTGGAACTCTCAAAATGTTTATTCACAGCCTGGTCGCTCCATGAGTATGTACCTCAAAAACCAGGTCCTTGTTTAGAGGTAGGTAAAAATCTCCCCAAACAGAAGTTCATAATTGTGTCTCTTTTGTGGGAGTTTAATGCATCTTTATGTGTATGCAACTGTTCTAGGAAAGACAGCTTTTGCAGCATTTTTGGCTCTCAGACTTGTTTCTATCAGACAGTTCATATTTCAGGAGTTCCCCTAGTGACTTGCTTTTCTTATTTTCCCATCAAAAAATTTCAAATGGAAGAGAATGTATGGAAGAACTTCCAAATGGAGAGAATGTATTTTCTCTAGAGATGAAACCAGAGAAATACCAGCATAGCTGACACTGATAACTAAGTCAATATTGCTGGTGTACTCTTTTCTATAACACCTGGGCACAAACATAGGATGAAAATGAAGATGTTTATTTTAACAAAACACAGTCCAGCAAACATATGATCCTGATCTGCACAGCTCTCTAATGGAAATTACTTGGAAATATTGCTGCGAAAAAGACTGTAAATAGATAGCAAGCCTTAGAATTAGCAAAGTGTAAAACCAGCTATAATCATCAGAATTTCTCCTGCTTAAGCCCAGGCTGTACTTTACTAATTTCATTTGATGTCTTCTCAGGTTACAACATGAAATGCTGTCACTGAAAAGACTCAACTAGCTAAAGATGCAGTTAAGATCATTTATCTGAGGTTTCATGACAAACCTTCGCTGTGACCTCATTGCAGCCTTCCAGTACCTGAAGGGAGCCTACAGGAAAGACAGAAAGGAACTTTTTACAAGAGCATGTAGGGGCAGGACAAGGGGGAATAGATCCAAACAGAGAGTAGGTTTAGACAAGTTATATGGAAAAAATTCTTCATTGTGAGGGTGGTGAGACACTGGAACAGATTTCCCAGAGAAGTTTTGGATGCCCACCCCTGGAAATGTTCAAAGCCAGGTTGGATGGAGCTCTGAGCAGCCTGGTCCAGTGAAAAGTGTCCCTGTCCAGGGGCAGGAGGTTGGAACGAGATGATTTTTAAGATCCCTTCCAGACCATTCATGATTCATGACCAATAAAATATTCTCCATAGTTTCTGCAATATAATTTCCCCTTCCTTTAAATGTGAATACTTAAAAATTGCTGTATCATTTTAGAATATAACAGTATATAATTAGGATAATCACTAAGAGTATCTGCTTTCAAGTTAGCATTCATTATTAATACACTTTACTTATGTAAGACAACTGTGCTGACATTCAATTCTTACCTTATTGTAGGCTTGCAAGAAAATGGATCAAAACAGAATACAAGTGCATGTTCTGAAAAGAGACAAACCCCATTATTGTCAGGCAATTCACCACAATTTCTTTACAACTTCACCTACTTTCCAGTACTATTGCCCCACATTTCTCTGGGCAGCAGAAGACTTCAGGAATTTTAGGGTCTATATGCAAACACACATCAACCCTTACCTGAACAATGTCTTCTAGCAACACAGTATATATATAACAAAAACCACCAGCTTTAACAAATAAATAGAAATACCTTACATGTGACTTTTTATTTACAATATGTTAACAGCAGCATTTGGTGATGGAGAAAATATTTTTAAGGTCATGTTCCTTCCTCAAAGAGTAAGGTTTTGAATTTCCTGCAAAATGGCAAAGCTGCACAGTAGTATATGGTTTACTGAGTGACATCTATGACATGAAGAAGGGATTTTTGGCAGTTAAAATAATATTGCTTCAAATCTGTGGGCATTCTCAGATGGCTGGAGCAGGCAGCAATCAATCTTTGTTTAAACACACCCCCAAAATTAATGCTATTAATAAGGACAATTGGCTCTAGCTGAGATGACCAAGATCCTGAGCTCTTTCTGAGCAGCAAACACCAGTCAATATGAATTATGAAGCACTGAGGCAAGTTTGTTTACTGGTAGATTGTTTAACAAATTAGTCAATAGCTCATGCATTTAAAATCATGTTTTCTTTGTCATAAGTCACAGCCTCAAATACAGTGCACCACTGCAGCATAAGCTGAAAGCACACATATGTGGCCGAGTGTAAGAAAAGAAAATACTACAAGGGAGAAGAGAAAGTTTCACTGGACATTCAGGGTGCCCAAAATTTTCTTTACAAATTCTAGTAGAAGGAATCCACACTGGTGGAAAAATGAAGAGGTAGATAAATGAAATTATACATGAAATCTTTTCCAGTTTCTCGAGGTAAATGGTACTGTTGCCTCTGAGAAAGCAAGTTATATTTTCTTAATATAATGTAAGCTCCACCTTCAAGCCTAAACCAGAATTTCTACATTTAAGTCATGTCCTTGTATCATTTGTGTGTTCCAAGAACAGTGAATGTTTTCAGCTGTGCATTTTGCACAAACTTATTAAATTAATTAGTGGCTTTACTTCACCCAATTTCTTCCAAAATTATAGAAAAATGCTTACAGACTGGAATCCTGTTACCTCTAGTTATAAGGAGCTTTCAGATGAAAACTCTGATTCTTGGTATGACAAGTCTGTCAAACATGTCTGTTGTCCGCTGGGCTGAATGTGGGTCAAGAGGAACTTTGTTATCACAGAGCTTCTGATACCAGAGTATCAGAAATGCAGAGTTTGGAAAAAAACCATGCAACTGCAAGAAGATTACAAAGGAAAATACAGAGTCATGTAAGAAGCTCAGGACCTGATAGTGAGACCTTTTACTCTCAGTATATGGGTCTCTGGAGTACATCACAGCACATAGTGAAAGCTCCATGAATTAGCTGAAAAATTATGAGCTGCATTTGAGAAATGTCTTAGTAATAGGATATTCTAGAGAAACTTTTTTTTTTCTGTATCACAGTGATTTAAAAGGCCATCACTCAGAGGTCAGAAAATCCCAATATTTTATGTAAAAAAAGAATATTACTTAAAAGATAAGATGTTATCTTCTTTTTTCTTTTTTTTTTATTTTATTTTGGTTAAAAAAAACACATACAATAATTGAGAAGACCTCCTTCTTCCATCTGAATAAAAAAGAGGAAAAAAGTCTAATTAGAAAAAAATAAGAGAAAAGGATATTTCAGAGAAACCAATTCAGAGGAAGTGCTGAATCTTTGTTCTCAAGCACTTTGTAGGCCAGAATATCAGGTGCCTGTTTCCTAATATTATCTAGAAAATATTACATTGAAAAACCTAACAACAGTGCCATTTAGTTGCATGGTCTCCTTTGTAGGTAATATATAGACTTCTTTTTATCTCTTCATTTTTGCTTAATCCAACCCTAGAATCACTTCAATTAAGTACATCACACAAGCAGTGATTTTTTATAGTATCACTATTGCTGTTTTTTGAATTGCCTTTGCTCTCTGTAGTGAAAAACTGGTCATGTTTATCAGACCTCACTTACTTATTTACCTCTTCACTTCTAGCACTTCTAATTGTTCTTGAAATTTCTGATGTTGATTATTCTGAAGCATAACCTCCTGTATTGGAATTAAATTTTAAAAACAACTGTTTCTGATGCCTTGTGTTCTTTTATTGGCTGTGTTATGAAATCGTGAGGATTAAAAAAAAAAAATATAAACCAGTTTATATAAACAGATTGATATTTTTAGAGCATGGGGTCAAGCAGATCAGCTTTTAATTAGAAGCAGATTAAACTTTGATCACTCCTGCAGAGCTCCACAGCATTGACTGAAGGTAATCCGTACAAGCTTTGGAGTGAGCGTAGCTGAGATACCTTCCCAGTGACTTTGCATTTAAAAACGGAAGGTCAGAAAGTCAAAGCAGCATGCTAAACGTGGGAAGATTCTAAATCCTACTGGAGCATTGACACAAATGATGTGCTGCTGAGGAAGGCAAAAGGAAAGCAGTCCAAACTACAAATCAAGTGCTAAGGTGCTCCTAAGTTCTCAAGTTCATTGATTTATGGTAATGTATGAATATCTTTTTCATCAAAACTTTTATAAAAATAGATAGTATTGTAGCTCATATCTGAGAAAGAGAAATGATAATTTTTGTTTCTGAAGGTTTGGCCACAGAAGATAATAGTAGCTTCAAAATGCAATGGAAATGTTCATGGGATTCGAGTAACAGTGTAGAACCATGGAGCTGTTTATGGCATTTCTATAATGATCAACTTATTTAGATTGCTGCATCTCAAATGTTTAAACATTCTCTGTGCTCATGTAGATATGCATCTCTTAATAATGCTGACTATTGTGAAATCTCACCTAATTTCTCTTCAAAGAAGTGCAGCCCCATGAACAAGTCAGCAGACCTAGATTCTCTATCCAGCTCTGGCAAACTCATTTGAAAACTCTTTTTGTCTTATTTTACTCACACTTTTAGAGGAGTATCTTGCTCTATCGGAGTACCATAGGTATAGGTATAATCTTATTTCTTCCTGGTATAAGTTACAGGGCCATATTTGGCTCTAAATTTAGGGCATAATGATTGGACAGATCCAACAGGCAGAGGCACTGGTGGCTGCTGTAACTCTGGACATCTGCAGGAGAGGCAGTCAGAAATACAGTCATGGAAGCACTAACCTTATGAGAAGCTTTTCACTTACCTCTTCAGACTGCCCTGCATTCAAGTACTTGAGATTAAAAGAAATTACTTTTGGAAGAAGCCTGCTTTTATTAATTAATCAAAGGTGTGTCTTGTCAAGGTACCATGAGATTCAGTAAGGGTGCCTGACAAACTGTGTGTGTGCCACAAGAAGCATCCTAAGAAGATCAGTTTGGGTTTCAAATTTTTTTCAATTTAGTGTTGATCTTTTATGTATAATTTTTTCCATGCTAATTTGGAGTGAATTTACTTTGCTTTTTATTGTGGGGTTCTTTTCCTGTTTTGTTTTGTTTTGATTTTTACTCTCAGGGTATCAGTCTAGGAATGCATAATATATGAGTTAGTATATTTCCATGGGGAAAGCTTTTCTGTCAAAAATGTGAAAATGAAGACATATTGATTTTTATTGCAAACTTTTCTGGAGGAACAAAAAATACAAGTTTTAGAGCTTAAATTTTAAGCATAATGTTCATATTTTCCTAAGTGATTTGATTGAATGCAGCGAAAATTCATATTGAACTGAATTGAAAATAAAAATTTTGGACTTCAAGTAGGCCAGACAGCCTTATTAATGAGATCTTTATGTTCTATAATTCCTTAAACCTAATTTTTCAGGAAAAGTTGAGAGAGCCTAAGCAGAGTAAATGCACTGAGTTCCAGCTTAGTTTTTCAGTACATATTATACAAAAATCTTTGGATGAGTAGAGGGATGAGCTGGATTTTTTTCACCCTTCTGCAGCTCTCGGTTGTCTCTGGTCTCTTGCTGAAGCTGGTGTGCAATAACCGGCTCACTGTGCTTCGAGTGTGAGTTTTAACAGGCTTTCCTGGCCCCAAGGCTTTGCCCCCACGGCAGCACCAAGCCTCGGGCGAGCCAAGTGTGGCGGCAGGGGACTGTCACTAGAGGGCGGTGCACATCCAGAGTTTTCGGAATTTTTGTCCCTCCAAAGGAGGCGACAGGTAGCCCGGCCGGTTGCGGTGGATCTCACGCAACTTGCTGCTGTTGTGGCTCTAAATTTTCTGCTTAATTGTTAGATATGTCTGATAACGCTGATAAGAAAATATAAGAATTTGGGAAATGGCTAGGAGATTTCTGCCTGGAGTTTTACTGAAGATGCTGTGTCATTTTTATGGGTGCTTTTCTTGTTGAGCTTTGCTTAAATATTTCTTTTCCTGTGGAACCTCCTGCTCTTTTTCCCTCAAGGAATGCATGGAGGTGTTTTCTAATTAATTTTTCTTTAAGTTATTGAAACATAAATGAGTTGATATTTTTAATTACCTAAGTTCATACTTTCTTCCAGTGAACTCAGTAAAAAAGTTTTGCACATGTGTGACCCAGCCGGTAATGTGCAGTAGGTGGGCAAGGCAACAGCTCATGCTTATTGTAATGATCTTTACATGTAACTATTGATACCTAATTGCCATGAACACCTTCGGGTGCTTTAGAGCAAAAGCTGTTGTATCAGAATAACGTGAAGTACAGTGCTGTGAAAAAAAACAAGCACGCAGCTAGAAAAATACCAAAACCTCAGCATTTTTCAGAACTTTTCTGTCACTATTTAAAGAGAAAATTTGCTCTTTCAAGCAGACCTCAGCAGCAGCATGAACATGCCCTGTGCAGCCCCAAGTTACAAGGATACACAAGCCAACTGTGAAAGGAGCTGGGCTGGACAACATAGGAACTCCTGACAAGCCATTTTCGGAAAATGTAATGTAATTTCCTATGGCTAGGATGAACTTGTCTTCTAGTAAGGTTTGGCACTTGTCTACAATTAATTTTATTTTGAGAAAAAATTGTCATCCTGCAAAGGTAGAAATCTTGGTACTCAGGGTTCCACAGCTGCAGTCTTTTTTTCATTTTTAAGTTTAACTCCTCAGAAGTTAGGGAGGTATATGAATTGCAAATAGTACCCAACTTTCTCAGAGCTTTTGTCACCATTTGAGAATTAAGACTATGCTGTTATCACAGGATCCATCAGGAAGTCAGGCAAGGGTTTTATTTCTTGTGTTCCCCATTATCCTAATGAAGGAATTGAAGGGATAGGCCTGCTAAATACTCACTAGAGAACATATACCTTTTCTATCCTCCAGTTCCCCTAAATGGAATGGAGAATCTGTTCCTTTCTAATCTTTACGGCTTTTCAAGAACATTTATTTTGATGTCAGCATTAAGAGTTATTGTTGAAACCTAAATCAGAAAAATTGGCAGTGACAAGTTCACAGCTGTTACCTGAGAAAGATGAGGTTGGATATGTGGGTTTGCTGGTATTTTTCCCTAAGACAGCATACTCATCCCTAGCTGAGAGATTTAGTGACTTTGTGCTGACTGGTGCAGTGGGATTCCCAAAGCTCAGATTTTGGTATCTTGCCTACTGGGCCACTGGGGTGCACAATCACTGTGGGGGTGTTAAAGAGAAAATACTGCGGTTTTCTCCATCTTTTTTCTTTTTGAATATGATATTTTCTAAAGACTCAGCTTGGCTAGAGAGCCATGTTTGGGAAAAGACCACTTCCAGTATAGTCAGAAGAGATGTTTCCTTTTGGCATATACTTTAAATGGGCATTTATTCAGTGAACTTCATGCACAACTATTTCACTGGTGAGGACAACCACATCAAGATGTATGACAGGTCATGTCCCTGCTCACCAGCTCCTTCTTCCTGGTCCCCCAGACAGGAGTGTTTGCGATGAGAGAAAGCTGTTCCTCCTGGGCAAATGCTTTTAATTTAATTAGTTTAAAAAAAATAGACTGTGCTTCTTTTTGGTAGCACCCAGATTCTTCCTCCTTCCAAGGGCCTAACATTTTCCATGTCTGTTGTGTACCCACACACAAGCTGTGAGATGTCAGGCCTCTTCCTTTCCACATAAATAACAACAAATGCCAGAAGATTTTTTGCTTATTTTCTCTTCTTCAACTCTCTCAATAGGGAGTCCCTGCTTTACAGCAATTGTTGTATCCTGTTTCCATGAGGTCCGTGGTACACAAAGCTGTCAGGTGATGACCTTGAATCAGAGCAGATGTCATAGCACCATGTATTTGTTTCCAATGCTATTTAATATTTGCTGTTTGCCCTAAGATAGCAAGCTGGCTTTTCTTGTGGTAGTTTTCTTTTATAAGCTGGTCTGTAAGAAGTTCCAATCTGATGCAAAGAAGTAAGCTAAACCACAGAGAGGCTGCAGATGAAGTGAATTAATTTTTGGTGCCAAGAGGAACTTCAACAGGATCCACATACCAAATCTTCGTGTACTCCCTCATGTCTTGAAGGGAGAAAAAAAGGTTTTTGGTGTTTTACTAAGATTTGTCTTTGAAGAACCGGCTCAGAGAATAGAGTCACCTTGATTTGCTCTTGCAATGTGAATTCTGAGGAGATTATCATCTAATGGTGTAGTCACTGAACACCTGGGCAAAACTTAATCAAAGAGGGGGGAAAGTAGGAACTACTCATGGTGTGCACTGTTTTGGTACTTGGCTTTGAGCATCCTGTTCTGAGCTAAGGTTCAAGACCTGAATTCTCAGATACCTTTTTTCCCCCTGTAAGAAGTGTGTGCATGACATAGCTAATTACGTTTGCCCTGATCCTGGATTTGGGATGGAATGATATATGCTGACTATTTCTACAACTTGTGGTCATATTCACATTTGGCAACAGAGAAATAAATTGAGGCTGAAAAAATAACTATTGAGGCAAATCTCTGATTTGTACAGCTGAAACTGTGGCAGAAAGTCCTTGCTTAAGGTTAGGGGTTTTGAAAATGATTGATCTTCATTACTTAAATTTTTCCTCAAATGCTTGAGGATCTTGGTGATTCTGTCAATGAATTTTTAGCTGGCTTGGTTATTGGTTGATTTTTGTTACCCTTAGTATAAATTTTTTTTTTACTTTAGATCCTCTCAGAGGCTTTTAAGTCCTAGTCTTCGGATCTTAGTCAACTATAGTTGATTTGAACTGGTTTCCCATCAAGTCCTCCTCTGCTAAGAAAATAAAATTTGGGAAAAGCGACTTTCCTCAATACTGTCTATAATGTTATAATTGTTACTGTCTGTAAACACCATAACAAACCCACATCACAGTTGCTAAAACACTGCAACTGAAACAGTGGCAAGTCTTGATTAGAAACATGAGCTCCTACCATGTAGGTCAGGTCAGTCTGCTCTTCAGTTTCCACTCTCTTACCCAAAAATAGGTAACTCTTCTGGTCATTAGGGTACTTGTGGAAATGAAAAGGAATGGTTTTCAATTCTACTACAATGGACATGGTTAAGTGTCAAACCCATCTTTGCATTTCCCTAGACAGGTATCTTTGGGGCTTTGAATTGAAACCTACTAAGAAAGAGTGTCACATCCATGTCTAGAATTACAAACCCTTACCAAAAAAAAAATCTCCATAAAGAAACATTGAATTATCTGACCTAAGGAGAAAAAAAATTGACCCAATGTTCTTGTGAGCACTGTAAGCTGAAGCACCTACTTTCTTCCATGAACTTCAATGTATTTTCATATTCTTAAATTCCATTATTAGAACCATTAAAATATCCGGTTTACAGTAAAATTAAACAATTCTTATCCATTTTTTTCTGCTCTGGTACATGAACAAAGAACAATATTTGGGAAGTATTAATTGGTGTCTTTGTCAGGAATTTGGATTAGAAGTGCATGTTTCAAGAGCTACCTTTATTTCCTGAGTAGTTTGAGTAGTTGGCATTTTCATGATGCCTTATGACAGCGTATTACCTTACTGACCTCTTTTGACACAACACACTGCCATTCCTTAATTACTTTTAATCTCTTTTTAATGTCATTAGTGCAACTAGCACATTTTCTACTGCCAGTGGAAATGACCAGTGATAATCTTAAAATAGGGTGGCCTGACTGTGCCTGCTGCCTACTTCTATCATCCATTCTATTTTGTGGAGCTCTAAAAATTAGGACAGGTAAGTGTCACAAGACCTGTCTGTCAGCTGGCACGGGAAGAGTTGGGTTGCTCATTGCAACTACAAAGAGTGAAATTAGCCATGCCTCAAGAAATGTCACCTGCTCTGTGTGTGGTTCATTTTGCAGCTGCACTCTCCAGAGGCAGGGAGTAGTCCTATGTGCATGAGGCAGCTGAAGGTTTTTGTTTCACTGTATAAGTGCTTTAATTTCTTTTAATTTAAAGCTAAGACATAAAAAGTTTTGCCAATCTCTAGAGGAAATGAAAAGTAGTTAAACCTTTTTTTCATTCAAACTTGCCTCTTTAGATTTTTATAATGTATTAAAACAGGCTCATTTTGACCAAACCCATATAATTTCTTTTAAAGAACATGATTGTACACCTCAGTGAAAGGTGCTTTCTCGTATTTTTTTTTAATAGCAACTGCTGCTATTTCTTGTGGGTTTTGGTTGGTATATGTTTTGTTTCTCTCCTTAAACTGCACCTTTTCAAAAATGACAGAGCTGAGATAGTTTAGAGCATCACCAAATCACATAGTCAGAAAACCTTGGGATCAGTGTTCTAATTATGACCTCTCAAGAGGAGGTGGCCAAAAAACACTCTGCCATCACCTTTATTGGTTTGGGTACTGAAGGTTGATGATACAGCAATTTTGTTTCATTAGACCAAAAAATAACAAAGGGAAACAATCATCTCACAGCAATTTACTTTTGAACAGAAAGACTTCTATCTCTTCTGAGATGTCTGCTGCATCTCCAAACTTTTAAGATACTTCAGTTTCTTCCCTCATGGTAAGATTGCCTTATAGGGAGGGACTGGGTCAAATTAGACTCAGTTCTACCCACATGTGTCTGTCTTTTTCAGTGTGATAGGCTTTGGTTCAAAGTGATCCCAGATAAAGGGTAACACAAAGTGAAGGGTAGAAAGTGTGGAAATGTCTCAGTGGTAGATCTTGTACTGGGGAAGGGCTTGCTTTGCTTGCTTCAGTGTGGACTTCTCTGAAAGGGAAGAACCAAAAATCTGCTGTTCCAGCTTTGGCATCTGAAGCACTGGCAAGGGTATCACCCCCTCTCTTCCCCCACCTTTCCTCAGTTTACATGAGTATTCATTTACAATGGCACATAGCAGCAAGAAAGGAAGCTGTGAAAATAAGATCCTTTTATAAAATGAAACTTGTAAATTCATCTCCTCTAGAAATCCAAAGCATGATGTAATGCTGATCACTTTGTTGATCTATGAAAAGATATCTTTGTTCTTCATAGCACTCTGGAAGCCAAAGGTTAAAGGCTGAATTTTTGGTATGTTTCTTCTCAGGCTGAATCTTACCCAAGAGATCAACTAGATCCAGGCATTGTGTCAGAAGCTCTCAAAATACACGATGAGCTCAGCTTGGGAATATGTGAGAAAAGTCATGAGCTAAATGATTTGTAGAAGTATGGGAGAGAATGATTGTTTTTAGCATCTAATTTATGTTATTCCATTTCTTGCCAAATGTGCCCAGAGTACAATCTAAGTCCTGGGACTTTGAAGTTTTTTGTGCATTACCTTGTTTATTGGACCAAACAGCCTTTTTTGTTTTGGTTTGTTTTTTGGTTTTGGGGTTTTTTCTTTGTTTGTTTGTTTTGTTTTTTGGTGTTGTTTCTGACTGGAATGGCACCTGTGCCACTGAAATATGTTATAAATTGCTGCATTACTATTCACTGAAAGGAAGACACAATGATGGAAGTTAGTCACCATTACTTGATTTCTGCTATCTTTGGGCTTCAGTGTCACACTCAGACTTTCTAGAAGACACCATATTTGTGTCTAGGTAAATGATCTGCATGTAATTGCAAATCTAAGATTTAAATTTAGAACTCAACTGATATTTTAATTCTGATAGTCTGGCTGTACTTTGTTTTCTCTTCAAGGCTGATCTTTATTTCAGGTAATAGCAAGGGAAATTTGAAGGTGAAACTTTGCATCATAGCATTTATTAGTAACTGTTCTTGTATTAAATGCGTCTTTACTTGTATTGTTGTTGAGCCTCAGCCTTGGACCAAAATAATAAATCTGCCCCATCCTTTAAAAACATTTCAGTGTATTTGATTAGATGATGTTTAAGGCCCCTTCCAACCCTCGCCATTCTATTATTTCTGGAAGGGGTCCTTGGGGTAACCCTGTAATGAAGGCACTCTAATTTTCTGCCCATATGGCTTTCTGTCATGAAATAAAAATAAAATCTCTGCTACAATGTTCAAAATACATTTAGGGAAAGGTCTTTTACTATCACAGAAATAGGACACTTGCCAACTGCATCCACCAACAGCTGCTCTGAACTTTTTATACAGCATTTTCTGAAAATGGTGCATTAGATTATATAGGACTATGCATTCTTATCCAAATTCTGATTTTCAGAGCCAAAGTAAATGGTGAGATTCAGAATACTATTAGCAAATAGAGTAGTACTCCCTTAGCTAGTTATGCAGCCCCTTTATATTAAGCCTAGAGCTGGAATTCAATGAAGAATTGTAATTAAAATGACTGTTTGGAGAGGTAATATGTTTATATCTGAAGATTTTCCTTTGCCTTCTGAAATTGCTTATTATGAGCAGCTTACCTTCATTGGAGCACCTGCCCACATTGGAAAGAAACTGAAATTATGTTTCTTGATGGAGTTGGTGCCTTTTCAGGGAAAAGTGAGTTTGTGCAGGAATTTTAAAGAACACGTTGGTATATTATATTTATAGGCCTCAGCTGTCATTTCACTCCCCAGTCTAATTGTGAAAAGTTTAGCTGAATTGAATCTGTCTGGAAATTCATTATTCAGCAAGTCCAGGTGCTGTTGTCATCTATACCTGAACCAAATGCTTACGTGCTTGAACCTTGTGAGTTTTTAAAAACTGAATCTCTAACTGAATCTCACATTCTCCTAATGAGAGCAAGAGAATACAAAGCACTCTGAGACCAGAAGGCATTCCCGGCATTTTCTGGAGTGTTCAAACAATAGATAATTATTCAGGGCAGTGGTAAGGCAAGGGCTTTTAGTTAGCACTGAGAACAGAATTGTACAATGGCTTGGGTTGGAAGCGACTCAAGATCATCTCCTAACACCCCTGTGTCATGGGCTGGGGTACTCCCATTAGAAAAGATTGCTCAAAGGCCAACTTAACCATGAATATTTGCAGGGATTGGGTACCCACAATTTCTCTGGGCAACCTGTTCCAGTGCCTCACCACCCTTACAGTACTCACAATAAGGAACTTCTTCCTAAACATGTTTTCAATTTAAAGCCTTTTCCCCTTATTCTATCACTACATGCCTTTGTGAAGTCCCTTTCCAGCTTTCTTGTCCTCCCTTTAAGTACTAGAAGATGCTCTCATAAAGTCCCCCTGGAGCCTTCTTTTTTCTAGGCTGAACAGCCCCAACTTTCTCAGCCTATCTACATATCAGAGGTGCTCCAGCCCTCTGACCATTCTTGTGGGCCTCCTCTGGACTAGCTCCAGCAGGTCCATGTCCTTTTTAAGTTGATATAAATAATAAGGATGTAAGAATGATCATAGAACAAAGTAAAGGCACTGTTTGTGCTGCTCTCCAACTCTTAAGCTCATTGGTACAAACCTATTAAAGAGATATAGGATTTTTTTCTTTTCTTTTGAAGTCTTTTGGTATTAAATAAATTTGATAAGCATGATAATTTAAAAAGCCTATGCAGGTAGCAAGACATGATTATTGAAGTCAGGGAAATAGAAACAAAAATTACACTAAGTCTTATGAAAAGTCTTAGTGTAGCCTTTGTGTGAGCCTTAGGGTAGAATGGCTTATGATATTAGGCATCTCAGGCTAGCCATGTTGGGGTGAACTTTCCATCAGGATCTTGTACTGTGTAAAGAGCACAGTTAACAAAGGTAGCTTTAGGCTTGATAGCAGCCTGATATTTCATTTTGGGTGACTAGATCTGTGTCTCTTACAGTGATCCTGCGCTCTGAGCACAGTGTCACAGTTTCAGGTACCTATATACCTGTGCTAGTTTAGGACTTAAGCTATTTCACATTTCTATACACAGAAGTGTAGAGAAGACACAGCATGAAAGACATCCTGAGAGTGTCTCTGGTTTTTATTATTTCTTTACTATGAAACAGGTCTTTTATGTTGATAGCCTCTCAGTCTATCAAATGGACCTAGTTTTGAATTAGTTTCTTAATATTTTCTGGGGGTTTTTTAATCTAATTGATTAAATATACTATGGAAAATCAAGCAGAGTTTTCCTCCTTAATCCAGAAGAACGCTGTAAGCTTACAAGAGTGCTGGCTAGGCAATAGATAAATAATACATTGGGCAGGTGTTTGTCAACAAAATTTATTAGCAGTCATGAGTTTCCTCACACAAATTACAGCTCTGTGCTTTCATTTGTTGCTGTTGTATCTTTATAAGCCCTGGGCCAATGTATTGTGTTTAGGACAAATACTGCTTTATGCCCTTGTTGATGTCTGTCATTTGATTAACTCACAGTGCTTAATCAATCTTGGCTTGAAGGACAGGTTCTACTCAGGTGATGTGTTCAAACACACGGCAGAGAGTCCCCTGTAAAAGAGGAAGAGAATTCCAGGTTCTTCATTGTTTCTCTCCTGCCAACAGATACAGGAAAAATACAGAGAATAAAACACACGTGAAAGTCTTCAGCTTGTTCTCTGTCACCCTTGCTTCACAGATATTTAAACAAGTCCTTTACTCCCTAAGCATTTGTGCTAGATGCCTTCTTTCCTTTGAAAGCAAAACTTCAGTTATCTTCCATTCTCAGAAGAGACCAGAGATTTGTTTTCAATATCTTTGCCAAAGCATGCTGGCTGCCAGTTATTCTTCAGGGTGCTGCTATAAGCCGAAAAAACAAAAGACTGTGTGAGCTCATACACCACTTCATGTTGGTTGCAAAGTGTAAAAAGAACCAGGGAAAAGATTCAGAAGCAAGTTGTGGAAAAATGTATTCAAGAAAGACAGCATATATACCTGTAATAGACAAATATTCTTTAAAACAAGTCAACAACAGCAAAAAATGCTGCTTTGGGGAATCACTATGGTCTAGTTATCTTGATAAAAGCTGTGATAAGAATGGACTCCACACTTTTTCATTCAGGAGCTGAGAGCACCTGCAAAAGGGGTGTCCCCTTGGATTGCTGCCTGCTCCTGTAGCCTGCCAGCAGTGCCAAAGAGCAGAGTTGGCAGACTGGTATTCATCTGCCAGGGCCAGCACTGAAAAGTGAATAGATAGTTCTTGTCAACAAATTAGATAATAGCACCATTGAAATTTAGGAAAGACTACCATGTACCTGCATGAGCAGTCAAAAAGATTCCGTTGGGAGCTCTGGAGTCTTGCATCAAGAGTTAATGCTCTGGGCAAATTCCCAGTTTTCTGCCTAAAGGGACTTTCATCTTTTACTCTGATGTCCCTTATTTTCCCCTCAATATTTAACCAATTTCTGTACTGACAATGCTTAAATAACCAGCTATTGAATCATAAATACAGACTGTCATTTTAAAAAGTCTTGCTACTTAGAACAGCTATGTCTAGAGCCTAAAGGTAAGCACCCACTGAAATAGCAAGGTAATATCATATTTCAATAAAATGAACATATTTAAAAAAAAAACAACAGAACCCTTCTTTGAGGTTGTACTAGTATATGTAATTTCTATGAAGGGGAATTCTAAGAAGTAGAAACTGACAAATAAAATGGAAAAATCTGTCAAAATTTAAAAGGGTAACCTTCTATTTGAAGAACCTTGGTTTTGATCCCTGATTGAGACAGTCTTAGGAAAACTTTTCTATAAGGAATTTAAATTGTCTACATGCAAATGTTTAATGTTGAAAATTCAACAAGTCACTAGTTGTTCTTGAAATATCTATGCATGTAGTGCATGGACATGATTTGGAATAACCTGGAGAGTTGATTGTTTGCACAGTAATAAGGAATAAGTGAGCCAGACCAGAATAAAGGCAAAACCGAGACATGCATGAAATTGTTAGACATGATGAGATCAAAATACCATGCAAATTAAATGTATCTTGTTTACTTATAGCTCAGAGTTATGCAGATAGTGAATTAGTTGGACTAATTTATGCAAGATTTGTTGGTTCATTTCTGCAAGATACCACCAAATAACCCATTTTTGGTGGTGCTTTTGTACCTGTGAGGGATTGTCATACCTTCATAGGACGTGAAAATCACAATACATTCCTATGGATACCAGTCAGTACTTCTGAAGGGAGATAAGAGGTGGTGCAATGTAGTAGGAATTTTTATTTAACAAATATCAATTTTATTTTTTTAACTTTGTTGGTTTAAGTTTCTGGTTTATTAATTGCTTTTGTATAAATGAGTAATCATACATATGGAATCAGGGAAATGGGGACATATGCTTCTCTGTGGATTATACTCTCTTGTCCTGAATTTGATTTTTTTCTTGGCACAGAATCTTCAGAAGAAATATAATAATGTTCATGGGTGAGGCACTAAGGGTAACAAGCTTGCCTCTTGGATTGCAAATGCAGAATACCTTTGACAGCTCTCCAAGGCTTATGCTATCAGACAAATTAGTAATGTTCCGATTAAAGCTTCTACAGGAAGAATTTCTTCCCTGAGAGTGTGGCCAGCATTGGAATGCATTGCCCAGGGAGATGATGCAGTTGCTGTCCCTGGAACTGTTGAAAAACCAAGCAGATGTGTCACTCTGTGATATGGTCTTGTGAAAGTGGTGGTGTTTAGTCAAAGGTTGGCCTCAATGAACCTGGAAGTTTTTTCCAACCCTAATGATTCTATGAAGGCAAAAACCTACATAGCCCAGCACATTTCACAGTTTCGAGACCCTATTCCACTACTTAAAAGTTTTCTCCACAGCTGTCAGTGCTCCATGGCCTGCATGCTGAAGACAATGAGGGGAAATGGTGACTCCTCCATCCCTTGATACTGATCCTGTTTTCCCTATCCCTAATTGACCTTCCCTCCTAGGGCCAAGAAAAGTTCTGTGGTTCAGGTCTTCTGGGGGTGTTTTCCTGTAGACTTTTTGGATTTTGCGTTTGTTTTTTTCTTTCTTCTCTTCCAGCAGAGATGATGCCCTGTAATTTCTGCAGTTTAAAATTTGAAGGCAGAGACACAGTTCTGAGTATCCAGACAGAAGGGTGGTGTTGCCTTTGGACACCTGAACTTCATTGTGTTGATGCAGAAGTACATCTTCCTTAAGCCTTATGATGTGACATACAAGAACAAACAGTTCTTGATTGTAGGACACACAGCCTGACAAAAAAAAAATTTCCACAAATACTCTTCTGAATACCTGTGGGCTTTGTGCTTGATTTCTGTTTGTCTTTCCTTACAGCAAACACTCAAGCTACTGGTACTACTTGCAAGTTTTAATTCTAAAGCAGTGGTTGGAAAGAGTTCACAGAACGACAGACTTGAGCTCAGAAATGAGTCATTTATAAAGTTAAAAAAAAAAAAAAGGTTAATCAACTTGTGCCTGTGTGCATTTTCAAAATACTTGATATTTTAAGTATGATTCCTGAAAAAATGGCTGGACAATTATTATATATTATTTTAGTTTAAAAATTACTTAACATATAAAAAATCTACAAAGATTAAATTGACAAGAAGATATTGTTCTTAAATTATCCGCATAGTTATGAAATCCACAGTTTAATAAACGAATATCTTGAAATATCAATGCCATTTTCCCCATGTTAAAAAAGCTACCTGTGCATAAGCTAAATAGCTATTTCCAGATAGTAGTAACAGTTTTATACGGTTGTAATTATCACTCCAAGACATCAGTGCAACAAAAGCCACAACAGGGCAACACTTTTGCATAGCATGTACAGGGAGCTGGTCTTTGGATGATTCCCTGCTCAGTATCCATTCCAAAACCACAGGGCAGTGCATATTTCTCCAGGATGACATTAAACTCCTCCCCTAACAATGCACCTAAAAAGAGTATTTTTTCAGTCTGCCCACCCACACTTCAAAACTATTTACAGTTCCACTAGCAACTACTGAAAGTACTGACAAAAGTATCTAATTGGAGAAATATTCAATTATGCTTTAATTTTCAAGGGGAAAATTAGCAAAATGAGTTCAAATGAACAATGTATTCTATTCACACTCCCAGCATGAGAGCAGTGTTGGCACAAAAAATAATATATAATTTAAGGTGGGTTCACCCTCTTGATTGGTCCAGATTTCAGCTAATTTTCTTCTTTAAACTTAGTTTTAGACCTCTTTCTTTTTTATCTTTTCTTAAGTGTTTGGATTCCAAATCACTGCATTTGCTGAAAGGATGTATTCTTTTCAAAGATTTCAGAAGTTAGTCTTGTTTTCTATCTGCATATCACTAGGTTGAATTATTTTCAACTGAAACTGGGAAAGTACCCTCAGACCTCAAAAGAATTCTTGAATTTCTTGTATCTCACAGGTTTTCATAATTTTTTTCCTTCTTCTGTAAATCTGTTGATGAGGATCCAGGCTCGAGGAAAAAAAATCTAAGTTTTCCTTTAATGAGAACAATTCAGTTGCCTTTTTGGATTAGATTTTATTTTGCTTAATCTAACTATAAGGCCTTTTTAAAAATAACAGTTAAAACTATACGCCTTCCTGTGTTAAGATGCAATATTTTTTTGCATTTAAAAAAATATATATAGATTAATTGAACCTTATATCTTGAATATTTTGGGGCAGGGGAGAAAGAGTAATGGGGTTTTTTTTGTTCTTGGGAAGAAGAGGCTGGGATTTCTCATCAGAATCTCTATCACCTTGGTCAATGTGATGGGGGAGGTGGTGGTGTAACAAATGTTGATCATTGTGAAATTGTATCAGTTTAGAAATCCTAGGTAATGGAATTATTTATGTGCAGCAAAAGAAGCAATTGTTAACTGTAAGAAGTAAAATGGGGTGGGAGAGGACTGGGGGGAATCAGTGGAAAACAAAGACTCTTTGTGGGATCTACAAGAGCCAAACACAGTTTCTTTAAACCAGTTGGGCAGGTTAAATGTAGAGATGTCTTGTTTTTCTAAAAGAAATCCCCTGGAATTGTCAATTACTCTTCATCCTAGACAGTGATTCATTGTCCATTGAATAAACAAAGTAAAAAAGCAGTTGTGAACATCATGATAAAAACACCTTTGAGAAAAGTCCAGGGCCTTGAGGGCTGAGAGCTCAGAGACAAATTGTGATCCACCTCCAGCCTTACCTTTACAGAAGCTCCCAGTTTGTTCCCAAAAGGGTGCAGGAGTTCTCTTCGTTAAGGACCTTATTTTAACATCTACCTGACTAGCACTGAGTCAGTATGCCTTAGGGAAAAAAATGACTGGGGAGAATACTTTTTAAATTTTTAAATTGAATTGAAGGCTTTACAATTATTCCAGCTCTTTGTTCACTAACTAGGTTCCTGATGTTGACTCAGTGAAAACAACTTGTATTGTATATTAGCACAATGGTGCTGGGTGGAAAAAAAAACATCTCCAAATGAAATTTCCATCTTAAAAGCAGCCTATTCTTATCTGAACTTAGCTGTTTCCTATCAGTTGATTAGTATATAAATTTGGTGATAAAAATGAGATTGAAAGAATGTGCTGTGCCTTAGTAGTCTTGATATAGCTCCTGTTAGGTGTTCTAACTCTGGATGAACCCAGAGTACAGTAACAAATCACGTTAAAACTTCAACCACCTCTCAGGTAGAGATCATTCCTTGGCAAAAGGAAAAAATGTTCTTACTCAGGGGCTGGGTTTATTAAGGGCACTTAACAGATTACAAATGTAAAGGTTATTTATAGTCCAAATTACACTGTCTCATTTTAATCTATATTGATTATCTAAATCTAAAAGAAATGAAAGCATCTGTCAAAAAAGCTGTTATACTGGGAAAATGTGAATAAGTACACATATTTCCCTGCAAACTTTTCAAAGACTTCTGCTTATTGCTTCAATAGAGAAAGTAAAAAAAAAAAAAAAAAAAAAAAAACAAACAAATCACAAAGCCAAACCTTCTGACTGGACCTGATGCCAGCACAGCATGTGAATTCACCCCTACCTTGAGATGAAATCGTCTTCTAGCACACAGAGCTCATTCCAGTGTTTGAAGGCATCTGTGGAAAACAAATGCTGCAGTAATCTAGTGGACAGGTTCTGGGCATATAGTCTGACCAAATTCTCCAATTCTACCTTCTAGCCAGGACCAATTATCCATGAGGTGATCTTATTCTAGCAAAACTATCAGAAAGGTTGAGGGTGAAAATTGTGACAGGACTGGAAAAGATCAAATTGTCTCCTCTTATGACAACAGTATCTCATAATGTGCATGGAAGTGCAAGTATTGTTGACCAAAATTTCTTAACAAAAAGAATGGAGGAAAAAGAATTAAGAAGTTGGTAAAATAAGGGAAAAGAAGTATTGACAATGTACTCCAAATTTGTGTTGGGAAGCATGACTATTATCCGTTAATTCCTGATTAATCAGTCACCTTGAGACAAAGAGCTCAGAAATATTTGACCTGTATATTTATTTTTAACTTTAACTTTTATAACACATCCAACCCTGAAGAGAAAGTTGGAGCAGAAGTTTGAGCAACTACTATTGTGAGATTTTGCTCAAAGTTTTTGATTGGGTTAATAGAACACTACTTTAATAAATCCTGCCAATAAATGACAGAAAAATGGCAATAAAAACTCAGTATGAAAAGCAGCTTCAGTCTCCAGACTTGACAGCCTTTTGATGAAATAAACTCCTTCTCTACTCTACCCAAATTGTATAGTGCCATTAAAAATTTCTCTCTTGCTGTGACTAGGCTTTAAATTATAAAGAGAAGGCTGGAAGGTGCTATAGACAGACTGAAGCAACTGCTTCAGTGTCTTGTTCGGGCACTGCTTACCAGCTGATTTATTTATGCCTTGGGCCAAATTATGTAAGAGTGTGTTGAAGAGACAAAAAGTTTTTTCCTGGCACTTGTGACTGGTTACAAATACACCCAAAAAAGTTTAAGACCCAAAGCTGTATTAGTTTCTCTTTGGCATTTCTTCTTTGCAGCTGAGGTGAAGAGTTTTTATTTTAAAGGGTGAAATAGCAACAATAAACTGAGGGGATGAGGGGATGCAACTTCTTGTTTGGTAGAGGCAGAAGACACTTGATGCTTTTAGTAGTTTTCTCCTTGCTTGCAGAGTAGCTAATAGAAGCCCATACAATACTGATCTTTTTAAAAATCATCAACTTCAGGAAGTGATATTGTCTTCATGCTTGAATTAAAAAAAAAAAAAAAATATTTAATAGAGGAACCCCCACCCTCCCCCTCACAAACCCCCAAAACCTGAAACAAAATCCCAAACTAAAATCACCACACCCTCAAAAAGACGTCTGATTTTTTTTCCAGCTGGCATGAGAACCTGAGTTCCCCTCTGCTGGTAGCACTGTTAACTGTAACAATTCAAGCAGAACAAACAAGTAAGTTACTGTTTTCAGATGCTGATGTTGGGGAAGACCACAGAACACTCAATCAGATGTTTCCAGGAGCAAGTCCTTCAGATCAATACTTGAAAGTTTACAAGCCTCCCAGGAGTTTAGATGCCAGACTCAGTTAAACCCTCATTTAAGATCATCTACCTTCATTGAAGGCTGCTGACTCAGAAAATCCTAACCAGAGACTGCTTTTCAGAGATAGTTAAGTATGAATGTTGTACACAGCATTTGTTCAGTGCAAACCATCTCTGGCCCACACATAAGAGAAGCATAACTGGAGTCGCAAGATTGATTCTGAAAAGGGCAGAACAGCTGCATGCTTGGATTTTTTTCCTTCTGTCTTTGGTTGAAGTCCATACACTCCTTCCACAGTTCTATTTCAATTTCAGGAAACACAGTATTTACTCCCAGTACCACACTCCCTAAATTGCAATTTTTTTCCATTCTCCTGCCAGTTCTGTTTGGGAAATGTACTAATTGCCTGTCCTAAGAGAAACAGCTAAGAATACACGTTGCTTGATACCATTTTTGCTGGTATCTCTTGTAGCCTGGGATGATCAACCTATTTTTGCTGGGTCCCTTTCCGCTTCTGTAAAATGGGCATAAGTCTCAATACCTGTATTATTCCATAAGGATGTTCTAAAACTTGGGTAAAGGGTTAATTGAGGTGACTTGTAAAGCATATTTAAAGATTTACCAGTGAGAAGTGCTATGTTCATGCTAACATTTTGAGGACTACCTGCGCTTACTAAGCCAGTGAGTTGAAGATTAAAAACTGGGAACAGAGGTCCCATTGACATGTGCTTTTCTATAAATGAGTAGGAAGGAACAGAACAACTAAAGAAAACAGACAAAACCAGATTTATCACTCCCTAGTGCTCCGCTAGATATCAACATCTACTTACAACTTCTCTTAGGGTAACATTTCAGCAGAAATTGTAACATTTTCAAAGTTTATAGCAAGAATTAAATTACCATAAGATGAGATGGACCTTTGCCTCTAAAACTGTATTTCTGTGTGGGTGAACAGTAGCTCCCTTTTTGCTGTTTTACCAGGAAATAATTGCTTGCATTACTGGTAGTTTTAAACTGTTTTTGTTTGTGACCCAAATTTCCATCCAAAACTTTACCAGAGTGCTATTATCCCAATACAGAACTACAAGTTAACGTTTTTTCCAGAGCCTTCTATATTTTTTTTCTCTCTTTTTTGTCACCATTTAAAATCCATAGCTGGTTTGAAACAGTCACTCTTCCAGCTGAACAGATGTGACCATTGCATGAAAGCTCTGAGGAATGTTCCATGGCAGCATCTGCTGCTTCACTTTAAAGTTTAGTTTTCACATGAAATAGTTGTGAGGGTTCATTTGTAGCTGAAATACTGTCTTAGAACAATGCAATTAGGTCAGACCCTTCAGTAGAAGGGGAAAAAAGTATGATGATGTGTGGTTCTAAGGTAGAGCTGCTGCAGGCAAGCCAGTGACTTTGCTTTGTTGTTCATCACATTTGTGCAGATCTATGTATTTTATATGCTAAAATTTCCTTTGAAGTCAGGTTGTGTCATGGGAACTGCATCTTCAGAACCAAATATTACCAAAATCTTTGGCAAACTGTTATTGGGGGTTTTGAAAGTGTTTTTTATTCTAGTTTACCGTCTCCTTATTGAAGAAATATTTTTTGTTTTAATATGAACTTTTCGCCTTAATTTCATGTGACATCACAGTGTCATTGGAATAATTGCTGTTATTTCTGTGCATAAGACTGATATCACAACAGTAGGTAGGATGGCATAAGATGAGTTTTGAGCTTCTGGGAGAAAGAGGGAGGCAATAGCAAAGGCTTTGCAGTAGTTTATAGCCCCTGGGGAGTCAGCATGGCTGGAGCACTGGGATAATGAACCACTGGGGCTGCCAGGGTAGCGCAGAGATTCTCCCTGCCATGTTCACTCAGGATTTAGAGAGAGAGGGTCACTTTACTGCCCAGAGCCAAGTGGCAGCTCACATCACTCAAAGGGGAATCCCAGATTCTGGCTTACAGCAGTTTTCCACCCATTTGGTGCCAGGACTGGTGGAGTAGGAGAGAATCTCTAGCCTATTATTTCCAGCCATGCAAAAGGACTGGCAGGAAACATATTGAAGCAGATGTCTTGTGTTTGAACAGAATTTCAGTGAGTCATCCACATGCCCTTAGGCATTCAATGCACCAGACAGCTTTCTAATGGCTGTGGCATCTTGCTCACAATCTAATATTATGCACATGTTCCATATAACAAAACCCCACATCCTCAGCTGGGGAAGGTCCATGATACTATGCTAACCCTGGTAAATTTGCTGTGCAGTTGAGGACCTAGTGCAGGAATGCAATGCCCAACACAATCTTAATCTGATTTGGTGTTAAGAGCCAGAACCTGACCCCGACCCTGGCCTGTAAGTGGCATTGCTGTAGCAATCTTTTGGGACATGAGCATTTGTCCTGTCCAGACAGCCCATGCAGACAAAAGGGGTTTTGTAAGTTGGCTGGCAGCCTGTGAGTTCCGTACACAGCTGTGTGCTACCTTAATTTTCCCCTTCTTTGTCCCAACATGCCTCTCAGGGACTGACTCAAAGTGAATTAAAAGAAAGATATTTCAGCTTTTAATAGCAGCAAGCTCTTTTCCTTCTATGAGTGCAAAAATGAATGTCTTATATCAGATAAATTGTGATTTTGTTACACATGACAATATGATGTAGCAGCTACTAAGGGCAGCAGGGAAGTTTTTCTTTTCCATCTGTCCTTTTGATACTTACCTGCATGCTCTTTCTCCCCCTAGCAAAAGAAATAAAGCCCCATGGACTGTAATCCTCAATTAATACTATCTCCTTTATCAATTTCATTGTTGGATTGAAGCAGCAGAGGAGGACATGCATCCAGGTAATGATTTACTTACTGCAAGATCAAGGAAAATACTTGTACACAACCATGGCCTGCACAGCTGATAATGAACAGCCCTGTCTACCTGGCCCCACACTTCTGGCCTATCACTAAGCCTGGATGTGAAGCAGTGATTTCTGTCTCAGCAATAGCGAAGCAAAGCCTTATCTTCATCACTTTCTTGGATGATTCCAAAATATTTGCACATGTGCTATGTGTAACATATACCTGATTACTTGATGTCATGGATTGACATGAAACCATACCTGGGAATCAGACCTAGGTAAATCAAAACATCTTACAGAACTACAAAGAAATTACTTAACTTTGACAGCTGGTGTGGGAAATAGAGAAATTCACAGCAATATGCAGTCTAAACTGAATCTGACACTGTTGCAGAGCTGACCTTGGATTAGTATAATTTGGAATTTCTTACAAGCCTGGTTTTTCTGTTTCACACAAACAACTCAACCTTAAAAAAAAAAAAAAAAAAAAGAAAGAAAGAAAAACTAATGTTTTTTGCACTCAGTCTCTCCACTTATTCTGTAAAAATAGTTCTCATAAAATGTCATTTTTACTTATGATTATCATACCAGATTGTCTAAAAACACTGTTAAGTATGCTGTGCTGGAGGGGGAGGGATAACTTTAGAGATGGCTTTGCAAGTGCTGCTGTTTGGTTTTACTTTTTATGTGGTTTTAAACAATGTATATTGCCTTTTTGACTAAGGTGCATCCTTTTTATCAGTGTACATTACGTACCACATATAGTTGGTTCAGCAGCCCAAAACTGGGAGTTATTTCAGGTGAATCAAACAGCAGGAGTGTTTCTTCTCCTGAGGAAAAAAGACCTTTTAGTTTTAGTGTTTGAATAATTTCAGGCTAATTTTAGTATAGCTTGAGCTTTGAATATACTTGTCTTTGAACTGTATGAAAACACTGCACTGACTTAGGCTGGTGAATTTCTGGCATTTGATTTCTCATATTCTCTAATGTTCTGCCGAGAATTCACATTGAATCCTAATTGATTAAGAAGTGATCTCACTTTCACCTATGGTGGTATCAGACCTTTTGCCTTTGAAGTCTGAACCTACTGCAGCCTGTTCTGAATGGCTTTGACTTTCAAATTCTGTTCCTGCATTAGAAACTGAAATCTTGCAGTGCAAGAGGATGGCTTGTCCTGCTATGCATATTTTAACTTGCATTGTTTTCATGGAGAGGCTGAAAAGCACAAAATCAGTGTAAAGAACCTGGATTCTGGAAACCTAGTTTAATGAAACTGAAGAGAAAGCATGTAATACATATCTGATTTTGCAAAGTTTTATATAATATACCATCTAAGGTTCCCTGTAGGAATGCCTCATGCCAGTGTCCTGTAGCAACAGTAATGGGAAATGAATTAGTGTGACTTTTAATAACAACATTGGTAGAAAATGAAGTCTTCATTGCTGTTGAATTGATTTGCCATGGAAGTGGGAACAACCATTCTTTCCTGCCTCTTGCTTGTGAGTTGCTCTCTGGCTATGAGAAAGAGCATATGCTCGTGTTGTAATTAGTAAACAGACAATGAAACTTCTGTGCAGGGTATTCCTTCAGCTTTATTCTTTGGTATGGAACCAAAGGAAGTTCCAAAGCTCCTGCAGAGTGCAGTAAGCAAATGTAACAGAGACAGTGATGTACCTGACTATTCAAAAGATGAACCTGAATACACTGGAGCACGACATTCGACTTTGTAGCTGATCAAAAGTTTCATTACATCCTATGCCAGAATTCTAGATACGTTAGCTTACTACAAGCATTGACAGCAATCTATATACAATTTTTGTTCTAACTCTGAAGATAATCAGGAAACTAGGTTTCGCAGGTTTTTGGCTAGGACTTACTTTCTGTTCATTCAAGACATAAATTGCATTTTCTCTGAATAGAAGTCTGCTCAGTGAGGTTCTTGAGGACACTGTGGTTATTCATTGAGTAGGGTGATGCTTTGAATGTGTAACCCCATCTTTTTCATATCAAATGTGGGTAAAGAGAGTTTGGCATCTAGCCCACTAACATCCTTAATCACTGAGCTCCTGCTAAAGAAAACTACAGCTGATGGAAACAGGGTCTTTGTTTTGAAAAGAGATCAAAATGGCCCCACAACCACACATGCAAAAAAATGCTGGACTAGTTCAGCATGTCAAAGATGTGTTTGAAGCCTGAGGTATCAACAAAAGGGATATGAATGAGGAGAAACTTCCTAAGGCATGTGTAAACTCCTCCTTGCTTAACAGTAATGATATATAAAGTTCACACAAATAACATAGCATGTAAGTACCTCTACCATTTAGGGGACATTCCTCAAAGAAAACTCTTTCAGTAAGTGACATGAAAATATCAGTAGGAATACTTGTGTGCTTTAAGAATGCGGGGAGAACAATGGAAATATTGCCAAGTTTCAGGAAAATATGGATTATATAAAGACATTAATAAATTATTCCCTGTGTTTGAGTTCAAGTGGTTTGTGTTCATACAATGTTTAGCGGAAAAGAACTAATACAAGATGCACCATGCTGATTTTATCTATTACATAAATTACATTACCTATGGGATCTGTTAACAGCATTGCTATTGTTACACATAGTGTATGTGCAAATAACAGTGAAGAGTGATATTACCCACAACCTTTTTTCTTGAACTGTTAGGAAATTAGCTACTGTTGGAGAATGTTGACTGGGAAAGAAATTTTGTACTGGTTTTGAAACATGAGAATGGAATAGCATCTTGACTGTAGAACGAACTATACAAACTAAACTCGCCATGAAAGGCTGACAAAACCAATGCCAGACAGAATGCAAAAAAGACCCCAAATCTAATTATTTGGGAGTGAACAAGTAGACTTGATTTGAGTAGATTTGAGCTCACAATCAAGGCTTCCTACCTTACTGTGCTGCGCCAAGCAATAAGCCGGTTAATTGTACGGTGTATTATGTTCCTCTGTGAAGTTTTTCCTCTAAAGTTGGAAAGGACTAAGTTTTTAATGTAGAACATGAACACCTCTGACACATGAATATGAATAAGATAGAAATATCTAATCGCCAACACTACATTGAGGACCAGAGACTTGCGTGCTATGCTCTTGCAAATGTCCAAACAATCTGAAGCTTTGTGTATCGAAATTAAGTCTATTTTGATTCTAACAGGACTTGACTGATATTTCTGCACAAATATAATCAGCTTTTAAATACTCTTTAGCTTTTGGTCTGGAATGTCACAGTTTGCCAGAAAGACATGCAACTGGAAGCATCTGTATCATCTCACACACACAGCAGTAGAATTTGAACGGCATTAACATGTAGCACGTACATTACATGTCCCTAGAACCAAGCATCCCAGATATATTAGACTGATATCTATCTCCTATATTATGTGCTATGACAGCAGGCTGGACACTAATCTACTTCCACTGTGTGAATAACAATAAGACCTATGTATGTATTTAATACATAAACTTTATAAAGATTGGCTTGAGAGTAGTGGAAAGTTTTGGGAGTTGAACCCATTTCCTGAAATATGCATCTGAGATGTTAGTGAATATTAGCAAAGTCCAAGTGTCATGTCCTACACTTCAGCCACAACAACCCCATGAGGGCTACAGGCTGGGAGCAGCATGGCTGGAAAGCTGCTCATCAAAAAAGGATCTGGGGGTGCTATTTGTGTCCAGCTGAACATAAGCCAGCATCTGCTCAGGTGGCCAAAAAGTGCAATGGCATTGTGGCCTGCATCAGAAATAGTGTGACCAGGGAAGTGATTGTCCCCCTGTCCTCAGCATGGGTGTGGCCACACCTCAAATACTGTGATCAGTTTTGGGCCTGTCACTACAAGAAGGACATTGAGGTGCCAGAGCATGTCCAGAGAAAGGCAACGGAGCTGGTGAAGGGTCCAGAGGATAAGTCCTATGAGGAGCAGCTGAGGGAGCTGGGCTTGTTTCACCTGGAGAAAAGGAGGCCCAGAGGAGAACCCATTGGCCTCTACAACTCCCTGAAAGGAGGAGGTAGAGAGACCAACCTCTACCAAAGCAGAGGTTGGTGTCTTCCAGGAAAAAAGTGACAGGACAAGAGGAAATGGCCTCAAGTTGCACCAGGGGAGGTTCAGGCTGGACATCAGGAGGAATTTCTTCACTGAATGACTGTTAAACACTAGAATGCACTGTCCAAGAAGGGGGTGGAGTCACTATGCTTGGAGATGTTCAAGAAACAACTGGATGTGGCAAATAGCGCCATAATCTAGTTGACAAGATGGTGAACAGTCAAAGGTTGGACTTGATCTCAGGGATCTTTTCCAATCTAAATAATTCTGTGATTCTGGACATGGTGTCTAGAAGATCTACCTGTGTGAATTGCATTAGAAAACTCTCTTTTGTTTCTCTCTTTTTTTTTTTTTCCTGAGTATGTTCAACAATTGCTGTACAGACATTTCTTCTTTTGTATTATTTGAATAGGTAGCCAGTGGGATAGGGCTGATGTTCTGAGCGCCTTAAAACCAAAAAATAACCAGTTAACTTTGTAGAGAGGCACAAATTTATATTTTGGTATTCCCTGTTTTATAGCAGAACTTCTGATAGTTATCCTTGAATTAGCACTAGTTGAATTCATTAGGGAACATTGACATTTGCTAAACAGCAGATTTGGTTGATAATTCCATTTTTTCAACTGTTTTAAAACATGATTCTCATATTTATAAGTGTGATTAATTTGCAAATCAAGCCAGCTGAGGAAGAGTGTCTTTTGTCTAGAAAACCCACAATCTAACAGCAAGGAATTCAATTAGTTGAAAGATGAGAAGTTGAGGTAAAAGACTGCAACATTCAGGTTGCAGACTTGAAGGAACTTGCTTCTCTTTCTAATGGTCTAAAAATTTTGCCCTTCACTTATCTTGCATTATTTGGATTACCTTCCTATCCATTTGATATGATTGCAATTCCAAGGACATTAGAAACTGCTGCATTTTTGGTAAGTGACTTGCCAAGAACTTTGCTCTGCTCTTCACACTCCATATCACTATTATGTATACTAAATTTTATTCACCAACTACAAAGAGGTCTTGATGGGCAGGTTTCACCCTGTCTGACATATACTTTCTCAGCTATCAGAATAATATTTCCCTTTATACTTAAAGGAGAAGGAAAGAGGGATTAATATTTCTCTACAAATCAAGAAACTGGAGTGCTCTGAACTCAGCTCTCCTGCAGGCAATGTCTAAAGTAAGAGCAGATGAACTTAACATTTAAGTTCAAGCTAAATGCCTGAAGGTAACGATCCCAGTTGAGGGTATTAATTAGCAATAAAGAAGCATTCAAGCCTTTGAGAACTCCATCCGCTATTGAATAACCAAGATAACCAGCAACAACCCTACAGCAAACAAAGCAAACAAGACTAGTTTCAGAGCACTTGTTCTTTGCCGATACTTTCTTTTTCCTGCGGAAGCACAACTTATTTCATAAGAACAAAATGAGCTAGGTTTATTGCAAAGGCCAGGGCAACCAAGTATCAGCTCTGCAGTCACTGTCAAGCCACAAGTATTGTTAGAGGACAAGGTCACCAAGGGCATTGCTTCTCTCTGTTTTTCCCTCCTCTCTTCTGCAGTAACTGTGGAAAGATTTCTTGCAAGGATGTTACACAGTTTATTGATTTTTTAATGAGCTACACACCAGACTTCACTATTTAAACCTGTTCTTAATGTCCACCATAAATTTTATCTTACACATCACTTTCTACAGGATTGTTTTATTACAGCGCCCTGTGTGGGTCGCTGCTGGTGAGAGAGAGACGAGAATCTTGTTTCTTGATCAGAAGGCTGGATTTATTAATATATAATATATAATACATTATAACTATACTAAATAGAATAAAGAGAGAGGTTGCAGAGAGCTTGCTAGAGCCAAGAATAGAAAGAAAGAATCTATAACAAAGTTGTGTCCAAGGACTCAGTCCCCTAGCTTGCACTTTGTGATTGGCCCTTAATTATAAACAAGAAGCATGAGCCAACCAAGGTGAATCCTATTGCATTCCACAGCAGCTGATAACAATTGTTTACATTCTCTTTCTGGGGGCCCTCAGCTTCCCAGAAAATGCAGAAATCTGAAAGAAAGGATTTCTGTGAAAAAATGTCTGCGACATTTTTTCTGTTCATAGGAATGGGAGTAAAATGAGATTATATGCAAAGCTGAGCCTTGTAGGCTGCCTGAAAGAGTAGCAGCAAGCAAGGGAAAATGAAATCAGTATTTTACACCTGTTATAAAAATTATTCCTGTGAGCAAAACATTTTTTTTTTTAAAATACCTTTTGCCTAAAAATGACATGTTGGGCTTTAATCTGTTATTGGATACTTATTAAAAATCCTTTCTGCTATTGCATTTTTGGGGTACAGGGTTTAGGTTACAAGAGAGATGAAGAGAGACTTTTCACAAGAGCATGTAGTGATGGGACAAGGGGGAATGGCTTCAAACAGAGCAGGTTTAGAATTGATATTAGGAAGAAATTCTTTACTGTGGGGGTGATAAGGCACTGGAATAGGTTGCTCAGAGAAGCTGTGAATATCCCATTCCTGAAAGTGTGCAAAGCCAGGCTGGATGGGACTTTCAGGAACCTGGTCTAATGGAAAGTGCTCCTGCCCATGGCAGAGGGGTTGGACTATAGACGATCTTTTAGGCCCTTTCCAACCCAAACCATTCTGTGAATCTATAATTAATCACTGAAAACAAGGTTTATGGTGATAATGCAAATAATCCCACTGTGGTGTCTGGGAGCTGATCAACTGTTTACCTGTACATGTGACTTCTACATTCAGTAAATAGTCATATGCCTAGAGGCACACAAGAGATCATTGTTTCTGTGGGTGTGTTACAGAGAGCTTACTGGATTTTTTATGTTATTTGACTGTATTCCCCACTGGAAGAAAAAGACAGCTGTTTTATTATCTATCAGCACAAGAAGCTGCTTCTCCTTAACAGGGAGCAGCTGCCTGCACAGGGATGATAGTGCTGGCTTTCAGCTGTAGAGCTTGAAGTGATTCTGTCCTGCCAGTATGGGAGCCTCCCTACTTAGTAGGGCAGTGCCCTACTGATGTTCATGAATTCAGACTTAAGGGTTTTCCTATGCAGAGAAAAACTGAAGGAGAAAAGGCAGTTGCCAAGAGAGCGTAACTCTTGGATTCAGCTAACATGCCTGGGAACCCAAGGATGAATAATTTCAGGAACAATATGAGTACTTCAGAACTAAACACACAGACATGAGCAGAGTATGATGTGATGTCTGCACATGATGTTATCTCAATGCTCTTGGAAAGAAAGGGGGATTTTTTTTTTCAGTTGATGGGAATTTGATACCTAAGTCTCGTGAGTATTTGTTGGAAATCTTACTGTGAGGCTTATCTGTTTAGGCATGCATTCCTCAAAAATTATTTTTGTTTGGGGGGTTTTGGGGTGGGGGTGGGATATTATCTGAATAAGGATGGGAGAGGGCTAGGTTCCAATTTTCAAACAGATTTTTTTTTAAATGTTTTAACAGATTTACTCTACTTACTAGAAAATGTAAAGAAATGCATTTTAATGTACTTTAAATTAACAGTTGCTTCTCTGAAGAATTCTGATGCCAATTATAAAAGAAAGCTACTCATCTTGTGGACACCTAAGACATGGGGAAAACATGTGGCATGGCCATAGCACCTTTTATTTTCTCCAAATGGTCAATGTTTTATTTTGCCAGGGGGCAAAACATATAATCTGCTTGCATAAGTCAAACAATGGAAATGAAAATATATCCACTAGACATATAAAATATCTTATATATATACTCTGTCAAATATGCAGTCCATATTCAAGTAACAAAACCTTGGAGATTGGAACTATTTCTGTGAGTACAGCAATACTAAATATTTTGTACTATCTTTTCTTTTTTCCCCTTTTGCTTCTGGTCCTCTCTTTCTTGTTCAGCTCATAACTTACTGGAGTGTTTGTTTGTCTTTTTCTACTATATAGAGAATGCAGAGATTGATCCCCATCAAGCAAACAGCTTCTAGATCCTGAAACTGAAATAAGGAATTTGTTCTAGACATTTGAGCATCTTTTGAATGAGGCAAAAGGACAGCAAAGTGCATAGTAAAAGGCAAGCATCTCACTTTTTCAGTTGCATTGGTTGCCCAGACACCAGGCAAGACTGGTGTATGCGAGACTATTATGACAAGACTCCATTTTAAATTTTGTGGGAGTTTTTTCATAATATCTGGTGATTGACAGGATATTTTTCCTTGAAATTTAAATCCTCTGGCTAAATGGGTTCCATTTATCTTTAAATGCCATGAAACATATGCTGAGAGTGTTATCTGTCACAGAAGATTATATTTTTAATTGAACTTAATATTTTCAGGATGCTTGAGTATTCTGTGATGCTCTCAAGTGCTAATGTTTGTGTAAAGACACCGTATTAACACATATGCAATGCTCTCCAGCCCATCTATGAGACCATCAGGCCATCCATCTGCCTGGTAACCCTTCTCAAAGGGGGCAGCTGAGCAGCATCTAAATTCAGATCTCATTTCTGCCTGAAAACAGACAAGTACAAGATGGTCATGTGCAGGGGTTTTAAAAACAAAATCCCCTTTGGATCAGACTTGCCACCTCTGTGAAGATTTACCTCCTTGCAGAAAATAGTGAGCAGCAGCATGAACTCTTGTCTGCAGAATGGAAATATCAAGCTGATCAACATTTCCGCATTGCTCGCAAGATAATCCTTCATTTGAGCTGCTTATCTGAAATCTGTCTCATGAATCTGATGGGAGGATTTGCCCTAAGTAGTTAATTATGGTGCTGCTAAATTTCCTCCACTCTACTTATTCCTTTACTTTAAGAAATATCATGCAGTTGTAAAGACTGTAAACTTCAATTAAAAACAAATGAAACATTATCTAGCTGAAAACTTATTAAGGCGCCTGAAGTTATCTTTTTACTTCTCATTCTGATCTTACTTTTCCAGATGCTCACTGTAGGTGGATTTTTAGTTGGAGCTAAGCTAGCTGTTCTGACCAAATCGTGGAGCTTGAGGGTTTTGTTAGGTTCATTGGTTGGTTTTTAGTATATTTGGAGGCTTTTTGTTTGGTTGGATCTTTAGGTTGTTGTTGATCTGACTTAGGGCATTTAAATGGAGAATTCTTCTATGTCCGGCTAAGCCCTGTCTGTTGTCCCGGCCTGAACCTTGGTGTGAAGGAATTGCAAAGACAGAATAAAGACATTGCCAGATTAATTATTTCTAGGGCATGTGAGATTCATACAGTCTTCAAGTGTAACTTATACTGCAGAGAGGAACCATGGTTTTGGTTTTTAAAGTATTTTGTATCTAATAGAGATTTATGAGAAAGATCTAATATGTTTTGCAATGTAAGTGCCACTTCTGACCCTTGATGTGATGTCAATAAGGGATTGCAAAGACATGTTAATATGGATGATGAAAAATTACCATGGTAATATGGGAAATTGTTGGATCATTCCCCACACACAGAATACATTTTGTCTTTAAGGGAATATTTTGTTGGTTATTCAGATTTCTCAACCAAATTCTGTAGTAAAATCCTCTTCAGGTTCTGTTTACACACAAACTTTATTTTCCCTCTGGATGAGGTCAGCACATTTCTCCTAGTGCAGACACTGAATGGAATTGGATGTTCCCTATGCAAATGGGTCTGTCTTAGGGTGGGATTTCTTATGTGGTTCAGCAAAACGTGCATCTTGTGATACATGTGAGAAAAGGACTTGAATTCAAATAATAAAAGGTATTTTCCTGTCAGAGAAGAGATACCTGCAAGAGTTAAGTTTCACTCAAAAAGTTCTAACAGTTCTGATTCTCCTTTTACTGAGTTGCTAAACAGGGCAGCCCTGGATTTCATGCGGTGCTGCCTCATGGGAAGCTGCTGGGCACAGCCTTTGTCCTGGAGAGCTCTCCTGCCCAGAGCTGGGTGTGTTCCTTTCTGCAACAACCCAGTCCCTAGAGAAAATGGAGCAAAATGTACTTAATTGTTCTTGTCATGAAAAATTACCATCTTGGAGGGAGAAATGGCTACTATCCAACCTCTTCTATGAATTCTTAAAAGAAGCTAAAGTTTTTCTCTGGAAGGTTTAGGATTTTGGGGATGTTGTCAAATTGCCTTTCATTACCTTTCCATAGCTTAATTCTGGATGTATCCCAGAAGTTCCTACTTAATCCTCACGAAGTTTTGGTCTCTAGTATTTTAACAGCAGAGGCATAAGTAAATGTCTTATGAAGATACCTGCTTAAGCATTTTTATTATTTTTTTTCTCTTTTTATCCCCTTCACAAAATGACCAGGACAGGTATTACCTTACTTTTTTCTCATGTTTGTGGCTGTTGAAAAAAATTTTTGGAGCCTTTTAGTATGCATTCTGTAAAAGCTTGTCAAATGTGAACTTATTTGAACAAATAAATGCTTTCTGCTAAATACTCCAAGCAGGCATTCTGCAAGACATGCTGAAGTGTTACAAGACTTGTTTTCAAACCATGGTCATAAGCTTTTTTCTTCTCCCATGTGGATTATAGTTCATTTTCTTGTGCAGCATGCAAAGTAACTGCGTGCAGGTCCTGGTCTTTTATGTAATTATAAAAACATGACCAAGTACTGAATTATAACAGATTTAGTATGAGACACAGCTTCAAATTTTGTTTAGCACTTAGTTTCTGCTGAGACCTGTGCTCAGAGGCTCTACCAACCCTGAGGCAGCAGGATTGTCCTCATGTGCCCAGCATTTTGATGCCCAAAGAAAGTCATTGGTTCATAGAAGCCTGTGTAGGACTTGCTTGAAGATACAGTTTTGGGGTTTTTTTTACTTCTTTAGGCCCTTACTACATACGATTGCTTTTTATTGTTACATTTCATAGGAATTTTGTACCTTGAGCAACAGTGCCTGTAAGAAGAATGTGAGGAAATAAAATGACTTTTCTCCTGCTTTCTTGTACAAGAAACTATTTCCTAAGGCTATCTACTTAACTGCAGCTGCTGTCTGTGCCTGGAGATATTAGAAAAAATGGCATTATAGCTCAGAAGAGCACTTTACTCCGGTTCTGATTTCTTCTGTGTTTACTACCAGACTCATTGGGGCCCTTACACTACTGAGATGGAGTAGATTATTAAAACCCAGTTGGTGGATGGCTGTTTCCCCTTAACTGTTTTCGTGGTTGGTGGCAGGAAAGTTTCTTGCCACTCCCTTATCTGAGGTTTATGTAATGAATTGATCACAGGCAGTGCTCGCTTTGAACTTGTTCCAGTTTGGCAGAGCTTGGCTGTTCCTGAGTCACTGTGACTCTCAAAGGAATTCTTCCTGACTTTAGATGTAGGTAGGTGATTTATCCCTACCATGGGCATTTTGAAAAATGTCCCCAGTGAGAAATCAGGCTCTTAATTGGATACTGAAATAACACTATTGTACAGGCACCCTCTGATTTAGAGTCTAAAAATACAGATCAGCTCTGACTCCAGGACACATGCTGAACTCCCCGCTCTGCGTGCTGTCCTTCACCAAATGAGGTACTCCAAGTGCATATTCTAGATACCTCTGCCTACTAGGGTCAGCTTGAACCTCCTTACATGAGAGCTTTAACACATGTTGTCATTTCTGCACTCTGCGTGTATGTGTGCTTTCTCATGGTCACTGACTTGTTTTCCCACAGAAAAGATCTAAGTGTATTACCATTTTCCTGGGAAATTGAAAATTAAACCTTTCACCAAGAGGTTATGATACTAGGTGTAACGTTTCCTAAAATTTAACTCTACTTTCCCTGAAATCCTCTAGATAGGGAAAAGAGCAACCCAGGATTACACTGACAAATAGCTAAAGATAGCTAATTGGAAGTTTTTCTTAGTGGTTCCAACCTCAGTTAAGCAAAGAGCAGAACATACCATAAAATAGCAAGCAAGAACATACCATAAAATAGCAAGCAGTAAGTTCTTGCAGCTGCTAGAGGATGTTGTACTCTATTCACAGGCTGGTGGGCTCACTTCATAGCTAATGGGTTTTATAACGACAGCAGTGAAACACTGGAACAGGATGCCCATCCCTGGAAACATTCAAAACCAGGCTGGATGGGGCTCTGTGCAACCTGGTCCAGTTAAAACGTCCCTGCTTATTGCAGGTAGGTTGGGTCAGACAAACTTTAAAGGTCACTTTCAACCCAAACTACTTTATGGTTCTGTGAAAAAACTCTAAAGTAGCATAGTTTGATGCTGCAAAATGACCCCCACCCCAAAGAAGACTCCATCCCAAACCTCTGTGTATGGTGTGTACAGTGAGGTGCATTTGTTCAATCATCTCTCCTAAGCTGTCACTGTAGGCCAGGCAGAGTTGCCTGCTGATAAACAGGTAAATCCTCTTTTTTTGTTCTTGAGTCTCTTTTGGAGTTTCTGATTCACTTCCTTATCCTGTCACTGTGAAACAGTGACAATTTCTGCAGACTCCCTGACAAACAGGCATATTGTGTTGTCTCTGTTCTCTCTGCAGAATTTTCCTTTTTCTTCTCCACCAATAGGTGGAGTGGAGATGTCTCACCACTGCCATTATCCACTGGAACCTTTCAGTAAAAATAGTGCACTTACCTGTTTGTCTCCCCAAAAATTATTCCAAATCTTGACATTATTTCCCCAGCCTTTTTTGCCAACTCACTTTTACCACTTGTGTGCCTGTTCTCTTCCACTCTCAGCGTGCAAATAAACCAGGTGGGGTCAACTGTCAAGGTCTTTTTTGCTCTCCTTTTAAATATTCACTGTCTGTAAAACAAACCTCAGGGCTCCTTTACTAAAAAAATAAAGAAAACCGATAAAAATTGCTTACTCATTAAGGTATTTATTCCTATATACTGTGTGGGAAACTCTCCCGAACACATGCTTTGCTCCTAAATTACTGAAAGTGTCCTTTCAAGTTGCTAACAGAGCCAAAGAGCATGAGTAAATGTTGCACAACATACACATAGGAATTAATGTTTAACAGTACAGTGCCACTGCTGAGAAGGTGTCTGTAAACAGTGCTTGTTTATACGAGAACCCTTGGCATATCTGCCGGTGAAGAGCAGATCTCAAAAACGTTTGCACCTGAGTGACTGACTCACAGTTGTTCAACTCCTCTAATGAAGGAAAGAGCCAGCTTCCTGCAAAATGAGCACATGGCCTCAGAAATTATCCCATGGGAACTTTTGTTCACTGTTTCCCTATTGGAATTTGTTTTTAAGAATTACGAATAAGGCTGCTGCATTAGAGTTGTATTTTGTCTTGTGCAATTACCTTTAAACAAGCATAGATGTTCAGCTGTGGCATTGAGGCTGCACTTCAGGAAAAGCAGAATTAGGTGTATATATGCAAGCACATACTGTGGCTATGCTTCCTGTGTTCAGCTTGGGCTCCCTGACATCAACTCCCTGGAGCTGATTAACAACTCCAAAGCATTAATTGATGCAAGCATCTCATTATAGTACTCAAAGACAAATAGGAATTGAAGGGTGTTGTTATCTTAATGGAACAAACAATTAAAAAAAATATGTATGGAAAAAGAGCCTTTTTTTCCTCCGTGGCTAGAATAAACAGCATTTTGCTTGCCTATATTTACTTGGACAAGTCACCAGCATATCAGGGCTGATGGGCTGTGACCTCTAGAAGTTAATATGTTACACAGCAATAATATAAAACAGTGTTAAACTATCAAGTGCTGGAATTAGTCCTTGCTCTAGGAATTTCAAGTCCACGTATCTTGACTACTGCCCTGTTTCACAGTACTCAAGGTAGTGTCACTGTACTGTCATTGCAGCTTGAAACATCACTGCACCACCCTTCCACCCCACCCCAAACCAGGAAACCTATCTGGCTTAGCAAACGCTTTCCCTGTCATTCATGGAGTGTTTCCCAGTGTTAGTCAGGATGGCTGTAACTTGGACAGGGGCATGGGGAGGCTGAAAGTGTGTTTGGGAGCAGCAGGGTTGTCCCTCTGGGCAAGCTGCTTGCCCCACTCCATGCCACACAGAGACAAATAAAGCTGCTCTGTGTGTGAAGGGGTGGGAAGAAGGGGGAAAAGAGGGAATAGCTTTGCCAGAGACAGACAGGCAGGAGAGATTCCTCCTTTCATAATCTGTGCCAATTTAGATTAGCTTGAAGTGACTGTGAAACTGTAGTCTAAATTAAGTTTCATCCCAAGTACCCAGCTTTATTCATAATTGCTCAGAGACAAGAAGACTGTTGATTCTGGGGTGGTATTTAGTTATTTTAATACACTGTCCTTTTTTTTTTTTTTTGCTAGCATCTCTTTGTTTGCTTCATTTTCAAACTAATGAGATAGACTACACTGCCTTAGTATATCCTCAGACTTCACATCCTCCATCCTACATACCAGTGGTAGCAGGGATCCTCTGGAAAAAGAAAAGTTTAGTCATTTCATTGAAACACTGCTGCTGTTGTTCCAAAGTAACCCTCCTGCCAGGACGTGACTGGCAGCAACAAGGTCTGGGTTCAAACTGAAGGGAGTTGCTCCAAATGTGGTGACTTGAGGCCACACCTGGACAACTGGAAAAATTATACTGAACTCTAGTATTTCAAAAGCAGAGGCATAAGTAATAAGTAAACATGAACCATACAGTTCAAAAATATTTTTGGGGTTTTTTTTTGGTAAGAGAGAACAAAAATCTGACCAGGAAGATAAGCAGGGATAGTAACTGACTGCTACAGTTATTCTTTAACTATAACAGCTCAGAGTCTTTTTTTCTCTAAAGAAGTAATTTTCAGGGTAGAATTTTTCCTATCATCTCAGTGAAAGTAAGTGAAAGCTAAGATTTGTTAGGCAATAAACTGTCGTGTGAAGCAATGCTCTGGTAGCTGCTTGGCTCCCTGATGGTGGTGCCTCTGGCTGATCCATTTTCATTCATGGGCCTTGGCAGCTCTGCCAAGAGCCCTTTGCTCTTGGCTGGCAGCTCCCAACCTGTGTGACTCCTGTGGCTGCTGGACTTCAGTGCTTTAATGCTCAAAGCTACCCACAGACAGCTGGCTGAACTGAACTGAGTGAGGAGCTGGACATGGATCTTCGAGGAGGCAGGGAAATGGGTTTTTTTCTTGCTTAAATGCACATACAGTCTGCAGCATGAAATCTTGAGAATCCCCTGCCCAAGCTGTCTAAGCATGACCACTAACCTTCAACTCAAAGCACAACTGCCTTAGGCTGGGACAGCCATTTGCTCAGACACATTTCACAAAGCTTCAAATAAATTTGAAGACTATATATAAATATCATTGTTATATCTGCAAATTTGTCCCCAATTTTTAAATTCCATTTCTCAGCAATACCTCTCAAAAGTAGTAACACAATGTACAAAATACATGTTTAGGGCACATCTGTTCAGGTGTTCTTAATACTTCCCTCTCATCCCTCCAGAGGGAAAAAGAATCTCCTCTGGTGGGGTCCAGAGGTGTCTAGGGGGAAGTTGTTCTTAAATTTTTGGGGCAAGCCATGAGGTTTTAGGACTCAAAGGGACTGAGTTAAAGATCATTATGCTGCCAAAGTGCCTCCTTTTTTTTTTCTTTTTTTTTCTTTTTTTTTTTTTCCTCTTTTTTCTTCTTTTTTTCTTTTTTAAACATAGATACCTAGGAATACAAGAGACAAAAATACAAGTCTTTCACAAGTGGCTGAAATCATTGTCCCAGTGACGGTGTGTTCAACCTGATCGCTTCAGTTCTTCAGAGCAGCCATGAGATCAGAAACTCAAAATCCTTTGTCTTATTTTTGTACCTCTCTCTCATCAAAACTGGAAGCTCTGATAACAAATCTACCCAGGGTGTCCTTTCAGCTTCCTGCTGCAGCTTTGCTTTTATGATGATGTTAGCAGGATATTTTATCATCGACCTCCTGAGAGCACCCTCTTCATGCCCATGCATTTCATTCCCGTTTTAAGAAAAAAGGAAAAGCTGTTTGGCTTTGCTTAGAGCATAGAGGGATTACAAAAGCAGGTATCATGATTAAAATAAAGCCATCCTATTCTCTTTTCCAGGACTAGGTAACGCCCTATTTCGCCATCTTAGGAAAGGAATTGACCCCTCCTCCCTGAGATGCATATTGGGACTATCAGCCTCAAATCCCCAGGGATCAGTGACAGAGGCCTCCCAGTGGAGAGGTGCTGGATGCAAACATTTAAAAGCCTAATTTTGCAATAAGACCTTGGGGAATTTTTGATGGTTTGTTTTCCTGCTGATTGCTCTCTCCCCTTTCTTAATCATTAGTCTTTTCCAAGCTTTAATCCAATAATTGAAATGTTATTATGACTTTCATTGGTCATTTTCTTGTAATAGATTGTCACAAGACTGTTGAAGAAATCATGCTCATTAAAATTTCCTTCCCCAAGCTTTCCACAGCATGTTTTCTGATTGTACTGTTGGACCACTGTGGAACCACTGATTTAATTTTGAGCTTCAACAGTAAAAATAAACTAGGAATGAGTTCCCAGCTGTTTTGTTGGCTTAGCTGCTGGATTCTGTTTCCCTTCAAAAAACACTCCATGTAGGGTTCTGAATCCTGGAGTTTCATTCTCAGTTGACTTAATATCCTTAGCTTGCCAGTGATGAATATATATACTCTCACTTGAGTCCACTAACACACATCCTTGAATCCTCACTTGGGCACTCAAGAATCAAAGAGCAGTTTGGGTTGGGAAGGGCCTTTAAAGATCATCTATAGTCCAATCCTCACAGCATTGGCAAGGACATCTTTAGCTAAACCAGGTTACTCTTCCCCCCATCCAATCTAACCCAGAACATTCCCAATGATGAGGCATAAACTAGTTCTCTGGGCAGCCTGTTCCAGCCTCTCACCACTCTTGTTGTAAAGACCTTCTTCCTTACATCTGATCTAAATCTACTCACCTGTGTTAAAACAGTTACCTCTTTCTTTTATCACTACATGGCCTGGTAAAAAAATCTGTCCATATCTTTCTTATAAGACCCATTTAAGTATTGAAAGATTGCAGGAACTTTCACTTCTCCAGGCTGAACAACACAAATTCTCTCAGCCTTTCTTCATAAGGGAGGTGTTTCAGCCCTCTGATGATTTTTGTGGACCCTGGTCTCCCCTGGACCCACCCCAACAGTTCCATGGCTTTCTTCTGGGCCATGAGGGCCCTGAGTTGGATTCCATTGTTTAGGCAGAGTCTCAGAAGAAGCCACAGGCATCTGGAGCTTCCAAGTATGTCAGTATGCAGAAATAAAACCCCAAAACATAAAACCCTACCACAGAGGAAACAAAACTCTAGAATCATACAGTCATATATCTGTGGATAAATATATGTGTTTTACGATCTATGTTACTTCTATCTGAAAATTCCAGGTTTAGCCATTCTTATGGTTCATCCCTCAGGATGTTGGATGTTACCCAAACCAGTAGGGTAACAAATGCAATCAAGATCTCTATTAGATAACAGTTTGGAAATCCAGTTGTAACATGTAAATGAACCATATTTTGTAATTTTTTAGAGAATCGCCTTAAAATTGAAAACATGGTAGCAAAGTACTGCTGATTTTCAGTGTCACTCTTGCCCACACCACTCTTTTGCAAAGGGTTAAAAATGCCACCCCTCAAGCTGCATAAATATTCTCCTATGTTATGACATGGAAATCTCTGTGAGGGGGAAGGTTATACCAGCACAGGGGTGACTGTGCAGGGCAGCTGTACCTGTTGTTTAAAATGTGCTGTGAGCTTGGCAACAGTTCAGCAGAGACTGGGCAACCTGACAGAGGTGGCTTCAGCAGCCATGAGCCAAGGCTGTGTGGGGAAGGGCATGGAAGTTTTCTGCAGGTGGGACCCAATCCTGTTCCCACACTGGAGTAGGACACAGGGGTATCTTCTGTACGTGCAAGGACAAGAACAAGCAGGGGCTGCTCACACCAAGCACCCTGAGAAACCTTCGTGTAAGCAATGATTTAGGCTGCAGAGGTTGCTGCAAGACTCCCAGCTGGTTGATCTTGTGTGCACACACAGTCTGACTCAAGCAGACATTTCTTTCAAGTACAAGAAGTGTTTGGACAATGCTCTCAGACACACGATGTGATTCTGCATGTCCAGAGCCAGGAGCTTGATTTGATGGCCATTGTGGGTCCCTTCAATTCAGCATATTCTGTGATTCTCTGAACCACTGGTGTGATTTGGCACATCAAATACAAAGTATACCTGAACAATTAAACTGTCACTCTGACTTTTACCTTCCCCATGTAAGCTGTACTTAGGTTTCAAAATACGTTATCAGTGAAAGTTTGTAAATATTTCCAGGCGCATTTTGGTTCAGTACTGATCCCGAAAATTAATGTGGCTTTTGTGATAGACTTTAAAAACAGGCCAGTGCTGTGAAAGCACCTCCATAGTTATCACAGGTGTTAGTCTAATGCCTTTTCAGAGGATTTAAACCTTCATTTGTCATCTTTTAGTAAAAGAAAAAATAGCATGTAAATCAGCAGGTTCCTTTGATATTGCATCAGATTATGAACAAGTATAAAACCAATCAATTCCTTCGAATCTTTCTGAACATGTGCCTATTTACTGAAGAGTTTGTGGTCTTAATCCTAGACCCTTCATGGCCACTAAGGCCTTTCTGTGACAGAGAAAAGATGAGTCTCTGTGGTATTGTTGTTTTCCTCCCTTGTCATCCACCTCTGCTGAGTGAGAGAAGGTGGAGAAAAGGTGGGGCTCTGGCTCGCAGCCCACTCTGCTGGAAAGGTAAACTGTGCCAACAGGCTGGGCAGCAAGCAAGTGCTGATCCAGCCACCAGCTGCTGCCAGCAGAGCTCTTGCCATGAGGGCAGAGGAGGAACCAAGCACAGATCTTGTCATCACAGTTTGTTTTCTGGGCAGTCCCTGAAGCCACACAGTTCACCACCCTGAGCAGAAAATTCACAGGAAGCCTTGAAATTTTCCTAGTTTGCAACTGTGAACATCAAGAGAGTATTCTCTCTATTTTTAAGTTAGAGGTGCTCCATATTTATTTTTCCTAAGGACTTCTAATCAGCTACTTTTGTATTCTTAATGCCTTGAACTTGAGGTAATTGCCATGCTGTACATTTTCTGGATACCTGCAGATGACTCACTTGAAAAAATGGAGCGTAGTTTCATTTTAATTATGTAATAATTTATACCACACCCCTAGACTGAGACTGCAGCATAAGGAGAGCTGCCAAGCCAAGAGAAGACAGATAAATAAAAAGGTTCCAAAGGTTCATCAACCACACTGTGTCAGGTAAAGGGTGTTTAAAGAATGTGGCAGACTTTTTACCTTCATGTTGTCTTTTAGGGGACAGTAAACAGCAGACTCTTGAGAAGATTCACAAAGCACCAGTACAACTGGCCAGAGGTAGAATTACAACATGTTAACTTCCCATTCAAAAGTAAGAGGGAAACAAATGAGTGAAGAAAATTTGTGTGGAACAGACAGTCATTACTTACCTGTGTTTGCAAGTGATATGAAAGATTTGGTAAATGCAGTTGGAATCAGTAGAAAACCTCTCAATATCAGTCAGCTTTGATCATTACAGTGATGTTGTTCACATAATCCATATTTCCTCCACCCCTCTTTGACTCTCCAATCCTTTCCTTGATAATTCAAGGTCAGTTGTTCTGGTTTCTAATTCTGTGTATTGCTCACAGGAGCAGGGTGAGGAAGGTGACCTCAACCCCTCATAAAAAGAGAAGCTCTACCCTGTCTTGTCACTGTGTAACCACATCAGTTCAGTGACACTGTGGTGAAACAACTGTGTACTTCATCTCAGACCAAGATCTCCTGGATTTGTACCACCAGACATCTTCGGAAGACACCATTTTCTATTCTTTAGCCATACCTAGCTAACTCAAGTCTTCTGGAAAAAGACATAAGCAGCAGCATTGGTCTCAAGGTATGTTAGCAAAAAGTAAAGTATTATTGTTTTGTCATATACTGGTATTAAGGTCTAAAGTTTGTTAAATCTATAATGGGAGAATTAAGAAACCTTTTCTGGCCTCATAGGATCAGGTGATGGAAAAGTCACCATTTGCACCACTGATCATATCATGATATGATGGTGACTAGAAAAATTGTATTGTACATGATGTCAATCTAAACAAGCTCACAGTGAATTCCTCAAGGTAAGGAGGTAAGTTAGTTTTTCATTTACCCTCTTGTGCTTGTAACCTAAATCTGAATAAGGCTTTATGTGTGTCAGAGTTCCATTTGCCTTGTTCAGATGCTTTTCTGACAATAGCATTTGTTAAGGTGCATCATTCTTTCAGGGCTATGAGTTTCATATTAATACAATTTAGTGATTTCAGCAGGTTCATGAGGTCTGTATTTGGGGTAGGAATGAGTAAAAAGGTAGGCTTTTGGGAGTGCATGTAGTAATTTAACAGGATGCAGCTATTCAAGTTCTGTTCAATTTATGGAGAATAGTAGAGATTATACAATACATCAAAGGTATTTTTTTCCTAAACAATTAAGGAATATGGTGATATAATATTAATGACCTTTCTTTTTAAATCTTTGTGTGCTTTGAATTGTTGAACTAAGGCAATCACAAATTAGGTAACTCAGTAGAAACAGCAGTAGCATTAAGGCTGCTACTTTTGTAACTTTGCATAAGTACGTAAGTATTTGTCTATTTCTGCAGGGTGTTAGTTGTGACTTAAACGCAGAACCAAAACCTGTTTTCATTGATGTTGCTATCAATCAGGATTAACTGAAAAGTGTATTAGAGGATGCAAGTGTGAAATGAGAATTATGTATGTAACTATGAAATTCTATAAAATCTGTATTGCAATTTATCCATTCTGAAACTTGAAAATGAAACCTTGAGATACGACTGCCTCCTAACCATGGAAAATTTCTATATTTCAGTGAATTGTTTTCCTGAAAAAAATATTTAAATGTAATAGAAGTTTAATCCAGTCTGTGAGCTAAAAGATAGTTGTGGATAATGTTAATAAAGCTTCTCCCATACAGTGGTAAATATTTATATAGAGAACTGTGAGGGTATATAATTCTTAGGATTATAGCACGATTATATTTTTTTATATCAAAATGGTAGTGGCCTTCTTGAACTAGAAACCCTGGTACTGAGTATTCACTACAGACATGGTTCATGAGAATTGTCTTCTAAGGGAATTAGGGATTAATTTACTCCAAGAAGGACTCTAGGAGTTAGTAGCTGAAGCCCCAGCTGACAGTCAGGGTTTCAAAGGCAGGAGTTGCTTCTCACTGCTATCACTCCCAGCTCCAACCTGGAGAACTGGGTGTGATCTGTGGGAGGGGCATGGGCTGCTTGCAGTGGAGAACACGCGATGTTGTGTATGCAGTGTGCTGCACAGGAAACACTGGGAATGTGCCACATCCACAGCTTACAGAGAGGAATTTTCTGTTTTATTGTGTCACTAGAACATGCACGGAGTGTCCCTCTCGCAGTCTTCTTCTCCTCCTTATGCAGGAGGCTCATAAAGCTTCCCTTTCTAATAGTTCTGCTGGGCTGGGTGGCACAAGACCTTTACTTTGGTTTCACAAAAATTCTGAATGAGAGGATAATTCTAAGAGTACAAATTACTTGTATTACAGGAACAGGTAAAGGTGAAATGAATTTTAGTGGCACGAGCATCTGTAAGGCAGTGAGTCACATCTCTGAAATGCTTCTTTCACAACTTCAGACTCTCTTTGGCATGGCAAACAAAGAACAAAAAACCTCCCGGAGAGGAATGGCTGTGGGTGGGTCACTCTGACCAGCAGGCCTAGCAAGATTAGTGAAGATAATTTTACATAAATTACCCAGTTTTTGATTCAAGTTTGTTTTATTAGATAGCAAAGATTTCCCAAAGGTTTTTTTCAGTCAAGCAATATGACATGGTGTTGAAAATTGATTTTGGATTTTCTCTGGATAGTTCTATTGCCTTTTCTGACACTGTTTGGAGAAGTATGTTTTCACTGTACAGATAAGTATGGGTCATGCCACTATTTTATGAAGCATTTTATATTATCATGTTGCCTAGGAAGGTTCTCCCCTCAGCTGGGCCCAAGAACATGAACTTTGGCCCACTAGGTCTGTCCCAGTAAATATACTTTCATTAATGTCAGTTCATTTGGAGGCCTCGGGTTTCAAATTGCGAATAAAAGTTCAAATAAGAGGAATAGTGGAAAAGAGAGAAAATTGAAGGCTACTTGCCCAAAACATATAGAACAAAATGGTAGGGGAAAAAAATGTTGGGGAAAAAAGAATACATGGAAGAATAAGCATGAAATCAATACGAGATCTTAAAACAAAATCCCCAAAGTTCTACGGTTCTTACACTCAAGACTGTGTCAGGGTATTATAGAGATCAGCTTCAGTGGTTGTCTGCTGTGTCCACTTTTAGTCACATTTAAAATAACCCAATTTTCATGTCCTCATGGCTGTTTAATGTCCTTTAAATCACTGTTCACAGAAATTTCACTTGCTCTATTCACATCATGAGCTTAAACCATTTCCCCATCTATTTTAATGTACATCACATTCCCGCCCTCCATATGTGTTCTGAAATACCCTCTTAGGCAAAAGGACCCTCCCTTTCCAGAGTATTTTTACATGGCATGATGGTGCTCAATCTGCCCTGCGGCTCCTGATTGTTGGTGCTGGGCCAGGGCTGCACCACACACCCTCTTTTCTCCAGCACTGCTTCATCCCTCTCTCCACCACTTTGCAGATCACACCACAGTTTTAAGGCACAAGTGAATGGTCAAGCAGGTCATTCTTCACCAGCCTTTTCCACGCAGAGGGTGGGCAGGAGCCTGTAGTTTTCTTCACCACACTCACAATACCTTTTTCTAGGTCTTAATGCCAAAACCACTAAACTCTTCACCGACTTCAGTAAGTTTTGGGAGATAAAAGGAAAAAAAATCTCTGAAGGGATCTGTCTTTCAAAACAGAATGGGTTGAGAGATAGCAAGACAAAGGACAAGCTTCAGTATTTCTACAAACACAGAAGACAGTTACTCAATAATTCAGAAATAGTATAAACTACCTCAGCAAAAGCTACAAAAAAAACCCCTTATCTATGTCTATATGCATGTACTCTTTCAGATGGCTTGTCATGTTTTTGTATGATTAGTATCTTTGTGATCCTCAATTGACATCACAGACATTTTACACATAAATTTCTAAAAGATGAAGAAAACCAAAATTGCTGTTCCAAAACTCCTGGGTTGTCCAGGGCAGGAACTGTCTTTGCTCTCTTGCAGATGCCATGCAAGTGCAGTTTGGCACTGAGTCTCAAAGGAGGCTTCTCAGCACCACACAAGACAAGTGTGAAGAACAAAAGATGAAGCAGAAACTTATTGGCAGTTTGCTATGTGACTCAGCAAGCATCCTTGTTTCTTGTTCCCCCTTGAGTGCCCCACTTATCAAGCCATGGTGCCTTTCTGAAGCAAATTCATCCTCTTCAGTGGTATTTGATAGTGTGCTAGGCTATTATGGACCAATGACACAATATTTGTTCAAAACTAGTAAATGTTTTTATTTTTATTATCGTTCATTTAAAATGCATATAATGTGCTCTCAGCTATTTCACGTTCCTAACAAAAAGAACAGGACATGTAGGGCCAACTCCCAAAACAAATTTCTGAAGAATGGATGCTCTGAGACTTAAGGAAAAGGCCCAGCAAGCCCTGAAAATCTAAATTCCTCTCTTTTTTCTTTTTCACTTTGGATAGCAAAATGAAAGAGTTTTGTGAGCTTGAGGCTACACAACTCCAATTGTTATAATTACACAGCCAGGAATTTTACAATTGTACAGTAAGTCAACTCTCTTACAGGGACTAATACCTAAATTGAAACTTCTAGCTTGCTTACAACGGGAAAAAGACTTATGTGGTTAAAAAAGTTTGCTATTACCTGAACCTAACCACAACAACCAACTTCTATTCGCAATTGCTTCCTGCTATAAATTTGGGGTTGTTATTTTTTGCTTTCATTTTCAGGCTCAGACCTGTTTTCTGATTCTATGATGGTCCTCAAACAGCTAAATCCTAGAAAGAGATTATGTGTTGGACTAGAGAGAAGGCTTGGTTAACTGGTGCATACTAGCTGATCTAATTTTAAGCTCTTTTTGCTATATAAACAAAATCTCTGGTATTAGACTTGTCTTACTAGATTCCTTATGTGTTCAGTTACATTTATACTACAGACTCAAATTCCTGAAATAATGCAGGCCAGTTTTAGTAGAAAAAAAATGTAGCCTTAAAGGGTTGATTCAGTAATTCTACTAGCAGTGAAGCTCAAGAAAAATAGGACTAAGATTTTGAAAACTCTACAAAGGATAAATGTGAAATTGCACTGGTAAATAATTGATTTCTATTTTTTATTTGTAAAGGCCGAAACTATTTTACAACAAGGATTTTGTCATGCAAGTGAATTGATTTGCTTAGGAAACATATTGAAGAGGCTTATCTACAAACAGAAAAGGGTTAAACAGACTGGGAGAACTGAACATGCCAATCTCAAAATTTTATGACATTGGCAAATATTCATATAGCCCCTCTCCAAACTAATGCCCTTTGCCTAAACAAAGGAGCACAGCACCCCGATTGTGGGGATTACAATGCACACTAGAAATAGCCCCTTTGCCCTTTTTAAGAGGGACACAGTGCCAAGCAGCCTAGAGAAAAACAGATTCCCATGTTGCATCACACAGTGTACTCCTCACATTTCACTCAGCTTTTCCATCAGATATTTGTGACTAAAGAATGGGGGACATGGGCACTCGGCCCCACTGATGCTCTGGAGATGCAAGATCATGACTTTGGTAATTAACAGGCTTTCACTCTTTTGATATGCATTACAAAATGAAGGGAACATAAAAAGCAAGTACTAGTTTGATGTTTTGTACGTTACACCCCTGCTCAGGTATAAAAAGTTAGAAGTTACAGCTGAGGCAAGGGAAGTCCTTTTGGTGTAGTTTGCTAATGATGCAGTTGGGAAAACATTTGGGTGTTTCTGCAGAGGTTTTTGTGCCTGTGCAGCTTTAGCAACTGTTCTAGAATAGGGAGGAGTTTATGATTTAGGAGTAAAAACAGGAGATGAAAAATGACTGAACAGATGATGAACAGAGCTGGGAAATCAAGCTCCCATGATTTAATAGATGACCATTCATTCCTGGAGCTATGGAAACTGACAGCATGCAGCGACTGAACCCATCCACATGCAAAATAAAGTACGCAGCCTAGCCTATTTATTTTCATAAAGGTGCAAATTAGGATCATGCATGTGGCTCATTACTGTGGCATGTGGCTCAGATGACCGGGGTAATTACTAAACTGTGGTGACTCAGTCAACTTCTACCCATGGTAACAGGGAAATTAGAGATCAATGTTTTGCTTCTGCAAATTTGGGGGTTTGTTTCTCTACGTACAGCTAGGACAGGCAGCTGCCTCCCATAGGTACCTGCACACAAGGGCTTGGAGAGGAGGGAATGGAAGCCAGCATTCTTAAATGTCTGCTGAGGAGATGGGAATTAATGGAGACTTGAGGCTGTGAAAGTGAGAGAAGATAAAGTTGAGGATGACTATAGCACAAGAAGTGTTATGTTATACATTGGGGTAAATACATAGAACATGGTATTTTGATCATAATGCAAAAGCCTTGGTAGACAAGGGTGGGCATTTACAGTGATCTTCCAGCCATGTAGTACAGAAAAGATAAACATGTCTTTCACTCCTCTATTACTTGCAAATTAATCCAATGTCTGAATGTTTCAAAGCATTTTCAGTCTGCCTGGGATGGGATTTTTTGCATATGGTAATGCCATCAGCCACACACACCTATTTGCCAAGTATTTCTTACTGAGGAAGCAACTCTCACTTTTGGAGCCAGAGAAACTGCTTGCATCTACTTGTGTGGTTACTGAGCTGGGCAAGACACTTTCTGATGGGCAGAGTATGCAGAAATATGAACTCAAAACTGAGGGGATGGAAGGGTTTGGGGAAGGGGTGACCATGAAGCAGAACCTGTGCGACCATCACCAAGGCAGCCAGGTAAGGCAGCAGCCCAGTTCCTCATTCCAGTCTCTAACTGTAACTTCACTCAGCCTGCTTGCTCCTGTCTCCTGGTCCCAATGTTGGCTGCTGGCCTGACCTGTCTCTGCCAACCTCCCACTGTGGCTGGGAAAGCAAGATGACACAAATGGAGAGGAGCAGAAAAACTCCTGAAGTACCTGGAGAAGCCAGGCTGCCCAGCGCCGAGCCGGGCTCAGGACACACACAACAGTGGTGCCAGCCAGACTTTCCCGCCTCCAGCCGGGTTTTGCTTTTGCACGCAGGTGGAGCAGTCGATATTCTGGGGAAAAGGCGTGAGGGGGGTTATTCCTGAAACAGCACACACAGATTTTTACGCGATGCCCACGTTTCTACGAAGACTGTGCCGTTGTGCGCCCCGCACCGCCCGGGCACTGGGGCTGCCTTTTCTGTGCTGGGCTCGTTCCGCGGGAGGAAAACCCGAGGAGAATCCTGCCTTGCCGCGCCACGGCCCTCCAGCCCCTCTCCCTGACCACAGCCGCTGCTAATTTTAAAAGTTGTTTGTACCGCCTCCGAGAGAAGAAAAACATGTCCCGCTATGAACAGAGGTGACGAGAAGCAGGCCTCAGGTGGCAGAGCCAGGGCTGCTCAGGGAGTGAGGCGCAGGAAAAGCCTCCGCTCCGCGCGGGGCTCAGTTTCGGGCACACTCGCCTGACAAGCACTGGGTTTGCCAAGTTCGTGGCAGAAGAGGCAGAGGAGGGTCCTGGGAGCTGGCGCCGGCGGGGGGTTTATCGGTCTGTCGCTCCTCTCCCCCGCCTGTTACCCCATCCGCTCCTCTCCCCCGCCGTGGCGTGGGCGGCGTGGGCGGCCGCCCTGGCAGTGCCCGCGGGGGCGACGGCCGTGTTTGCGTTTGTGCCGGGCAGTCTCATGGAAACGGGCTCGCAGCGCCCCCGCACTCCGCGCTGCCCGGGCAGCGGCCGGCCGAGCCCCGCCGCGCCCGGAGCTCCGCCGCCTGATTCTCGCCCCGCCGTGCCCGGCTGCGGTCCGGCCGGGCAGCCCGGCTGTCAGGGCCCGCGGCGCGGCGTGGCTTCCCTGCCGGCCGGGTAAGGCGGGCGGGGGCCGCCCCGGCAGCGCATCCCCGCCCGCACCCTCACCCTCACCCGCGGCCGGGCCGGGCCGGGCAGGGCAGGGCAGCCGTGGGCGGCGGCGGCCCGGGCAGTGCCGCCCGGCAGCGGGGCGGGGAGCGGGGGAGGTGGGGGCGAGGGAGGGGGCGAGGGCGGCTCTCGCTCCTGAACTCTCCGCTCTTCCCTCCCTCTCGGTACCCCCGCCTCCGACCTTCGCCGCTGCCGGGACCGCGTCTTGCACCGGCCCGTCCTCCGAGAAGCGGCGAGGGGGCCCGGCCATGGAGACCCTCGTGCGCCCCGGGGCCAGCAAGCCCCCCACCGGGTAAGCTCCCGCCGGGACCGGGCCGGACCGGCCGCCGCTCCTCTCCACGGGCGGCAGCGGCTCCGGACGGCGACAGCGGCCGTGCTGGCCGGCGGGCCGCGGTGCCCTCCCTCCGTCCCGCCTGTCTCGCTTCCCTCCGGGCGCCGAGCTCGGAGCGGCGCGCAGGTGTCGGCGGCCGGGCCGCCCGGAGCACAGCCCTGGGACGGAGGGGGCACGGAGGGGGCACGGTGGGGAGCAGGGGGCGGCAGGGCGGGGAGCTCGGGCAGCAGCAAAAAGGTCAGCAGCAGGAGAAGGTGCCTGCTTCGCCTTTGCCCCGCGGGCGGGGCGCCCCGGGCCGGCTGCCGGCGCTGCCGGAGAGCCGGTTCGGTTCGGGGCTTGCTCCCTCCAGGGGCTGGTTCGGAGCGGCCCTGCGGGACGAAGGGCAGCCGCTGCTTGTAGCTCCCGACCCGGGCCACCGGGGCTGCAAGGGACACTGGCGGGGCCGCGGCGGGGCGGAGGGTCCGGGGAGCCCCCGCGGCCGCAGAGTTCTCATCCACACGCCCGTCTGCCCCAGCGGTAGGACGCAGCTGCCAAAAGCCTTTGAAAGGTTTATTCAGCCGTGCCAGACGTGGGTCTCAGCCCCACCGCACGTCCGCGGCAGAGGAAGGAAGAGCATTGCCAACCGCGAATTACAAGTGCCCAAAATTGTCCGAGCTTGGTGGGAGACCGCTTTGACTGCTCCCAGTCCCTCCTGCCTTTGGTGACAAGCGCCGCTCTCGCAGCACTATTGCTAAGCAGCGGTCAGCCCGAGTGCAGACCGCGGGAGGGTTAGGGGTTTTTCAAGAGAACAGACAGTAGAAGATATGCCAGCAGTGGAATTTATTAGTCCGTTAATTAAACGACGAGAGCAGCAGCACGATGAGGTCCTAAGTGATCTCTTTTGTGAGAGCAAAAGCCGGGCAAGTTTAAGAGCTGTGCTGTCTTCTCGCTGCAATTTACTGCTCTACTTCACACTGTACAGGCTGAAAGAGACTGTGATTGCTTCAGCAGCTTTTTTATTTTTAGTTCTAATGTTTATATCATAAATTTATTTTCAACAAATTAGGAAATAGATCTAAAGTACGTGCTAGTGGGCTACAGTAGTTTTGTTCAGTTTCATTTCCTTAGTTTGTATTTAATAGGGAACCTTGCAGTGTACACAGAAAGTAGTACAGGGAGCAGGGAGTGAAAAAAAGATGCCATTGCTAGTGCTGTGGTAATGAAACAGTGTGTGCCATGTTTCTTTGACTTGCAGAGTAGGACATAGCTTGCTGCTCTTTTTGTAAATAAAATGCTTATTTCCAGATGAAATTGAGCCTGTTTGATCGTGAGCTTTTAAGCTAACCTAAAGGAAGGGTGGTAGATGTAAGGTGCCTCCCCTCTCTGTATTTAGCTGATGTAACAGTATAGCTGTTCTCTAAAATCCTGATGGAGAGGAGATCTATGGTGCCAATTTACACGTGTGCTTTGAAGAGTAATTCAGATGCAGTGCTGACTAAAAATTTGTCTTGATTGCTGGGTGTCCAGCATTTTAATGAATCCAAAGGGTCATTAAAAAAATTTAATTTGCAATAGGAACCCATGTCATTGATGCATCTCAGAGAGGACCACTGGGGCCTGGGGGCATTTCTGAATAAAACTCCTGAATCCTTTTGTAAACAGTTTCATCTGTGTAAAGTTGTCTGCAGCCAGATTCAGAAATCACATGTATGAACAGAAGTTATAGTAACTGCATTAACTTCAGTCATATTGCTCCCGACATGGCTCAAGAAGATGAATCCAATGGTAGGGTGCAGATGCACTTGTGATATTGTATAACAAAGTGTGTGGGTGCTAATCTGCTCATGTGGAAGCTGATGGCAACACTGTCATGTGCACCAAGAGGTGACTGCCTGTTTTATCTGAGCTCATTTCAGACTTGAATTACTCTTTGCTGCCTTTTCTTCCAAGTCAGACCTTCTCAGCCTGGATGTGTCTGTGCTGTTAGCAGGGGACTTCACTGAATGGTTCATAATTCCCTCAGTTGCTATCATCCATATTGGACACTGGTGGATGTTTGATCCCTAATCAGATTTTGCTCACTCAGTGTTGAAATCTGTTAGGGTCAGGGAAGTGCACATCTTTGTACTTTTTGGTTTCCATGTGAATCCAGACATGAACTGCATCTGTGGAGTGTGGCTGAGGACCTCTGGCTGTTCAGGCCGTTGTGACAGAAATACCTTCCTTTCATGGCAGGAGACGTGCTATACACATTTCCAGCTTATTGATTGGCTTAGCTTGCAGTTATGAAAGGGAGGTTAAAATGACCGTAGCTTCAAAATTTTTAACAAAATTTAGGCAGAACTGTTTTGTCTCTATGTAAATCATTAACAGCAATATTGTGACTCTCCCTTGTTAAACAGTGAACAAATTTAATGTATCATTTTGTGCAGGGTAGAGCCACTCTGCTGTGTGCTTATACAGATAAACTGATTGTGTGTGTTGCACGGCACAGTTCCTTGAGAATTACACATTTAAATTAAGGATACTGTTGGGCTTTTGTTTTTTGGTTTTGTTTGTTTGTTTATTTTAAATAGCAAAGGAAAAACTGCAATTTGTGCTGGTGTTGCAGGGTTTTTTCCAATTTTTTTAGTTTCAAAAAAAATTGCACATTTCAAAACCAGTAATTTTATTGTTACTGATTGCTAGACATAAGTTTTTTAGAAGCTTTACTGAGTACATAATGCTTTATTTAATGAATAATGCTTTATTTTGATTTACGAAAGTGAACGTAAGACAACCAGTAGAAAAAGTAGAAATGACAATTTACTCTGTGATTATGCAATGGATACTAAAAGACAAATACACTTCTTTAGCATCCTTCTGTTAGTATCTGCCCTTGTTTCATTAGGGAGAACAGAGAGAATCTTCTCTGGATGTTTCAGTTGGTTTCTTTTTTGACCATAATTTAGCATGACAGACATACACTGGTCATAAATGGTGCTGCAAGCTCAAGGATCCATTCTGTTCTGCTCTGTTAGGAGCCCTGCAAAGACCAGAGTATCTTCCCTGTCCACTGAAGTCATCTCCATCTCCCATAAAAGCCAGCAGTTTATGGATCCATCTTTGTGCCTGTGTCTGAGCACAGAAAAGCTTCCTCTGAAGTCTGGCAAATGTGAGGAAAGCCTCTGTATTCAACTGGATTTATGAGTGCTTTCTTTAAGTAGGACCTTTATTTTCTGTGCATCAACTTCCTTTGCTATCTCACAGGGCCTTATGGTACTAAAAAATACAGGCACATCTTAGCACACCTACTTTGGAGTGCCTTCCCTGCTGGATTGAAGTGTCTCTGAAAGTCAGATATGGATGTGAAACATTAGTAATGTTTACATGCAGAACTGGGGAAAGAAAATCCCCAGCTACAGAGCAAGTTGCACATCTCAACTCATTGAAAGTTTTCCTTACTATTTTATAACTACTACACATAGTTAAGCATGTTACTTTGTAAAACTGCACAACCAGCTTAAAAAATCAATATTGTGTTTAGGGTTTTATTTTCTTGTCTAGGAAAGCCTGGAGAGCACTGTTGTGCACAGAACATCTCTTAGTCTGTGTAACACCAGTTATATCATACTCTAGCTCATCTCCAGGTGTTGCACAATTTAGGGTAAAAACAAGCAACATGTAATTAGTTCTTAATTGGAAAACTGAGCAATTTGTAATGTTTTCTATATTTTGTATTTATATGATATTGATGTGTAATGTGCAAAGTGATGAATGGCAAAGGGCAAAGACTGCAACCAGAAATGTAGAGTAGCAGTGTGGTAAAATCGCAGAGTGGTTTGGTTTGAAAGGGACCATAAAAATCATTTCATTCCAGATTTTCTGCTGAAGGCAGGGACACCTTCCACTACACCAGGTTGCTCAAAGTCCCATCCAGTTTGGCCTTGAACACTGACAGGGATGGGACATGCACAGCTTCTCTGGGCAACCTCTTCTAATGTCTTACCACATACCAAAAAATTTCTTCCTACTGTCTCATCTAAATCTCCTTTCTTTTAGCTTAAAGCCATTCCCCCTTGTTCTATCCCTGCATGGTCGCAACTTTCAAGACTGCTGCCTTGACCAGTTGCAAAACTGACACTTGTGCTTTTGGCATCGGCCTTCACATTGTTTCCTTATTTGTATCTGGACCACTCCTGCAGAATTCAGTTAATTTCACTTCAATGCACTTCTTACGTGTCCACCTGAGACAGGGAGCTTCTCTGTGTTGCATTTTCCTGGCACCACAGTCAACGTTAACCCTGTCTTCCTCTCAGTCTGGGCCCAAAGTATTTCTTTCTGTGTCAGTGGAGATACATCACATTAAATAAAACTCTGGTAGTAAAGACAGAAAAATTGTTCTTGCTACTGCATAGGATGAAACAAGGTAATTTTTTTCTGTGTTTGGCACCTCCAAATGAATGTAACTGTTGAGCTAATATACTGTAACAGATTTGTATTTTCAGTCATGACTAATATCTTAGGATTGCTGAAGATAAGGATACTAATTGTAAGGGTAAACCAAATGGTGAGATAAATGCAATGCAATCCAGTCCTGACAGCTGTTCTTTCTGAAGTCTAAATTCCTATTTCTCATCTCTTATTTTTCCTTTTTTTTCCCCCTTTTCCTTTCTTTCAGAATCTGCCAGAGTAGAAAATGAAGGTGTTATATAATTTCTTTCATTTCTAAAATTTCTTTCATTTCAGTACTGTCCAAAATATTCTGGATTTGTTTTGATTTTCCCCATCTCCCAGTTGTCTCTCATTATTTTGTTCCTATGGAATCTTTAATATTTTTTCATCTTGCCATTTTATGCCGCTCCTGCCACCGTTAGACGAAACTGAACCTTCTCTTTCTTAGTGTCACCTGTCTTAGTTGCCGTTCATGTTCTTTCCCTTGCAATTTCAAATTCATTTTTCTTCAGGTTTTGCTCCTGTAAATTTACATCTTGGTCAAATTGCTAGTCTTCATGGAATAATTTCCGTGCTCTGCAGGAATATTTTGATAGGACAGATTTTACTTACCATCCCGTCTGGGCTGGCTACACCATTAACAGTCAGTGTCAGGAGGTTGCTCTGGAGAAGGGGGCGTTAATTCCAGTTTCAAGTGCTCTCCTGCGTACACTTTCAGAAGATGCTGGCCCTTAAAGGAAAACAACTTCCTAAATATTTATATTGAAGTCAGTTCAATAAAAACATGGCTGCTTTGTGTGTAGTTAATGTGTGGTAAATTTCTTTTTGCCAAGCAATTCAGAACCCAATGCATGCTTATGGCCAGAATGAAAGATTTATTTTTTTTTTCCCTTCAAAGGAATGAGAGTTCTCTTGAATACGTGCATTTATTCTTAATCATCTGTCCTCATGTAGACTTCTGTTGTCACGGACTTGAATTATCTCACAATCATTTATGAAGACTTCTTAACAATATTCATTTGGCTTAAAGATATACATGTAGAAGATTCCATATTATTTATATAGGCAGAAGTGTGAACACATTTACATGACCAGCTCCAAAAGCAGCCAGGAGGCCTGTGACAGAGTTAGGGAAGTACCTCACTCCTCCTGAATCGCAATTCACTGCCTTAACAAGTGCTCCCCTGTGTATGGGCTTTAGCTACTCTGTTAGCATCAGCAAACACTTGATTTTCTGGCAACGACTGTGTTCTGTATACTGCAGCTTTTTGTGTTGGTCTGGCATTGTGATTTCCATGAAAATTGACAGTTTTCACACTTTAATGCTGCCTCTAAGAGAATGACGGGCCTTTAGAAATTGTTTTTTCCATAGTGGGTTAAGCCAGTTTATGCATGAGAAACTGGGAAGTGGAAAATACCTACAATCCATGTTTCCAGCTAAAATTATGATTTAAGGATTGTTTAGAAATGGCTGCATTTCCAGGTCATGGGAATTACAACTCTTATTAACGTATGAATCCTCCTATTATAGAGAGTGTTTCCAGAGCTGTGAGTTGCCCAGTGAGTCAGGCTGCTTATCATTAAATAACTGATGGGAATAGTGTCTTGTTGTCATAGTTTCAGCATGAGAGTGTCAGCGATGAGGCAGGGACTGGACCCGTGCTAAGGAGCAAGTCACAAAGCTGTGTGGCATGGCTGTGCTCTGAGGGCACTGATGCACAGCATCTCATACCCACTTTTGTCCCCTCATACCAGAAACCATGTCTTTTCAGTTTTATTAATTCCTCAGCTAATAAGCTTGCCTTAGGTGCTCTGCATTTGTGCAGAGTTGTAATAACCAGAGAAAGGGAAAAAAATGGATTTGGGACGGTTTTTCAATGTTCTTTTGTTCTCATTATAGCTTCCAGATTCAGAGTGTCTATGGGAACATAAAATTAATATCTTATCCCTGTAAATTCAACATGATAATTGTATATTATGCTGTGTTTTGTGTGTTCCGTGGCATGTGTTGTATGGAAAAGAGTTCTCAGTCTCCTTTACGGTTTCAGTGATAAAACATGGGTTACAAAGCTTTCTCTAGTAGTCAAAAAATGATGCAACCTGGATACAGTATTTTTTTGACATGGTGAGGATCATTAAAGCAGGTAGGAAAGGTGGAAATGACGTGGTGCAGTTTGGCCAGAGGTACTTGCAGATGTGCAGTAGACAGACTGCATTTTCAGGTCTGGTTCTTTGTTCTCTAGTATCTTCTTTTTATTAAATGTGGCTGACCTGTGCATAAGTATTCAAGGCTGGTCTGTGAGATCTTCTGCCTCTTCCTCTCTCAATGTTCCTGTAGTGTATGCAAAGTGGAACAGCTCAGTAAAGTGTGGTGGAGAATCCCTCCCTTAAGTAATCATAAACCAGGTAATTAGGGAACTCTCTTACAAGAAACCCATGTTCAAGGATCTACTTGACAAAGGAAGGGCTGAGAGTTAAACTTGCAGTAGCTTTTACTACACCAGATTGCTAGGATCACCCCACAGCTTGGAGTCCTCCTTTTTCCTTTGAGTGAAAAGCCAGACAGATGTGAGCCTCAGTGTTCCTGAAGCCACTGTGTTGTAGTTGGTGTTTCTGTAGCAAGCTCTTACTAGGGACTCAAAGGCTAGAGAAAATACGGTCTTCCTCAGCTGCTCTGGTGTTGTGGTGCTAACAGTGAAAACTTCCTTTGTTCAATGGAATAAACGGGTAACATGCAAAATCATCCCTCTGACAGGGAGCTTGAGCAGGAAAATTACATTTTATATTATCGGTGTTCTAAATATAGCCATACTGTAAGGTTCCAACAGCAAGTACCAATCCAAAAGTACTTAATCAGATAAGTGTTACTTTACGTTTTCACCAAGAGTGACTAACAATCAGTGTGATTCTCTGTTTGCCATGCCTACTTTCCTTTCCTGTGTGTTAGGCTCTATTTACATAAATGCATGCTGATCTCATTGACTGTTACTGGGGTGTTATTGTGAAGTGGAACTAAAATTGTTAGTTTTCAGTAAGCAGGGGTTAATGACATTATTTTTTGAAGCCCACACAAACAGATTTAAAATGGATAACAATGGTTGATGAGATGCTTTCTGAATTTTTAAATGTTGTTGCAATAAACATTCTTGTTACCATTCATAGTAAGATGATATAAAACCTCTTTATATTACTGATTTTTGGTAATATTTCAGTGCCTTGGTTAGACTAAAGAACAGTAAAATTCAAGTGCCTGAGTACAAACACACCATTGATGATCAGCTGTTGCCATCTCCAAAGTCCGACGGTCATTCCTGTTAGTCTGCTGGTCCTCTTTTCTCTGAAAAAGCATGGTCCTTGGCTTTTTTGCAGGGGAGGGGAGAAATGTTTCTCCTTTGTATTTGTGTTACGTGATGCCAGGAGGTGGTGTGGTGGTGGCTTGAGCAGGAGCTTGTCCTCTAAGGTTGCGTGGAGGTCCCCATACTGTAGTACATGTAAATCCACCAGTTACAGAATCATCTCAGTCAAGGCCAACATCTCCAGGGACACAAGAGGAAAGTTCTGTTTTAGATTATCTAGATGACTTGTTTTAAAAGCTCATTTCTTCCTTCTTGCCCCATGCATTCCACAGTGGGCATTCTTCAGTGCTCACCCTGGAGATTTGTTGGGTGCTATGACAGCAGTTTTCTCATGTAAGAGAAAATTAACTAGTAAATTCTACTCAAACCCTTTAAAACACTCATCTTTTGTTGTGTAGCATTATCTTGTTTATGATAACAACTTTTTCCCTGCATTAGTAAGTTCCAAAAGATAAATAAAAACTCTAAGTTACTTTATAGAAAAAACATATTATTTAATTTTTTTCTTACTTCCCTACTTAGATGATTTTTCTTTTCTGCACTTTTTATGTTTGAGGTCATTATCTTGCATAGACAGCAAAAATACCTCCTAGATAAATACAGCAAGCATGGCACGTCTGCTCTTACTGTGCACAGAATGTGTATTTTCCCCCTGTTTTTGTCTGAGTTTGCCAGGAGGGGAGTCTCCAAAATCAATAAACAGTTTCAGACAAATGGGAAGGAAAAACTTTTTCTGTGCTTTTCTTCAATATCTGCTCCCGTGGCAGTGCTTTATTTCTGAATGTCTCAGCAGTGGTTCAGGGTGTTGAGGAGGCAATATCTTGGTACAAATCCAGATTCCTTCTGTTTCTTTTTGTGGTATTGAGTTTGGTTTTATTTTTCTTTTTTTTTTTTTTTTTTTTTCTTTTGAATAACTTCTCATGGTACTTTTGGAACCAAGCCTACTCTTTTATGGATAATAAATAAATTACTGCTGCTTTCCCTGGGGGTACAGCTCACGTTTCAGTGTCAACACAGCTTTCTCTGCTCTAAGGGGGCTGGTCATGTTGCTTGTGGTCGTTCTGAGGAACGCTTACTGCTAGGACAGGGCTTTCTTGGGCCAGCCTTTGGCTTGTGCCATGATTAAAATCTTGGTACTGTGACACCTTCAGGTGCTCACTCCTAAGACTGACTCTCTCAATTCATTAAATACAGCTACAGTTAGGTCAGACCATGTTTCTAAACTGACAGTGTTGTAATTAACACATTAATTTTTTTTGCTTTTAATTACCTTTTTCTTTTTCTCTGCTGAACTGGAGAGTCACTCAGTCATGTCACAGCAACACAGAGCAGCATCCCATGCTAAAATAATGTTATATTGCCAGATGTGCATTACTCTGTGGTTTCTGGGACATGCAGTCTTTTTGCTGTCTTATTCTATATGGCTTAAGGTCTGTTTTGCAGCTTCATTCCCTGGGTAGTGACTTGTTCTGAGGGGGACAAATTGGGACCATTGTCCACTTTGTGAGTCCCCAACCCTTCATTTAGGCAGGGAAGATGCAAATTGTCCAACACTAGGCTGTGTGTGGGAGTAGATTTACCTGAGCCAGACTGACATAGGCATGATAGGGAGCAACCAGGGTGTGGCAGGAAATCGTTCTCCAACTCCTTCATGTCTTTTGCAAACCAGAAGCTATTTTTATTCCTGCTCTTACACTAGCAAGTCAAAGATTGCTGTTTTCTGATCAAGTCTGTTGTTCTGAAATATAATGTGTTAGTGCAGAATTGCTTCTTCTTATTAAACCCAGCTTTTCTGTTGAGAGACAAACACAGACATATCCATATGTGATGAACAGAAGGCCCAGGATCAAACTTAAAATTGAAAGAAATCACCTTTTACATGAGTCATTACCTAACAGAATTTTATCTTAATTTCAGAGATTTGTGGATTTTCCAAATTACCTGTGTAGGTAGGAGAAGGATAAAAATTTACACTGCATTTTTAAATAATAAATTTAATTGGCTGTTTTTTTTTCCTTCCCCTCAAGTCCTATAGATTGTACTAACTTTATAAAACAGTTCAGAAAATACTACCTTAGCACAGCTCTATTGATGATTAAACAATGTCATGACATGGTGTCAGTAAAGTTGCTGACAGTAAAGTGACAACAGTAAAGATGCTGTTCTTCTTAACTTCCTATCAAATACTTGAATTCCCCTTCCAGCTTTTATATGTATTTGTAAGAAGGAAGAGGATACCTCCTGAAAGAGCAATTAGTTATTCTGCAACAAATATTAACTCTTCTGGAGAAAATTGATTGTACTTGTGGTGTAGAATTCTTTCTGAAGAAGACAAATTGTGAATTTTGGAGCTATTTGCTATCAGTAGGTGCAAGCTGTTCTTTGATTTCTTTGCTTTTAGTAGCTCTATTTCACAAATAAAAATGTCTCAGGTGATTTTAGTACATGATACCAGGATCAAAATACAGGGCCTTCCCTCTCCTGACTCAGATGTAGTATTTCTTTCTATTTTTTGTAACATTTGCTATTTTCCAGCCCCATATAAGACAAACAAGGACTTTAAGTTTTTCTTAGAAGCATTTCTGTTTTTTCATTTTTCCCACTTTAAAGTTTTGTTAAGGCTGTTAGTGTAGTATTGTACAAAATGAGTGCTAAGGACTGAGCAGACTTGGAGTCTGTCTGTCCCCACAGTCTACTGGACTCTCTTGAGACAGAGTCAAAGAGTCTGCTTGTACTCACCAGAGAATGAAGAGAAGAAAAAGCACTTGCTAATTGTTTAATGCAAAATTGAAAATGTGACTTTGATCAGCTGCTCTGAAGCAGCATGAATTTATTTGACCTGTTCAGCAATGTGGTCTTTAGTTGGGCAGATCAGGAAAATACTTGTGGATGCACACTGATCTTGGTGCTTTACAGGAGTTCAGGTTTATGTTTCATATTAAAGTAACAAAAATTTGGTATCTTATTATAAAAGGAGGAGGTTGTTTAGGTGAAGATGAGCGAGTGCAGTCTGTACATTCCTCTGTGTGTTCCTTCTGTAGTTGATTTTCTTTACGTGATGGTAAACTTCAAAATGCCATCTTTTCACCAGTATTCTACAGCTAAAGACCTCTTGGACATTGTTCATACTGGTTAAGGATACAGAGGTCACTTGTTTCTGTTCTCACTTATTCTTTTTGCAACATTAGATATTGCTTATATTTTTTTTTTATAAAGCCTACAGCTTGTCTTTCCATTGCACCAGTCTTATTTAGAAGTTCTGCTCAAGTATATAGTTGCTGTTTATTATTGAGTATTCTCAAATTAGCCATAGTTATTTTGGAATGAAATCTCTTTGCATTCAAGTGGTTAAATACCACACTTTCTCCTATTAAAAATGAGATCCAAGTCTACTGGAAAATACTTTACACATATAAAACTGCCTGAAGTATAAAACCTGTTTATACAGATACCATGGATTTCTTGCCATAAAAAGCACCGTAAATTCCCCGTGCTGCTTCATTTTCATAAGGAGTTACTTGAAAAGAAATATTGCTTGCGGTGAGTTGCCAATTATTTATATACTAATTTGCTACCTGAGAATAATTTCAGATTTTTAAATTAAGTTTGGTATTGAAGTGATAGAGAAGAAAAAATGTCTGAAACTATTTCATACTGTACAGTTTAGCTTAAACTTACTTGGAAAGAAACTGAAAATATTGATTTATCATTTAAAAAAAATTTATCTTATTTCTTTTTTAAGGGCATGAGTTTATCTTTTAATTAAAGTGATGTATCTGAAAAGAGTTTTGAGGGGTTTTTTTTTAATGTAAATTACCATTCACCTGTATTGTTAGAGGACAAACAACTCAGGCTGTTGTTGTATAAGCAGTGTCTGTATGCAAAGCTCTGGTGCCAGATGTGAATAGGAGGCTACATAAAATGTCTGGGAGCAGAGAGCTCTGTTCTGCGATCATTTGAGAGGACATGCACGTCAGCCTGCAGTAGAGATCAACCCTTCAAGCAAATCATCCAGACAACTGATGAGGGGAAATATATTCCCTTGTTTCTCTTTTACAGGATAGCATTGCTGTGTGTAGGAAAAAATTAAGGAAGTTCAGTAACATTTGGCTGTACTATAGGGATGCACTTAAGAGACTAAAAATATATTGCTTTATCTTCCAGCAATGAGATAGTTTTTCTTACAAAATTTCAGGAAAAAAGTGAATTGGAGACTTCATGTTACTTTCATGCCTGCTGAGGTACCTGTGATTTATTCCATGCTTATCAGAATGCTTATCAGAAAATACCTCAATTTTTGGGAATTAAATTTTGTAGGTGTAGAGAGGTCCTCCAAAACAGGAAGCTGTTTCTTCCAAAACAGGAAGCTGTTTTGGAGGCTTCTTTGTGTGATGTTTGTGAAGAGTACCTGTAGAGCTGCTTGGGAGTGATGTGAGGAAGGATTAGGCTGCAGATGCTCCTGCACAGCTCTAGTCTCGCACACATGCAGGTGGTCTGGACAGCAAGCCTTCTTAAAGATCAGTAGCACAAGGGAGAGCAAGCTTACTGCTTGTAGAAAGAAACAGATTTTTCTTTTATCCTGCTGGTTTGGTAGGCTTTCTTGGCATTTAAAAGGAAATGTGTGATTATTTTAGGAATCTTTGAAAATGGCAGCATATCTCTGAATTAATGGTTTCATATTTCTCACTGACTTGCAGATGGAAAACTGTTATTTGGGCAACATATGTTGATTAATACTGGAAATAAATGCTACCCTGTGGGACCTTGCTTCTGCAGCCAGCACGTCCACTGAGTTGTACAGCTGTGCCAGTCTTTCCAGAATTGTTCTGCAATCTATTTACTTCAAACAAATGTTGCAGTCATGGATGGCATTATGGGGATAACTATCTGACAGACCATTCAAGCTTATAGATTATAAAATTTTCCATACACAGGGGAAACCACGTGTTCACCAATTAAACTCTCCCTATATAGAGAGGAGTGCTAGTGCTGTGCTCCTCAGAATACATGTGGAAGATAAGAGGTGAGGAAAATCATTTTTATTGCTGCACAGTAGGGTGCAGGCGTGTTGACACCTGATGCAGACTCAAAATTGCCCGAAAATCTCTATTGGCTTGTATAGCACAGTCAGCATGTTTCTGTGGCTTGGCATTGCTGCCTGCAGATTTCACAAGCGGTGGAGTTCGATCTTTGCGGGTTGTTTTTTGTATTTTTAATTGTCAGAAAGTCCATGTATGTTCCTGGGAGCTCAGGGTAAATAGACCTCACTTGGAAGAACACTTGGAAAAAATGAAACTGTCTCTTTTTAGTGAAGTCAGTTCTTCCTGGCCTTTTTTATTAATTCTTTCTAGCAAGTTTCTAATTTTGTGGCATGATAGAAGAGGAGAACTGCGTCCTTGGATTTGTATCTGGAGTAAAGTTATCATTACTTGGGGGCTGCATTATACAAGCATTGGAAGGAGTTTTCTTTGCCACGGCTTGTCATCTGACAGTCACATTCTGCTTGGTCTTGTGCTCCTTGGTCCTTTCAGGTCTCGTCTGCAAGCCTGTATCTCTCAGCAAAGCTCTGATTCCCCACACTTGAAGCAGCACTTTGGTCTTTTAAAATTGTCCTTACAATGACAGTGGGCCAGAAAGTCACAAACTGACTTTCCATAGCAGGGCATTTATAAAGGAAAGTTTTCAAAGGAAGTTATCGAAGTCCACAGCTGCATAAATTGCTTTCCTCAAGCTGCTTGTTTGGATTTTTTTTCCCTGACACCTTTCAGTTCTCTCTGCTGTCTTCCTTCACTGAGAATTACTGTCCTGCAGAAGAAAAAAGGGAAAAAATGTTATTCATGAAATAGCAAGTTAAATTGTATAGCATAGTAATAGTCATAAAGTTTTATATGTTTAGATATAAATTTTACAACCAGTGTGTTATAAGAAACAGCTACACCCACTGATTTATGCTTATAGATAGGATATAGGCAGGAATAGAATTATAATTTTTTTCTCACTTAATCTAATGCCAGCTATTTTCAAGCTCAGACAATACCAGCGTATTGCCTACTTTATGCCTTTGTAATTACATAAAACTGATAACAAGCCATATGACCTCTGCATACAGATCTAAATATTACCATCAATTCATTTATTATGTCTGAATATGTCTCTGTGCTTAGATCAGTCTGTAATTCACAATGTGCCATCTTTATTACTTTTTACATAAAGAAATATAATAGAACAGTACATCAATGAACACTTTAATGAGAGAACTGAGTATGTGATAATGTACTTATTTTTTACCATGAAATGTTTTCCCTTCCTAATAGCATTTAATACTTCATTCCTTTATTTTTTTCTATCACAAAGTGAAATTTGCATGTACATTGTCAAAATGTGACAAAATATGTATGTACAGATTGAATAGACAGAGTTCTATTGCTGTAGTACTTCAGTATATTACCTTTTTCACCCCAACTCAGAACTCACTAATAATCAAAACAAGTGAATATTGTGTAACTTTATGATATGGTTATATAAGTCAGGAAGTTCAGTTTTAATAATGAAATTAAATGCAATATGCAAACAGCAGGGACCTTTTTATCTACAAAACCAACTTAGTCTTGAGTGAAAGTTCAGAACTTTACTGCTGGCAGTTTGCTTTCAGCTTTGCTGGAAAATTAATGTTTTAATGACTGAATTCAGTTTTGAAAAAAAGTACCCTTGTGAAAATATGAGATTTTTCACTTTATACAGCAAAAATACCTGTCATATCTCTACAGTTTTTGCTTCTTAGTGAAAAAATTCTAGTTTAAATAAACTGCAGCAAGTTGTCTTTTGGGAAGGGGGAGGGTAACAAAAAATTTTTTTTTTCTTACAGATAAAGTTTTATAGCTTTTATCCCTCTTTCAGATTTTCCCTGAAATGACCGAATCAAAAAGACTTTTGTTTTATGAAACCTGCTTTTGATTAAGTTGATTGGGTTTTATTTACCTACTTAATCTGAACCATGCTTCTTCCTTATCGTGTAAAGTCGCTTACTGTTGCTAAATATACCCATGTATTTTAAAGAAGCAAAGCTGTGCGTGAGTACGACCCATTCAGAGCGGGGTTGTAGGGTAGGGAGGGACCTGCTGGTAACCCGAGAGCAAGAGCAGATGCTAAATTAGCAGCTGGATCGTTAGCAATGAGTCCACAAGTGTCTGCTGGGAAATGATCTTCTTTGGGCGCATGAAGCGTGGGTGTGTGGGCTATTCAGAGTTTCTAGCATCTAGTTGCTCTTTACCCGTGACTCAAAGAAAAGTCATGGAGCCATGAGGATTTTTATTTTTGAAGCAACTGGCAACTTGTTTTTTATTGAAAGTACAGGCTGCATCTATAAATTGTCGTTATTGCGCACCATTTGCTACTAGGACATGTAATTCGAAAAGTACTGAAAAGGCAAGGAGATTGCTGGCAGTATTTAGTTACAAAGTGAAAACCACAAAAAAATCTGTGGAAAAGCAAATAACAATATAAGGGCATCATTGATAAACCCAGAGTTACGTTCATTTTCACCTTTAATATAAACAGGTATCAACCATTGACTGTTGTCAGAAGTAGTTGAGATTACAACTGGATGGGACTCTATAATGTGACCAAGGACTATGAGATGATGCGATTTAAGTGGTAGCCAAGCAGGAAAATCCAAATAAAAGATCATGAGTAAAAAGGGTAACAGAGCTGTAAGAAAAGTGCTGAGGATTCTGGCTTTACTTCATATTGAAAATCAATTAATTTCTTTATATCTTAAGCTAATGATTATGTAAAAATGTGCTTTGTAAGTCACCATTTCTCCATATTGAAGAGCATGTTCAAGTTAGTGTTTTATAAGCTTATCAATTTGGTGAGGATGATTCAATTTTGTAGTGTAAACAGATACAAAATGATACAGATAGGTCGAAGCATTATGTATGTATACAACCGTCCTAATGTCACTGAAAGGTTTTGTGATTTTTTTTGTTGTTGTTGTTATTGTTGACTGGGGAAAAAGCCTTATTATGGAAGGGAAACAAGCCTTCCAACTGAGAAGTGTGAGTCTGCTTACTAGTCACAGCCTTATCACGGGCACAAAGTGAGTTTGTGGTGTTTTGAGGCAGTGACTATGATCTAATCCCCCAATAAAAACTAAAAAACAAAATCCCCAGATGGACCCCTTCCAGACTCATGTCTGGACGCCCACGCAGCAGTGATTTAACATATGAAGGTGCTGTATCCTACTCAGTTCTCCTCCTCTGGTAATTCCACTCCAGTACCAGATCTGACTGAAGGTCAGTCAAAAGTTAAGGCTTTGGGGCTGGCAGCGAGGTTTTCAGTAGGTGTAGGAAGGGTCAGAAAGACAATCCTGATAGAAGGCTCTCTCTAGACACGAACTCCTTGGCTATTTCAGTGAGGGATGCACAGGACAGGTCTACAGCTCTGACTTTCTTTCTCTGGGAAAGGATGAAGAAGAAACATTCAAACAAGTGTTTTCATTTGAGAATCCTTTTCTGCTCAACAGCCCAGCAACTAAACTAGATCTTTCCTCCTTTTTTTTCTGAAGAATTAAGCATCTGTGTGAAAGACAGGGAACAAGTTATAGTAAATGAAGTTTTATGTGAGTAACGAAGTGCCTTCCCCCAACCCCCAAAAAAGCATAGCCGGTTTTGGATTGCATAGTGGCTCTCTATATTAGTCTAAATATTGAGTTCATATAACTTCTCAGAAAAATACAGATATTGCTTGTATTTGCATGTGTATGTATAGAGGTGTTACATTATCAAGTTTTAATTGACATGTTAGTGCCTTGGTAGAATAGTGCATATGTGTGAAGACCATATAATGTTACCCAGTTCCAAGTACAAGCATGGGGGTGGGTTTATTTTGGGAAAAGGAAAAACAGAGGTTACCCTCTGGTAGCTTTTTTTCAAGGAAATTAAGGCGTGTGATTCTTGAGTTGCCTTTTGGCAAGGAATTGCTTTTCCATCTTTGTACACAACTGTAATTTATCATTAATGGAAAAACAGAGTAGTTTGGTGTAAATCCTCCAGACAGTACATCCCATTCTAGTAGGGATTTAAAAATGTTCTGCTGCATAGCTGATGTGTTGGTTGAGATTGCTGTTGTGTAGCAGCTGGGATGGAAAAGGAAGAGAATTAGGCAGTTCTTTGTGATCACCAGGCAAAGAGCAGCTACAGGTTTGGTGTTTGGAATATTTTTTAATTTTTAAAAAATCTGTTACTTAATGTAACACATTCTTAAAAGAAATTAGCATCTCCCCCATACAGCAGTTTACTGTGAGCCTTTGTCACTAGCAAAGTCTCTAACTTGTCTAACAATTATGTTGTCTTTATAAACAGGACTTAGATATTTGGGACCTATTTGGTCTAGTTCTCCTCAACTTGTTTGTACCAGTGTGCCTCATTTTCTAGTGCTTCCTGATAGCCTGGGTGACATGTGGTAATGACAACATGAATGATCTGCAAAGCTTCAGATAACTCTCCTGTAATTTTGAGGCAGAGCCCTGTCCAGAGCATGTATAAGGAAGAAAGCAACCATAAGCTTCACTCTTCACTAATTTATGCAATTGTAAATCAGGAGTATTTCAGTCTAAATTGGTGGGTTTTGAGACACTTTTTGTGAGATGTGAACCTTTCCTACAGTATTTTAACATAAATTGTATAGTAATTTTTTAAAAGCTGATTAAGACAGAGAAAATATTTATAATTTATGATAACTTAATATCTGGGGAGTGTGGGAGCTAGTCTGGAAGGGATAACCTGTCTGAGGCTTTGGTCTCCAACCCTGAGCTGGCGTTGTGTACAAGAGCCAGTGAGGTCAGTTAAGGAGTCTGCAGAACAAACCTTTTTAAGATCATGTAGGCATGACCTGAAACAGCATTTGGGATTGAATTGTTTAGTTAGGTGTATGCATATTCTGTCAAATTTTATGTCCTTTGAAACTGTGGTTAAAACAGACTCCACCTCTGAAGTGGCTGATTGAAGTTAAGTATCTCTTTGGATTTCTGTGTAAAGACCTGGATGCTTCAGTGCAGCATCTTCTGGGAGAGAGGTAGCCCAGAAATCATTGCACGTGTGTGGTTTGATGCCTCCTATATCCTTATTCTAGTTCCTTTGCTGCTGCTGAACCTAAAATACCTCAGATACAAGTTAGAGGAGTCCCTTGAAAAATTTTATTTGTACATCCAAAGTTTATATATAAAAATCTTCTTTTTTTATTTTTTCAGCAAAACATTTGTGTTGGATTTGCAGTGAGAATTATCTTCCCTTAGTGTATGGCCTAACATATCTTTATAAAACTTCCTTGCAGATCAGAATTACTAGACTCAGAAGTGCAGTTAGTTCATGTCCCTATGACAGGTAAATTCTGCAAATGAAGGTGTAACTGCAGGTGTCCCAAGTGTGTGAAGTCAGGTGCTGTACAGAGAATACCTTCCTGTGTCTGTGTTGCCTCTTGCTGGTTGTGACTAGGACACGGGTGATGCAGTCACACAGTTCTGTGACTGCAACACTAAATTAAAATACAATAATACCAAGCAAAATTCAGTCCAGTCCAGCCCTGCTACAAAGAAAGGAGAAACAGTTTCTCACTGCATGTCTTTTAGTTTATGTATTCCTTTCATTGTAGTGTTGTCCTGGACCCTGACCACACAGTAGTCATTGGTAACAGATGAGCAAATTTATGTTTTTTGACATTGACAGTGGATTTTTCCAACAGATCCAGCTGTTGGGAAATATGGCTTAAGCATTCAGACAAAATCCTTTTGTTTTTTTAACCCACATGAGTGGAGGTATTGAAGACTGAAGTAAAAACCTGGAAGGCTTATGTTATCTCTGAGTTTGAGATCTGCTTGGATTTTCATGGCATAGGACAAAGAGCCTTGCTGAGGAGGAGGGATATAAAGAAATGCTTGTTAAAGGTGTTGTAAGCCTTCAATCTGTAAGGAAGGCCCTGCAGATAGCTCCTCCTTAACAGCGTTCCACTGCACGTTTTCACACAGGTCAGGTGCCATGGAGCCTTTCTCCTCCTCGCCTGCTCAATGCATTTCATACCCTGTCAAATCTGCCTTTTCCACTGTGCTTCTCCTGCTGCCTACACCCACCTCTCAAGCCCCTGTCCTGCTCGTGCCGAGCTGTGTCTGTCAGTCTGCGTCCTGCCAAGCCACTGCTTGGACTCAGCTGCCCTATAGGAAGGCCCATTGCTGCTGGCTCTGACCACTCAGCCAGGCTACACGTGTGTCTGTGCTGAGCAGGCAGGTGTAAAAGAGCCTCATTCTATGTGCTGGATTATTCTTGGCCAAAGTGTTTCAAAGATAACACAGGTGTTCCCTCTCATAAACCCACTTCAGAGGGGAGGGCGAGTTTAAAAGAAACAGGGCATAGGCAAGGCAAATCCTGTGCATTTCTGTGGCATTGGGATCCCATGAAATCTGACCAAAAGAGATGCATTGATTCATGTTGTGTAAGCTGAGGTTTGGCTCTGAGGGAGAATTCCTTTTTCCTTTTCTGCTTTCTTTTTTTTTTTTTTTTCTGAGGGTGAGGGATGGTAGCACAGGGGGCATTTTCTTTTCATATCCTTGCTGAGTGCATACAGAGGAGCTGTTGTAATTCAGTTACCAGGACTCGCTGATGATCAGCTGTAAATATAAATCCAAGATCAAGAAAAGCAAAGCAGAGCTCTGGTCCCTCTACGGAAATTGTTTCTCCCTCATTGCCCTGGGAGGATAAATGAAGGAGGCGAGACACTTAGCAGTTTGAATTAGGCTGCTGTTTGGAGTGATTTTACACAAAACCCTCCCTAGGCAGATCACATGGTGTGCCATATCTATCTGAAAATGAAAATACTATTACAGAGTGAGTATCATAAATATACAACTTCATATAGGTTGTTTTAGAAAATAAAGGTGGCGCACATGTCTGGATTTTATATTTGAAGAAACATGTAGTGATACACCCAAGGTGACATGAGAAGGAAATCTGTCTTTCTACTTTTTCACTCACAGTTCAGTTGTGATTTTCAGCTCTCAGATTCCTACTGCTTTTTGTGCCAGTTTCTGTGGCAGATAGGTGGGTAAAGATGCTGACTTGCAGGTTTGTGTTGAAATAAAGTGGTGAAGGCATGAAGGGAGGGGTTCAAAAGCAGGCTGCTGCTTGTAACAACACATGTGCCTTGAACATCTTAGATCCTTGAAGTATGTGGAATTTTGATTTGATCCTCTGACTGGAAAGGATAGTTAAAAGCAGAGATTTTACAGGTGGTTTCACTTGACAGTTTTGATTTGAAGAGATGTGAAAGGAGATGGATAGCTTGCACTAGAGGCCATACGCTATAACGAAACAGAGTGGTAATTTTTGCCCAGTGTCTCTTGGTGACACTGCTATGAAAAGCTAGGGATTTTATTTTTTGAATCTTTTTATGAGGCAACATAAATACCTTTTCTTTAGCCTTTTTAACATATGAACTGTTTTCACTTCAAAAAAACAAGTATATGTTCTTTGTATTTAGTAATATATGATATTGAGTTGACTGTCCTTAATGCCAAATTTTTGTCATGAAATACCAAAGTACAGATTATCTTTGAGATTGTGGCATCTGGGGACCATAAACTTTATACAGAAAGACAAACTTTGGGAGCATTTCTAAAGTGGCAGTTTTCTCTATTTAGTCTTGAGACCAAACTGGTAATGGGATGGAATGTGGAGCTCATTTCCAAGGATTAAATCAGACTAATAGAAGCAAGGTTACTTTGTCCTTAGCTTTCAATACCAGAATATCAGTGTCTATTCTGTTGTAAATTTATAATGATATAATAGATATTAAAAACATACTTCAGTGGGATTCCTTTTTGGCTCTCAGCAATAGCCCATTCATTACCTCTTTATGATCTGGGAATCCTCCTTTTAGCATATGGTGTCCTTAGGTACTGGCATTTGCTTCACTTGCTATGTGTTTTCTTGGTGAATTCACAATCCAACAGCTGTTACTATGAAAAAGCAATTACTGCCTTTTATTTTTAATGAATACTGCGACATGCCAACAAGGTTCTTGAGTTTTCAAGAACACTGTCTCATGCTGGACAGATGTCAGACCCCTTCCATTAGTCAGTATTTCAGCCCCTCTGATAGTGCAGTGTCTAAGGTTTCTTAAATGCAAGATATAGCAATAGAATAGGAAAGAGTAGTTTGTTTTAGGGTATTTCTGAGTGCAGAAAGTGTTAATGTGCATGCTTTTTTCCCCTTCTTTGAACCTCATATTCAAACTTGAGTATTCACTTAGTTTTTTGTCATAGTAGTTGGCATCAGATAAAGAGATTGTGAGAAATCATGGAATATGATACTGATTGACTTCAGGTCAACCACTGACAATGCCAGGATGTTCTGCTCATCTAGAACAGAAAAGGAGTTCAGGATATCTAGTCAAGAATTAAACAGAGATGAGTAAATTGATGTGACAAAAAAAAAATCTTTTCTAAAACAATCTATATGAAGTTGTACATTTATGACATTTATCCTACAAAAGTATTTTTATTTTCAGATAGATATGGTACACCATGTGATCTACCTAGGGAGGGGTTTGTGTGAAATCACTCCAAATGGCAGCTTAATTCAACTGATGTGAGGAAAAACGGATGTGAGGAAAACAGCCACTGCTTTGGGATCAAGCTCTCTGGATCAAGCTGTAGAATGACTGATGTAATAGTAAGCATTTTTGTGTCAGGAAGTTGAATACGCCTAAGGCATCTGGTTTTATTCCATCAGTTTATTATTTTCTGCAACATGATGCATAGTCTCTCTATAGTGACTGTAAAAAACCTGCTTCCACTTTTCTTTCTTGCTCCAAAATGGGATACTGTAGAATATTTATAGCATATGCAACAGGAGTAGAAACAGTGGTCTTTTTTTTTTTTTCTGTCACAGACAATGCCTCACTTGTGATACTGAAGATTAGCTTTCAATGAAGATTAGCTTTCAACAGATTACTGAAAAAAAGAACAGATACACTGGGTATCTGGCAGTACTAAATTTCCCTGCAGACCCTTTTCAGCTGGAAAGCATGGCCCTTTAGACAGCCTTTGGATAAGTCTGGGTAGAATGTTACTGGCAGTCTTAAAAAGTAATTAAAAACATTAGTGAGTTGTTTTAAACTGAGTGCTGAGTTGCGGAATGACAGATTTCTGAGTATTAACTAATGGAAATACCTGTAGGTTAGGTACAGAAAACCCCAACTCTGAATCCCCCTGTGTGCACAAAGCAGCAAATCTAGTAGCTCATATGTCTAATTCTTCTGGCAGCCCTGCTGTTGCTTTTTGGAGAGAATAGACATTTGCTCCCTCCTCAATTTCTAAACAACTTCCTTACATGTAATTAACAGTCATGAATTTTGCTGAAAATGTAAAATGTTTCTCCTTATTATGACACAGGTGATTAATAGAAGTGTGATAAGAGTGGTTCAGGAGAAATTAATACTGTAAAAAAATGACCTTTTTCAGAAGAAGGGGCGTGTATCCTCTTTCTTGTTTCCCTACTGGATTTAGGCTTTTTCATCCTTTTATCAGTGTTTTAGCTTTATAGTACTCCAATTTTTCAGCATACCTTCTTGCCAGCAGTTGCCAACATAGGATCAATCTGGCAGGCCACATCCTTCTCCTTTTGTTTATTTCTTTCTTTAATTTTTTTTCTTTGTTTCTGCAAGTTAATTTTTTCTCTTTTTTTTTTCTCAGTTTGTACAAATATGGCTTTCACATTCGTTCTATTTCTCCTGATGCCTTCCACCCTGAAGATGCAATTAATGTGCTACTGTTCTGTCACAGGCCAGATTTTATAGGAGTAACATTACTGCTGTTGTTTCTTGGATTTATTGTAAAATCAGGAAATGGTCATGAGAAATCATCTACTCCTTTCCATTTTCTAAGTTAAAATAAAACACTATAAGTAAATATTTGCATACATTTTTAAATGATGGACACTTTTAGCTCTATTGGTGTAATGGTAAGTGAAAAGAGTTTAAAATCTCCATGCCTTGTCCATAGTTTTCTTTCCTAAATTTTGTGTGTTTTTTAAATAGAAAAGTATAAAATTCTCAGTTTCACTGATAGTTTGCCAAACAGACGTTGCTCAGAAATAAACTTTGGTAATAGGATATGTATGTTAAAGACATCTTGGAAGCAGGTTATTTCATTGGTTAAGGAAGGGTTATCCCTTTAATGTAATGGACAATGCTGATTCACACACCAAGGGAATTAAACATTTATCAGTTTTATTTCTCTAAGGATTGTTACAAAGTCAGCCAGGCAGTTGTTCCCCCAGGCCCAGGGTTAGCCCAGACGCCTATTGTGATTCGATTAAGTTCATTCTCTAATGATGGCGTAATTAGCGCAGTTTTGCCAGCGGAAAGGGGATTTCTCTTTTGGCTCCTGTATTTGTTTTCCACCGTGAACAATAAGAAGGCAAGAGCTAAAAATAGCGTTTGAAAGCGCTATTTAAAAGGTAGTCGGAGCGTCCCCTCCGACCCGCCGGAACAGCGCGGGCACTGCGGCCGGGCTGGGCTCAGGTTGAGGGAAGGGAGGAGGAGGAGGAGGAGGAGGAGGAGGAGGAAGCAGAGCTCCCCCGGGCGGCGCCTGGGCCTCTCTGCCCCGCTCTGCTCCCTCGCTGGGCAAACACCTGACCTTGTTCGATCCTTAAAAATACCGGCATCGGCAAACAAACGTTTGGTATCAATGTGAAAAGGACTTTTTTTTTTTTTTTTTTTTCCCTCCCGCTCTGCTTTTTTTCCCCTCCCAAGAGAAACATACCAGGTTTTAAAGATTCGAAAACAGAAGCGATGGTGTAAGCTGAGCATTAAAGAGGGACGGAGCTCCTCCCCTGTGAAGACCGGGCAGAGACGAGTTGGGGTTGTTTAGCCTAGGGAAGAGATGGCTCCGGGGAGACCTTGTAGCGCCTTCAGTACTAAAGAGGGTTTACAGCAGATCTGGAGAGGGACTCTTTACCAGGTCACGTAGTCATAGTGCAAGGAGGAATAGATTCAAACTGAAAAAGAGTAGGTTTAGATTGGATATAAGGAAAAATCTGTGCTGTGAGGGTGGTGAGGCACTGGAACGGGTTGCCTGAATGCCCCATCCCAGACAATGTTCAAGGCAAGGTTGGATGGAGCTCTGACCAGCCTGGTTTAGTGGAAGGTGTCCTTGCCCGTATCAGGAGTGTTGGAAGAATCATAGAATCGTCAGGTTTGGAAGAGACCTTCAAGCTCAGTCAATCCAGCTCAGTCCACCCAGTCCTATCACTGTAACCCTAAAACACATTACCCAGATCCAGACACCTCTTGAGCACCTGCAGGGACAGGGACTCCACCACCTCCCTGGGCAACCTATTCCAATGCCTGATCACCCTAACAATGAATCTTTAATTTTAATCTCTCGTATCTCATTTTAAGGCCATTTCCTCTTTCTTTTTTCTGTAGTCATGGCAGAAGATGTGAAGACTATCTTTAAGGTCCCTTCCAACTCTAAACCATTCTATGTTTCTACATGTGAATAATTTAAATAGATCCATATTTTTTATTTTACACACCCATTTAATATCATTAATTATAATTCATTATTATAATTATTATAATTAATTTTTATAATTTACGTTACACGCCCATTTTACCAACAGGTGGCCACAGCAAATGACCAGGAAGCTCTTGAACTCAGAGTTGTGTTCACACCACTGAAGTTCTCAAAAAAGGGTGTCAAGCTGTGAGCAGAAAAAAGTCTGCAATAGTTCAGATCCCTTACTAACAGTGACAAGTATCTCTATGACATGAGTTGCTTTTTTTGCCTTTTTTCGAAAGTGTTATGTTTTTGAAAATCCTACATTTACTAGGACTATTAGAATTTGGCTAACTTGTCTCTTTGTTTTTAAGACTGTTGCTGCTAATGTAATCTGTGTGAAAAGTTAGTATTTTAATGATTACAATCCTTGGCCTTACTGGCATGTATTGAGTAACAAGGCGATTGAAAACCTGAAGTAAAAATGCAGGGATGGGGTTTTGTGTTTCAGACAATACAGAGCTTGTCTGCCACCATCCATATGTGTTGCTGCATCCCTGGGTGGTGATACTGTAAGAGGAAGCTGCGGTAGCTTTGCTTCTGCACTTGACACTGAAGGAGCATTTCCAGAGCTGGATTTAAGAAACTGCTGTTTATTTCTTTAAATATTTGATTTTACGGGGTGCTTTTGTGGTTTGTTTTATCTTTGTATTTCGTGGAATTTTTGCGAGTTCATTTTAATTAAAGAAGAGGTCTAGCTTGTTTAAATGGTAGACTTTCAAAGTGTGAAGTTTCTTCTGGTGTGCTGCCAGCCAAAGCTGCAGGACAAAGGTAAGACTGAAGCCCTCTTGACAAAACCTGAGGCAGCACGTGATCCCGTGTTGCTGTCCTTACCACAAGGAATTCTGCAGTTTCTGTGCTGCAGGTGAAGCTCCTCATTGGCCTTCAAAATTTTCTTGGGTAGTTTCACAAGGCACATCCTGTGTTTAACATGGGGTGAAGGTGACCTGAGTGGCTCAGGGTAGGGAGAGGTGTATTGGCCTGAGAGTTTTGCTTCGTTTTTACTGTGTAGCCTTTCTGGGTCTGGCATGAACCTGGAGTTTAGTGAGATTTGCCAGTGTTGTCTTCCACACCCTGTTAGTTGGTGCTCTTCTGTAGAGGCTGTCTTTTCTCACACAGGGCTTCTTGCACTCAGCCTGATGCTTAAGTCACTTTTGGGTCTTGGACAGCTCAGATCACTGGGCATGTTATCAAGACACTTCTCCTCTTCCATGGTGGCTGAGCACTTTGCTGTAGTATGCATGTTTCCAGAGAAGGACAGACTGGATGAGCTTGAAGAGGTGGAGGGACCTGTCTGGGTTGTAGAGAGATCTGCCTGCAGGAGAGGAATGAATGGAACCTTCCTTGTGCCTCAGCTGTGGATTCCCAGGCAGTGTTCCTGAAGTGGAGAAGTCAAATGTGAAGTTACATTTCTTCTCAGCATCTCCACTTCTGCTGGTGTTGTTGATTTTTAACTGTACTGTGCATCACTGGCAGGGTGGTGGGGCAGCCCCAGTGAGGAGTGACACAGCCTTTCCAGTTGGCTCCACAGCAGGGCATGACTGAGCCCCTGTACAGGATCAGGAGGAACCCAGCTGGCAGCTGCCAGTTGGGCACTGGGAGGAATGTCCACCATTTTTGTTAGATGTGCTGCAAACCTGTATACCTGTCCTTTAAATAGTCTTTCTCTTGCCTCATCTCCCTCCCTCCTTCCCCAGTTTATATCAAGGGACTGTCTAGGAAAATACTTGGAGGTGTACATAGCTGTATTTGGGCTCTGTATGTCTGTGGCTTTTCTTCAGACTACCTGAAGAAGAGACTGCAAAGTGATAGAAATAATTACTTGTAAAAGTTGCTTGTTAACATCAATGAAGTCAGAATAAAACTTCTTTTAATATCACTTGTTTCTTCTTTCAACAACGAAGATGTTTAGGGATTGACAGAAATTTGCTTTTGTATATACATGTAATGAAATGCAACAAACCACATTGTATGTCTACTTGACAGCAATTATTTGTGGGCTTAAGTTTGCTGATTCAAGGGAGAAACTGCTGAGTGAGGTTAGGGTTAGGCTATTTAGTTTTTATTATGTGTTTTTTCTATTCATGCTACCACTAATTCTTCAATATTAATATCATATGCAAAGGGTTTTTTCTCTGTCCTAAGGCCGTTCCATACTACTCTGCAGCAGAAATGAAAAGCAATATTATCCTACATTCTATTTTCTCATTAATATCACTAGTATAGGAAGTTTTTCCTTTTTTCCTTTGGCTTTTTTTTTTTTTTTTTTGTTTCTGTTTCAAATTTCTTCTGAATCTTCAGATTTTTTTCATCATTTCATGACACCTACTTCTACCAGCTATGCAGACTGAGTGCACAAAAAAAAGGGTGTGTGGAATTCATAAGCCCAACCCAGATATTTTCAATTGTCCAGACTCTTCCAAGTTTAAAATTAAGTGGTTAAACTTGTTATGTGACACCATTCGTATATGTTCAATTTAGCTGTCATTTGCCAAGATTATCAACGTGCCAGGTATTCATTCAGTCAAAGATTAAACTTTTAAGTCATTATTTGCTTTGAGAGAAAAGCAGTACTGAAATGAAATTCTCACTCTTCCTACCCTGTCTTTCTGGACCTAATCCTGTGGTCAAGGACGTGTGATAAAGCATAGCTTGCTTTTAACACCAGCATGGTCAGGATACTTTGAATAAGGTTGATGCATTAATAAGTCTTTAGATATTAACAGGGAAATGGGGCTGCGTGCAAGTAGTACTTTGGCTAATGCCTGTATGCATAGCTTGCCTATATGGAAGTGTTTGATTCACTCCAGGTGGACTTTTTGCTGCTGATGTCAAGCATATGTCAGGAGGCATCTGCTTCTGGGCATTCATTTGCTGCTTCATAATAAGCACAAAGGATATGTGATTTTTTTATATCAGTGAACATGATTTTTGACTCTTGCATGCCAGGCAAAACCTTCAGTGTACTCTGTTACTGTGCTTCTGGACATAACAGATCAACTGCTCTGTCAAATCTAGTGCATCCTCTTGTGAGGATGTGATATTTACATTGTAGCCAACAAATGATACCATCAGAATCACAGAATGAGCTAGGCTGGAAAAGACCTTAGAGATCATCAAGTCCAACCTAAGGCCTGACACCACCTTATCAACTAAACCATAGCACTGCGTGCCACATCCAGTCTTTTTTTGAACACCTCCAGGAATGGTGACTCCACCACCTCCCTGGGCAGCACATTCTAATGCCCAGTCATTGGAATGGGCTTCTCTTCCTGTGAAGAATTTTTTTCTAATGTGTAGCCTGAACTTCCCCTGATGCAGCTTAAGACAATGATGCACAAATGCCTACATGTCTGGGTGCATGAATGCATCCATGTCTGTTTCTCTGACTCTGAACATGAGTAGTGATGATTCACAATTGGTTACTCATGTCTTCCATTATTGCATGGTAATATTTCTGTCATATAATTTTGTCACCCACTACTCAGGGTGGGGAAAGAAAAAACGTTTGATCAAGCAGTTTCCGAAACACATTCATCTTCTGCTGGCTCATCTGTTTCCAGATTCTGTGAGATTGAATTTAGCTTGCTAGGAGGCCTGGGGCAACTGCAATCTGAGTTGGAAATGTACTTGCTTTCAAATCAGCATTTGGTGGCATCCTTTTGTAGAGCAACAAGGTATGATCAACAGGATCTGCTTGTGCCTGTGTTAGTAGATGTCCATAATAATTTCTTTATTCATATTGTTGTAGAGGAAGTTGATAGAAGATAAAGCAATGCTGTGCAGAAGCAGCTGAATCTAAACAGTGAATATAATTTGTATATTGTTTAGTCCTACTTTTCATACATTACTGACTCAGAAGCAGAAATGATGGCATATAGCCTGATAGCATTCTTTCTACATCAGATATATATGCATGATATTCATTTGGGTAAGGGAAGAACAGCCTTTGCATGCTGTGTGTCCCGTGAAGGTATGAAGCAGGCCTGTGCTTTTGTCAATTATGATGTGCAGCAGCTGTGGCTGTGGAAATGCTTTTGTGTTCCAGGCAGGAGAGTGCACCCTTCCTTCCCACACTGTTGTGAGCAGCCCATGCTAACTCAGCAGCATTTATCGTGAAGTACAGGGGTCAGTTGAGCTTGCAGGAATAACTTGGATTGCACCACTGTTGTTTCTTCAGGGCTAGAATTAGAACACAAGGGGAAAAAGCCTCTTCACTTTTGTTTTGGTAGTTGTAAATCTGGGTTTCTCCTGCCTTGTTGCTTTGCTTGTTGCATTGCAGTTTTTGTTGGGTTCAGAAGAGATTTATTTGGAGGAACATTGCTCTGCAAGCTGCATTCAGGATTTTCCAGACTGGGAAGTCAAATAAGCAAGAGGGGATGCTAGGTCTGCTTGCTAGCGGTTGCGGGTTCTCATCTCTCCTTGGGAAGCAGAGTGCCAGCATGTGTCAAGTGAGCAACTGTTAGGCGCTGGCTCAGGGAGTGCTCTCTCTATGCTGGTAATTTCACCCATTATCACTATGCCACTGGCCTTCCTATTTCAGAGGAGGTGACCAGAGAAATTGTGGTGTGGCAGGTCTGACTTTATCTGGTGCCCTCAGATTTCCTTGACCTCTCTGACTCATTTTAGAATCGGAAATGGTAAAAAGTCAGGGTGGTAACACATGAAGATAGCCTTGCTTGCTTTTTTAATTGTTTTTTTTTCCTCTTTCCCCTTTTTATTTTTTAATGCCTTAGTTAAAAAATGTGTTCTTCTGGTTTTCTGTAGGATGTAGTAAGAGTATCTAAGAGAGCTGTGCTTTTGCATAGCTAAAGGCAGCTGGTTGGATGCCCATGGCAATACCATGCAGTTGCTCTCCACTTCCCCAGGCTTCTCTAAGTGCCATGCTGCTGATGCTCCACGTTCTCCTGGTACCTGGTGGAAGTTGCATTTTCACTGGGGGAGCCAGCAAGTGGGGCTGTCAGCACAGAGGTGAAACTGAGCTCTGCTGAGCTTCTGCCAGAATGAAAACTTGGCTTTCTGCAACATCAGTGGCAAAAGTCCTACTGACTTAACTGAGTCCAGGATATCTTTGTTCTGGTTTTCATCAGTTGTGAGGAGGAAACTCTGTAGTCAAACACTTTCCAACTTGTGCTTTCATTCATTGTTGCCAGGTAAGGGCTTTCAGATGGGACAGACACCCTTATTTCAGCAGAGTCTGCCAACAGCTTGTGTGGCCATGCAGTGCTAAATATAAGATGAAGTTTATTTCATGATGCTCTTTGCCTGTATTTTTTTAAGAAATAATTGGTTTTTCACTGGTTAGTTTGGTTTAATTGACAAGAGAGAAAGAAAAGCTAATGTACTAGCTTTTCATAAGTGTCTGGAAAGTTGGTGGCTGGTAGTGAGAGGAAGCCTTGTAACCACCTTGTAACCAGTGGGGTGACAGCTGCAGGATAAGGTCCAGAGCTGAAGACAGTCATTAAGTGCTCCAGCACTGAAAAGAGCTTGTGAGACTTGTCACCCTTTTTGATATGAAAAGCAGTTCAGACAAGACATGGAACCTGGAGGAAATTGGATGTCATTAATGCTGCTGTTTCTTTGTTTTTGACAAGGAGATAGAAGTTTCTTGGTTAAAGTCCAGCTCTAAATCACCATTTTTTGTTGCTTGCATTTGAAGTATTTGTGCCTCTTGCCACTTCTAGCGTAACTGTGGCAGTTCATGTTATAAGGTAACCTAATATACCTGTTTCTTCCTGTGTGGGTGTTGTAGGCTCTGCTGAGTGTGCAGCTGGCTCAGACATGTCTACAAAATCTTGCAATCACTGCTGTGATGCCCCATCAGTAGTTACAGGGCGGCCTCAAGCATGTTTGCTTTCAGTTATCTCTTGAGCAGCATTTAAAGCTCCCCAGCAGCAGATGCCTTCAGTTTCTTGGTGGTATTTTCTCATGGATAACATGTAACATCATTCCTCTGGATTCCAGGCTGCTGACAGGAAAGTCTTGGTTTTACTCTGTAAAGTCCATAATGGTCCTGACTCCTGCCTGTTTCCTGTGTCCTGAGCCAGTGCCGTACATCAGTAAAATGCCCACAATAATCATCCCTGCTTTGAATGTGTGTGATAAAGAGAGAGGGTATTTGGCTCCTTCCTCTCTCATTTAATACTGTCTGGGTGTGTTGGCATGCCTGATTTATCAAGATTTTCTGCATAATGTGCTCTAGTTTGCACTGCATGAGGCCTATATCATTTTTGGTTTTGAGAGATTTAAAATCCCTTAAGTAACGTGTATGCCTACAGGATACATTAAACAGAATTTTAAATGGAAACAAGCTAAAAATGAGGTTTGCTGGCATATAAAAATCATTAAAGCGCTTCTTTTCTTACTTGATAAATTAGGGTCCCTCTTCAGAGTCCTCCTATTTGGTGTTGTAAATGTATTTATGTGCTAAATTCTGCAGTATTCTTTTTGGTTTCTATATTAATGTAAGTCTCCTACCTTCATACTAGAGTTGGAGTGGGGTTTCTTAATTAATTTTATTATTTGCTTTTAATAAACCAAAATACTTGAATTTTAGTTTAAATCAAGAAGTACTTGATTCCTGCATCATTTTGGAAGGAGAGAATATCATAGAAAATGAAAGCAAAATACTTGTGGTTCTAATAAGAAATTTAGTTAGGAAAATCGCACCAGAAAAATACACAGAAAGTCAGCTGAAGCTGTGAGATTTCCTCATAAAAGCACATGTGGCATCTGAGAAGTACAAGGTCTGACAATAGTTTAGACTGTTGTGTCAAAGTTGGATATTTCTTTATCTCATTGACCCTACATTTTTGCCTCATTAACCTTCATTTAATATACTGCTGTATGTGATTCCTTGCTGTGTGAAAGAGTATGTATTAAGACTGAATTATAAATGCTAATTAAGATGATTAGGGAGGGTAAGGAATGTCCTGGCACCTCTGATTCTTTTTCTCTGCTAGTGAATGTAAACTACATCTCACAAAAATATGCATTGTTACATCTTTTAGGGGATTTTTTTTCTAGCTCCAAAGAGAAGCTTATCAGCCCTGTAGTTCAGGTGCTGGATTCTTGTGTGTCATGTAGTTTTCTACAGTTAGAATTTACAGAATAACTGTAGATGAAAAATAAAGCAGGTAGATTAATGTATTTTGTCTTCTAGATCAGTAAATCCAAAGTATGTTGTTTTCTTGTTTATCTTCTAATATGTCAGCAGATGTGGACTTTTGAATGTATGGGGAACAGTGGGCACTGGATTTGGATACAGCTTTCCCTTCTCTGCCCCAGGAAATTTGATGTAAGGTCAGCAATGATAAGATCACTAATGCTTCTCCAAGGGCAAGTGAACTTGAGAGGAAGCACAGAGGTGCTTCCCTTTTAGGAGAATGCAGTGCAGCTGGAAAATAAATGGCTTTTGTAGTCCAGCTTGCTGTGTTTTGTGTCTCTCCTGCCTGGATCCTTGTAGCCAAAGAATCTTACCAGGTTTCAGAAGCAGAGGTACCTTCTAGCAGCCTGTAAAGACGTTGGGGTAGTTGCTAATTATTAATTTAATTCCTGCCGAGAAGTACACGTTTCTAATGTTTTGAGAAGCCTTTTGGGTCCGATGGGTGCTTTGGAACTGGGCCAGGATGCCTCTTTACTCTGGTTAGAGCCTTTAACTTTTTGTCTGTGTACTTTTCTTTGGTATGTCAAGGTTTTCGGAAGTATCTGTGATCTTATCACCATTTGCAGACAGTTGAGTGGAGGCAGGTGGAATAACATAGGCGGAATTCTGAAAATTCTCCCTTAATGACCATTGCCTGCCTGGTTTTGTAAGACCTGTTTGTGTCAGGGTGAATAGATGAAATGAGCTTCAGTGGTGTATTCCTAGAGCATTGTCACTGGATGAGGAATTATGATCTGTCAGCTCACAGTAACAGGTATTAGTGCTCACCACACATGTACCTAATTAAGCAGGTAATCATGCTAAACAATTTTTCCCCACCTGCACCTCAGATGGACACTCTTTTAAGGCTGTTTCTAGTTGACAAAGGTATTAATATGAATAATATTCTGTAGTAATTAGTTAGTGATTTTCACTGAACTGCTCACTGGCTTCCAAGCATTTTATAAAACTTAGGAATTAGCCAGCACAGTAAATCACATCAGAATTTCATTAACCATATATATTGTTTTTCCTTGATTCTTTCAAAACTATTCCATCTTCTGTGGGAATAATGCAAGCACTTTACTGCAAGGAGCACTAATCTATGGTCTTCAGGCCTCTAGAGAGTGATTCTCAGTAAGTGGTAGTGAGGTTAAAAGTCTGTGGGTACAAAAATAGAATGCAAGCTGGGATACCTTTGCTCAACAATACCACTCAAATGCACCTTGAATTTACATGTTAGTTGACAGTACAAGTCACTACAGGAGAGTTTATAAATCAGTGTTGCTAAGCAATAAATTTTTATTGAAGTTGATTGTTGATAAGAGATTAAAAAAGGACAACCACCCTGAAATCTGAACAGCACCTATCATTTCAGGGATAACATGCAGTACAAGTGTTTCTGAGGTAGCCTCAGGCTTGAGAAACCATACCTTTAGCCTTTTGACCCCTTTAGAAACAAATCATCTGCTCATTGCTGACATGATTCACTGTTAATAAACATGATAAAGACTATTGTGTGTTAATAAAGCCTATTAGAAAGTACCTTTCCAGACCTAGAGAGCTTGTCATGGAGTTGTGGCATCCTCACAAAACCACAGCTGACAGGTAGCAGAGTGAGTGCATCTGAAGGATGCCCATTTGCCCACAGCATGCAGAAGGCCAGCAGTGCTTCCAGCCTGCTTGGAAATACTCTTGCTTTGTCTCATGACAGTGTTTTCCACAGGTGAGCAAGTTTAGCAACATGAACCTGACTATAATATCATGAATAATGCTGACAAATCTCATTAGTTGTCTTGCCAGAGATTTTAAACTTACATTTTTCACACTTAGCCGTAGTATTTGCCCTCTGCAAAGAATTTAGTGTGCAAGTGGCTTGTCTGCATGGTTGTAGCCTGCTATCTGCATTAACAGAGTGTCTTTAACAGCTGAGTGATGTTTTGAGAAAGCAGAGAACAGAACAGAGTGCCCTGGTAACAGGGCTTGGGCATTTTACAGTGTAAGCATCAGTAATCTGGTTTTCACTCTTAAGTGCATTTAGGATGTTAGCATGGATGGCTTTGGCATTTTGTTAGTTTGGTTTAGTTTTTTAAGTAACCAATGCCATTATGCTTACGTATCAATAACATAAAAATAGAGTTCTCTTTTCCCACTGAAGCATACTATGCAAAACAGCCTGATTTAGTCACAGATGAAGGAACTGGATGATATTTCAGCTGAGCACAAGCAATGTGATGTTTTCCTTAAGTGTTTTCTTTATTTTAGTCTTATTGTTCCTTGGAATGGAATAAGACTAATAGATCAATACTTGATAAATGGGGGAAAAACATTGTGAGTTTGTGCATAATGAAGGAAAACGTCAAATATACTGGTAGGGATACTGGTCACACTGAATGCATTGCACTACTGCATTACTGTTTTCTCTGAAAGTCAGTTTAGATTTTGGTCAGCGTGAAATTGGCAGAGAGTTTTAGCTGAGATGGTGATGGTTAAACATGTTTGAGTCCTAAAGCCTAAATGTTTATTGCCTGTATTCATGTTTTGGTTCATCTGTAGCTTCTCTTCTGGCAAATGCAGTTGTGAAAAGAGCAAGGCTTCGCCATCCCTACCTAGACTGGTGTTTTCCAGATTTGCTTTTCCAGACCACATTTTTTTGAAGGTGAAGCTTCTTACCGATCCTCTAGAAATGAGTTGTTGGTGCCATTTTGTTTGGATCACATCTCCCAAGCTAAAAAGTTAAAACTATTTGTGTATCTCTGACTGAGAGATGCAATATCACTGTATTTTAGATTGCAGAATTTTACCTTTCCAAAATAGAACTTACCTGTGCTTTCTTGCCTTTAACCACCAGAGACTTCTGTTTTTCTTCAGCATGTGATTTAGCAGATTAGGTAAATAATTAAATAACATTAACTGCTCTCCCATTTCATTCCTATTTACTGATGTGCAACCCAGTGGAGTTGTACAGCATGGCACCAACTTGTAGTGTGGTCTTTGCCACACACTGAATGTGTGGGTGGTATCTCAAAAGTCCTATGATACAGCCATTAGTGATACAGACTTATTATACAGTGCTTATTCAGGCAGTGTTTTCATTAACTGCAGCGGGCACGTACCCAAATCTGGGGATTTGGCTGCTTTTTAAAAGATTTTCTTTAGGGCTTGCCTTCTGCTTTGTTTTGGGAACTGATACAGGTAGATCTATTAGGCTCCCTGGTGTGGCTGTGGTTGCTGAGTGCAAAAGGCTCCAGTGTTATTCCTTGATCAGTTAAAGCCCACCCGTGTACAGGTCCATCCCTGCTTCCTCGCTGAGAGAGGGCTTTCTGAGGTAGCAGTGGGAGCACTGCCTGCCCATGCACTGCAGGAGGTCAGGTTAGAGTGCTTCTGGCTTCTTCTGGCCCTAAAAGTGACTCTGTCCTGAAACTGGTATGTCAGCGGCTCTGTACCAGATCTTGAGGGAATGCCTTAGTGACTGCAATAAGAATTAGGCTTTTGTTGGAAGATAGTACACTATGATTCTTAATGAAAATTGTGGGTGATGTATAAAAACACAATTATTTGATGTTACCAGCCACAGGCTAACAAATCATTTAGCCTTCCTGTCAGAAGGTGAGCCCTCAGTAGTTCAGCTATTTTTTGTCAGTGCAGGAGTCTGAGTCCTGGCTGAGCAGAAGCCTGTTTTCTCTTCTTTGGAGGTATGCAATGTTTCACAAGGACCAGAGTAGCTAGGTCTCTGCTGTGTGTTGGGATGTTTCAGCCTCTCATGAAATGGGTCATTTATGGGGAGATGCCTCTGGTAGCAAATTTTATAACAGTTATTCACTGGCACATCCGGGACCAGGAAACTGCAGCTCAACACTTTTAAATGATTGATTGGTTAAGTTGGTGAAAAATTTAAAATTAAAGAGATGATAATAGGAAGTACTTCCATTAAACTGTATCATCTCACCTTGACTTCTGTTTATTTTTTTTTAACTTCACCCTTGGGCAACCATGCTTGTATACTTCCATACCTGCTTCCTCTTCTACACATGTGCTCATTCTATTAGCTTCTGTTCTTTATTTCCTTTTCTTTTCTTCTGGCATAGAAAGTTTATTTTTAAAATACATAAAGCTGTAGGGTTTCTCATCAGTAGAATCAAATGGAAGATCAAAAATATGATTAAATGACTTTCATTTCTTTGCCAGAAACAAATTATTTTTTCTTGTCTATTTTGGGTGACTTTATCATGCCCGCAAGGAAATAATTTTCATTGTGTCTATCAGTGTGATCCTGCCTTAAAAATGGAATGATCTTTTACAAGTCATATGAAATTCCAATAACTGTTTGAAAAGAGAAAAGCATAAAATAATTATATACTATAGTAGCCATGGAATTCAGAGTAAAAACTGCTAAAAAAAAGCAGCAACTTATTAAAAAAATTAGGTAGAGAACCCCCATTGTTGCCTGAGCCGTATCCACTAGTAATCTAGTTCGTTCCATCTTAGTCTGCTGAAGATTTCAGCTCTTAAGAAAGTGTGAAATTTGTGTAATACTATTAATTTTACCAAAATATTGGAAAATAATATTGGAAACAAGTTACTACAATAGTAATGCATTTTAGACCTATAACTTGTATGAGACATTTAAAGGTTTACATTACCTGTGTTGCACGTAATTGCAATGAATTGGTATATTTAGCCTGTGACAGACAAAGTAAACTTGAGAATCTTCTTTGCTATTTTTGTATTGTTTTTAATTTAATTGGTTAATTTAGGTGTTATAGATGACAAAGTGGAATGGAGTTCTAGTTTATGCTATAAGGCCGTGTGGATGAATTTGTGCCTCTTTAGTAGTTATGGACATTATCATGCTCCTGGTGTCTGTTCTTAATCTCTCTGAGATTTGTTTGACTTTTGGTTTCCATTTTCAGAATTGTTGAGGTGAATTGATCTTGCTGCTGATCTGTTTGTATTTCCTTTATATTTTGTAGTGTCTGTTACAATTTTTCTGAGCTTCTGCATCAGAAGCTGAAAGGATTTTACTTACAAAGAGGAAACTTAGAGGTGCTGTTTATTCTGATAAAGTGGTTGTCCCTTTCCTAGCCAGTGATCTGGGTTTTCTTTGCTTTGCCATAAGCAACTAGCAAAGAATGAAAAGGAAGTGTTTTCTGAAAGATACCTCCTTCACAAGTTAGATCACTGAACATGAGTGACTTCTGCCCTGCTGTGTCTTGGTGGTTTGGAGTATGAGGTGTGTGCCTCAGCGCTGGGCTTCTGACTTTGCTGTGCAAGTTGCCCGGGGAAAAGGAGCAAGTGAACATACTCATCTGCTTTTTTTTTTCTTGCCTATGTACACAGATTTCCCCTCAAAGGACTGTAGGAGTCCAATCACCTGAAAATCAAGAATGTTTATTCCCATGTTTCCTGGTTTTCATCTAAGAGATGCTGTGTCTGTATTTTCTCATCACTGAGCACTCGTATGTTGGTTTGTTTTCCTAATTATGAGATGGAGTGTACGTAACTGTCACAGAAAAACCTTTGCACCTGTTTGAGCCTTTTGACCAGACTGCAAATTGACTTGACCACACTGTGCTAGTTGGCCATTACATAAAAAATTAATTTCCCATAGTTCTGCTATGATAAGGGATGGTTGAGTTTTTGTTTTGCTTTGTATTGGATTTTTCTTGGTTTTGTTGGGTGGGGTTTTTAAGGTTTCTTGGTTGGGTCTTTTCTCTCCTTTTTTTTTTTAATATTATTTTTTTCCTGCAGTGTGTGTGTATGTGTGTTTTTGCACTTTTTTTGTTGTTCTTGCTTGTTTAAAATTAATGGTCAGAGAGAGAACACTGCATAGAAAGGACCAGATTCTACAAACTGGTGAATTATGGAGCACTTGCCAAAGTCCTGCTGACATGCATGGAATGAAGTCTGTTCTGTACCTGTTAAGTTGCCTTTGTTTCACAGGGCAGAGAAGATTATTTATTGAGAATGGTGGAAATGGGTAGCATTTCACTGTTTCACTTTCAGTTTTTTTCTTTTTGTGTGTGTGTGTGTTAGACCTTGTCTGAAGAAAGGCAGTCTTTGCATAGCTTTTCCCTGGGCATGGAAGGACCACTGCTGCTCAAAAGAGAGATCACGTTTTTCTCAGATGGGATTGTAAAGTCCAGGTTCCATACTGTTGCTTCGTAGTTATATATTAATAAATTATAGGTCCAAAGGGCTTGTGTTACCTTGTCTTGAAGTTCATAATCTGATGAAACTTCGTTTCATTTCTCTTTTGTTTCTTTTGTGCTGAACTACAGAAACACTGATCTTATTAGTCAGTGGTAGCTGCAACCGTAACAGGTCAGTTTCCTTGTTTTCCCTTTTCCATCTTGAGAAACCTGGTGCTTTTACTGAGAACAGTGCTGGTAGGTGATTTGTATATTCTGCCTAGCTATTTCATGTCTATATGCATTTTTTCCCATTTACAGTTAGGTGAGAATAAATAGTTCAAGCCTCAGTAAAAGCCATTGTACATTTGTGTATTAGAATCAGCTGCTTGTTTTCTGTCTGTTGACGGTCTCAGTCTCAAGGACTGGATGGAAGGATGTAAGTCATGTAACCACGAGTTAAACCAGATCTGAAGTGTTCCCACTTGTAACTTCTCCTGCAGATGAGGAGCGGGTACAGAGTCTTAACAGGTATCTCAGTAGTGAGTGCAGTGAAAGATGTTTGTGGAGAGAAGATGGCTGTTGAACTAAATTTAGGTTGAATTTATCTCACACTGAAGATTGGTATGCAACTTTTTTATAGTATGTTGTGGTTATAGCATGGAAAGTACCCTTTCTTCCCTTGCTTAAAACAGGCTTTTAAATCACTCACTTTCTTTGTGCGTTATTTTAGTGGGGTAACAATAAGGCTTTTATTATGGAGTGCTTTTGTATTGTCCTCTATAACCATTGTTGCTCTGACAAAGAAAGATTAATTCTTTTTCTCACTCACATTCAATAGTATTAACAGGCTTTTAGGCAGCTTCTGACTGCAGTTGCTGGAGCATGTCAGAAAAAGCAGCTGCTCATGTCAGATCCAAGGTAGAGCTAGATCTGTGGATTTCAGTCTCTGATTCATGTAGCTACATTCTACAACAGAGATGTTTCAGAAAGTTGGCTAGAAAATGCAAATCTGTGTGACATATCACTCCATAAATGTGAACTGCGGAGGGATCTGCTTCCACTGAAATAGTTTGAGATCTGTCATTTGCAAAATGTTGAAAACCAGGAATTTCAAGCAGCCTCAGTGAGAATATGTAAATCACTATTGTGGAAAAGTTCGTATGAGGTCACCTGAACTGTTGCTAGGTTAGAGATACTGCAGTGGGAGTGTTTTCCCTTTTCCTTTCCCTGATGTCCCTGAAGGAAACAGACCTGCCCTGTCCTTTCTGCGCAAAAGAAAAGGAGGATTGTAGTATCTAAAAGGCTCTGTCTGCATAATGCCAAAAAGAATACGCATTGTTAGATGTTGTATGGAGTTGAAGTGAGCACCGCTGGTCAATGTATGGTTGATGCTTTTGTTGGTGTGATGCCTGATTTGCTGACACACTGCACACACTGCGCCCCTCTCATCCCCAGCCTCAAGTGGTTTCATACAAGGTCTGTAACTGCAGAATTGGCTGAGGAGTACTTTACAAGTTTTTAAAAATATATTAAAAAGATAAAAATCACACTCTCATTAAGGTGTCTGACCTTGGTTGTCTGTTCCCATAGAAAACCTCAGGCAGGTTTATGTTATCGCCAGGGAACAGACGCCTTGTGTAGCATAGTCCCAATTTACTTCCAGCTCCTTCACTAGCTTCAAAACTCAGTCCTTCTTCACTTTTTCTCTGAAATTTCAAGTGTCTACAGCTTCAGCTAATTTCATTTTCATTATTATTTCATTAACCATTGCTTTATTTCTTCTACCTTTTTTCACTGTGAGATCTGGAATTTATGAGGTAACTCATAATTGCGACTAGTTCTGCCAGGCTCAGAACACTTGTCTGCTTCTTTTCTTTCTACCCCCTTTGGTACTTTGTCAGATGCAATGTGTTGGAATTAGCTCCTGCATTATAGAACAAGTTGCAGAAACAAAAAATATAAAAGCTTGTTTTAAGAAACCAGCTAAATTCTATAGCTACTTTTGTTGATGTAGTTGATAATATGAAGGGCAAGAATTACATGATTTGTAAATCAATGTGAAGTTCTTAAACTGCATGATTGTAAGGCTGTTTTACCATGAGTCTGGATCTATGCACAATTCCCATGTTTCTCACCACCTGCTTACAAATAACAACTGTAACTAAACATAAAAGGACTTGAGGAGAAGATTAATACAAATTTTATTTTTTTCTTCAATAGGCAAATAAATTAAGAGTTTGGTTCATGCAGAGTCAAGCTAGTTAATTACTTGTCAATGCTCTGAACTTATCACCTCAAAGGAGAGGAGCATAGGAGATGCAAGTTAGTGATGATGACTTCATGCCTCACTCAGTGTATATAGGATAAAATCAGAATGAATGTTCAAGAAAATTTCTGATGAAAGAGAAATGTCTCTATACTAGTAAATAAGGCAGTACCTCTCCCTGCATATCTGTAGAAAATGCTGTTTGTTATGCACTCAGGGAAGAAAAGGCAGTATCTTCATCACAGCTGATTTACCACTGCCTTGTTGAGGTCTCACTGAAATGAGCATTTTCAAGGAAGTGTAAAGAATTTTTGCAAGTTGAGACATGTCACAGAGATTGCTGGTCAAATGCAAATACTTATTACAAAATATGGAGAGCTTGGACTACCTCTGAACACTTTTTTTTTTTTTTTTTTTTTCTTCTGCCAGGAGCTTACACTGATAATCCAAACTCTGTTTAGCCTTTTTATCTGTGAGAATACAGGTTATCTCTTATTAAAGAGGAGTTTGATTTGGTATTTCAGTTCAGTTGGTTTTTTTTTTCCCCCTATATACAGTTTTGCCCTTGGTTGATTTGACCACTAAGCTTTTCCGGCTTTTAAGAATTAGAGTGCTTTTTCTGTACTTTTCCTTTCTGGACCTCAGTTCATGTTGTTTGCAGGGCGAAAATCGTGTGAAGAATCATAATCTCTTCCTGCACCCTAAAAAAACAGGCAGATTAAGAAAATGCAGGCGGTAGGCCTCCACAATAATTTCTGAGTAAATATTTTACTGCTTTTTCCATCTGTTACACTAAAATCTGACTTAAACTAAGCATAAATCTAGTCAGAAGAGGTCACTGGAGTATTAATCATCGGAGTTAATCCTCTTAGACATGTGTTTGGTATGAGGCCAGCTATTCAGAAGTTTACCAGCACACATATGTTGCTTATCTGTCTGGCAGCTTGCCAAAGAAGTAAACTTCAAGTCTGTGGTGGGTTTATATCTGTAAAGTACACTGCTTGCTTGGTGCGAGCTGATACAGCTTTTCTGTATATCACACATGGTGCATAGCCTGCTACTGCAGAATGAGTTCCTTTCAGGGCGCTTTTCAAAGAGCTGTAGTGTTGGTGTTGCATGGTAAGAAGTGATATCATTCACAGCTGACCTTTTCGTGGTGCTTCCCTATGAAGTACGATGAACCAGATTTAATACTACTAACTTAGAGCAGAGGAAGAGACAATGTTTCAAGTAGAGTAATACTGTGGAACCCAAATATAGCTGAATGAAACCTCACCCTGCTTCCACTGCTGCCATTCTGACTTGGAGGAAACATTCATGTACGTAAATACAACTCTTTCTTGAGTCAGGTCTGGACTGGACCCAGCATTTCTGTTTCTCACTTCATAGGAGTATGCTTCGTACTTGACAGAAAAACGATTATATCATATCCTAATTATGGAACTGATTCATCCCCTGGGGCATGGAAAGCAAACAGTAGGAGTGAGTGCATCATTAAAAAATTAGCGTATTTTTAGAGAGGAGGTAAAAATAAAAGTGCTACTCCACTGAAAAAGTTAATGATGAAGAAAAAAATTACTTGCATTAAAGGAACTTTTTAAAACAGTCTGAGATTGTGGCCAAAAGAACATATATTTCTTTGTAACGTGTGTGGATTTTGTTGGAAGAAATTATTAATTTTCTTCTTGCCTTTCTTTCTCAAGGAAAAGAATGAAAGCTCGTGCTCCCCCTCCACCAAATCAACCTTCTGCAGCAAGTAGAATTCAAAGTGAGCCCAAGTCACCTGCAGAGACATCTGTAATTTCTGATCAGAACCTTGTGAGCATGAAGGAGAACATGATAAACAGACTAGTGGACTTCACAGTTGTTTTACCCAGTGGGGTGGAGCAGAAGTGCACAGTGCAAGGAAGGTAAGGCTTTGATCAGCTCTCACTTTTTGAAGCCTTTTGTTCCCCATGGGATGCTTGGTGGTGCTGTCCTTCTGAGTTTTTGGGGCTTCTCTGTCATTTTAAGCAGCTGTTGCACCAGAGTCCTGACAGCCAAGTATAAGGGATCCTCTCTTCTGGGGCAAGAAGGATTTAGCAGCTATTGTGTCACTGTTTTCCCCATGGATCAGCACGTGTATGGATCTATCCCTTTCATGTAGTGTCACTGTGCTTAGGTTGTATCACATCTCATAATCTAGAGTGGGCTTGCTGCAGTACAAGTAGGTGCTGCTGGCAAACAGTCCTGACAGTATGAGTACCTGGAGGCATGCCAGGAAGCAGGCTCAGAAGATGGATGATTCATTGCATTCAGAGATCCCACCTTCACAGTTACAGTGCAGTTGTGTAGACAGCAAAGCATCTGCTCATATTTAGGAAGCTTTTTATATATAAAAGTGTATTTTTTCCCATGGAAAGAGACAGGGATTTTCTGTGTTACTTACTGGGTACAATCAAGAGCAAATTGTATTGGTAATTTTGAGATAATTCTCTTCACTGCGGGAGCTCTTCTTTATCCTCATTCTTTTTGTGTAAATTGTTTTGAAAGAAAGAGACATTACTTTAGGAAATAATACAGAGAAGTTTCAAAAATATAAACAAGACTCTGATGAAACCATAGCAAACAATGTTGTGGTCAGGAGTAGTCAGGAAACTGTAGGAAGTGTAAGGCCACATTCAAAAGGTGTATAGGCGTAGGCACACAGTTTGGGGTAGTTGGGAGTGGGGCTGCACTGGAGCCTCATCCCCAATGTGCTGCAGCTGTGCAGGACAGGTGAGCAGCACTGAAGGTAACAGGACATGGAGAGCTGAGGTGTGCTGACCAACCACAAAGTGTGCAGAGGGCACACAGGTGTAAGGCATGTAAGATGAGGGGTATAAAAGACTGGGCTGAAAAGCAATAAAGAGCAGGTTCTTGAAGATTTCTGAAGTGGTGTTACTCTGTTTGGGCTGATCTTTGTGATATTGTATGATGATGCTCTGTGTATTGTGGCCGTCTCAACTTTGGATCTATCTGTGGAAATGTAGGTGCCTATTGGTAAATCAGATTCTGTGTTTATTTTAAAATTAATGCTTTCAGTAGTTAGTCTGCATTCCAGCAGAACTACTTTCTGGTCTCGTGTGCTAGTCTGTGTTGACTGTTTCCCTCATAGTACATTTTGGTGGCTGAGGAGGGTGTGTAAACTGTGTCTGGGACTTCTTTCTTCCCCCTACTTTTCTTGTAGAAACTAACATTCATTTATATACTCTTGGGAGACAGTGCAACTTGTGAGTGTCTACCCCAAAGCCAGAGTGACATTAAAAGTTTGAAAGGAAATCAGTCCTTACCAGAGCTCTCAGATAATATGTGTAGTGATAGAGTTTTTATAGGGAGACTTGGACTTAATCAGAGAAAGAAGAGAGCAGGCCTGGTAAGTGGAACAGGACATGAAACTCACTGGCCATTTGAGCCCAAAGACAGGTGGTATTTCTTTGGCAAATGTAAGCTACATGGGAGCTGACAAGAGGTTAATATTCATGCAGCATTTTGTACTGGGACATAGATAATTGCCGTAAAAACATTCCTTTGGAGAGGAAAACATTTTTTTCCTCTCCAAAGCAAGCGGTCCAAGAGCGCTATGAGTGGTCTTTTATTGTGACTTTTTGAAGAACGTAAAAGGTACAGACATTCCAGAAAAATCTGATGTTGTTTATACTGCTTTAAATCTTCATTATTTTTTTTGCCATCATTAAAACTGTTTTCTGCAGAATTTTCATTTGGCTACCCTGGGGAAATAGTTTTTCTGTTTCAAAAAAATTTGTAAATCTTTGCCCTGGGCATGTTCATAATGAAAAATGATTCTGTAATTTCCGGAAAGCAGTTCACAGAACAATGAAGTACACGAGATTATATTTGAAAGTATAAATACTGTAGATAATTAGTATCACTTAAGATTATTATAAGTGAACTAAAAGTAAAAATTACATCTTTCAATTTGTTCATTGTATGTAGGCAAAGCAACATGTTGTAATTTAACTTTGTTCTCTATGTAAAAAGTTCCTGCAAATATCAGCAGAAGGGCAGAATGTTCTCATTAAGTTTTCTTGAAGACACGTTAAGAAAAAAAGTTTGTACTATTTAAAGATATTTTATTGCAACCTGGAACCTTGAAATTGTTTTATTTATAAAAGTTAACTCAAGCTGACAGTCTCTCTAACAGTTTATTGTCATCTTGTAATGCACAATTTGGGAATTTGAAAATGGGTAGCACAGATTTCAGTACAAAGCTGAGTCATCAGGGAGTGTGTGCAGTGATACAATATTATAAACAGTTTTCTTTTTGAAGGACTTGATCCCTGGGAACTCTGCTATAAAAGATGTAGACGTATTCATGAAAAACTGTTAGCCTACTTCCCCTTGAAAAGGAGGGAAACACTATTCTGTGTTTGTACTTGGGTATGAGCACTAATTGATGTGCTGAAAGGATAGGTAAAGCATGGGCCTTTTACACATTTTATGCATGATCTGTAGCACATCCACACAAACAGTTAACAGGTCTGAGAGAGGTGGTGAGTAGATATTTAGATGGAAAACAAGTGGAAAAGCTCCCAAGTTATCAGTGATTCTTAGAGGCAATACTTCCAATGGATAACCTGTAAATAAAGGGATCATGCATCTCTGTTCACGCTTGGTGGCACTGAGGAGGACTTCCTGATTAATACAGATAAATACATTAACACAGCAGGTTGGAACTCAGTAGTATTTGAAATGCACTGTAGAAAAATGGGGATGTTTGAAGCTAAGTGAGGTTTGTTTTGAAGTTGTCAACACATGGATGACCAATATGCTGAAAAGTAAACTGGAGAGTTGTTGCTCTTGCCTCTTAACATGTTACACAAATTCTCTTATACATATGATGCACATAGAGCAGGACACTGGAAGTAGTAATAAAACTATCCAAAGCTGTAGTCTGATTCTTCAAATATTGGAGGACAGAGTTCAGTACAGAGTAATGTCAGAATATTCAGGAAGAATATTCTCGCATATTTTCAGTCTATTGTAGGCTTATAGCTCGACATACGGAACAGTGTTTCAGGAAAGATTGAAGGTATGAAATCTGCCAGGATGGCAAAGCACTCAAGAGGTGTTGTCAGAAGAGGATAAACAGGGTACATGGCAAAAGGGTTAAAAATTAGTTTAAATACTGAATAAGAGTCAGGTCTATAGTACAGTAGTTCATTGTAGCTAAGGGGGAGGGGGGGAAAGTTGTACTAGAATTTATGTTGGAAGGGGCCCCTGAAACACACAGTCTCCAGGCAAGTTGGAATTTTGAATACTTCAGAGAGGAGGTTTCTGGATTTTTAAGCACCTCTTTTCCAGGGCTGGAATCATCTTTTTGGAGACAATATGTTTACTTGTATCTAAATGGAATTTCCTATTCAGCACTTGTCTCTTGCTCTTTAAAGTCAAGAAGAGTCTGTCTCTGTAACCCTGTGGTTCATACTTACAGACAGTAGCAAGGTCTTTCTTCACCTTTCTTGTTCTAAGGCTCAAAAAACACACTCCTCTGTCTCATGTGTCATCTTGATGCTCCTTCTGTGGACTTGCTCATTTGTGGAAAATAAGAGCCAAATGTACAGGAGCAAGTTAAGAAAAGAAATAGAAAACCTAAGTGTCTTATTTATCACATTTCCTGAACTTTTTTGGATACAGCTTAGTACTTAGCGTGTACATTTTTGTTTGTGTAGAAGAAGTTGTAATCTTTTCATTAAGTGCCTGCTGTACTTTGGAGCATGTGAAAATAAAGACTGATGCTATTTTCTAGTTTAAATAGGAATAGTGAAAGAATTAGAGATTTTGGGTCATCCATTCCCTTTACAGTATTACTTTCTTTTCCAGTCAATTGCTAATGCAGATTCTTAATGCATATTTGACATTGACATAAATAAAGAAGATCCTTACCTCCAGTTTAAGATTTTTTTTTTAAACCATGGAATTACAGAATAGTTTGAGTTGGAAAGGACCTTAAAGACCATCTAATTCTACTCTCCCTGCCATGCACCAGGAACTTGCTCAGAGCCCCCCATCCAACCTGGTCTCTCATGCTTCCAGGGATGGGGCATCCACAGCTTCTCTGGACCACTTTCTGTGCTTCACCACTCTCACAGTGAAGAATTTCTTCCTAATATCTAATCTAAGCCTACTCTTAGTTTTAAACTTTTAGCCCTTGTTCTATCACCACATGCTCTTGTGACAAGTCCCTCTCCAGCTTTCTCCTAGACCTGTTTAGGTACTGGACACCATTTGCAGCGTGAAAATAGAAGTTAAAAAAGAAAATTGTTTTGTTTGAGAGAATACAACTTTACCCTGCACATTTATTTTGAGCTGGACAAGGCTGTATTTTAAAATTTATTTCTCTGTGTGATCCAAGGAGGTTAAGCCAAACCATACCCAAAACATCTCAGTTGTTTTATACTTCCTAAAAACCGTAGACATCTGCTGCATTTTACTGGAGAACAGCAGGAAACAAGCAGTCTGGTCAAACTGGATCAGAACCAGATCAGCATGATAAGTGTTGCTGACAAAGTAGTTATTCTTTACTGTTCAGAATTGGCATTAAATATCAAACAGCTTAGTAATGAAATATCAAAATAGAGACAAAGTCTTTTCCTTTGTAAGAATAGTCATATGAACCTTCTTGTATGAATCTTAAATTGTGTTCTCTCTCCAATTTTGTCTCTGTGCTCTAGAATTTGCTTGTCAGTCATCAACCTTTGGTGTGTCTATTATGTAGTGTTTGGTCACTCCACCAAAAATTTCAGCAACATCATACTAAAATGAAAAAGTGAGGTGTTTCTTAGCTGAGTAGTTAGAAAGGCAGGACGTATTTAACTTCATTTCAGCTTTAGATTTAAGACCTGCCTGAATTTCAAAACAGAGTATGTTCTCTACCAGATGTCCAGGCAGGTTAATAGAAAGTGGAGATCTGTGTGGAACAAGATGGAAGCCAAGGAAGGATTGACTCTTTTCATCTTCCAAGAGCCATATTCAGCCCAAGGTTAGAAAGAAAAGTTGGTTTAGATTAGTCGATTACTATTCTCTTGCTGTGTTTAGTGACTCTCTTCTGTGTGTAGAATATACATGGAGGTACTTGAAATAAAACTCCCATTTAAAATCAAGCTGAACAGTATTATGGTTTAGAAGGAAACTTTTTCAAGTTGGTGCTGTGGAAATCTGGTATAAGAATAACTTCATTGCAAGGGTTTCCCAGCTCTCTTACTTTGATTGAAACACAAAGATTTTCAACTTTGTGGAATTCCTCTCCTTTCCTCTCCCTGCTTCTTATTTTTTTCCTTACACTCAAAGGTTTGTGAAAAATTTTCACCAACTTTACATTTTTTAAAGAGCATGCAATTTGCTTTGAAGCTTTTTCAAAAGCTTCAGCTGTACTTTCAAATGGTGCAGATGAAGGCTGGGGATGCTTTTCATGGAACAATTGTGTATTCTGAGAAGCATGGCACAGGGTGGGATGTTGCAGACTTCCTTAAATGTTATGTTTAATGCATGCCTGTTCATAATCAGCAATAAGGTGAAACCTTAGGTTTGGCTGGATTTTTGTATTTTCTATTGTCCAGACAAATTTGTTCAAGTTGCATGATTGTCTGTAACTTATTTTCTCTGATGGCTGGTGTTGATTCTGATCATATTATGGTTGTGGTACTGTTGCTGCTGAATATATTTTATAATTTCAGTGGCGTATGTATGAAATCATAAATTGTTATTTTGATGAACTATCTTCTCTTTACAAATACTTTTTCAAGAGGCAAGATAACTATCCAAATTTGAATGAATTATCATAGTATTCTGCACTGCAGAAATATAGTACTGTTCCACTTTAAATATAAATGTCAAGCACATAGGACACTGTGTACTATGATTCTGCCAGATTCTGAAACAATAGTAAGAATGCTGAGGGAAAGCAAACACATGCAAATTGTAGTTTAAAAGAAATATGTCTGTAAACAGACAAGTTGAGATCTGTATCAGGAGAACTGATAAGCAGTTTAAAAAAAGTGTGCGCTGCACAGTTTAATGAGTAGTCTTGTAAATACTGGTGTAGGTGGGATTCTTCTGTAGTTTGTACTTAGTAGCTGTAAATGTCTGTTGGTTGTGGTGTGGAGGATATGAATTGAACATTCTTCTGAAACACAGATGTTTTCAACTTGTAGACCATGTTAGAATGAGTCATTATGAAATGAGCTGATACAGTTTTGATTTGGATGCTACACATTTGTATTTGTGCTCTGTATATGTTAGCAGTTGCCACAGTGCGCTGTGTTCTGAAGCATTATATACATATTAATGGCATCTGTTTTCCTTATTTGATCTTCAGTTATCATATTCTGAGTTCTTCCCTTTTCAGTGAGATCATATTATTTCAAATTTGCCACGCTTGCCACTCTCCCAGCTCACACTGTGTAACTCAGTTAAACTTGGAAAAGGTTACTGTAAAGGAGGTCCTTCCTCTTCTCTTGCATGAGAAGAGCTGTCACCTACCAGGGTAATAAGGAATTGCTCTAGTTTTCCATTTTTGTTGTCTTTGCCATTAGCCCTCCAGCATTCTTCACCAACTTCAGTTGCTGGCCAACCACACACCTATAGAAAGGAGAATGTTGGCCCTCCACGGAGTAGTTTCCCAGGTGCCAACAGCTTGCAGTTTAAAGGGTAATTGAGCTACAGATGTGATGGTGCTAGCTAATAACCTGTGGAAGATTTTATTTTCTTTTAATTTGCTTGAATTTTGAATCTGTATACAGTTTTCCCAGTTTAAGCATTAAAAGAAGTGCCATTATTTTGGCAAATTTGCTGTCTGTGCATTTATTTTCACTTCTGCTACAAGACAGATATCCCACTGTATGTGGCAGGTTCCAGCTACAGCTGGTAAATTTTTTTTAGCTTACAGTCTTTTATTGGTGACAGAATGGTTTATGAAACCAAAACTTTTGAGAAAAATGGCCAGTTTTGATAAGCCTGTTTTCTCTGATTCTGTACAGAGTTTTTGAGGAGAAGGCTGGGAAAATGAAAGATCCCTCATTACTGTTACAGAGGAGAATTTCTGGAGTGTGGGAGAGCACAGTTCATATCTGCTGCATTAGGCAGTATCAAGCTCCAGTGAATATTGAGTTCTTGATACAGAATAGAGTACTTCTGTGAAGAGGCATGAAATGAGAGAGAGAGTTGCTGACTCTTTTAAAACTTCATGTTTTAAGAATCATACTGCAGTAAACTTGCTGATAATGGGGACACTCAAAATGAGATGGTTTTGTACAGGTTTAAAATCATCACCAAAATAAATATGGATAGGATCTCTTGTACTGGAAAATATAGCTGATGTCTAGTGGATGTGGGGAAGTCATGTGGAAAAATAAGCCCTATCTACCATTTGTTCCAAATTTAAGTACTCCATTTTGGGTTATGTGATTGTTCAGATCTAGGTGGAGTTTACCAGACTGTGAGTTTGTGATCTACTCATATCTTGTCTTCACATCAATGAACAGAATTTGAACTGGAGTATTTGATGTATGGATTTAGTACATTATGACCCTCAGTTAGACCATGGTGCTTAATAACATCAAGGTTGTGGGTTCAATTCCCATATGGGCCATTCACTTAAGAGTTGGACTTGTTGGATCGTTGATAGTCACTTCCAACTCAGAATATTCTGTCATCTGTGGTCTGGAAGTAAATAAGATGCACTTTGTCTGCACTTGGCTGATGTTTGTAAGTGCTATGATTGGCTCTGCTGTCTGCTTGATACTGAACAGTTAGTTGTGAGCTCATAAACAGACACTGAAGTGTGAATATATTTAATTACTATCATTTTATCTGATCTGTTTAACATTTCAAAGCACTAGCACTGTTCTCTCCCAAAGATGGTAAACTAGAGGCACATCCACAACCTGTGTTGTCTTTTATCCCCCATCTTAAAACTGAGGTAAATTTTTTAGCAATGTTTTATTTTTCATGCTAACGGTGAATTCTTCTTCCTTGTAGTAAAGCTGTGATGGATGTATTGGTTGATTTATGCAGCCAGTATCGCTTAAATCCATCTCAACATAGTCTTGAACTAAAGTCTTCAGGAACTCAACAAGTTCTGAGTTACAAGCCAAACACTTTGATAGGAGCGCTGGATGTACAGACAGTACTTCTGAAAGAGAAGATTCCTGAAGAGAAGGCAAAGCGGCCTCTGCCAAGGGTTCCTGAGGTCAGTACTCTAGAGGGCTAAAATGATGCTGTGGAACATCATTCCATTCCTATGATTTCAGTTCTTCCAATCTTTCCATCTTTAAACCAGATGGGAAAGACTTGGCATTGATTGTAACCTGCTTTACTAGCTGAACTAATAATGTTTTGCAGGTAGATTAGTAGAGGCTAGTCTAGACGTTTAGACAAAATGGTTTGTTGCATGTGGTTGGATAGATGGAAATTTGAAGATTAGGGCAATTGAAAATTGCAGTAATGGCTGAAATGGGAGTGGGGTGGTGTTTTGGTGATATTCTGGGCAACATCTTCATTGAAGATATAGGAGAAGATTGATCATTAATAAATGTATTTCACAATACAGTGAAGATTAAGGAGTCACCATTTTCCAAATGTTTCTTATTGTGCTAATAACTATATCTAATTATACTCTCCCACCTTTCAGAGTGGGACTTGTAAACTTTTACATTACATCTGCCTCTGATTCCTTTTCCTTCTTTGTGTGTTCTTGTGGACGTCTCCTTAGTGGGAAGTGAGGTCTGAGATTTTATTCTTCCAAATATTATTTTTTGCAAGGTGGGGTAAGTTTGCCTAGGAATAGTCAAGACAACATGGAAATCCCCAGTGCTTTTCTCATTGTGAAATGGCCTATCTGCCACAGAAGGGGGACTGAGTTTGTGTTTGTTTCTGCAGAAATCTGTGAGGCTGGTGGTGAACTACCTGAAGACACAGAAGGCTGTGGTTCGAGTTAGTCCAGAGGTGCCTCTCCACAGCATCATCCCAGCTATTTGTGAGAAGTGTGAAGTCAGCCAAGAGCACATTGTTCTTCTGCGGGATGGCATAACTGGGGAAGAGCTGGAGCTCACCAAGTCCTTGGAGGAGCTAGGGATAAAGGAGCTGTATGCCTGGGACAGAAAAAAAGGTGAGCCAAGACTCAAAGCAGTTTCTGCAGGGTTATATGATGTGACAACAATATTATGGGCAATTAAAAGCATTCATGCCGCCATTCTTTTGGAGTCCAGCTGAAACAGCAGAGTGAGATCTCAGTCTGAAAAGCAGCATGGGTTTGTTCAGTGAGCTGTGCCCAGAGCAGCAGCCAGGTCAGCAATGTGCCCAGCTGTCCTTGGATGCTCCTGGGCCTTGTGCCAGGCTGGGCTGGACTCTGGCAGGGTGCAGGTTGGCCTAGGGCAGGGCAAAAGGAGGAGCTTTGCTGTGTCCCAGAGCTGCTGTTCGTAGAGGTGCGCATAATACAAGGGGCTTCATCCAGGCAGAGTCTGTCACCTGCCTGTGCTGTGGGCTGGAGAGAAGGAAAGAAGAGACATGCCATAGTCATGGCAGCTGTGAAAGCTGAGAGGCAGAGGCAACAGACCAGGGCTTCTGAGAAACAGACGGGACAGGATCAGAGACAGTTCCTGCAAAGAGCACAGTTCTTGACGGTTCAGTGAGAGGAGCTAAGAGGTATTTGTATTTAAAATTTTGTTCATATATTTACCTATCTTTACTTTCTGTTCTCATAGAAAAAATTGTAATAGCAGCTTTTCAGAGTTGAGTTTTATCAGCCTGATTATGCATTTAAATAACATAATTCTGTGATGTGCTTTAAAATATACCTATTAAAATACACATTGACAAGCGCTACTTCCTTTGAGGTCAGATTGTGATGTTCATTAAAATTGTCCCCTGTAGTTTTTCTCAATCGCTACCACTTCCAGCATGGTAAATATCCTTATTTATTGTTTAGATAACGCCATTCTTGTAGGTGCTGAGCTGTAGGCTTATTTTTTATTTATAAAATTATTTATTTATGTTGACATTCTCTTCTTTCCAACTCTTTGAGAAGTGACAGTTCTACCTCTGTGCGAGTCAAATTTCAGTGAGTTTAGACTTCTAAGTAAACTAAATATCTCCTTTTGAATTGCTGGGATGTTCCAAAAAGAGGCTGGCAACATGTCATAACTCAATTACATGTTTGTTTTTTTAAAGACATGTTTCCTGTAATTAAGCTAACCAGTTTAGAGCAACATATTGAACGTGAGGCGTTTTCAACAGGATTCATTCAACACACTTCAGGGACAGTGTAGAGAGTAATTATCGTAAGCCTTCAGTAAAGTCTTTCCTTTCAAATGAAAGTGGTGGTATGTATGCTGGTACAGTGTTGGAAAGTGTTGGTTTTAGCCTATACAGTCAAAATCAAGACTTTACTACAGAGCTGGGATTATAGCAGCAAATTATCACAGAATCACAGAATATATTGAGTTGAAAGAACCCACAAAGATCATAATGGGCTGCTCTCTACATCAGCTTTTATTTTTTATATTCTATTCTTTTTTAAACTTTTGATATTCCTGTCCTTTCATTATGATAAAATTCCCCTGATCCTAAGTGAATCTTTTGGGCTTTCCTCTTACCACCATGGTGTCTGAAAAAAACAGTAAATGCACGTAAAATTTACAAGAATTTTTCCTTTGTTTCAGCACATTTCTTCTTCAATGTTCTCATTTGTAATATCCAAGAGGAATAAACCCATTGGTTTCAGTAGCAGTTGTTCTGTGACTTGTGCATTGAGTGGGTATCTAGCCTGTTTACTTAACAGAAAATAGGTTTTTAAAACATATTCTGACTAACAAGTAAGGTATCACAGGTGCTGAAATCCATAGGCTGTGCTTGTAAGAGCAGATTCTTACTCAGTCTTCCCTTCCCTGAAACAGAAAACACCAAGAGCTGAAGGATTACTAAAAGAGAAGCTCTGCTGCCACCTGCTTACTAAATTCTATTTAGCAGTTGAAGCAGCTTCTTGACTGAATCAGGAATTAACACAAATGCAGCTAAACTGCTTCAGTAGCAGCTCTGCGTATGTGTTGTCGGCCAGCATTCTTTTCTGTAATGCTTAAGAAAAAGGGTGCTAGGACTAATTAATGAATATTGTGCTTTACAGGGCTATATTAGAACTTTAATGTGTTTTCTCTTATCCTTTCATTGCCTGACTTTTCCAGTTCCTCCATCAAAAACTCAGTCTGAGCCTTCTCTGAACTATAGAGGTACTGTACAATGCTGCTGAGGGGAAGCTTCACTCTGTGTTTAACTTTTTCACTTCACTCTGTGTTTAATGTGGGTTTTCTAGGTAGATCTTTAAGAATGTGAAATGGCATAGAGAAACAAGCTATTTTTATCTATTTTGTCTTTCCAAAATGTTGCTTACATGTCTTGTGCTTCTGCTAATAATAAGCACATTCTGTGTGTACTGTCTCTTCAGCAATAGCCATTAGAACACCAGCAAGTAAAAAACTTGCAGCAAAGCATTTTAATATCAAATGTACACATAGACATTGTCTAACTGAATAGATACTGACTTCTGAATTGGTACAGTAGTTGGGCTTGAATTACATTATATTGGTACTTCTGCTTCCAGTCAAGTAGAAAATGTGTGTATTTAGTATGTCCTTTTCCCTACTGAGTCTGTTTTAATACAATGCTTTAATTATCCTCAAGAAAGGTACGGTTGATTTCTAATGAGCTTTACTTCTTTGCTAGTAGACACAACATAAGCACAGTAAAACTGGATAACTTATTTAAATTTTTATGAAGAAAGTCCACCTCCAGTAGGTGTCAGCCATTGAGCAAATCTTAGCTCATGGCCTCTTGGCCTCACTAATGGCAGCACTATTCCCCCTAATCGTCTGTCATTACTTGCTGTGGCTTCCTCTTACATGGAGATCAATGCTAGATGAAATATCTGCTCTATTTATTTAAGAGAAAGTTATACAGATTAATAAAGTATAATTATTTTGATATTATATGCATGACTTCAGTCCTAATTTAATTGGATTACACAGTGCTCAATGACCGTGTTGGTGATCAGCTGCTACGTTAGCCTTTCCACTGCATTGTTTGTACTTGAAGACTATGTAGTTGTAGTTGAAGACTATGCAAGTAAATGAATCATAATCCATACCTAGACACAGCCCAGCCCCAAGCATAAACCAGCATGGCTAGTGCTTATTATTTAAGAAAATCATTAACTCATTACTGTATTCTTTGCAGTGCAGTTGTAGCCTTTCTTAAGGATAGTTTCTCCTTGTTGTCCATTGTGTTCATTGTTTATGTTTAACACCTCCTGACACTTGGGATTGTTTATATGCAAAAGTGATCTGTGTGAAAATCACTTTGATTTTATGCAAATAAGTTTACAAAAGTTCTGGGATGAGGTTTTTTTCAGTAAAACTTTATTTTGTGTCAACAAGTAAGTCATTTTAAATTGAGTTTTAATTGTTATTAAGCAAATATTTACAAGAGAAAGTGGGGTTTTATTTCCCTGTGAACTAAAATTTTGAATACTAGTGGAATAATCTGATGTGATTGGAATCAGGAGGAAAGATTTATGCAGAGTACATTTTAAAAAGTTAGACGGCTTCATCATCTGTGTATTAAATGGGCAATGTTTTTTCTGTGTTGTGTGAGTGTGTCATTTTGCTCATCCAGCTTGTGGATGAGAAACTCAAGGGGGGAATTGTAGGGATACTAAATGGTATGAGAGCTCATACAAATTCTTGAGCAGGTTCAAGGAAGACATAAATGAGTTCTTACAGCCTGAAATACCTATAAAAATCCCCTCTTTCCCACCTAAAGTAAAAGCACCAAGATAAGAAGGATGACCACAACCAGCTAATTCAAATTCTATAGAGTGCCTTGTTTCCAAGAGGAGGGTCTTTTTCTTCTCCTTGGAAACAGGGGGAAGAGCTTTATCCAAATTACACATTTAGAATCTCTTGTTTAAGTTCACAGTATTAAGTCAGACCTATGAATTTTTAAAGATACTCACCAGTATATCTTTTTTTTTAATGAATTGTTAAAGGTAGTCACCAGTATATATTTTTCTAGGTGTTTGGGGATTTTTTAGTATTATGGTACTCTGAGATTTAAGTAATACATCCAACAAGCATTTCTGAAGTTGTAAGCAATTTGCTCATGTTTGCCTTTTAATAAGGGTTACTGGATTGTGACTGAAAACCTAGTGCACTATATTAAATTATTCCATTAGGTTTTGGAATATACTCAGAACACATGAAAGTTTGATGACAAAGTAAGTGCAAAACCTGGCTTTTACTTAGATAATCCAGTCCATAACATCTTCAACTCATAAAAATGCAGCATTAGCCCAGGACATTTTAAAGTACTCATTTTGTGAATCTTTATTTCAAAAAGATAACAACTATTCCATTAAAATTCTTTCAGAACCAAATCGAAAGGCTTCAGTAAGCAGTGATGCAATAGAGAAAGAAAAGACAAGACTTTTGGGATTGTTTAATGCTGATAGAAGAAGCAGCCAGGTAAGTGTCCAGCAGTGTACTGCTCATTTTCTTTCCAGACCTGTTATGTCTGTAGGTGGTGGCATTTGTTTGCCCTGCTTTCCTTTTCCTTCCAGAGATTAATTGTTAACAGGGGCATAAACTATATGGTGCAGCCTGATGGAGATATCACCTGCCTATTGAAGGAGTCAAGCATGTTGACCATTTACTTTCTTCTATTTTTTTTTCCAATGTTGTGGGTTCAGTAGGTGTTAAAGAAGGGCACTAGTTTCAAGCAGCCTGTGTCTACTTATTAGTAGTACTCACATTATAAAATGCATTTATGAAAGGACTGATGTAATACAGAACAATTTAATTACCAAGTAGATGTGTCCTATGTCCTCTTCTGTGCATGGGTGATGATCTCTTTTAGAGCATTCAGACCTCTCGGAAGCTCTGTGCAGTCACTCCATTGCCTTCTCCAAGTCTTTAAAGATGATGAATCAGGTGTAGAAGAAATAACTTCCAATACTGAACTGAAGGATCACTGTCTGCTGGGGTACATGTTAGCCATTTTAAACTTTGTATTCTTGAACTGAAAAATTTAGGAAAGCAATTTTGTATTAAATGATTCCGTTGAGATGCATTTATGAAGAATATTTCATGTACCACAGGGATGAAATACAGAAGAACTTTCTGACTTAACATAGAAAAAATAGTGGGCTTGTAACTTCATACTTTTTGCATTCTTTACTAAAAATATTGGTGTTAAATGATTTTGGACATAAAGTGTTTAATGCTCTAGGATGTCAGAGGAAAAAGGGAGCTTTCTTTTCTCTAGTTTAAACCCTCTAAGGCTTTTGGAGTGGAATTACAAAATGTGTATCTGATTAAGTGGCAGAAAGAAACATTTGCTTGTTAATGGACTGGTGTTTTACTTATCCAGTCATCTCAGTCACATTTGCAGAACTGTGACGGCTTTTCAAAATCTCTCACAATTGTCTGCCTTTTTATTCATGATTAAATTTGTGGTGCTTTTGCTAGGGAATAGAATCCTTTATGGACATTTTGAATTACTTATTTCTGTCATAGATACTAAATTATTCTTCATGTCTTATTAGGGACACATGGGAACTATTTTATGAGATAAGAAGTCGGTCACTTTCAGAGTGTTTTTCCACTGTAAGAAATACTTCCTGTATAGAAGGGAAAAAATATAACTAGAGACATAATACTGTATCTGCTCAGAATCAAGTAAACAAGAGATCTCAGCCTGAGCCTCTAGAGCACGCTGTGGGGCTGCAATTCCTCTGGAGGAAACAAACACATTACAGCATGCAGTTTCTGCATCGTACTTTGTCCTCTCATTCCATTTCACTGAAATTGGGTGTGAAATCTGTGTCCTGGCAGTTCTAACTCCTGAAGCAGATCAGTTTTAACTTTTAAAGTATTAATGCTCACAGTCTTAGCAAAGTTGCTATGAAATATCCTAATTCAATGGTTACTGCAATGGATTTCTCACAGCCGAGTTGGAAAGCTGTTCAAAGATTGCAAGCTCCTCTCTTTTCTTCTGTTCTCTTTCTCTTGCTTATGAAAGCAAAGGAGGTGATACTCTGAGTTTTTCAAAATAGTGAATTTGAAAAAATGCGAAGGAAATTGTGGGTGAATTAAATTCAAAATTCTATTTGACCTGGAAAAAAGTAGGAGCTGCACAAATTAGTATGAGAAACAGCTTCTAAATCTGAGGAAATGTTCTTTCTTGCTGGTAGTTCTGACAAGTCAATTGATTTTTCTTGGTCATTTCTTTATTGGACACTTACTTTCAAATGACAGTTACTCTGTAGGAAAAGAAACTAAGTCAGTAATTTTGTTTCGTTGAGCAAGAAAGTCACTGTTGCCTTCACAAACCTCTGGGAATTTAAAACGTGATAGATGGAAGAATTACTGAAAACTGAAGAATGACACAGCACACAGGAGCAATCAGGTGTTAATTTAGACATAATATATCTGATTTTCTATTCTGAAAGCTTTCTAACCAAAACAGCAGGGAAACTGCTGAACAGACTTAGCAGGATGAGGACAAACTAATAAAACTCTTTTAATGAAAATTTTGGTAGGTTTATGAAGGGACTATGATGGGTTGCCTTGTGATTTCAGGGACCTGGAATCAAAAGCCCAGGGTACCTAAACTCTGCTCTTTATGGGTTTTTTACATTACTCTCCCACAAGGCTTAAGTTGGTTCTGTGTATATTTTGTTTGTTTGCATTATGATTTGCAGTGGTGAGGTGTGTGTATGTAATGCATATTAGAAATATTTGACAGGAAGATTTGTTCAAAGTTCTGCACAGCAGTAGGACTGCAGACTTGCAGGCATTTGCAAGGGGAAGGCGATTTCTTTTGCAAGGGAAGAAGAGTGTTAGCCTGTGTTGCAAACTGTCCTGGATCAGATGTCACTGCACACTACAGGCCTATGCTCAGATTTCCATGCCCATGCACATGCTTTCTTTCTCAACTGGCTCACTGAGAGCAGTAATTGTGGTATGACAATACACCAGACCTAACTTTTCTAAAAAAAACCTTTCCATTATATTGAAAACACTGTGACATAGAATGAAAGGAAAGTCCTACTCTCATGGCTGGTACAAATTTGTTAAAAGTATTTCTTTGGTTAACTTTGTACTGGCAGGCTTAGTGCCAGATCAGGTATCATCTTGTTCTCTTCCATTCTAATTTTATGCTGGATCAGTTACCCTCTGTTCTCCTGCAGCTGGCATAAAAAGCATATAGGTGGCATGAACTCCATTTCTTTTCTGTGTTAAATGTAGTCGTTTGCCTGAGGCTAAATCCAGATAAAATTGGCATTGCTAAACAATCAGTAGAGCAGAGGTGCTATGTAGACAATCATGGGATCTATGCTTATGTAAGGTGCATGCTAGCACACAGAAACAGTTCCTTCATAGGGAAATGGCAAGGAAGGAGCTCCCTGCTTGTTCCATTGTGTCTGTGGGTACAGCAGAGACTAGCAGTCTGGTCCCTGATATTACAGGAATTAGTTACTCCCTATTTTTATAATTGCCTAAGAATTTTGTCTTTGTAGTCCTAAATATTTTTCCTGATGGCTTTCTTAGCTCCTTGCCTACATCAGGGAATTCTGCAGGCTACTTCAGAGTTTCTCAGCAATCAGGTCCAGCACTACTGAGACAGTTTGTCTTGGTTCAGTGATGAGGTTTGGTATTTTGCTCTGGCCTGTTTTTGCAGTTTTGTTTCCTTTGCTGCTGCTGTGTAGGACACTTGTTTGTGTTGCAGACAGAAGAATACTTGAGGATGAACAGAGATTGTGGTGAGGAGGATGTTTTTAGTTCTGCATCTACAAGTGAAGGAAGCTTGGATGTAAGTACTAACACAGCTTGTAGATGCTATTGCATTCTTATTAGCTCCTGCAGTTTGAATTAACCAGAAACCACTGCTGTTCCTGATGCATAGCCAAGTAGAAGTAGAAATAGCTTAAGCTTTAGCAGGCTTCGTTACGTGAGTGCACAGTTTGCATAACTTATTGAAGTTAAACTGTAATGCATTGTCTTCAAATAAAACTTGCTAGCTTCACTATGAATAAAGTTTCATTCAGTGTTAAATTCCAAGCAGTTGCAAGAAAGAAGAACATGGGTGTTGTGACATCAGTGACAGTCCTGTGTGATGCAAGAGAATTTTTGCCTTACCAACGGTATTTAAAATGGACTTTTCTTATAAAACTCCACCTTTCCTTTTCATCCCTGTATCTGACTTCTGCAGCATGGCAGCATTCTGTTTGTTTCATAAGGAGCTCGGGGGTGAAGAGCAAACACTGGAAAAAAACAAATAGGATTTTTGTTAATTATGTCAGTAGGGTTTGGGGTACTAAAACCCTGTGAACCACATTTAGAAACATTGAGTGATTGACAGCGTACCAATTTATGAGGATCCAAATAGGAAGGTATCAGATTAGGAAGTGTGAATCCTAAATATTTTCTCAGATGGTTTTGGTGGTATAGTAATTATAATAAATGGCACATCTTTTTATTACTTTTTTAAATTATTTGACTTTTTGTTATCATATTTTCAAAACCTAGAGAAGACTGATGATGTGATAGGAGTTTGAAATGTGAGGTTCAGCTCTGAATCCCCTTTTCATAAATAGATCTTTGTAAAAGGAGTGTAGATCTGCAAAATATAAAACTCAGTAGCCACAGGGGATGACAGAGAATTGTAGAAAAAATGAAGGAGTAAGAGAACAAATCCCAGATTAAGAATAATATGAGAGGAGTACAAAAGGAGAAATAGATAGGAAATTGATTTGCTATGAGTGTAAAAACACCAAACTGAAAATCTGTGAAGACTTCAAAAGAAAAGATTACTGAAATGGAAAACCTGCTTGTAATACTAAAAATTTGGGCAACACTATAAAGATGAATAGATTAATAGGCCTTTGTTACTGAAGGAAACTCCTAGAAGAGGGTGATCATGAGTAATTGAAATAGACTAAGTAAAAGCATAGAAAAAGCATCACAAACACTGCCAAAATAAAATAATTTTGTGGTTTGTATTCACTGCCATTATAAATTAATCTCAATACTTTGATACCCAAGTACTAGAAAAGAGCGAGGAGAAAGAGTAGGAATTACAAGTAAGAATATGATGATAAAGGTGTGTGGTGCTTTCCCCAGAAGAGAGACATCACCTTACTTTTCTTGGAAATTTTATAGGGAAAATTGCAAATTTTTTTTCCTCCTCTTACATTGATGAAAAAAGATTTCAAAACCATTTTGAACATGTAAATGTCTTCTAAAGGTGGCAGTTTATAGGGAGGAAAGGGCTCTTGAAGAGGCAAAAAGGTTTTCTTTTCATTCAGTTAAATGAGCATGTCAGGGATTTAAATTTTTCCCACTTTCTTCATAAGAGGAATTAATCTTGAAGAACAGTGTAGCCCTTGTTCAATGTTTGTCTTTCACTTCTGGTTTGACACCTGTGTTTGTATGAGCACCAATCCTGCTAATACATGAGCACATGAAGAAATATGTTGACCTTGTTGCATTGAATTTGGCAGTATTCTGTTCAAGCCTGTAGAAGGTGTTTTAAATAAGTCTAACAGATTCACTCAGCAGCACAGAAATTCCATCTTTTCAAGAGGCTAGATGCGCTTCAAGAAAAAGTTCAACAGTTGTGATTCCTTAGGAGAAAAATTTAAAAATGTTGCAAACTTGATACAGATAGTTGCCATAGATAACTTTTATTAAGATAAATTCAAATGGAAATACCAGCAAAACACTACATAATTTTAAAAGTTTAGCTTAGCAATTCCTTATGGACTAGATTTGATTTCCTCAATCATTCTGAGTAATTTATTATTCTGTTTGTTCAAAAGATACCTCGTTTACCTCAGTGGAACTAAGTATCGCAGTTATAACTAAGTGATATCTTACATGGGCATACATGTGAAATATATAGTTAGAGATTATTATATAGAAGTTTCATTGCTGAGATAGGATTGTGGGCAAAATGTCATCCAGTAGAGGATTCCTCTTTTGTGGGTACCTTGGGTCTGCTCTCTAGTACTGTTTTGGGTCATCTTGAAAGTATTTTGGTTTTGCTGTGTGGGAACCAAAGGCAGTTTCAGTTTTATTTCTGAAAGAAAAATATCTTGCCATAGCTTTTGGTACAGTACCAGGAATTACATTGACTGGATCAAGAAAATTTTTCTTGCCTATAGAGAAATAGTTAATTTGTGAAGTACTACCAAGGTAAAGGCATGAATTTTCATATGCCCAGTTTAAATCCTTTTCTCACTATTATGTGGTTGGGGTACCTACCATACTGAATTGTAGAAAAGAAAATTTAATGATTCTATTCTGGAGTTGATTGATTTGGAGTTGATTTGCTTCTTTGTTTAAACTGGGCAATATGAAGAAATGGAATAAAAGTATAAGAAATAATAGATGCTTAGTTGTTTATTCAAGCACAAGTTATATTCCTTTTTTAATCACCAAACCATTCTCAGTGGCATATTTATCTAATTATTATTTGAATTATTAATGACTCTAAAAATACTTCCAGTTGTTGATGAAGAAGCAAATTTTCAAAGTCAAGATGGCAAAGTCAACATTTATGCTTGAGGTGAAGGGACACTTTTTTACAGTATCAGCAAAAGTAAAGGTGAAAAGAATTTGATATCCTAGAGAGGGAGTAAAGAAATGTACAAAATTTTGTCCATGAAAATTCTCAAAGTGCAGCAGTTCATTACACCACACACCAGTGCAGGACACAAAATCCAACGGTGTATTGTAAATGAAGCAGAAATCCTTTCCCTTAATCTGGGAAGAAAAACAAACCAGTTTTGTGCTAAGCAGATCAGTTTTCTATCCAGGCTAACTTTTCACAACACAAATGCTATTGAAATACACAACATACAGGTAACGCAGTTGGAAGTTGCAGCACAGGTAAGTGTATGCAGCTTTGCCTGTGCCGAAGGCAGACTGTCAGAGCTCGAGTTCAGAGCAGCGGGAAAAAAAAAGGAACTTGAGTTCTCTCTGCCGCTTGGTGTCACTGTCCTCATATAAACAGTTGATCAAGATAAAGCACGGTATTGGAACACGGTACTAAAATTAGCCGGTTTTATTTTTGGGGCCTTCGTGTTTTCATAAATCAAGAGTGAAAAAACACGTCCCAAGTGCTGAACGATGTGTAGCTCTGATGTGGACTTTGTTTATGTAATATATCGGCTTGGGAACAAATGTTTAGAAGTACAGCCAGGAACACTTATCTGAGGTTTTGAAACTTCAGCACAAAGTCTTATCACACGGGGTTTCTCTAGTTCAAACAGGGCTGCAGCAGTGCAATGTTGGAGGATCTTCATGAGCACTTCATCAGCCCCATTTTAAAAATAACTAGTTTTCAGTGTATTTCAGAATGTAAGTTTTACCCATTATAGAATCAATTAATTAAATGAAGCAAATAGTCCGGTAGTTCTCTGCTTGATGAGTCTGTCATGCGATGATTATATAAGTTCATATGCAAAACTACAAGAGGAAAAGAAACATGTAATTTAAAATACCAAAGTTATCAGATATTTTGAAGATATGTGGGGGGAATTTTGGTTTGTTTTTATTTCATAAAACAAATATACCTGAATAATTGCAAGATTGTTCTCCAGAAAGTTCTGTTCTGTTCTCCAGAAGAAAATCATCAAGAATTTTGCTGCATTAATAATCCTGTCAATCACTTCTTTAAGTGGTAGCAGCAACTCTTTTCCATATAAGGGCTTTAAAAATATTTATGATTTACCTTTTCAGAGCCGTGTACTCTAGCTGTAACTTCTATGCCCTCTTTGATGGCAGGAGTTACACCATTCATGGTACACTTTGTCAGTTCAGAATGGGTGAAAAGAAGAATCAAATACAGTTAAGTGAATGTCATTTCTCTTCAACCATGTCAGGTCCCAGGTGATCAGGTAATATCTTTTCTGTCAGGGATTTCATGTCACACAGGCAGGTACTGTTCAGGGCAATAGGAATGAGAATACTGGCCATGTCATCTAGGTGGAAGTTAACAGCCATCCTCTTGTAATATTTCCTTGTGTTTGGCAATCACCTTTGCTTTAAATTCCTGGTTTCATGTTCTCCCTTCTTGGTCTCCTGACGACACTTAAGAGTGGGTTTATTTCTTGTTAGTAGGGACAAATCCTGGGATACTTATGTTGCATTTTGTAGAGTTAAAGCTGTCTTTGCTCTGTCCAAGATATAGGTTGTGATCTGCCCTTGAAGCAATGTTTGCTAGTGTAATTTTGTTTGCAAAATATGAAACTCAACAAACTGAGTATGGAAAGTTGTCTAAATGCTGCAGCAGTCAGGGCTGTTAGCCCCAGTCTTTTGTTAAAGGGTGCCTGTAAGCTGGTAGGTAGATGCCAGAGGCTGACACTAGGGAAGATACAGTTATAAATATTTTCATTTGTGCAGCTGTTGACATGATTAGAAGCAAAAGAGATCTAATAAATACCGTATATCTCAGCATAAGGTTCACCATCACAGTAGAGTTAGTTTTATTTTGATAACCTGTGATACACTGTGGGGTAAAAAAAAGAAAAACTCATTACTGTTAACTTGCCTTGGTAAGAAAAAAGGTTTACCCAAGGCTTAAGCTGGCATTGAGAGAATTTCAATAGTAAGGATGCCAATGACCAACTTGAGTTCTCCTTATCTACTGATGGATAGGAAGCAATATGCGTTATATATAGTAATAGAAATTAAACTTGAATACAAGAGGGAGAAAAATTTGCATGGAAATTTCACTGGGAGCACGCGATTAAAATTACTTGAAATCCTTATCATCCCCTAACCTACAAAACATGCAAAAATGCCTAGAGGATGAGCTACATGTACTTTATTCTGTCTCAGAGCAGAGTTATAGATTAGGCAGATCGTGAAGGTGCCTTTCAGCCAGGCTATGGCTGCTGGAGAGATGCAGATGTACCCACCTTCTTTTGTGGTGTGCACTCACAGGATATTAACTGTCTTCACTCCTGTGAATCATAGATGGTTTTGCATATTATAGGATCTTTAGGTTTTTCTTACAGTATGTGATAGCAGAAGTCAAGACCTTGAAACAGTGGCTGCCTGCCACCACCACGCTTCAAGTTTTTCCTCCACAATGTGGTGTTACTAGACATCTTCAAAGAAAAGGTCCTTGGAGTTAGTGTAAAAAAAGTCATCTCAGAACCAGCCAAACTACTCTGGCTAAAAAAAATTAAAAAAAAAAAATAGCCCGAGGCAGACACCTGGAATGGAAAGTCTCAGATCCATGGCTAAAGCATGGTGAAGTTACAAGCTATTAAAAACAGTATCTGGTGAAGAGACATGTCAGCTGAGCCCTGTTCTGTCTGTGCTGCTCAGCTGGTATTTGCCAACTTCATGCATTCAAAAATCACTTGTCAGCTCTTGTCCTCACCACACAAAAGTGGCTTAAGATAATGAGATTTGAAAAGAAATCATTAAGGGTGGACTTCCCTCCATTTGACTTCTGAGTGTTAAGTTTGTAGAAGTTGGATTTAAACTTCTTTTTGTGACCATGAAGGTTTTTTATTTTTTAAATAAAATATTATGAGGTAGTCAGTGGTTACCAGAACCTGTGTGTTTATTTCAAAATGCGTGGTTCAGAGTTAAATCATCACAACTCTTGATGTTCATGTTGCTGCTTTTACAAAGATAGGTCATAATCTTCAGGTCCTGCAGTGGTTTTAGCTGGAGATTTTGAAGGAAATATTGTCAAGAAGCATTCTGATATGAACACAGAGAAATGGATTAAGTCAAATCAAAAGGACTTGAGTAGTGTTATATCTACAAAAGGAATTGGCAACAACTATGCCTGGCAGTGCCTGTTTTAAATACCTGACAGTGTGGGTGTCTGGACTCTGAATCTCAGCAGCTGAGAGTCAGATTTCCCAAGTTTTGAATCCACTAAAATCTTCACAGCAAGAGTTGCTTGTTAAACTCTGCCCATCTGTGTCTGTTACCTGCCTCTGCTCAAGATTCAAATCTCAAATCAGCTGTTAGATTCAGGTATTTAAAGCTTTTACTCTAGAGCATTACCACCTACCACTGTTTTCCAAAATGTTGAGTGACCTAAGTTCTCTTTTTTGCCTTTAAAGATATCAGCACCAGGGAATTATTTCCTCCTTTGCAAAAAAGAAAACCAAACTGTTGCTGGGCTGGAGACTGCCTGGAACAAAGCTATGAGGTATTCTTGATGTGGGAAGCATCCTTTTGTAAAAACACCCAAATATTCAGTGACTCAGAGAGCAAGAGCAAGCTTAACTATTCAGACCAGTAATGAACCAACTTAAGTGCAGTGGCAGCTCTGGCTTCCAGTGCCAGAGATGTTTTTCTGTGTTTTATGCTAAGCAGGTGTTACATCCAGCAAGTAAGTAGTCACTAAAGCTAGAACTGGAGGAGCCAAGTGGCTTCCTGCCCAGATGAATGCCCTAATCTCAGTCTCTTTTTAGCTAAACTCATGTTCATGTCCTTAAGCAGAGAGTAGTTTTGCTCTCCTCACAAGAGGGGAAAGTTTGTAATTTCTCACCTAAACAATGGTTTTGGACCTGGATTTACCATACTCTTACTGAATCATCAAACTTGTGGCAGGGGTTTGGAGTCAAGAGGTAAATACCATTGCTGCCTTTTCAGGCAGTTTCATTTTTGTGAAGCCCAGTTGATTAGGTGTGCTTTAAACATATCTATTGGATCAGGCCCCTTGGCTGACAAAGAAGGAGATTTGTACATTTTATGGATCCTGTTGGAATTTAGGCAGGAGGTTAGAAGCATGGTTTCTCCACACTTTATATGCTCAGCATGCCCAGAAGCAGAATTCAGGCACCAAAATGGAAGCGAGCACATCAGAGGGATATGTGTCAGGCTTATTGATGGGAAAGCACAAACCATTGTGATTTAGGGAGGCATAATCTAACAGGAGCATGCTAAGTTAGGCTTGTGTGTGGCAATTCCAGACCTGGGCTGTATGGCATCATTCTCTGCACAGTGATGTACCCAGCCAGTCTGGTGTAAGTTGGCTCAGATATCTCCCTGGGATGTTTAATTAAGACCTGGTGACACACCCTTAACCACCCAAATCCTTTTATGTCTGATTCATCTTTTGTTACTGATTTCACTGAAAAGTTCTGAAGTTAACTCACTGAAAAAAAAAAAAAATGGTAGAATAAAGCAGCAGCTAATAAGACCAATGGCTTTTAATTTGCATTAATAAAAGCACATTAAATAATACCCAAAGACAAACTCAAAATTCCACTTGAGATTTTTCTAGTGACATGTCAACCACTCAGGCTTTGCTTTCTTGGTAATTAATATTACCAGAACCCCTTAATAGTCTGTAATAGCCTTGTAATTCACATTTGGTCATAACACATTCAGCATATTGTTCTTAGTGGCAAGCATGCAGTGGTCTGGAAAATACCACCTTTAAACAAAAGTTTATACCAGGATCAGGCTTTTCACAATTGGAATTTCTTGTCAGGCTTTTCAGTGGTAACTACTGTAGTGAAAGGATTTGTGTGTGTTTATGCCAGTGCCCTTTACTAGATGAAATCAGAAACAACTAATATTATGTCATTGATTCCATATTTCTAATATACAATGAAAATTTTTTTAGGCAGTAAAACCTGTTTTGTAGTGGCATAATCTGAATCCCATGTAACCATAGATTCATTATATTAGTCTAAAATATCCTATTAGCATATGTAGATTTTAGATACAGCAAAAATTTTCAGCGCCAGTTAAGGTATAATTTCTTTTCTTTTGCAAACAATTTCTGAGGCATGAGCGCTAATAGGATTTGGTTTCTTTCCAGCCTTTTCTGTGGACAGTAAAGACTCGATTTCATTAAAAGTAGTGGCATACAATAACATTTCTTTTAATTAGATGATCTCATGATTTCCACACATATTTGTTCTGTGCATTATTGTTAGTTGGCAAAACTGAGCTGCTTGGTAGCGTGTGAAACCATATGTCTCAATAACATCTCATGGCAGGTAAGGGAGGATTTGCAAAACACTTGCTGACAGGACACAATGCATTTTACTTTGATGGGGAAGTTTTCCTAAGTCAACTTTATGGCTTAGTTCTCTCATGCAAAGTCAGACCTACATAAGACTTAGTGGCTCTTACAGGTCTTCCTTTAACTCAGAGTTGTCTGTATGAAGCAAAGACTGTGAAGCACTGAATGTGCTTCTCTGTGTGCTTTGCACTTGTTCATCACTACAAAAAGAGATCATCTAACACCTGTAGCCTGTCTTGTATTCTTTCTTCTTTTCTTCCTTTTTTTAATAGACAACTGTTGCATTAGGTTTTTTAAGTCTTTTACATGCAGTTGCAATGCTGTTCCTCCCCTTGGAGCTTAGCAGAAAGGACTACAAATAATTTCAGCCATTGAAATGTTTTAAGAATATAATACTTCATTTGAATTCTAAGAAACATATTGGGATGAGAACTGAAGCAGAGGGAGTGTGGCAAATAGTGATCAATCTTTTTAAAGGCATTTCAACATTATGAAGTAGTCAGTTCATCTTTCTTGAATATTTTTTTCAATGTCATTTGCACTTTTAAGCAGATTTAAAAACACTTGGGCAAACTAAGGAAAATATTTCTGATTTTGTAGGTGGTCAGCTGGAAGGGCAGAAGAGAAAGAAGATCAAGGCAGGTAGCAAGACGTAGCCCTACAGAAGTCTTAAATAGGAAATTAGCTGTAGGCATTGGCCCCACTGGCCTTTTCAGTGCCATCCCAAGCATCTGTTGAGGTGTTTTGCTGGTTCAGAATCTCAGTGACCTGCTGTGAGCCAGGTGTGACCAGTGTGTAGGTTATAAATTGTGTAGGTAGTCTCTGAAGTACACTGACACATTGAGATGGAGAGATTGGCAGTAGTTTTATTGTTAGTGTGAAATTCCCCACACCCCCCTTCTCTGATGGCAGCATTTTTTTCTTTCCATCCCAGCAAATGCTCAGATATCATCTTGACTTCAGTCTCCCCCGGTTTCAGTACAGAGATGGTGTGATTTCATTGACTCTAAATGGAGCTTGTTCTGATTTACAGCTGTTTGCACAGGACAAGAGTCAGGCCAGTAAAGTGCACTGTGGAGGTTTGCCTTGTAAAAACCTAATGGCAATGGATTTGACAGAAGGGGGGAGGGAAGAAGAAACATTTAAGACTATTTATTAATCAAGAATTCCAGCAGGGAGGCTTTTCTTGCTTGATTCTGGCAAATGTACAGATGAGAGATATTGTGCAGAGGCTGTTTCTGCACAAGCAGAGAAAGCCCTTCAGATGTAAACATTTGAGCAGCTGGCATGGGAGATTAGTGCACCAGCAGTGGGAGGGGGATAATAGTGGATAGTGGTGCTGTCTACATTTAACAAATGTTAAACAAGGTCCTTGTTCTAGTTTAAGGGCTACAGGTCAGAAAGACGATATCAACTAAAAATACTGGCAGTTGTACAAGTCAGACGAAGTTGTTAACTAGTACTTAATTAAAAGCAACTTGCCTATCCAAAGTTCTGATACCTTCTTCCCCCCTCATCCCAAAGTGGGGGGGGAAAAGGGAGCTGGGAAAATATATCCTATGCAACTTCTTTGAGTTAGGAAGAAAAAAACCACTTTATCCTCTGTCTATGAAAAGGCAATACTTTGGGACTTCTTAATGATTTTTGTTTTGATTGTGAACTTAATGGATTGTTCTACTTTTAATTTCCTGTGGCTGAAAATTACATCAAAGAAAGAATCATGCTAAGGGTGGAAGTAGAGGTCTTTTAGCTTTTTAGGCATGTTCATATGTTGTTCAATATGTATTTTGGTTTTTTAAACCCCTGCCAATTTTTTAGAGAACTAATTATATATCAGTGTAAGGTATGTGATCATGCATTAGGTTCTCTGGATTTTGGTTTTCAATCTGTTTTGATCACGCTTAAAAAAAAAATCCTTGCTATTTGTTGGGATCCAGTTCATATGTGTTTTGTTGAAGGTCCTTTACTTTCTTCATTTCTTTAACAGAAGAGTTTGAAGTATGGCTATATGGAGCCAAATTTTATGTGTAAAAAATCAGAGCTATGCTTTCTTACCTGGCATTGTTATGATTTTCATTGAGCTTGAAAGTATACTGAAGAAAAAGATTTTCTGGAGAAATGACAGTGGCAGCATAATTTAGAGTATTACTACTTTCTTTTGGCATCATACAGTTATATTGACCTTGGGAGACTCAATGCAGAACTCACTAGAGCCAATAGAAAAATTCCTGCTGGTTTTAACTGGCTTTGGACTATGTCCTTTATGAGTTGCTAGTCATTATCTACACTAGTCCATTTTAGAATCATTCCTTCTTGTCCTACTTCAGGTTTGCAGAAGTCTTCTGACACTTTCACTGTAATCTCTTAAAATGTAAGACCTTCATTGCTTTTTGATGGACAGGTGGCGCAGATAAACCCCTTGAAGTTGCTTAATTTATAGAGAGTTTTCTCACTGGGGAAGGAGAAAACCCCAAAGTAAACATGTTAAGTCTTGTAGAAGATGAATTGCAAACAGTGGCAAAGGAAGGGAGTGGCTTTCACCAACCAATAATTTGTTGCAAAAGCAGGTTTTTCTTTGTTATCTGAAGCAGTGCGTACCCACAAGTGAATTCCCAGCACTGGTTGCCCTATTTAGGCTGTAGTTGTGCCAGCTGAGGTCCAAGTGTCGGTATATGTTGTATCTATTTCCATGAGTTTTTAACTTCTGTAGTTAGTCAGTTAAATTTGGGACTGTGCTTGAAAAGTTTCTGCCAAAACTGAACGGTGGAGAGTTCCCTCCAGTGAACTGTAGTACACCATTCTGTGAAAATACATAGATTGGAGAGGTGTGATTTTTTTAGTACTTCACACTAAATTCACAAAGAAACAAGGCTATACGCAGTAGGAAAATTACTTTCTTGGGAACAATAAACATTGACAAGTCAAGCTCTGGTTTCCTAAGGACATATCACTCCTTTTTTTTTTTTTTTCTTGACTTGGAGAAACCTTGCAGGCTTGCAAAGGAAGATAAAATTATGATTTTTTATATATGTAAACACAAAGTGGGAAAAGAGTGAAGTAGCCTGGTCTCCAACACATCTGTACTTCCATTCCCTTTGTAGTATTATCCTATAATATCGCTTCACATTTATTTAGAAGATGGAGTGGTCTAGACAAAGTTAGAGTTGCAAGAATAGCAAAAAATGCTCACAATAGGAAAAGACTTAAAGACCAATGGTATTAAAATAGTGTTCAAGCATTACTTTAAAGCAAATTCAAAGGGAGGGTCTTCTTCTTTATTCTTAGCCTGTTCCTCTGAACCAAATTAATGAATTTGCATGATTTTTGCCAGCATGATCAGGGTACTGATTTTTCTCTGAAGAGGATAGTCTTTGGAGCATTCTTCAAGATGGAGAGGAAGCTTGGATTTGAATTTCATGGTCCTGGAAGATTCAAATCCTGAAATTAATTCACTTGACTTCTTCAAAGTAGAAACATAGGTATTTTTCCATCCAAATTGATCAACTCCTTTGATGAGACAAATTTAATTTCTGCAGGTATCAATCTGTAAGTGTTATCAAACAGAAGGTGGCTGTGTACCACACCTGGATGTGCTCTATCCATTGTCCACCAGGAGGGTGTTGCCTTTAAACCTTCTCCCCACCCCTGTACTCTAACATGATGTCCTCCTGACTCCTTCACTTCTGACCACTGATGCTGATCTGGGACTAAATATTCAACTGTTATAATTCAAAGTGGTTTGTTGCCATCAGTTCCTGACCATCAAGCTGTAAGCGTGATGTGAGTTTGTCTTTTGATTTTGTCTTCTGCAGAAAGCTGTCATATCTTGTTAAAGGGTTGGTCTGCTCCCATGCTGTATTTTGCAGTCAGAAGTTTTCATGAAACTCCTGTAAAGCGTGAAAGATGCAGAGAGCTAGGGAGCTTGCTTAGGCCAGCCCTTTGGGCTTCAGGATCAGCATATTTTACTCAGTGTGTAGAAGGTATACGTGCATTGAGGCACAAACATGGGTGCAGATATCAGGAAGAGCTACCCAAAGTGATAAGCTGTGTGCATACATCCCTGTGTTTGCATGCAGATCCGTGTATGTGTGCACAGAGGTTATGTACATGCACACCTGCACATCCAGACTTCTGAAAGAGCTAATTGAAACTATAAAGTTCCTGGCTGCATACTTCTGATTCATTGCTGCTAGAATCTTCTTAGTGACTCTGTAATTAGGATTTGTTTTAAGATTTGCACTAATTTTAGAGTTCAAAAGCTTATTTGTTCTTCTAATTTAGGTTTTAAAGGCTACAGAGGTTATATTGTTTTTCAGTAATATCTTTGCCAGTGTTTTATCATTACAAAGTGTAAAGTTTCCTTTTTGAAAATTTGCTTTGACATTTGGATGATTGTCTCCCTCTAGCTAACCAGCTACAGTCACCACATGCTTCAAAGAGAAAAGTTGTTGCAGGAATGCATTGTAAGTTAGTAAAGTATTTGTGTCAGAGTTGGATTATAAGGACTGGAACTGGATGCCAGATCCCTGAGCTTGAATAGATCAGAGCTTTGACTTCAGAGAAGTTCTGCAGATTGTGATGAAAATTTGCCTTTGAATCTCAGTAGATTTTCTTCATTCATCCACAGCTATAATAAGTAGAGATTTTTCAGAGGCCAATAGTCATATGTGTCAGAAGATACTGAAAGTTTTGAGGATTGATCATTCATGTTTCATTCTTCCAACAACACTTTCATTAAAATGTGGAGAAAACACTTTCTAATTCAAATGGAATAAACATACTTTCAGTAAAATACAGAAATTATTTCTCCAAAACCAAAGAAATCCACACCCAGAAACCTCATGCCAGGAACTATTCCATTCATAATTCTGGTCACCATAAAAATTGACTATGCAGACATTAAAGCAGATATTTTTAAATATTATGTTTTATGTAAAGTTTCCATCTTCTCCTCCAGCATAAATTGGCATATCTACAATGAAAATATATTGAAGATTATCAAGTCTAGTAGTTTAATAGTTTCTATATGTTAAAAGAATTTGCAGAGAATAACTTCTTCTGCAATAGTTTTTAAATATTTTGAATTCAGGAGGACATATATTGCAGATGTAGCAACTCCTGTCTTCCATGAACTAAAAACATTGGCTGATTGATTTAAAAGAATTAGTAATTCTAGAAAAAAATCAATTCATATTGGAATGATGAATTAATTTTGCTCAAGACTTTTGATTCACTTTTTTGTTATTTATGATTGATGAATGCTTAACACCAGTGGAAAAATGGGTTTTTTTTCTCTTGTCAGTCTTTGACCTTTTGAACTCCCTGTTTCCTAAAGTCTGTTGCCAGACCATTAGTAAAGACAGATTTTGATTTTTGGCTTGGTTGTTCAACACTATTGGATTGAGTTAATCTATTTTCATGTAGTGCAAAAGTGTAAGTGAAAGGAGAAACCAACTTTTTCAAGCTTGCAAAAATGGGGATTTTTCCATCCTCAGTCTTCCAAGAATGCTCTCACTCTATCTGCTAATGCCCTTCCGAGGCAAAGTGTAAATAGCCTCTTTTCTAATGTTCTTCCTTGTTTTGCTTCCAGCTTAATATTTTCCTATCATCTTCTTTCTGTATTGGGATTGAACTGAGTTTTGGAGTCCATGTGGATTTTCCTCTGTAGTTCTTTCTTCAGGTTTCTTTAAGATGTGTTTTTCTATTTGGATCTCTCATTGGCTTTTGGACCTTTTTTAGTAGGTTTCAAAATGTTTCTTTCATTATTTTTTTCCATTCTGCTTCATTTCCATGTTTTACTGTGTATCAAATCCCTACCACGGAAATATTTAGCACACATTCACAAATCTCTCTATGTCAATCCTCTTCTCCTTCAGAGCTAAATTTGTTCAGGTCTGAGTTTTGTTTGACTTTTCTCCCACTGCCTTCATGACAAGCGAATGTGGACATCACCATTTTTCTGGGCCAGTATGTGGACAGTCATGGAGTTTTCCTACAAAACATGATTTCTCTACTGCACAGCCTCCTTAGTTCATTGTTCCTTCTCCAGGATGTAAGGCGGTACTTTTATTGTCACATTCACTGCACTCTTCTGCTTTTTGCAGTGTTCCTCTCCTTTTCCAGACTTTCATGTCTGAATTTCTTCAAGGACTTAGCTTCTTGTCAAATCTCATGAACACATTCACTTCATTTTTTGCCACAATTACTGTTTTTGTTCCTATTTTCACTTCATGTGTTCTCTTCTACTTCTTTCATGTCTGCTTTTATTCCACTTGGACAAATAGCCAAAAGAGACTTGTAATGTTTTCCACATTTTTCTTATTTCCTTTTCTGATTCACCAATTCTTTTATAATTCCCTGCACATCTCTCATTACAAGCACGTAGCTATCAAAAAAAAAAAAAAGGCTATAGAAAGAAAAGAGTAGCTGAATTTACTGACTCTCTGTCTTTTGTTGGATATTCCTTTCTGAGACTCTTTTGAAATTATTATTTCTTCCCCTAGTGGCTTTACATACTGGTATTTTTGGCAGTTATGAAAAATCTATTTTCAAAATACAGTGATTTTTTTATAGGCTGATATATTTTGAGAGTGCATTCTTACAAAAAGTGTTGCACTTCTGGAAAATAAGTTTTTACCAGTCTAGCCAGAAAGATGTAAATCAGCCCCAAGAGGGTGCATTTTAGATGTCAATTGATTCTGGTACTTTCCCAAAATTATATTAAAGGAAAGAGGGAAAAGAAAAAAGAGAACATTCCATCAAATGAGACACAAAGTTGTCCATGCAGTTCTGAAAGTCAAGATGAATCATTTTATGCTTGTACAGAATGCAAACAAACCTTACCCTATGCATCTGGTGGCATCCCAGACTGTCACCTGCAGTTCAGCTTGATTTTGGAATTCACTTCAAATTGTGCCTGCTGCCTGCACTCCCTACCTCCCACCTGAGTGATGGGTAGCAATATTTCCTTTAAACTGCCAAGGAGCATAGGAGCATTTGATCCCAAAATGTTTTCCATGCCATGTTAATGATGGCTTTTTCTCACTAGGGTTTACATTCACAAAACAAAAGCAAAAGTATTTGCGTTTTAGGGTTTTTTAAAATACATCTGGCATCTAGAAAGTTAAAAAAGAACCCAGTTACTTTGTGTGCTGTCACTCAGCCTGATGGTCTCAGCTGCAGAGCACCATAAGGGCATAAAGGAGGTTGGCACTTTTTGGAAGCTTGTGCACCTATATTCATGTTTTCTCTGAACATGTATGGCCCTATAGAATGACTTTTTAAGGGACTGGACACACATGTGCTGGAGCCTGTTTCATGGATGTCACTGCATTTGTACCAATGTTGAAGTATCTCTCAATAGTTTGGTGTCTCGTCATCTTTAGCTGCATTTTTGTAGATTGAGAATCTGGAGAGTAGTGGAATATTAAGTGTAAAACATGTCAGTTTGTGTGTTGTTCAGCTGAGGTTTGCTGTTTTGGACATACCGTTCCTTGCTTTGCTGATCACATTTGTTCAGAAAAGATTGTTTAGCAGTCTAAGTTTCTTTCATTTGTGTCTAAATATCTTCAGATTTTAGCAAAATAATTTTTTTTCTCCTTCACAGAACACACAGTAATATAAATTAATTATACATTACAAAGATTTGTAGCAAGTGTATATTCACTACATAGAGTTGAGAGTGACTTGTCAGTGGTAACAGCTCTGAATCAAAGAAATTGTGTTTCTCTTCTTTCTAACAAGTTCCTGAGCTGTGATTCACAAGGTGCACAGGATAGAAGCTTGGTGATTTCAGCAATGAGTTCAGTGTCCAGACCAATAAGAGAGGACACAAAGGATTTATATGTGTGTGCCTTCCAAACATCCATTCATACAATTGGATCTTTCCACTAGTACCAGGCAGCATTCTGACTGCTCCCACCTTCTGAATTGTGGAGATGTGGCTACCCTCTTCTGTCAAGGAAAGATTATTTTTTGCTTGTTGTTGGGATGCTACTTAAAAAAAAAAATGAATTTGTTTGAAACACGCTGTCACTTACAGAAGAGATGATACAAAGGCAAAAATTTAAATCAAGTTAGTTTGTCTTTCCTTTTTTGCATCTATTGCTGCAGTGGAAAAAATTATTGTGTCCATTTCTCTTGATACTGATTGACTTCTTCAGACTGACATGAATGAATTTGGGTAGCAGTAATAGACATAGGTTTTATTAAGCATAAAGGGTATTCTGACTTGAGAAAATCTGAGAAGTAAAACAGGAAGCAGGACAATTTAGTTGGAGAAAATACATTGAATTTTAAATCGCAGAAGTAATTTAAAAGCTTTGATTCTCAAAGCATTGAGGAATTCTCGAAGCACTGATCTGTCATAAAATCTTGAAAAAATATAACTGACTTGACAGCCTCCGAGTTGCTTGATTAATACAGATTGTTGAATTCCTAGACTTGTATTCCACTGCTTTATATGTGCCATAGTACATACTTTAGTTTTGGAGAACTCAGATTAAATTTGTGATCTCAAACTGGCAGAATACTGAGGGAGGTGATAGTAGTGGGTGATACTGCATCTGCTTCTTTATATTTGCAAGAGTTTACCGACATGTTTACATTTAGCTGGAATTCATGTATTCCTAATCCATGTTTTCTGATCTCCTAATAATTTGAGTAAAATGTTTATATTCCTCAACTTCAAAATATAGTATTTGATAGCTCATTAAAAAAAACCAATCAACTTACCTGTGGGTTTTGCCATGTTCATTCAGTATCCATGTGATTTTCAAATGGAAACTGAGTTTTGAATATTGCTTCACTTCTTCTATATGTACAAGGCACAAGAAGTATAACAAAAACTAAAGAAGGTTCTTGGAAGCTCTCTCTGGTTGTGCACCATTGTTGTCCTCAGTGCAGTGGAAGGGGCCAGAGTTAATACCCATACTTGTTCCCTACTGAGAAATTCACGGTGTATCTAAGTCCCTTGTGTTTTGGAAAACTTTTTTCCCGGAGGCTTCCATTTTTCTAGTTCCTTTCCTTGGGTGTTTGTTTCTTCAGCTTTTCTACTGGATAAGAAGTTGGACACCACAAGAGTGTCAAAGTGAACATAAATCAGTGGGAGCTGGAAACTCTTAGTTGTGGAGGCACTTTCCGTCACATGAGCTAACCTAGGTGAAGACAAGAAGTAATCAGATAAGCTTCTAGGAAGAGAAGTTATGGTTATGGTACAAGGAAAATAATAATGGTAAAGGCAAGAAGAAAAACAGCATAACTGCAGATGGTGTGGACTTGGGTCATAGGAAAACTGCAGCAACCTCCACAGTGACATATAGGTAGGTTGTTCACTTTAGCACTGAGACACAAAATGGATGATTTTGTATGGGAGGTGGCTGCATTGCACCTGGCCCTGCTAGGATGTCTGATCTGAAAACTCTGTATTAAAACTAGAGGAATGTGGTCAGCCACACTGAGGGAGAGCTGGCAGGGGCACAGGAGACAGAATGTTCTCAGACATCTCTGGTTCTGGTTGTGTAAGTTCTGGTGCCTACCAAATGGGCCCTGACCACAAGATTTGGAACTACTGTCTAGATGCTCTGATAGACTCATACAAGTGTAAGGTAGCACTAGTTGTACAGACTTCAAAGTATAACTCAAAACTTTTACAGTAGGAACTTGCCTTACTTGCCAGGCATATAAAATCAACACAGTGCAGCCTGTGTAAAAAAACTGTTGTGGGATGAAATAGTTGCTTCTCTTTTATTATTGTGGTGTGTGACCAGATAATTTCCTACCAATAGCAAAATGCAGCAATAATAAAGCAGCATAAAATAAATTGCATAAAAATATAAAAATGCTTTTTTATTTTTTCAGTTTGGAACAGGAAAAGGTTAACTATTTTTCCTTCTGACTGCAGACTGTTAGCACAAGGGAGTGCTTCAGGGAGTACAAAAATACAAACTATATTCAGTGTGGCTGGTTAGTAAGGAAAACCTGAGTAGTCATATTTTTTTTGTTTTGTTTTGTTGGGTTTTTTAAACTGTGTCTCCCAGCAATGTCATGACTGTAGTATAATGCTTTAGTTTTGATGCAGGATCTTGGATTAGTTCAGTTTCTGTGTTGTTAATTTTAGAGCAAATTTAGTGTAATATCAGTGTCATGTCATGGAAAGCAGCTTCTAAGTTCACTTTGTGCAGTAGGTCTGTCTGGCACTTTTGGCCACTATATGGCCAGTTGTAATCAGTTGTGGTATCATTCAGCTAATCAATAAAGGTTTTCATTACTGGAGTTTAAATATCTAACAGGCATAAATATTCTTCCTGTCACTGAATAGATTAATTTGTTTGCCTGCTGTAAATCTTACCTTTTGTATTTACCCATAATATACTTGCAAAAAAAACCCTATATCCTTTACGATACTTTTATTTTTTGTCTCTATTTTAGAAAAAATAAAACCCTTACTTTTTCGTAATACAGCTGGTACTTTGAGTGCATTAAAACAGCTCAATTGATTACTACTGATTTAAAAACTTCTGAGAAGGAAGTTGCATAACAAGACTGGGAGCTCAAATATGTGAGTTTTGGCAAAGAGCTGCGGAAGAAAGGCTTGTCTGTAGCAACCTTGCAAGAAAAGAACTTGACATTTTGAAAAATTTTTATTGACCGGTGTGGACAGGGAACAGGAAGTCAAATCACTCTCACAGGCAGTCTGCAGCCTCTTCCTTGCTGACCTTTAAATGCCACTTAGTGTCATCAGAAAGTCAAGGAAATGCTAGTAACAGGGCTTGGGGTAAGAAAGTTATATATAAGGGACATACTTTAAAAACAATCATAATCTGATTTCCATTTTTATACACATCTGCTTTTGTAAAGCTGAATTCTCACAGCAGTACAGTTATATTTTTAATAGATTACACTTACCTTTATTTATATATGACTTTAAAATTTTCCAAGTATTCATAATATACCAGAACTTCTGTTTATCTTGAAAAGGAGGTAGTTTGAAAAAGATAGTTTACAATTGCATTCTGGGTTGATGACCTTGGAACAGAGACTGGCCTCAGCTTTAGGCTCTCAATAGATCTTGTGTTGAGTTCAGCAGGTATGGGACTTCAGGAGTCTTGTAGAAAGCTGACTGCTTGGTGTCTTCTGAAAATGAGAGTGGTATGCATACCTCACTAGAGTACTCTTAGCCTTCATACTTCTGTGTTTTTAGCAGTCCTTATTTGCCCTGCAAAAATGTCTTTGATAGCTAAATTTCAAATAGAATAACTAGTAGGAAAAAAAAATTTAACATTAAATTACTGAACCCCAAAGAAAACACCTGGTACACTAGGAAAGAACAGGACGTTCCTTGGGTTTCAGAAGTTTAATGAGAGGGGAAAAAACCTAGCTGGCAAGTTTAACATGAAATGGTGATGACACATGATGGCACCATGGGTTGGTACAGCAGTTGTTTCTTGCCTCCTTCTGATATCTTTATGGAATTGAAATGGGCTCTAATCCATGGTTGTGCTTCAGTACCCATTCCAAACCTATGCTCAGCTAGTGTCTAACCTGACTGCTGACCTATGCTGGTCTATCTGGTTTTGTATTGGGTTTGCTTTAATTCGGGGGGAAAAAACAACCCCAAACCAAACTGTTTCTTTTACTTTCTAGTTCACATTAATTAATTGCTGTTTGAACTGGTAGCAAAGTGCTCCAACACTAGTGGCTTAACAAAGACTGTGATTTTGCAAGTTGAGACAGTTTTGAAAGCTCTTTATATAATTATTTTCCATGACTTTTCTCTTAATAATTGATTTTTTTCTTTTTTCCTTTTTTTCTTTTTTTTTTTCCTTATGAAGCACATGGATTCTGTGAACTGATTTGGAATCTAAGCAGAGTATTTGTGCTAACCTGTTTGTCAAATGAAATGGAGGATAATGGCTGACTTTTTTTTAGCCAGTAACATTGGCTTCAATTCCTGAGCTTGGCTTTCCTCACTTATGCTGCTGTAATTTGATAAATTCAATTGGTTCTTTGATAACAAATTAGAAAAACAAGAAATGAGAGATGGTTAGAGTATTTGGCATGTAGATGTCATGTCCCTGAAATTTTGCTTGATTAATGTTGTATGCTCTTAATAGTTGCCTTTGCCTTGCTAAACTGCCTGAAAAACAAATCTCCAAAGTCCTGTGATTTGGAAAGGAACTGCATTGCGTCTAACCCAAGGTAAAATATAAAAGCTGGGTTAGGTGTTGTCTCTTGGTATTAGTTCTACAACAAAGGACAAGTCATACCATAATCACTTTTGTCAGTGTTTTGTGTCCAGGGTTTTGTTTTTTCTCTTGAAGCTAATGAAAATGACTACACACATGGGAGAATTTGAAGGTCTGACTCCAGTTAGGCAAAGCTCTTGTTGCTGCATGAGAGGGCTTTCCAAACTAGTTCTAAACTGTCCTCATTCCATTCCCCTGGAAGCTGTGGCAATTTTTTGTTTTAGGGCAAGGGTATTTACATGAGCGTTCTTGAAATGCTCAGTAATGGAATAATGGGCTTGATGTAAAGGTTGGACATGGAAAAGAAAAAATATATGAACTTGCAAGGTTGGGGGTTTTTTTCTATCATTCAAGTGTTTTTATTAAAAAATACTTAGAGTTTCATGGAAGTATTACCTTCTTTCCCCCTGTATCTTCTGTCAGGAAATCCAAGCTTAAAAACAGGACAAAGCAGCTTTAACCTGTTTAGTTGTTCATCACTGTATTCCTTCTCAATGACTTGTAACTTGGAAAAGGATTCTGATAGCTCTGCAGCCACAAGATCTTGAAAGAAGATTCGATATTCATTTTAAACTGGTTACAGCCTATCGTCTTACTAGCACTCAGTATTTTTAGTGCTAAGAGGGAGGTCTTGGGGTTTTTTTAATTATTTTCATACATCTTTGTCTAAAATTTCTCCACCATTTTATCTAGAAGGCTAAAGAATTAATAGAGTCAAAGCATACCTGCAGAACCCACTTTGAAATTGTTTTGTTCAGTTGTTTTGTAGATGTGTGAAAAGGGGAGACTATTTCCTTCCATGAACCTGTTGTTTCTGTAGGAGTAAACAAACTTTATTTGATAGGACCTTGTACAATATGCACTGATTATGACTTAAAACTTTTAGCTTTCAGATGTGATCATTATTTTTTGCACTGCCCAAGGTACAGGGCCAAGACAAGACTACTTCTCTATTAGTTTATACCTAATATTTTAAACAATACCTTGTACTTCAACCTTTTTTTCTTTCTTTCCTAGAAGGGTAAAGATGCTATTGATGCGACTCAATTCAGAGAAATTAGTGATAAAAAAGATGCAGCAAACACTGCTTTCAGTCAGAGAAGACTGGTATCATACTCCACTTGTGCTAAATACATTATTCCAAGATGAAGTGTGCTGTGCAGTGTGCAACATAAAAGTTAACAAAAGCATCTAGGTCAGTAATTCACATCACACACACAGTAAATGCAGGATAAGGCACAAATCCTTTTGCATCTCAGTTGCTTTCACAGGAATCTATGGAACATGGAACTTTCCCAGGAAGTAAAGGAGCCAGTATTATACATATTTTTGCATTGCTCTTTTTTTCAGCTCTTTATGCTTTATCAGTGCTTCCTCAATGGTCCCAAAACTAAGTGAATTATGTTTTTCATCTTGCTGCCCTGTTTTTTTCATTTTTTACCTAAGCTTGCACTTGGCACTTGTGAAAAGAAATTATCTTTCTTTTTTTGAAAGTAATGGCATTTGGGGTGGCCTTTAAGTTTCCTGCCAGTATGTATTCTGTGGTTTTGGACAAAATTCCACCAGAGAGCTATATGTCCTTGATGGGAGAGTTTTGAAATTGTGGTAGCATGTTCTGTTGTGATAAGAACAGCATTATCAACCATGCTCATCAGCCTATGTTTCCAGAAGAGCTATTCAGCTCCAGGTCATGGTGAGGTGGTATCCGTGGTGATTCCACAGAAGATATTTCTGGGAAGAAGTTACAGTCAAATAACTTAATTAAAAAGTAAAATCTTCAGTTTAATATAGAAGGTTCTCTTAATTAAAAAAAAGGAGAAGATGACTCAGATTTTGAGGGGAAAAAAAAAATATTTTTGCAAGATTTGTATTAGCAGAGTAAAAAATAGGTGTTGAATTTAAGAGTAAAGACTAAAGTTAAAATGCACATTTTCAAGGAATCCTCGTTCTAATCTTTTGTGTTTGTAGATTTGCTACTATGTGACTGCATATGTTTCTGTTTGCATATTAATATAAAATGTATTAAGATTCATAAATCCATTAAACTTTTTCCAATGATTTTATTAAGTTTTCAATGAGAACTAAAGTAATTTTTAACAGTAAGGAAATTCTGAATTTTCTGTTTCTCCTTTCATCTGGGCCTGTTAGAATCCAGAGTGGTGTCTGTCAGTAGGACTTCTTTTCACCAAGTTAAAGGGTTGTTTTCAGTAAGTTGTAAGTGATTATGCGTGATTGTGCATATAAATTGGAAATAGTTTAATGGCAGCAGAATTTCTTGTATGCAAATCTGCGGAGAAGACTCAGGTGAATCAGGGAGATAGATAATAAAATAGACAAGCCTGAGACACTGACAGCATTTTATTAATACAGTATTCTCATTTAAGAGTAAATCTTGCTTCCAGAAATGTGTAACACTTGTAAATTAAATGCAACTGCAAATGCATTTGGATAACTGTAATTATGAGTCTTGATGTGAGCTTTAAATTTTAAATAGCAAGCAGCAGCAGTGTTCCCATCAATACTACTGTTAAACCGCAGTAGGTGCTTATCGTGCCTCCTGTCTTATTAATACTGCCTGTAAGCTTTGTTCCAGTTGACCTTTGGAAGTTTCCAAAAGTTAGAGTTTGCAATTCAGCAGGTTTGGCAGAGGAACACACATGATTATTCATATCATTGTTTAAACGGTAACCAGATGTGTCTTGTTTTTCTTCTTTCTTTCCCATTGTTTTTAAAGAGTGATGTTAATCCAAGATGTTAATCCATTTACAGGGTTTTTCCACAGCACCAAATTCCCCTTCGGTGAATTCTCGTTCCAGTAGCCTGGGTTCATCACTGTCCCTTGGTAACGTCTCTGGAATGACAGCAAACCCAGAAGTGAAAAAGCGCAGAGCACCTCCTCCACCAGTTGCAACACCGGTATTGCCGAACGCGGAGGTGAGGGGACAAGAGAGGACAGCAGCACAGGTAACAGTGACACTGCTGGATGGGCTCCTTTGTTTGCTGTGCTGGGTACCATCCATCCATTCAGCAGTCCTAAAGCCATTCACAGGTATTTTGGTCGGCTGTTAGCTACAGCTGACCAAAACTCCCATCTTACAAGATAAAATTATCAAAGGTCTTAAGTGTTTTGTACACATTTAGTGAGCTCTCTTGAGACTGCCCCGAGCTTTCTGCCCTGTCAATAATCATTCTACGTCAGAAAAACTTTGTGAAGCAACATGCTGAGAGAAGGAGGATAAAGAAAAAGTAAGGCAGAAAAACTGAAAATTGTATAAGGTATCCTTAGTGACTCCGGCGCAGTCCTGGAGAACAGGTGAAAGTTCCAACGAATGACAAAAACCTTCGGCATACGGTTCTGTCCAGATACTTGTCAAGCTATCACCTGTATCCCTGTTTCCAGTGCTGCCATGGGATACCAGAATACCTACTCTGTTTTCTGAGTGACTGTGTGACCTTTTAAAGCAGTGCTCTGGTTTTGTTTTTATAAAAGGTCACTGTTCCGCAGTACGTTATTGAGAATTAAACAGAAATGGGGGGAAACCTTTCTGAGAACCTGTCTTTGAAAAGAATAGAGCTAAGGGAAGAAGAAATTGCTCTTGCTTTTATAGTGACACTCAGGTGTGTGTTACTAAACCTGCACAAGTCTTCTAGTCTCACCAGCAACTAATAGTAGTCTAAATTGTAGTCTAAATGTAAACTGTAAAAATCAGCATGTAAAGTTATATATGCATGCCAAAGAACAGTCCAAGGAACCAATATCACCAAAGCTGTGTAATGTGCTCTTACCCGCTCAGGGCCTGTCACCTCTACGGCAGACTGATCTTTGGAAAGCAAACTGTTCTAGTACAAAATGGAGTCAGAAAGGAATCTTTGACTTCACTACAGAGGAAATAGGAGAGGAGCCTCAGTCTCACTCTCTTAATTATCTGCATTAAGGCATATGTCAAGCACCTTTCTCAAGTGAAGCATACCGTAAAAAAGTTGATGCACACTCTTGGTCAAGGATTGTGGTTTTTTATTTTCCCATTCTTAGGTTATCTAAGTGTGATTGCTGGAACATAGTAGTGTTTCATCTTTCAAAATTGGGATAGATGCCTTGAAGTAGCACTTATTTATAGATACAGCTGTAGAGAAATAACAGCATTTTTCTAGCAACATTTTGAATTTGGATTTGTAACATTTATATAGGAATTTTGAAATTCCTGTGTAAATATTTTTATGAGGTTTCTTGCATCCCCCAGAGTTAATGTGTTTAAGGTAAATAGATAATTTCATATAAAAATACTATGGCATTTTGACTCCTAAGTTTATACTAGTATGGTAATCACAGACTACATTATTCTGCCATTCTCTTTGGTTGATCTCCTTGCAGTATGGCATTGAGATTCTAAATTGGGATGTACAATTACACTGCAAATCTAAACTCTTTTTAAACATACTAACATTTCTATTTTCAGCATTAGGTTAAATGGGTTAAAATGCTGGTTTTCTGAAGCCAAGGGTAGAAAAGTCTGTGGTTTATTTTTTGCAAGTAGTATACACTACAATATCAACTTCAAATTCGCTTAGTCTGAAGGAAAAGTTATGAGAAGAAGGGAAGAAGATGAAGGTTATGTCAGAGGATTTTCCATAACAGAGCTCATTTTGGGCAAAAGAAATGTACTTTTTAGCTGACAAAGTCAGTGAAGACCACAGTAGAGGTGCTAGAGTGTATTTGGCTGCATTTGTTATGTAAAGGACATCTTTCTGGAAATAATGGCCTAGGTGAAAATGTTAGAAAGTTATGGTGTGTTTCTGAAGCTCCCAGGCTGAAAGTTGCTCAAAGGCTGCCATATACTGTTAACAGGAATGGAGTAGAATGGAAATAAGGCACAAGTTCCATAAAGCAATCAAAAACTGAGGGAAGAAATTCATTATTCTTTATTATGGGGCAAAGTAGCAACGGAGATATTGTTTATAAGAAAACCCAAATAGTTCCATTTTATCTACGTGCAGACAAGCCAGTTTGCTGTGAAAATAGAGTAAAAAATCTCAGGGTGTAAGTTTATTTCTTTAGTTTATGGGAAAGAATTAGCACTGATCTTTTTTTTCAAGGAAGGACGTCAATTCCTTATTAATGGACTTCCTTCCATAAAAAGATAAGATGTTTGTTTAGAAAACTTTATTTATGTGCAACTGTTACTAACAGGAAGATCCTGCAAGAGGGGAACATGTTTGTTTCCAGTGAAGCTAGCGCATTAATAGAAAATGAAAAGGTGATATTCTGAACTTTCAGAAGGTTTTTTCTTTTTTATCTGTCTGGTTCCATAAAATTGTGTAGGAAATAAAGAACTGTAGCTGTTATGAACACCTTTAACTTTCCAAACCAATAAGCCTGTTATTTTTAACCCATTGTTATGTTCCAGGTATAAATAATTGTTTAGAGTTATATATATATCTCATCTCCCTGCCTAGTGGTCCCAAACAAAAATTTCCATGTGTATGAAGACTGGAGTGTTTTAGTTTATGATGTACATTTAGATTTTCTCCACTCATTTTTCTGCATAGGGGACTTAGTGCAATATAATTTTACTGTCTTACAGCTTTTGTTCCTGTGGGGCTTAGGGTAATTTAGCTCCTTGTGGATAAGGTCCCTGCAGTAAATTTATTTACTTTTTAGTGAAACAACATTAGTTTCCCATATCTATTTAAAGGTAGTGTTCCCTCTGTAACTGTTTTAAATCTACCCTAGAAAATATTAATGTCTGTTCAGAGTGTGCTGAACATGCAGTAAGTAGTTTGCAAATGAGTTTGCAGAGTCAAAGAAAGGAGTCTACAGATTTCTTCCCTGGAGACTTAACCCCTGTTTTTCTTACACATCTTCCAAATTATGCTATTTAGAATAATGAGAAGTCACTTGAAAAAATAATCTTCAAAATGCTAGGGTATATAACAATTCCAGGACAAAATCCAGGAGGTTTGGTGCTTATGAAGCAAAGAGGTCCTCTCCTTTCTTAGGCTGCACTTTTAGAAGGTTGTATTAAAAACCAACAAATTTTTCAGATATATTTATTACAGATTTATTTATTTATTTATTTGTGTTGTTTCCTGTTTCCAAAAAGCAGTTTTGGCCCTGCTTTTTACATTCCTCTCTTCTCCATTTAGATCTCAGTGTTGGATTGCTGAGGATGGTTGTTGACTCTGAATTATTGGTCAAGACCATATTTTAGAGCAGAATGCTTAGACCCAGTGCTTGATCAAGGCTGATATTTTCTCACCAATTATAACTGACTCCTTGAAGAGTCTTACTCACCTGAACAAAAAGGCAAGAGAGACAAAAGAGAGGCACAGCCACTCTCATAATTTCTGGCAGTTTTCTTTCCCATTGTCGGTAGTTAAAATAAACCACTTCTATGCCTAAATGAGAAGTTTGGCTTTAAGATAATTATTATAATGCGAAAAATGTAAATGAAATTTTCATATCTTTCCTGGAGAAAATAAGGTACACTAAAAATTTGCCAAATGTCTTTCTTATGTAGAAGATATTTTCAGTAATTGCTATGTTTCTGCCATCTTCATTGATGATCTCTTATACTGACCACCAAATAGGGTGCTCATCTCCATCTCTCTCTATGCTGGACATAGCAGCCTCCTGCAAAGTATGCTGCCAGAGCATATTGCACTTGAAAGAGTGATGATTCTGCTGGCATCATTGGCAGGAGTGTTGTAGAGGTGGCAGGACCCTGGCTTAGGCATCCTATCCATTAGTAGCATTTTCATGCCTTTGGTAGGGTTGCTTTTCTCACAGCAGAATTCATGTTACAGTATTATTTACTGTCCTTTTATATTTAAACCAATAGAAATAGAATACACCAGGGATTGAAAACTTAGGTCCTCCCTTTGTGATTGAGCATATTAGCAAGGAGGAAAAATACTCCAGTGAAATGTCCTTTCTGGAAGCCATTGAATTTTTACCTATCTACAGGCACCCCTGAAACACTTGAAATGATACTGCAGATGAGCACAGCATATAGTGAGAACATACCTGGAATTAATTCTGCCAGCAAGAAACACAGAATAATCTTCAAGCAGTAAAAATAAAGGAGAGGCAGTAAAGGAAATGTATGAATAATTTAATATTGGGATCATAATTAACATACTAATTTTCTTCAGTGTTATTAAACTGTAGACTCATGCAAATTTTTAGAATCAGTCCCTGAATTTTCAGTTCTTTAATTCCCCTTTTGTATGTGTGTATGCTACAGGTATGGACTTGGAAGCTTCTTGGAAGTGTGACTCATAGTCTTCCTTAGAATTAAGATGTATTTTTAAATGGTGGCCAAGATTTTTAGAAATGGTTAGTTCAGCTGTCCATAATTAGGAAGCTGATTCTGGAGCTTGATGTTTTCTGAACTTTTAAGATGTCAGAAGCTACGTCTGGTTGCTCAGCAACTCAGTATCTGGCCACTGTGATTTTAATATCATATTATTTTCCAATGTGCCACCTTCTGTCACCAAAGGAATTTAAATTGATGTTGTTAGTACAAAAATCTGAGCAAAGCAAGAATTTCTTCCAGTAATGTCCCCCAGCACAGCAGGGTTTTTTTGCACAGTCATCTTTCATGCATTTTTGCACAAAGTGATAACCACTCATCCACCTTGCTTCTGTATAATCTTAATGCCACAGATTTGTGGTTAGCTGGCTGCAGGGATAATCTTGATTGATATGAAATCACACTGTTACTGTTGTTCTCCTCAGGTTTTCCAAATGACATATTTCCCTGTGGCTGCAAATTAAGCCTTAAAGCCATGAGCACAAAGCATCTTGTAGAACAGTGTAGAGTAAGTTCTTGCCATGTACATCAGTGTCGGAATGGATGCCACCAGTAGAGCTCTCTGTCTGTGTGTCCTATGAGTCCTGAATATGCCTTGTCCCTGGGTAGTTCTAATAAATCTGATATTTGAAATAATAATACTCCTGCAGTTGGCTTTCCCTCTGAGAAACAGCCAAGTCTTTAGGAAGAGCCTGTGTTTGTCTGGTTGGCAGCTTTTTTCCTCATAAATTTTCTTGAACTATGAGATTTGACATTTTTAAGAGAAGCATGATAACAACAGTCACTGCAGTTGTGGGAAGTTGAGGGACAGAAGAGTCACAGCTGAATGAGAGCACCTACCATGGCTTCTTACAGAACTGAGATTTATTGTAGCCAGCTGTCTAAAACCCACTTAATTAACGTCACCTATAGAAGCACAGTACTCATACCAGCTTCTTTTCATCTACTTCTTCTTTTGTGCATCTGCTGCAATTTATTATTGTCTAAATTTAACTCTGATCAGAGTTCTGTGTCCCAAGAGGAACAGTTTCAAATTAGTTTAGATTTACCTGGTTGGTAGCTCCTATTTTTAATAGCAAGTATTGCAGTCGTACTTGGAGGGGTTTGTTTTTGTACTTACTGCAGCAGGATATGTCTGTGGTATAGGTATTTTCTTCTCTTCTACCTCATACTTTATTTCACTTCTTCTGTATAAGATAATGGGCAGTTTGTGGGGGACATGTGACAGATGTATTCTGTTTTAATAAGCCCAGAATCCAACAAAAGGGTGGATGGCTTCAGATTACTTATCTCCCTTTCATAGGTTACACCTAAACCAGAAATGTCTACTAGAAGTCAACAAGATATGAATGCATGCTTTTTTTATCATCTTTTAGAGAGGAAGGGAGGTTTCTCTTGACTTAAAGGTCTTCTGGGTGAGGTCTTCTCAACCTTTTTCTTATGACACATTTCCTTTCTCCCTTAAGTGTTCTGTGAATGTATTTTCATTTTGCTTTGTGGGTTTTTTTTTTTCTGTGGAGCATCCAGAAGTCTCCTTTGAGAATAACAGATACATTTTTTCCCATTCTGAGGAAGGATGCAATGAATCAGATTTTGCTGTAGGAAAAAGCTGTTTTTCAAAATGTGTCTTTTATTTCTACAACCTATTGTATCTTCTAGGTCACTTCTCAGGTTTTTATAAGTTCCCTGAGAACATGAAAGCAGGATTTATTCAGAACAAGGAGGAAGAACACTTGACTGACTTTTTAATTTGTTTAAAATGTTGATTTAAAGTTAGTTAATGACTGAGTTTATATGCCTTTTTAATTGTTCTGATTTAAATTTTCTTTTTGTGCACAGAGGCCTGAAATGTGAATACTGCATGTTATTTTTAGAAGTGTCTTTGCCTTTGTTCATTAACTGAGGATGTCATGAGAGTTAGCTGTGATCTTCTCCAGTCTTTGTGGCAGACTTGTTAGAATTCTCAGGCAGTATGTGATATCTCTCAACAGCATTTTTCTGATGAGGCAGAGATATTGAATCTTTAATAAAGATGCTCTTTCTCTGGAACACTGTTCAAATGCCCAAGTTATGTATGCCTTAGAAAAGGAAGCTAGTTTTTTGTCTTAGAGTTTGGATATTGGGTGCTGGAGTGCACTTTTTACTGCTGTATGATGTCAAATTAAGAGGCTGAGGACTTCTTATGTGATTGACATGGGGCAATGTTTTGATAAGGTCAAAGAGTAGCTATGTGTCTCTGTTAATTCAGATTAACAAATAATTATTGATAAACCAATTAAGAATGGAGATAATATTTGTTTTTATTTGTTTCTGTGATTCACATCAAATTCACGTAGCAGTTGCTTATTTTGGATGTACAAGGCTGTAAATACTGCATGGTAAAAATTTTCCATTAGGCTTTTAGTATTTTTTTTGTGCTTTTCTTCCAGTCATTCTGCCTGAAATTTTAGTTAGAAGCTAATTTATTTCATTTATGCATTCCTGTAGATGTTGAGAGTTTGTGGGTATCATGGGGTCTTTTGCCTCTGTTCATAGAACCATATAGAAATAATTTATTTTGCCGTACGCTTTGGCCAGAGTCTTTAGCCTGTTAGTCTGGGATGGTAAAACAGTTAAACTTGCTTGACATTTTTCACAGGTTAAGTGGTCTGGCACAGACAGATAATGACCATCAAGCTTGTCCAATAACAGAGATAAGGAGTGCACTTCAGTTCTTTGTCTGTGGAGAACATTGTAGTTCCTTTGTCTGAGCAGCAGGTGTGTGAAATATTCTCAAGATGATGCACCAGAGACTATACTGCTATCTGATGTAGGAAAGATTGTATAAAATAACTGTGTCTGTAGTAGGTCTCCACTATGAAAAGCAAAGAAATAGAGTAAAAAAAATTACTGGATAATACTGCTAAATGCTGCCAATGCCACATTCTGGCATGAAGAAATTCAGAAAAAATAGGTGAAAGATATAGTTGCTATTTGGAAGGTGTACGAGAAAGAAAAAAAAACCCCAAACCAAGCCTCCTTAGGTGGTTTATGTACTGGCAAAATTACTGGAAATATAATAGAGAATTTAACCAGTTGGCATCTTTATAAAGATAGTGAATGGGATAAATGTAGCTTTAGTAAAAGAGAAACGCTACTCTACAGGGTTTTTTCCTTAGAGTGCTCTTGATGCGTTCAGCAAGCAGATGGGTGTGATCTGGTTGATACAGTCTGTCTGGGTTTCCACAAAGCTTCCAAGTTCCCTCATCAAGAATTTCATAAGGAAACCAAGTCTCAGTTCCATAATAAATAAAGTCATCTAACTCTTAAATAACAGACACAAAAGAAAAGAAGAGAGAGATTGCAGGTTAGGACTAAATGATCTGCTCATCTAGTGGTGAAATGTTGCAGAAGCCTTGGAGTTTTTGACCATCCATGTCGATCATATTAAGAAATGACCTGAAAAAGAAACAGTGAGAAATTTTGTTGCTCCTACTTGAGTTATCTGGTTAGTAAGGACCAAGACTGAGTACAAAGAGCAACAGTTAGAAGACCTTATGAGACTGTGCACTGGGAGCACTTGCAGATGGAAGTAGTTATATTCAGTGTGGGGAAGGGTGAAGTGGTATACATGAGAAAAGACCACTCTTAATTTTTTCTAACACCTTGTAAGATACTGATCTCTCTGCTGGCAGTATCTGATTAGGAAGATCTTAGGATCGGATTAGGATTTTTATTTTAAAAAAGTCATCTCGAAGCTCAATAGCAATCAAAAAAGGAAATCAAATTAGGATTAGCATTTTAGGAGAGGAAAAATGGGTAAAAAAAATATTGTTTTATTACACCTCTACATTATGAGCTGTTTTATGCCATCTTAAATACTACAGCAGTGTTCTCCTTGCTTCAGAAGGATATGGGATGAGACTCATGGAAAAACATCAAGGGTGATCAAAGTTGTGGAGTAGTTTAGTACAGGGTCAGTGGTGCAACTTAAGTAAACCATGATTCTTCATCTTGAAAAAGTCACTGAAGACTATGGATAAAGATTTTTCTTTTCAGCCAGCCGTTGTAAGAGCATTTGGAGCTAATAGAAACAGGCAAACTCCCAAAGTCAAAGCACATGGGTCTTCATTGACTTGGTCCACCAAGGTTGTTATGGATACTAAAAGTTTACATTGGCTTAAGAGGAGACTGGACAAATGCTGCAAGAATGACAAATCCATTATGAATTTTGAAAGATAAATCACATCAGGAAGCCCATAAAATGAAGTTTGTTGGTGGCCACAAAAGTGTTTGCGAGAAGGTAGTATTAAACATACCTTTCCTCTTCTTTTGCTATCCTGTAGGTACCTGCTGCAGTCTAACAGAGAAGCCTGAGCAGAACCCTTGATCTAACATGTGCAGCTATTTTTGGAGAATACTAAAGAGAGTCATACCCAAATGATTGTCTCATATAATCTGATATCACTCCAGAAAAGTCATTGGCAGCATACACAATGACTTCACTAGGTCTTCTTATCAGTGGTAATTTGATGACCACAAAAATATGTTTCTCATTAAAAACAGAAACAGCTGCCTCTGATTCCTATTCCCAGTCATCAGTCTTTGTTTTGTGCTGCATTTGTAGAAAGTACAAAGTTTGTACAAATTTGTACAAAGTACAAAGCTGCATTTGCAGAATGGAGCTGGAAGTTTTGCCAGTAAATCATAGGACCAGTAAGAACTTTGCACCATGAACCCTAAAGCAACTTGCCTGGTGTGTGTTTTATGACTTGGTAGTGTGACTGCAGGATCAGAACCCCACAGGACTCTGAGGGTTGTATTTGCAGGCCCCTTGGGCTGCTCCTCAAAATTCTGAGATGTACTTGTACAGCTCACATTACAGGTGACTGGGAGCTGTATGGGTGATGTCCACTGGACTCTACAAGACTTGTGCATTTCACTGACAAAGTAAAAAGCAGCATGAAAGATGTGATCCCTTTGCATTTCAAATCAGTATCTGATCCAGGTGCGTGTCAGATATACTCTCTAGGTTGCAGGTCCTCTGAGGAAGGAACTGTTGAGACACTTCTGTCTTGTGCAGTGACGGGGCTATTGTTTTACTTAGAAAATGATGATATTTCTACCCTTCCAGAGATAGAAAGTCAATCTCTTTGGGTGTTCCCTACATCTATCCACTTTTGGTAATATTTTTCAAGAATATATAAGGGTGGAGCTTTTCTTAATGACTTTTACTTAATGGCCTTGTCAAAAAAAGCCATGTACAAACTGTTGCCCTTCACAGACATAAAATTTTGTGATGAAACACATTAGGTTTTATAGAAACAATTGTCTCTGTAAGCAATCATAAACCTGAAAGGTTTTATGAATTTCATATTTCCACTGGAGCTGAACCTGGCTAGTGCTATCCTATTGTAGAGACCATTATCAAGTTGTACAGAACCAAGAAACAAGAGCAGTAAAAAAGGCTGTGGTCTTTAAAATGCCCTATACCATGGTACATGACTAAGAAATTAAACCTCAACAATTCATTTCCAATTTGAAGGTGTTTTGTTCATTTTTTAAAGAGCTTTAAACATGACATTCAGTTATCTGAATGAGAAATATCCAGATTTTTTCATGTTTTACAAAACAGTAATCAGATAGCAAAGATGATGCCAGCTGACAGCACATCAGATAATGTTTGCTGTGCAGTTTGGATGCTTAATTTATCTAACAGCTGCACTTTAGTTTGGATAAATGATGCAGGCCTAAATTAAAAGAAAAGAGTAAAGTGCAATGATGGCTGAAGGCTTATCTTGCTGTCATGTAAAGCATGAAATTTAGGAAGGCTAAAAAAAGCTGCTAGAGAAAGGGAGTAATTTGTACTTCTTTTTATGATAGAAACAGTTCCAAAAATTAATTCTGGTGTATGCGCACTTAAACACATTTATTCTTTTAACATAGTTATTAAAAACTACAGCTTAAATGATACATGCAGCGTAGTGACTGCTTTCTCAACATCTCCAAAGAGTATCAGTTAAAGGCATGTTGTATTTTAATAATGTATTACAGAATTTTCTTCTGTATACCTCTAAAGAAATTCTGTTGTTTCAGTCCAAATTGCTACCCCATCCTCTTTATTGGTCCTAATGCTCAACTTCGTGTTGCTGCACATTTATTCATTAACAGCATGTGTCTCATTAAAAAAAAGAGTGGCAGAAAGCATTTTAATAAAATGGCAACTCTTTTTTTAGGCCGCCAACTTATTTTCTAGCAGCTTTTTTGTCCCTCCTTTTCTTTAAACTCTTTTTTCCCTGTAATTTTAAATAGAGTAAGGTGTCACAATGTGATGAATTATTTAAAAGGAGTCCAAGTTTTCTCAGTCTAGAAGCAATTAACTACAATTGATTATATTTTTTCCTGAAGTTTGGCCTGTAAGAAGTAGGAACTAGTTCAGAATTTCAGTAGAGGTTTTTGTGTTAGTGAGAAGGTACAGCCTCTCAGAAGTGCAGTTGGAGATGAGACTGATTTTGCTACAACCCTTTGAGAAAATCTTTACTCAGATAATTTTCACAGTCAATTAGCAGGTTTTGCACCAGAAGAACTTAAAATTTTGAGGTCTACGTTAAAATTATGCATTTTTACATTGTAAGAGGAATCCATTGTGTGGGGTTTTTTTGCAGTTTCAGAAATAAGTGTTTTGCAACTTTGTCCAGGAAATAGAAGCAATGTCAGTTCAGTGGTGACTTAAGTTGCTTACCTGCGTTAACTGAAGGCTGGAATTTGTGAAGTGCTGAGTGCTTCCCAATTTGACTTGGATAGGCTGTTATTTTAGAGGGATTGGAGAATGTAATTATAAAAATTTGCACGGTTCCTCCATGGTCTACTTTCCTGTTTTTTGAACAGTCTTGCACTCTAACCTGTGTAGCTGTAACCTCTGAATTGACATCAAAGTTGGACTTACCTGGTGATGTTTAATATATATGCAGGAACACAAGCAAAGTAAGCTTACAATGTCTTTACATTGCAATTTAACATACATGACATAATAATCATGCAAAAAAGCAAGATTTGTTTGGCAGGACTACTTCCATTTTTTTTCAAGAAAACATATGTCTTGAGAGTTGAATCCTTGAATTATGTGCAAGGAGAATTCCTGGAATAGTCTTTTTTCCAGCTTCAGTAGCATTCTTGATCTTTTGCAGTAATCCAGTTGCTTCTGGCTGTGAGTTCATGGTTCAGTTGCCAACTGTTTCTGAGCAGGCTATACTACCTGCCTTGGGAATGATACCACAACTTACCATCTGGTGAGATCATGATAGCATCGATTGACCTCCACATGTGGTCTCTGTCAAGCACTTCATTGAAAACTGGCAAGACATTGGGGCCGGAACATACTGTTCTATGCAGCCCTGAATTTTGGCAGGGTTGCAATGCTCAGTAAGTAAACTTCATCTGGCTTGCAAGCCTCAGACAAATAGAACAGGCTGATGTCATCGTAAGCTTTAACTCTCATTAAAGAAGAAAGTATGTGTCAAGTAATTATGAGGCTTTGTTGGGCACGGTATTTAGGGGAAGTTAATAGACAAAGATCATTTTGAGCAGTGAGACTTCTGAAGAGCTGGCATTCAATGAGCGATGAAAAATGACCCTAGCACTGTGCTTAATTTAGAAACTGGGTTTGCATCACTTTTCAGACTTTGTTACTAACTCCACCTTACGCAGATCCTAAATTAAAAAGGTAAAAATTGAAAAATTAACAAAGTATGTGCTGTGTCAATCAGGTTTAATTCTATGGCTTAATAATATAGTCATTGTTTAGCCAAATAAGAAAATAAGAGAAAACATCATAGGTATAATAATTAAAAAAAAAAAAAAGTTCTCTGCTATTTCAAGCTATTTTACACCGAATCATGGAATTCTTAGGGGTGGAAGGGACAGCTGGAGACCCCTCTGCCAAGGCAGGATCCCCTAGAGCAGGTTACACAGGAACACATCCACAGGGGTTTTGCCCCAGACAGGAAGGCTCCACAATCTCCCTGGACAAGCAGTTCTAGTGCTCTGCCACTCTCAAGGTAAAGAAGTTCTTCCTCATGTTAAGGTGCAACTTTGTGTGTTTCAGTTTGCGGCCATTGCTCCTCATCCTGTCACAGGGCACCACTGAAAAGAGTCTGCCACCATCCCCCTTAAAGTTGCCATGGGTCACTTGGAGAAATAGGCATCTCTTTTTTTTTTTTTTTTTTTTGTAATATGCCTGTCTTAATGAGAATGTGATTTCTCACCTCCTGAGACCCAGTAGACAACCCCTGAGCCCTGCTCAGCTGTATGTTGCTGGCACTTCCAGGTGTGGCTAACAACCAGTGTGCCATGATGGGTTCCTCAAACAAGTCTTCGTAGCAGAATCTATTTGTAATTTTGGATAATAAAATTTAGCGCTTGTGGGCAATAGCTTGATGTAGAGCCACGTTATGCTACAGTCCTAGTAATAGATCTAATTGATACTGTGGTACCACTGTGTTCTTCCCCCCTCTTCCTGCCTTTAGGTTGTAGAAATTCAGGGGCTTTTGGCTGGTGTTCATAAGTGCTGGAGAGAACTTGCCTTTAGTGGGAATTTGAAGGGGGCAGTGGGAAGGCATGGCACAAACAAGGTGATTGCTAAGGGTCCCTTCTAACCCAAGCCATTCCATGGACCTATCGAATGGGAAAGGAATCAGAAACTATCACTGCACTTGCTGCCTAAACCATGTTTCCCAGGTTTTCTGTGTGCCTGCAGAAGGAGAAGGCTGATAGAAGGGGGTAGAACACTGGAAATAATCAGATATTGTTTTCTCTAAATTGAGAAGACTGCCAAGGTGATTGCCTCAGACTTAGTGCTAAGCACTAGAAATTTAATTTGGCTATCTCTACACAAGGAAATTGACAATTAACAAAACAAATGAACGTTATTAAGAGTGTAAGATGTTAATTGTATAGTTCTAACTAAAAAGATGTGCACAAATATGAGATTAAAATCTGGAGGTCAATTTTGCCTTTTTGTAAACTTCTGTAGAGGAGAAATGAATATTGGTTTGTAGTGGTTTTAAAACGTGATTTTTAAGTGTTTGAGGGGTTCTTGTTGGTTTTTTTCCCCCCTAAATGAAGACATAAATGAGGAAAATTACATTGTATTCTGAGAAACAGAGGAAGTTCAATTCTTTGCCAAAGCAAACATCCGCAGACTTGTGTAGTCTACATGTTTCAATGCATGTGAAAATATTTGGTGTTGTAGAGTGATTTCCTTGAGTGGAAATAATGCTGCAGCTAGAAATGAGATTTTGCAAAGAAGGAAATCACAGCTATCTTAGTAATTCAACATCTCAGATTTGTTTGTGGATAGTTTCCTGTCTGACACATTTAACTGAACAAGTTAAAGGGTTTAAGGATTAAAATGGCATTAATTTTTAACTGTCCTTGACAGTGACATTTCACAAAGGGTGTGTTCTATAAAAACAGATGGAAAAATGAGCTTGCCCCTTCACCTTGTACTGGCTTTCTTGTGTTAACTGATTTAGCTTTCTGTCACCAATCAGCCAAGTATTCAAGGGCATACTTGCCTTTTGTCTACTTTATTTTGTGAATAAAATAGCACACGATCTTAGAAATTTCTATAAAATCCAGTAGTAGTAAGCTTTTATCTCTTATTAAGGCTGAGGTGTTTTTGCAGTCACAGCTTGATTTTTGATAATCAATATTAAATTCTGTTATAAAATTCTGTGTAACACCAAAGTTATATAATTTTTAAAAATAATCTGAAATTAGGCATTATGGGCAAAATAATGCTAAAATAGTGTGATATGTGATGAGAATAGTGTGATATGTGATTAAAAGAGTAATGGTGGGGTTCTTTTCAGTAGGCAGATGCAGTTTGCACTCTAGTTCTAAGACAGATTTCCCACAGTGCCTGAGCCCTTCCAGCAGTAAAGCAGCTCAGAAGCTGAGGCAGGGAGTACAGCTGCTGGTACAGGAGCACAGCTGGGATGCAGCCATCGGGTGAGACAGACACCTGCAGAGCACAAGGAAGCACAGTGCAGAGTTTCAAAGTCAGGAGGAAGCTCCCTTCTTTGAAAGGGATAGTTGTCAGGACTGAAATATGGTCATACTGTTCCTTGAGTTGCTTGCTGTTCTTGTGGACTTAAACTCAAGTTGGCAGTAGCTTGGGAGTCTCCCATCTAAATCTGTTCCCCAGGAGAGTGATGTGTCCAGAGTTATACAAGCTGTCAGGTCTGGTCAGTCCAAATATCAATCCTGCTATCCCAGCATACTTACTCATATGGCTTACTTAAAGCTAAGCCTATTTTTATTAATTTTATTGCCAGGCTTTGAAATCCAACACATCAACATGAATGGAAGTAAAATGACCAATGCAGAGAAACTCTTTGCTAATTCCTAAAGTGTAATTATTCCTATGCATTTTACCAAATTGCAAGTTTTCCAAATGATACCCTATTTAAAAGTGTTTCAATGTGCTAGATTTTTTATTATCTTTTTGTCTGTTGTTCTGGTAATGTGCTGTTGTGTTGCATGGTATCCTAGTAAATATTTTAAATAACACACACAAATGCATTCTTCACAGTAAGGACATGCTTCTGGGGAGACATCAGGCTGCTGCCTTTGAATGCAGTTTCTAATATACTTGTGTTTTAGTGCAGTTGTGTACTTATGGATTAAGCATTCATCTTTTAATCAAATGAAGCAGGATGCTACCCAATAAGGAAAGAAGGTAGAGAAGTTCAGTGCTGAATAGACTTCATTTCATTCAATGAAGCTTAAAGTGGTCAGCCTCATTAGCTCAGTTGCCCAGTTTTGAGAGCTCATTGAATTTTCCTTTGTCAGTGTATGCCAATGAAAAGTCTAATGATATATGACCTGTCCAGGGAATATTAGGCACATGAGTAAATGTTGTATAAGACACATTAATGTTCAATTGGGACTTCTTGTGGTTTCTAGTTCTAGGCATGTTGAAGCATCTTTTGCCCTGTGAAAATGCAGAATCAGCTGTGCAGGAGAGCTTTTATATCATCAAGTTTAGTGGACAGATTTATGTCTCCATTCTGCCGCTGAAAGATTTATCTGTCTGATTTTCCTAGAGCAACTCTTCTTGGATCAAAATATTTTCTTCTCAACTGCTTTAAGTTATGTCATAGTAATATGTCTTTCAATCTAAACCCATAAATCTTACATACCAATCTACTACTTGTCTTTCATAGAATATTATAAAGGATTAGTGCAGTTATATAAAGAATTTAAAGTCAATTAATGAAACATGCATTGTTCTTTCTTTTAGAATTCTTGTAAAATGGTTCTTAATTATTTGAAGATTTCTCAAATTTTTTTGCAAGGGAAGAGGTTTGAGATGGTCCCACACATGGTTTGGGATGATACTGTTGCTTGTTCAGTTACAGCTTAGCTCTGGAGGTTTTTCCTGTTTGAGTTGCATTTAAACACTTTTGAATTTCAATAAGCTCTCTGACCCCATGCAATACCATGGCCAGCAGGTGTATCAGAATCTGGCTCACTTAAATCAGCGTATGTGTCTGGTCAGTGTGGGATGATGGAACCACTTTGTAATGAGGGTGTGCTGGTGATTGACTCCATGTGTCCTTTTTCCAGTTCTTTTTCTTTACTTCTAAAAATAATTTCTGCAGTCATTCACCGTTTCCATAATTAGGACAATTTGTATACAAATTAGCCGATTTCTGTATAAAACGATAAAAGGTCCTGATGTGTAACATTGCATGAAAAGGAGAAAGAGGCAAGAGATTAAAAGGACTTTCTTCACACATATCATATGCTATAGAATTATTTATTTGCATATGCCCAACAATAATCTGGCATCCCTTATAAGCAATTCTTATTCCAGACATGATTCTATTGCTGATACATTTCTATAATCTGTAGCTATGTTTCTTGAGCAGGAAGAAAATTGCTTTAAGGAGAATTATATTAAATATCGAGACTGGAAAATTCTTAGGTTTTTAACAATTTTCCCTTTCTATGGCAAAATGATAGGAGTGATAGTAAAAGGAAAAATCTGTTGCCATAGGACAAATGTTTCTTGCAGTGTTTATAAAAAATACTGGAAAGACTGGCTTAGACTTTGAAACACAAACTATGCAAATTAATGGTGCCGTTTCTGGCCTACAGAGGAGGCTCAGTTTTAGGAGCCATAAACCTGCAGTGAATTTGGGCCCAGTTGGGTCTGTGGATTACAGAAAGTTGGCATTGACCACAGATTAGTACTTTTATAAATCAACATTTCTGTTAGAAAGTTTAAAAGGGGAGGGCTGACAAATACAAAACTAGTGTCTGGCCTGTAAACAGAGGACAGGCAAGGCAAAGGAGTGGAGCTCACACTGGAATTCTATCTGAGATCCTCCTTGTCTTTGAATGCTAGCTGAATTTTCAGTAGTGGTGACTTTTGTTTCCTTGGGCCTCCTTTAATAATTTTCATTATTTCATATTCTTTGCAATCTGACCCAAAGAAAGTAGTCGACCTTTACACATAAAGAAACTTAAACTCAGTTTATACATGCACTCTTACAATGTCCACAGGTTGTTTGCAAGTGGGCTGACCGTGAAATGCTACTGATTGAAAATTTCAAGGATTGGCCTTCTACACAATTTTGACAATTAACCTCCCACATGATGCTGTTGTTTTGCTCTAAATATATTCTCAAATGTTATCTTATCAAATTTTGTTAAGTATGTTGAGTTTTCACAGTAGGAAAACAAATTCAGCACGTTGCTCAGATATTTTGTACACGATGTTGGAAGTATTTTTCAAAGAGCCCGTGAGCCCTGAATGTGATGACTTTTTTTATTTTGCTTTTGTTTTATTTTAATTATTCTATGTTATCTTATCAGTAGGAGAAGAGAAACTGGGCTTTTTTTCAGATTTGGGTCATTTTGACCTCTTTTATTCTAGCTCAGTTCATGGTATTAATTATAGTCAGAATTTAGTTAACATCTTTTCAAATTATGCAATTTTTGTGATAGGAGCTGATCTAATAATTACTTGTTGATAAAAATAAGCAAAACACAAGTGCTAAGACTAGGAAATATTCTGTTAGACTCAGAGAGGAGCTCCTCTTACAAAGTTTCAATGGGAAAATAATGCAAATAATGTTGCTAAGGCTTGATTTCTTTATAAAAGAAGCAGCCAGCCATAACAAATTATTTTCGAGTTCTATTGGTTTTTTATATACAATTGGAAGAAAGAAACAGAATGTTCATTGTGTTTTTCCATTTATGTTTAGCCTCATAGGTTTACCGAAGTTGGGATTAAAGAAAAGATACTTTTAACAATTTTTATGACCTGGTCTTGACATAGATACTTCTTATATACTTTGTAGCATGACTGGCTTTAAACAAGCTTTTCATCTTCTTTATGAGAAGAATACTGCGTTTAGCTGACAGTATAATAAAAGCATTTTTGTGTGTATGTTTCACCAAACTTTCATTATTGCAGTCATGCACTAGCTCTTTCCTGGCCTATTCTTTAACTGCAGCAGCGTGATCATCCATACACGTATCTAATGTTCCTCAGAATAATTGACTAAGTAAGAATATAGAGAGCTGAAAAGGATAATCTGATAATCTGAGTTCTAACAAGGATCCTTTCTTCATAGGAAGGCAATTATATGTCTTTGTGGGATTTGAATATACTAAGCTAACCTCCTGTACTTGGAGAAGGGTGCTTAGTGATCTCTAACATTTTAAGTGGGAAGACATATTTCCTTATTTTCTGCCTTGATTGTTAAGATTTCCTAGCTTTATCATTTCCAAACAGTTTTTGTCATAAAATAAAATGACTTTTCTGTCTGGAGAGGGAGGGGTGAAGGTAGAAGCTGCAAAATGCCACTAAACAGCTGCAAAAGTCAAGCCTGTATTGTGAAGTTTTGGGAAAGTTCAGATGGTGCCTGTCTCCCAGATGATTCAATTTCTCCATAGTTGCTGGATCTTGCAGTCTTTGTAGTAATCAAAATCACCACTTTATTAATTTTCTTTCTCTTTTTCCTGTAACGTAGTGTATCCTGCAGAACCAAGATACAGTATTAAGTGCCTAGATGTTGTTAGTTTTTTTAAAATGCAGGGGCAAAGAATGGGATTTTTTTTTTCAAAGTGTGTATTTACTAATTTCTTCAGTGGAGGAGAATGCAGCATTAGGTGGCTGTCCTTGGTATTATCCTCCTCAAAACCAAAGCCTGATGAGTTTATTTCACTGAAATGGAGTTTCCCATGTTCAGCTCAATATTGAGCATTCTGTTTCAACTTCAGTCAGTTGTGGTTAGCTCCTAATCACTACAGGCAGTTTCTTTGTCAGGGAAATGTCCCATCTTAATATAGAACAACACTGTAACATTGCACAGAAGTTTTTCAGTGGAGCTCTAAAATTTTGCTGTATCTATTTCAAGCATTTGGTATGGTTCTCTTTTCTGGATATAAGTCCAATACTTTTTTAAATTCTATGAAATTTGGTGACAAAAATTTAGGTCCACAAAGTTGCTAGTTACTCCTAACATTATTGCCCATTTACTATGCCTAACTTTGTCCAGATTGGCCTCACTGTCTTTAGTCATGTATTGTATCTGGTGGAAATTTAATATGAAATGCTGACATCATCCATGATAGTAGGAATTAAGACCAGGACACCTTCCTTTCCCACCCTTGTTTGGGGTGAAGCTGCAGCTCGTCCTGGTTGCTGGGGTCTATGTCCAATGTAGTTACTACCAAGTTTCTCCCACGCAGGGTACAGGTTCCCCAAGGGGTGGAGAGTATCCAGTTGTCATATGGCATGGTGGTTAAAGCATAATCCTCAAAGGTGGGAACAAAAGAGTTCTTTTTTTAAAATGTAAGACCCTCCTGAGTATTTTTAAAAGGGAAGGCTAAGTGAAGGACACTCTTTTCATACCCTATTCTTTGTAAAATTCATTCATTCTCAGATTTTTTACTCAATGTAGGAAAGGAAACCTTTAAATGAGTGCCTTTCTTCTGAAGTCTAGTGGTAGATTTGGGCACTGTGAAGTTACTGTTTGTTTAATGAAATCTCCCACAACAATTGTATTTTAAGGATCTGTTAATCCTCTGGATTAATGGAAATATTATGATATGATTGTTGTAATTTTTATTTTTATTAGTTACATCTTACACCTGAAATAGTAGAAAACCACTGCAGTTCTGTATGTTAGGTACAGAAGATTTGGGAGAGAGCAGTTAAATCAAAGAACTGAAGAATTCTTTGGTGGAATACCAGCAGCATGTTATATGTGGGCAACCACCATTACTCTCTACCTCATCAAAGCCTGGTACTAACTGGTGTTGTCAGTACCTTTCAAATATAAAAATTCCACAGATTTCCCTACATGGTTTTATTATTATTATTTTTCCAGAAAAAGGAAATAGAGCTAAGTTCCAACAAGCTACAGAAAATATTATGCAGCCCAATGAAACCAAAGTCATTTGTAATAATATTTTTGTTATTTTTAAAAGGAGCATAAACAGTAATGAAGTCTTGGCATAGCAACCAGCATGTTGCAATTATTGGAAGCCAAGGTGTTACAGATCTTCAAAAGCAGGTCTGTGAAGTCCAGTAGGCATGAATAGAGTGCCGTGTGATCTCATATCATCACGCAAACAGGCAATTCTGATTCTTCTCTCAAAAATCTTTAGACAAGAATTTGAGAGTAAAATAAAAGAAATAAGAAAGATTTTATTCACTATACATGCCAACTGGAGTATTTAACCATAATTTAAGGTTTGAAGAAACCAATGGGAAAAGATTTTGTTATGGCTCAAGCTTAACAACATACATACTTTGCTTTGTTGAGTGTTGGGCTCCCTAGTTCACTTTTTCCAAAAACATCAAATGCCTACCAGAGTGGTATTTCTGCTGTGACACTCATCAGCAGTTCTCGTCTCTTTCCTTTTCTGAGTGCAATATTACTGTAATTCTTTAATCTCTGCTTGTCACTATAATTGCTCATTATAAATATACCTTGCTGAGAAATTAGGTCATATGGCAAACACTTTTTTTTGGTTACTGAAAATGTACAACATCAACAAAATATATCCTTTACTGTGCTTATTTTTCAACTTTGTTAGATATCACAAGGAGCATCCTTGAATGATTTAAGGAAAAAGAAGAGGCGTGCCCCTCTTCCACCAGCTGCATCTGCTCCACCCACTCCTGCCATACCAAACAGGACAGAAGACAGGGAAGACAAGAGGAAGAGCACAATGGGTGAGAAGCGTTCTTTTCTCCTGAATAACCCTATTCATGTGTTTTCAATGCTCACTGCTTGAAGTTGCCTTAATTCTGTTATGCTGTGAGTTTGGAAACTTTTGTAACTTGGGGAAAAAACTACATTTCTCTGCAGAATGAAAGTCTGGAAATAAGTGCTTGTATATTACCTCTTCTTTTTTTTTTTTTTCAATGGCACCATTCAGAGTATCAAAGGGTAGTAAAATATAGATAACACTCATCAGGTGATTTGAATATTTGGCACAAACTTTACATATCCAAAAGCACTAGCCCTGGGCCTATTCTGCGCCTTGAAGGTCATGTGATTGGTTTGCTAGTAAATGGAAATACAGAAATAGTAAATGGAAATGCTAGTAAATGGAGAGAGACCAGGCAAAACTGAATGCATCTGAAGCCATGAAGTTCTGCTAGGACCAAAGTGCAGTGAACTTGGTTCAGTGTTTCCTCATGTTTCTAAAGCCTGAAGACATTTGATTTTCATATAGTCCTCCAACAGTTTGACATCAACTGCCCATATAAAGTAAAGTTGTTTCTTTTTTAAATTTCATTCCTGCTTTTATTATAAATCAATACCTGATGATTCTTTAGCTAATCAGTAGAAGAAAAGAACTGATGCTCTCAAAGGAATGCCAACAAAAGAAACTGTAGCTTCAGCTGCATGTGGCACCACATTTACTCACACAGGAAAACTGGAAAACATTCTCCCAAACCTCTGTTGTTATCTGCCTGGTAGCTTGTTCAGATTGGTGAGGGCTTTGCTTGAGTGAGGACACCAGGATTGTGCTTCTAGCAAGCAAAGTGATTTTATAATGGGTCAAGTTATGAGATAATGACCCCACATATTGGAACTCATTTTTCAGTACATTAGGAGAATCATTCTTCAAGTGCCATAACGCACTCAGTGCACTTCAGTTCATGCCTTTGACCTCATGTTTCATAAAATGCCTAAGACATACAGATATGACATTCTGTCATACATAATTGCTTGCATTACAAATGCCTCACAGTTTAGTAAGAAACCTCTTGGCTTTGTTCCAACATTTATTTTCAGTAAATGCTTCACATTTAATGCCTCAGCATTTATGTAGCAGCAGGAGTCCATTATCATGTGACATATTCAACTCCATTGACATTTCTTATTTAAACTCTCTAAGGGTAGTGTTATTGCTGGACCATATAACACAGGAGTTTTCAGCAAATTGGCTTACTTTTAATCACTACAGAGGTCACACTGCTGCTTCTCATGCTTTGACCTACTACTGGTCACTTTTTGATGACATTTGTTGCTTTAACTTTTTATAAGTGTTCCATTTCTTTTGTATTGGTGCTCAAATGTTGCAGATGAGATATAGCAGAGCAGAGCTACTTCTAGTCTGTTCAGTACTGTGTATATAAGTGCTTGTTGGAGTGCTCTGCTCGTGTAGGATTCTGTAGTATCGTTTGCTTTAATGGAGCCTTATTATTTTACACTGACAAAGAACTCGTCCCACAGTAGCCCTGTCTTCAGTGCTTTTTGTTTTCTGCTACTTTCTTGAATGAATGTGTTCATTAACAAGAAAAAATGTTACAGCCGGAGAGGGTTGGTAAAACAGCCTCTCTTCAGGGCCCTTGCAGGAAAACAATGAGAAAGCACAGATGGCTCTGAAAGCATGAGAGAAAAGCTGTGAAAAAAAGCAAGACTCTTGTGAGGGGAAAAAACGTGCTGCAAGAAATAGTCAGCCACATGATGGAAAAAAAGTATTAAAAATACCTGTGTACCCCTCAAGTTAGCCATGTGAATCAAAGCAAAAGATCCTATCAAAAAATATTCTCAAACTGGCAAATTCCCCATAGTGTTCAATACTATGTTATTATGACACCAAAGTCTTGTGCCAAATTTCCTCAAAGCAGTAAAAAAGGGCTTGCACATTTGCCAGCATTAAATTGTGTCTCTGGAAGATACTCTTCTGGAAGCTAGTGACTGCTAAGTAAAAAATCATAATGGTTTAATCTTTTTTCTTTGCCTGGGTGCTGCTTCCCTTCTCAGCAGCCCCAAAGCACAAGCCAGAGAGTGTAGGAATGGATCAGACCAAACATGTCTCTGCCAGCATCCATCTTCAGCAATGACCACAGCACATGCTTCAGGCAGGGTATGAAAGCAGAACAAGCAGGTAGTCGTGGTTCCTCAGTGCACTTTCAACCTCTAAGGACTTTCCAAATAACAGTAGCTCAAGTTCTGTACACCACAAACTGGCAGCAGCTTTTTACATTGAAAGTGGTTACATTGAAAGAGTACAATGCAAAAATGCGTGCATTTCTTTAGTTATTGCACATAGTATTGAAATAATCCCCCAGACAAAGTTATGGGCATTTCCTTTGATAGCTTCAAACACTATTTTACAAAAAACAGTTTCGAAAAGAAGAGCAGAAAAGCCTATAAGATACCTACTTCAAAACAGTGACCCAAGGCATCTTCCTCTTTCTCTCAGAAAGAGTCAGGAAAATAGTCACGTAAAGTATATGAGAGGTTAGCAAATTCAGATAGTTTGACATTTCAGAAGATAAAATAAAACACATTTTTCACAATATAATACACAGCTTTTTTCAATTTTTTTTAGTTTGCTTAACTATTTTTCTTCATCCTTATGCCTGCCAAAACTGGTGATTTTAACTGGTAGCTGTAATGTATATCTATGTGCTGGGCTCAATACTGGTCCCACTGCTGTTGGTTTAAGACACACCTTTTCCTTCTCCCTTAATTATTTGGATGTAAATAAGAGCAGAACTAAATCCAGAGAGACTTTGGATGCGGGTAAAGGAAAATCAACGTGTTTTTAAAAAATTAAAATTAACAGAGTGATCATTATCTTGCAATGAAGTAACAAGTGAATTGATCCCCCTGTAGGTGATGGACGGCAGGTGCCACAAAAGCCTCCTAGGGGCACCGCTCGTGGTGCCCCCCAGTTAGTGATCCCCCCACCCCCACCTTACCCTCCTCCTGGCAGTGACATTGTGGATCCAACAGTGTGTTACAGAGAAGCAGATGTTACAGCACCAACAGAGCTGGTACCTAAACGTATGTTTGAAAATATATGTATTTGCATTTCCATTCTTTTGATGATTACTCTCAGGGGTAGCTTTTCCAGACTTTCCTCTCTGCTCTTTAGACACCCGTGTCTGTTTTTCCCCCTTTTTCCAGCCTGCTGTCTTTCAAAATGCCCAATGCAGTGTAACTAATTAATATAAAGTGAGAAAAGCACTTGCTTGGAGAGGGTTTTGCATGTGATACCTGGTCATTGTACAGAAGCATTTTAAAATAACCATCAAGCTTTGTTGCTTTGTTCAACTGCAAAAAAAGAAAATATTTTGTCTTTTATCAATTCCCCAAGTTTGTTTTCCTGTACTAACAATTTTTTTGTCTCCCCAGAGATGAGTTCCTTTGAGACTCGATGGGTCTATCAGTCTAGGTTGAAAACTACAGGGTCTTCCTTAAGAAAACTAAACCATTTACAGGCTCTGTATATTGTAAAGGCCTTCCTGTCCTAATGGGTACATCTTTCTTGGCATCTCTGGGTAGTCCTTTGTGTGCTCTTCACCTTGGGGCGTAACAGTTATCAGACAAAGAAGTACAATAATTTTCACATGCCCGTGTACTTGTGAAAAGCATGTTTTCATGCTGCTTTTCGTGCTTATCCATTGACTGCCTTTAAATCTTTGTACACAATCCAAGTCTTTGATCATGTATTATGTTCCCTGTGGGCTTGCCCTGCACACCCATGTAGAGCCGGTAAAAGCAGCAAAGCTCTGCACGTTATGACATCTCATGGATGCACTTCCTTTGAAGACTAGGAGGGTGTCTCCTAACCATGGCATAGAGAAATGTCTCCATTAGCTGCTAGTTTGACAGAAGGTCACTTTCCAGGACCTTATGTTTACCAAAAGTACTCTGCAGGTTGCGATTACTCTGATACTGTAAATGTGGGTGTGTTTGCTGTTGATTACCAGCTAAAAATCTAAAGCACTATTTCTCAAATTGGAAATACAAATTGTTAAGTTTTATTGGAGCTAATGATGGAAATTAAGGAGATCATACTAAGAGAAAACCTGAATCTTATTGAGGAATAACCCTAAGACATCTTTACCAGCTTATGCACAGAAATCATACTTAAGATCTTCTTTTTGTTCTATATACTATCAGCTTTCCTGTGATGTTTTCTTTATTAAAAATCCATTGTGGCCTTCTTTGCATTAATATTTCTGCTTCATTTGAGTTTCTATCACTGTTATTTTGCAATGCTTTCCTGATCTACCTTGCTGATCAAATACCCTTTAATCAATGCAGCCCTGATGTAATCAGTGCCATCATTTGCTCCTAAACAAACACAGTATCTCAGCCAAAAGGATTTGATTAAGCTTGTACATAGAAATATAACATGAATTTTTATTGTCCTCAATTTACTGAGAGCAAGAGCTTAGTGGGTACTTATTTTAGACTTAAAGCATCAGTGTTGGAGAGGGACAAGTTTTAGCTCTGTAATTATGCTTTGTCCTACCTAGATAAAGATAAGTGTGTAGATTTACACAAGAGAAGCGTGTATAGATGTACCCATGAGAGACAGCAGCACAGGTAGGACGGATGCTAATTACATTGCCTAATGCCATTCTGAAAGTGCTTAGATACTGTAGTGTTTGAGCCCTGTAAGAACAACGTTTTGCAACAATGTGTTTTATTGCCTGAGAATGCCTCAAGCAGTGCAAATAAGATTTGGGTGGTAGATTCAAAGAACAACAAAATTTTCAATCTTCCTAACTCTAACCTCAGTAAATGTGTTTTCTCACAGAATGAGGTGGGGAGGAGGATAAACGGCTGATACCAGGTGTTGTTAGAAGATGTGTTTTTTCTTGAAATCTCTCTCAAAACCACTTTCTCTGATAACAGTTGTGTGTGGGTGACTGTCAACAGCAGTATGTGTTCCATGAGAAAAAATTCCCATTTAGAAGTTAAAATTCTGCGATCATGTGGAATTTAAATTCTCAGTCCTTATGATCTGCCACTGTCTGTGAAGGGCTGTCCTTCCTCCCTCCCTACACACAGTTATCACTGTTCATTGAGTTTTCCAAATTTATGTGGAGTGTAAGTAATTCATGAGTATGGTCTTTAGTGAGATACTTGAGCTTTTCTGTATCAAATACCATTTAATACATTTTAGAATCTCCTCCACAAACAAGATCTTCACAGTTTTTCTCTTAAATCTTTTTATCCTAGTTACATGACTTTTTCTCTAACATTTGGTCTGGTAGAACCTTAGCTGCATGTTGTGTGCACATTTAAATTGATGTGTTTATGGGATCCTTTCTCCTTCCTTACCATGCTAATCAGATTGTTCACGGCCTGATTCTAAGATTGACTGTACTTCGGGAATGCAGAGATGGAGATTGTTGCATGGTGTTTGGTTATGTCACATTGCTTGGGAAGTTCCAAATGTGTGAGTTGGTGGTAAGCTCCGTGCTACTTACCTGAGGTAAAGAATGCTTGTAGTGAAAGACTGCTGCACCTAGACAAGCAACTGAAACCTGCTGCCTTGAAATGTCAGCCAGCTCTTTAGAATAAATTCAGTATTCCTGTGAAACGCCACATTAGCCCTTTATTTGGCTAGTTATGAACTATCATTAAGATATGCAGTAAGAAATTAAAAGCTCTGTGGGAAAGAACATACAATATACTCTGCCTTCCTGTAGCGTGAGATCCTGAGGTTAAGTTTTTCACTCTGGCACCGGATAAAGTACTAGTGAACTCAGGGCTCGCACTGGGTAAGGACTCGACAACTGATTGATTTGTAAATTTCAGAAAGTGCTATTTCTTTGAAGAAATTAAATAATGATTTGAACCTGTCATTGTTTTTAACTGTAGATCAAAATAGTCAAACATCCCTTAATTAGAAGGTCTTTAAGGGGTGAAGGAGTGGGTACACTATTTTATTTTCTGTGGATGACATGTGTACTAGTGGTTGATGAATAAAATCAGGTTAATTTTAAGGTACTACAAGAACAGAAAATAGCCTTGTCTATATATCCAATTTTTATTTTTTTTCATTATATCACTGATATATGAACAGATAATACAATCTGGCTGACAGAGGCAAAGACTGTTTCACAAACAGTTCAGTCATATTTCTTCAGTCACTTTAGACATATATCTAGTCTTTCACAGGGCTAGATTTTAAGAGTTTGGTTTTGTTTAGCTTGAAAAAAATGGGTAGAAACAGAGAGTAAACTTCAGTCTTTTACTTGTGGCTCTACATCAACTGAGAACTGAGAGGTGCTGTGCAGGGAGTTTTGCTGGCTTGTCATGGTACACTGCTTCATAAGGCAGGTGTCAAGTGACCCAGCCTTTTCTTTCTCAGAGGTGGTCTTTAAAGCAAGTCTCCAATGTCATCTAACTTGCTCCTTCTGGAGAATTAAAATTCAGGCCAAGTAGAGCAGAATTCACAGACATACAGAGTACCAGTAAGTATTGTGTTGTTAGGATTGAGTTAGCTTATATATGAACCCAGGCAGTTAGAGCAAATGTGGAATTCCAGATTTTAACATGTGTGCCCATGCACCTACACCTCCTTTGGGCATCTGATTCCTTAGTGTTACTGAGCATGCTAGCCATTCTGCAGACTGACCTGCACAATACTTACAATTTTATCCTTTTACTCTTTTCCCCCAACAGTTTACTGTTGTGCATCATTCCCTTCATACTCCAAGCGTGTCTGACAGAGCTTGCCTCTTCCTATGACCTTCATCCTTCTGAACCTCCTGTTGCCTCTGCTACCCTGATTCTTCTGTTGCCTTTCTTCCTCCTCTGCTGGGAAAAAAAAAAACCTTTTTTGACTGAGATTTTGGCTTCTTTTCTTTTTAAACTCGCACATTCTCTTTAATTACTATTGATTATTTTTGGCTATGGTTCATACTCATTGGTGAGATGTATGCTCCAGAACTGAATCGTGTGTTATATAAATCGATATATCAGCCTCAGAAAGATTATCTGTCGTTCTTTTCCAAAAGATTCTCTTTATTTTAAGCCATGGTTTGCTTTGATTTGGTGTTGCAAAAGAGTGTGTTCTTGGGACAGGGTGTCTTACTTTCCATATTGTTTAAAGTTTTAATGAAAAATTTCTAAGAACTCTTTAAGTTTTTCTATTACTCTAGATATAAAGTTTTTCATTGCCTATTTGCTCTATTTTCCTTTTATTGCATCTGTTTTGTTCCTTTGGAACATAACTAGTACTGGGCATGGCCTAGTCAAGTTGAAGTGCAAGATTCTTTCTATATCTTGGCTATCAATCAAGCTGTCAAGACAAAAGAAACGGGAAGATCTGTTGCATCTATAAGGGGCTTAAAAGGAATACCAAAAACCAATACCAAATGCACTGATTCATATTCTTTACTTATGCTTTCATCCTGATGCTTAATATGAGTAATTTTATCTTGATGCTGGAGACATGCTGTGGAAATCGAGGTGTGTGTTCTATTTCTGTAACAAAAGACTCAAACACTGTTTGCTCAAGATACATCTCATTCTACAAGTCTCCTTTTTGCTCTTGTACTAGGAATAGTCAGTGAGTTCTAATTAAAATATCTTCTCTAGGTTTGTACTTAGCAAAAACTTCTTTGTGCTAAAGGAAGTTCTTCATGAGAACGGCCCATAAGACATGTATTTTTAATAATCCTGAGCTACAAACATAGGCTTTATGAGTTGTAATGTAATGGTGCACACACCCAGAACTATTCTGACCTCACATGTACTGTGCTTTAAGACATTCATGTTATTTAAATGAGTGACTTGCAATACATAACTCTAATTTAAATGATGAAAAATTATTGTTTTACCCTCAAGCAAATAATCATGTTAATCTTGACTCCTTTCCAGGCAGGCATAATGGAGAATAAGAAAGCAAAGCATTCCTACAGATAATATGAAATATGACTAAATTGGGGGTTGACAGTTTTTAATACAAATACGACAGGTAGTTAGTAACCTTTAAATGGTTCTTTAGAAAGTATACTTAGTACCCTAAGGGTCTTCTAATAAAAGTGGAGTGGATTTGAACTATCTGAGCTGCCAGGTACTTTGTAATACCTTCTTAAGACAGGACAATGGTTTAATTGTAAGTCTTCTCTCAAAAAAAAAAAAAAAAAAAGTAGGTGTTCACCATGTGAAGATTAAGAACCTAATTTACCCATTCTCATTGCTCTATTTGCACCCTATTTGTAACTCCACAGTTATGTGTCCTGTGGAGTTCAAACTAGTGTAAAAATAATGAAGTGGTGAAACAAAGTGTTTTACATTGAGTACAAAGTACTGTGTATTGTCAAAGCAGTTCTTTCCCGTTGACATCACTGTCTCTGAGAGGTGGCAAAAGTTTTCAACAAAATCGCATTTTTAATGAAAAAAATCTCCTTGCTTTGAAAGGATACAGCTGTGGCCTCTCTCTGCATAGCTGGTATGATTCCTACAAATAGCAGTCTCTTTTCAGGTACCCTCCTCATGCTCTTAAAAGCTCCAGGTGAAATCTCAAAAAGTTCATTATTTACACTTAATTTACCTTTTCTTTGACTAAAATGCAAAATTTACCTCTAAAATATATTCAGGGCAATTAACAGTTTTTGTGAAATCTCTAGGAAAATAACCATGAAAGATTTCTGTGTCTTTAAAAGAAATCATCCTAGTTACAAGAATTATACTATGACATTAGCATAGTTTGAAACCCCCCAGTACTGTACATGGTGCCAGAAAAAAACTTTCAGTGGCACTCAAGAAATCCAAATCTGTGGAGTGGAATTGCACAGATACTCTGTCTCAGAACTGTTAATGCGCAACAGTGTGTTGTGCACGGAGGGGTTTAAGCAAAGCATGTTTGCAGGACCGGGAACTCTGGAAGTTTGGGTCATGAGCACCAGCTCAGCCCTGAGGGGAATTCCTCTTTGTTCCAAGCTTCCAGTCAGGATTTGTAAGAGATCCTCAAGTTGGCTTCTGAAAGAGAATGGTTTTTTTCTGTCATTTTCAGTAACAAGCAGGAGTATCAGTGTAGATCTCTTTGATGGAGTCTTAGGTCAGCAGTGATATGAAAGGACATTGGCTTGGTTTTACTCCTTTTATTTTAACCTTGGAGACATTGGAAATATAGTGAGAATGACATGGAAAAGTTCATAACAAATTCACCACTATAACAAATTTTTCACCAAAATGCTATTAGCAGAATTAGTAAGAAACACATTTAATATACTCAGGATTTATCGCACTGCCAAACAGCCTTGTTCAAATGCCCTTTATGTTAAGATACCTGGGGTGAAAATCAAATAAGCAGTCAAAAAAAATGGAAAATATCATTGAGCCCTTTCTGGAGAACAAATAAATGCCTAGGTAACTTATAAATCAAAACAAATTTCTGTCTTAAAACTCCAATGTCATTGACATTCACTGCTCTTAGGGAATAAGGACAGGTTTACGATTTATGATTAAACTTGTTCTGATTAAGTTCTGGGGTTCTCAACCCCTACGAAATCCAGTTAATTAGAAACAGATTAAGCAAACTTAGTGGTGCACGAGATTTTATGAAATCTTTTTGTACGTTGGCCAGCAGAGGGAGCCGGTGTTGTCCCAGACTCACTGTAGGAGAGCAAGAAAAATAACACTAGAAGTGAATTTCAACGTGATAGATCCCAAAATTACACAAAGTTTTTTAGGTTTTGGAGTAGTTGTTATTTTATTCTCTTCTGCAACTAAAAATTTAAAAAAAAATTGTTTCTAGGTTATTTTAAAATCAGTTTCCTCACAATTAAGAAAACGAAGATAAAATTGTATTTTCAGGCGATGCCACTGTGACAGCATCTTCCAGATGCAAGCTCAAATTTTTGTTTTAAGCTTTCTCAAATTATGGTGCCTAGATATTGCCTCTGTATCTATAGCAGCTGTATCCAAAGTGTGGTAACTAGTGCATATGGTTGGTATATGTGCTTAATACATGTGTAAGTGCATAGGAGGAGGTCAGGTTTAGTGCCAGTACAGATAGGCTGTGTTCTGCTAGGTGGATTTATCAGCTTGAGTCTCAGAATTTTAAAAGCATGACCAGATCAGTTTAGTATCCATCTTCTTTCACTGACATATTACTTCATTACCATTAATTCAGTCACTTAGAGACTAAAATCTGCTTTTCAAAACGTTCTTAAATATCTTTTCTACATGTAATATTTTAGGGGTTTTTCTTTACAGTTGGAATCTTTGAGGATCAAAATGAATATTGTCTTTCTCACTGGGCAGATGGCTTTTTTTTTTCCTTTTCTAGTGACAAGGCTTTAGAGTAATATTAAACTTTGAACTCATTCCATTTTTATCTTCAGAAAATGTGCTACTGGTGCAGCACTGAAAATTATTCTGGGCAGGTAAAATATGGAGAAAAATATTCTAAATATATGAATGGAAAATGTAAATATTTCTCTTCATGTTGTTTTTGAACTGGAATTATTTAAAGCTGTATGTAGTATCTAGAGTGCTCCAGTAAGTGCCAAGGGAGAATGATTGGCAGAGAAATCATCCAGTTCCAATTGTATGATGAGTTGCAAAAATTTATGATGCATTTGTTTATTAAACATATGGCCATCCAATCTATCATATGCCCATCACTTGTCCCTTTGTTCTGCTTTTTTAAAGTAAACTCCGTGGTCATGATTCTCAAACCCTCATCATTTATGTGTACAGCCAGTTTAAGCCTTCCTTATTGTTCTGTTGCAGTATAAAAGTTCCTCTTTTTGAAAGCTGGGCTGTGTGTGTGTATGACAGCAGCTCTGTCTTCTGAGCTTGGCTTCCAGTCACTACCATGACTCTCAATATATATTTAGTACATGCAGTAGGCACCATTTAGCGTTCCATACAAAAATACATGTTATTTTAGAAGACAGAATGGAACTTATTCCATCCCTCGAAAATTACAGCCATGTTGTTTTCTGATGTCATTGTAAAACTATGGACTCCCCCCTCAAGGACAGTGAAACAAAATTGCTGTCTCTGTTTACACTTCTTATTCACAAGCTGGTGCTACAGCAGCTCTGTGGCTACAGAAGTCCACTGTTAAAATTCATTAGAAGTTGACAAAACAGAAAGTGACATAATTAATTCTTTGTTTATCCAGAAGAGCTTACAGGTAATAAATGCTGAGTTTTGCAGAGGTGGCCAAGGGGAAAGGTGATCTTGTATATTTCCCAGCAAGAATCCCCTGCTTTATTCCTTTTTTATTGCATGTTATTGTGCATATTATTGCATATTATTGTGGCACCATTTTATAGTGGTAAATGACTGCTGAAAGCATCAAGTCCAAAGAAATAATGAATGAGTCTAGAAGCAGGCAGCATACTGAACAGGTATCAACTACTGAGTCCTTTATATTCCTTGAATGTACCTTGAATATGAAAAAACTATTTATTCTGTTCACTTCTAATAAGAAAATAGTAAACTTGGGTCACCAGATCTGCTTCATTTTCTCATACCTTGAAAAAGTTCTAAGGAAGGAGTCTGACTTCTGGGTACAAACACTGGTTGGAAAGTGGGGGTAATTTCATATTCCCTTACATTCCCCTACACTGTGCTGCCTGCCTGTATTGGAAATAAGAGTTGTGGTTTTGCACACTTTGAGCCAGAAATCAGTCTGAGTGTAAGGAAGCACAATCACTCTGAATAACCAAAGAAAGTATTTTCTGGGTACATTAGTATGGGACTGGACCCCAGTGAATCAAGTAGTCTTCCTAGACACATTTCCTGGTATTTAGATTTTTATCTGTACATACCTATTTCATGTAGTGTGGAATAAACCTGAGCTTCCCTTCTCCCATTTCTTCTCTTAATTCCCTTGCAGACCAGCTTTGCAATCCAAGTGGTCTGTGGATAAACTGTGAATGTTTGTTCCGAGTGAAACCAAGTTCCCTGTTGTCCTCCCCCTACATCAAAAGAAGAGCAGTTTTCACTACAGGAGCTGTACCTTTAATAACTGAGTGGCATCTTAGGCATACTCTGCTGCCCTTGAATGGTGGAACGTGAGGATGTTGTCACAGCCATACACACAGAACAACTTACACTTCATCAGTAACAAGTGGGGCTAAACATCTGTGTTCGACCAAATACGTGCATGTGGTGCAAGTGTGTGTGTGTGAGAACTTTCATCCTGGGTGTGAATTTGAAGTCATGCCAGGTTTACACATAAGTTGTGGGCCAAATAAAACTGGAAGGTTGGTGCTTTAAGTGACATGTATAGTGCAAGATTTTACTGATTCAAATGCAGGCAATGCTCGTGGAACTGCAGTAAACAAACTGTTGAAAATTTTTCTCTTTTCCAGGTAGGTGATGATTCTAATACCAGAGTGCTTTTCCATCCTTAGACATGCTCATACTCAGCTTTTCCTATTACCACTTCTAAGTCAGAAAACACTGACTAAAATGCCTGCCTACTTTCTGCTAAGAAATTGGGAATTCCGGCCATGCACATTCACTTCTGGGTTTCGGGCATGAGGGAGCAAAGGCTGAGAGCAGAGACACTTCTCCTTTGTCAGCTCCTTTTGTGGATTCCATAATTGTGGTCCCTGGCATGGATAAAATAATTACTTTCTAACCTACTACCATAAGCAAAGGCTGGGTATAATGGAGGACAAAGACAAAAGAAGATGGAGGAAAGACCAAGAAAGGACTATGATAGACAAATACAATTTTTTCTTCTAAGACTATAGGCATTAAAAAGTGAAAATAAAGTTGCTAAATATATGGTGCCCTCCCATAAACAGTTGGAGATTGGTAGGGGATTATCTGCTTACTTGTTAGAGTAAACAAAACAACAAATTTTCTACTTTTCAAGCATCTGATAAAAATCATTATTGTTTTCTGGTTTTTAAAACATGTATGTAAGCATTTTTCTCTTCCATGTTTTTTTTCCTCAATTTTTTCCCTTGACAAGAAGGTAAAAACTAAAAGGAAAATATTTTTACAGTTTGTAAAAGCATAAAACTTAATGAAGAAATAGTTTCAATATTTTTTTTCTAAACTATGTGTAAACATGCAAAAGATCTATTTTTAAGGTATATCTGTGGATGAAACAGTCAAGATTTAAATGAATATACATCTTAAAATATATGAAGTATGACAAATTATATAAGAATTATAAAGACTGTAAGAAAAAATAATTACTGGCTTTCAGTTCAAGATAAGAGCCTTGTTTACTTCACTTTTACTTGTAAGAGATGGAGCATTTTGGAAGGCAAACAAACTCTTACAGACTTGTGCTCCAGAAAGCCTCAGAGTTGACTGCCAAGGGCGCAGAAGGGCCACCCTTTGGAACTTGCTCATTTTGTTGGAAGTAGATGGCACTTTGGGGACTACTGGGTGATTGCATTGGTATATTGGTTTTGTTCTGAAACCCCTTTTGGGTGCTCCCAGTCTGAGACATGCTAAATCAATGCTTTAGAGTGACACAATTATTTTAATGCCACTGTTCTCCCCAAACATAAGAACTATCTTTTTTTACTTTCTTTTCTTTCGTTTTTTTTTTCCCAGAAGAGATCCTGTTCCAATTAAATATAATGTATGTGGATATTTTATTGATTACTTACAGTTTAAAACTGTATTTTTTAATTTCTAAAACCCCTCTCTGCTTGCCTTCAGAGAATTAGAACAATATGCTGATTAACTGACCAGTCAGTTAAAGAAACTTTGAGGTTTAAGTGTCCAAGTTTTCCAAATGAAAACATTAGGTTAAAAAAAAAAAAAAAAGGCAGGCATATACTGTAATTTGCTTGTTTGCTCCACTCCCTTGTGGACATGCCCAGCTTCCTCTGTACCTGGCAGCTTTCCTGTTCTGTATTCATCATGCTAATCAATGGGATTCAGATGTTCCTGAAATAAAATCATTTGTCTTCAGCCTGCTCTTACAAAGGACACAGACTGTACTAGAAAGTCTTTTCTGCACTTCCAGAGTACGTTAAATACATGCCACTGTTCATAATACAAGGCTTTGGCAAAGTATCGATTGCTTTCTTCTACACAAAAAATCCTTGCACAGGGAAACTCCTTGTGGTTTTTTTCCGCAGACTTAAATTAGTGCCTTTGAGAAAATTAGCAGGCTGATAGTAATTGAGACAGAAGTCTTTAAATTTTCATGCTGTAATGAGAAGAGTAATAACAAACTACCAGCTTGATTCTGTGCTGGTTTGATAGGGGCTGCTCTAAGGTGAGTGGAAAGTTTTTTAATACCATGCTGAAATTCTGACTAACCAGGAGAATTAAGGTAATGCTGGAGCATTACTATACAAACTGTACTGTACAAAGTGCAACAGTGGCCAGTCACACCTGCTAAAAATTTTTTCAAACGCACTTTTTGGGTAATGACTTTAGGAAAAAAATTGCCTGGTTCTTTTGAGTTTTAAAAAGAAGATGTCTTTTTTTAACTTTTTAAAGATGTCTTTAATTTTTTAATTAGGGATAAGAACAGGAAAGAGAAGGATAATAATGAATAAAGAAGGGGGAAAATAGATGGAGATTTAAATCCCAGGACCTTGAGGTTCTTGATTTTCAAAACCAAAAAGATTTGAGAATTTCTCCTTTCTTTTTTTCTTCTTTTATTTCTTATTTTCTTCCCCCAGACCACATCGAGTAAGGATTTCTTTTGAACTTCTGTATTAATGACTGAGTTGTCTGATATCTAAACCCCATCACACTAGGGGTTGAAGTTTTGCTGTTATTCATAGCATCCTTCTCTCAGTATCCCTAGTAGAGAATAGAAAATAAGCTTTTACATGTAGATGAAAAAAGTTTCCGTGCTCTGTCCTTCTACCACTTTATTAAACTTTTGTAACTGAACTTCAGGCTCTTATCCTTCCTGACTCATTCAGGAGAAGCTGGTAGCCAGTTTGAAAGTTACTGGAGGGTTTCATAGACAAGCTTAAAACCTACAATTGGGTGACCTTCTCAGCCTAATTTGAGGAGGAACTGATGCTGAAAAGAAAGAAACTCAAAGGCATTTCCAAATTTCCCCCTTTTATGCTGATCCTATTTAAGCCCATTGACTCAGGTGAGAAATTCCCCAAACTAGCTTGCCTATTTTGAGCGTATGATCATAGCAAACCTTCAGATTCTAGAAATGGCCCTGCTCCAGCAAAGCACTTAAGCATGCTTAATCAGGTACCCCATTATACAGCATGCACATTATTATTGAATGAACTGTGTAAATGAAAGCCTTAAAATTCTTCACATGAATAAAAATGCAGACAAATTTTCCCTGTGGGGATTCATCCCATGCAGGAGATATCTGCAGCTTTGCATTTTAATCAGTGAATGGTCTGATCCTGCTGCTGTTGAAGTCGGGGGCAGAACCCAACTGCTGCAGTGGAAGCAAGAGCTGATACTAACAGCACGTAATATCAAAGGGGAAGATGTTTTCCAAGTGGGTGTTCAGATGATGACCTATTTCTTGGCTATTGTTCACCAGAGATGGCACTGCCATTAACGTTTTGCTATCCACAAATCAGTACAAAGCGTAACATCCAGTTACCGCTCTTGCATGTTTGCATTTCTTCAAGTTAATAGGGAAGGAGAGCCCCAGGGCAAAGCATGATTGATGAGATAATTGACTTCACACGAGGACTGTGGAAGAGCAGGCCAAATTCAGCTCTGACTTAAGTATTTCTATCTCTACTTATGTCTGAAATAATCTGATGTAGTCCATCTGCTGCCAAAGAGGAGTGGTGGCATGACAGCAGTGCTCTTCTGTGAGCGCTTTGTTCTCTACTTGTCCAGTATTCCCCTTCTTACCAGGCTCCCAGGGAGAGCTTCAGTGTGCACTGCTGGAAAAGATAACTTCATGGATAGTGTGTGGACATCATAGTATCAAAAATCATGAAGTGGTTTGGATTGGAAGGGACCTTAAAAATCATCTGTAGTCTAACACCCCTGCATGGACGGGGATACGTTCCATCGGACCAGGTTGCTCAAAGCCTCATCCCACCTGACATTGAATGCTTCCAGGGATGGGGCATCCATAGCTTCTCTGGACAACCTGTTGCATTGTCAAAAAGAAGAATTTCTTCACAATGTCTAGTCTAAACCACCCTCTTCCAGTTTAAAGTCATTCCCCCTTGTCCTATCGCTACACGCCCTTTTGAAGAATCCTTCTCCAGCTCTTTTGGAAGGCCCCTCTTCAAGGATCTGGAACATGCTCTGAGGTCTCCCCAGAGCCTTCTCTGCTCCAGGCTGAACAAATCCAGCTCTTTCAGACTGTCTCCTCTGGAGAGGTGCTCCAGCCCTCTGATCATCTCCATTGCCCTCCTCTGGACTGACCGTACCCTCCCTGCATTTGATTCTTGCCCTTTGCTGTGATTTCTTGGCTATGTCTGTATCACTGAAAAAGAAGTCTGTCTCTTGCTATAATTCCATAGAACCAATTGCCCTGGTGGTCCTCTGCAGCATGTGTGTGCCTGTTTCCTGCTAGTTTAGGTCCAGGGGTGCCTGGCAGTGTTTTAAGTGGAGAGTGTGATTGGCATGCACTGTCCTGGCCTCACTGCTCTTGGTTTGCCCTCATCACAGCACAGGAGTCTGGTCTTCAAAGGGCCTAGGAAATATCCTTTGAAAATGGTACAATGCCCTTATAGAGGGTCTCACACAAGAATTTCAGGGAGACACTGTGTACTCCAACCCTTGGTTGTCTTCCCTACTAGAATAATTTTTTCTTTACTGGGCAGCTTCAGAAGGCAGACTGTTTTAGTGACAAGAAGTGTTCACATACTCAAAGTAGTTTCTCACTAGGTTTATGCTTTTACTGACATAATTGGATGTCTTACAGCTCTGAGAAGTATGATAGCAGAGTAATCCAGTGTGTATGTGCAGTAAAATGTGTTATAACTCAGAAAATAAACACGGTCTTCTAGGTTAAATTATTTCTGGAAATATAATTGCCAAAGTAAACCAGCAGCCCAAGTTTATTGAAAAGCCTCTTGGAGGCAGAAGCACGTTTTCCACTGATCAGGAGGTCCAAGAAGAGTCAGTTCATGTACATCAAAAGAGGTCAGAGTAGAGTTTTGTGCCTTTAAACTATGGAGGTTTATGAAAATGTTTTCATATCTAAATTTGGAGCTAGCTGTTGAAAATCTGTGTAGGTATTTACATTGTTGGTGGTTTGGCTGAAGTATGTTTTGGCCAATTAAATGGAGCTGTTTTATGCCATTTTAATTGTAAGTTAGGTGGTTTGTTCGCAAAATTTTCTCAGGGCTCTGTCTGACTTCAGATTATGCTAAGTTACTATCCTATAAAAAGAGAAAGAGATGGAAGGAAAAATGATGGATGCACTGATGGGGGAACTGGAGGGTTCTGAAAGAGTGATGAAATCCCATTTCGTTAATCATCACTCCAGCCTGCAGTTCACTATTAGCTTTCAGTATTAAGAAAAACCAGTATTTGTTGCCATTACTGCCAGTAAGTCTGCGTTGATAAGAAGATTTTTTTCTCAGATGTGCAGCAGTTCCCAGTAGAAATGCTTCTGTTCCCAAGACAAGTATACTTTGTCCCTAAAATGAGAAGGCAGCTGTTCAAAATTTTTTATTTGTATGTGTGTAATAACTAATGGTTTCAGTAATAGATTATTACAGATTGACCTGATTCTCTTTCACCCTTCCTAACTTTTAATCACTTTTAATTAAGAAATAAATACACAACTGGGAGTAGAGTTCTGGAAAGTGCTCTTAAATCTCACAAGGGTGCCTGTACATATGTGTATGTGTGCTTGGTTTAGGGTTGGGTTTTTGTGTCTCTTCTTTGCTGAGTTTGCTGGCAGCCAGTTGCTGGGGAAGAAAAGGATAATTACAATGCAAAATTGTTTTATGTTTTTCTCCTGTGGATGATGCTATAAATGTAAAATTGCAGTAGAGATTTTATGGAATTGTTAACAAACTAAGGAAGATAATTAATTGATGCAGAGTGCACAAGGGGAAAAAATTAGTGACGTTTAAAAAGAGAAGTTGGGCAAATAGCCTTTTTCTGTGGTCTTAAAAATCACCTAATAAAACATTGTTTTATTGCACAGGTACACTAATTATTTCTGCTTTTAATCATTACATTGCATATGCTTTTCAAGCAATTTTATAGAGTGTGTTCTCTAAGGTGGCTCATGAAAATCACCTTCACAGTCTGTTCATTTAGATGCTGCAGTATGCCTGAGTGAAAGCCAACCGCCTCTGAAAAGGATGCGGATTGCCCAAATCTATCACTTAAGACTAAAAATTCCCTGCAAAACGGGGAGAGTGGGTTATTTCTTCACCAGGCTCATTTACTGGGCAGTCTCTGGTTTTAGAGCTAGATTTTCCTGTCCTGCAAACACCCCCAAAGAGCCCTGTTATTTAACACAGCATGTCGCCAGGGTTACACATGGTGATTTATGAAAGTGCAAGTTCGAAGTTATCAATGACTGCTCTTAAATATATTTATGTGTTATCTTCCTCCTCTAACCTACATTGCCTGCTTGTTTGTAGTCTTTTGGAGCTGCACAGATTAGGCACCCTGCCCTCTCCTCACCTGAAGTAAGGGACCATCCAGAGCCCTGAAATCACCTTGTGAATCATTCTAGTTTGCTGTTAACCTCAGAAAATGAACACCAGGAACTGTTGTGAAACTTTTCCCATCATACTTCATTGTGTATAAAAGGAAATTAACAACTCACACTACTGGTTCATTTTCTAAAATCTGCCCTTCCCAAGGCCAAGTGACAATGTTCTCTGGTTAATCAAGGAAAGATCTACTTTGACACACGATCCTTTTTCTGTCAAAGAGCATTTTACTCTTTGTGTCGCTTTTATGATATCTGATCCCTTTGAATAAGGAAGGCTAGTTACTGGCTATGATGTAGAGTTGTCAGAGAGTCCAAACAAGGCTCTGATAAAAGCAAGGAGCTAGTGGGTTCAAGAGGGTGCCAAAACAGAGAGGATGAAAAGCAGTTCAGCAATAGCAGCAGCATTCTAGGTCAAATGGGCTTTGCAGGGGTCAGGGAGTCTTTTTCAGTCACTGAAGAAAGGATTGTGGGAAAGAAATAGGAATAATAAAGTCCAATATGTTGATTTTCCCCTGTCTGAAAATCTGTGCTGCATTAGTTCAGAAATTTTTCTTTGCTTGTTTGGCAGGTGGTAAAAATAAGGGTCTGAAAGGAGAGAGGGTAGCAGACGTTTACTTGCAGGGGTAGATTCCTCTGAGACTTTCAAGAGCCAGCAGACATTTTAGGCTGTGTTGTTTTGAGAGAGAGGCTTCGGGATCATTTTCAGTATATGTTTGAAAGGAAAAGCAAACATTAGTGCACAGATCTTCACAGCTGCTTGTACATGGAAAAAACAATGGAGGGACTGGAACACTCTTCATTTCTCGTTCCCTGGCTTGATCCTATCTTGTATTGCCTTTGGTGTAGGAAACTCCACTGCCAAAAAAGCTTTTGTGAAAGTTACAATACTTTTCTGTTGTGTTATCAACTAACAACAGACAATTTTAACCTCAAGGGAAGTGCTTAACTACCTCAAATTCATAAGACAGGTTAAATGAGTCCACATTTCATTTATTTTTCAGCCATAGGAGGGTAGACGTAGGTAACTGTCATTAGTTTGGGACTGACTGAGGAAATGCTGCAGATTCACAGGGTGTAACTAATGACACTCCATTTGTACCTTTCTGATGAAACGTTTGGTGACACATGTCCTTTGCGAGTCTTTTAATTTTTGTTATTGGCTAGCATGTAAAGGAATGGATTTACTTTTGTTTGCAGGGTTTGCAGTAAGAATGACTTCAATTAAAGAGCCTATTGGAAAACATGAGGATGGGGCATAGGACTAGGAAGGAGACTGAAAATATCTCATTATGTGAGACGGGAAGTCACATGCAGGGCTGTGTGAGTCAGCAATGTGCCCTTGCAGTGATGAAGCACTAACCACAGCCTGGGTTGCACTAGAAGAGCACAGCCAGCAGATCACAGGAAATGATTATTCCCCTTTACTTGGCTACCATGAAGCCACATGTGAGTCCATTGTCCAAAAGTGAGTCCAGTTTTGAGTTCTGTGCAACAAGATACTGACACACCAGAGCAGAGGCAGCAGAGTCTGGCACAAAGCATCAAGGATGTGCATTAGGGTGCTGAGGCAACAGGGCATGTTCAGCTCTCCCCTGCAGAAGGGAGGGGTAAGGAGAGTTTGAATGCTGTCCTGCATCTAAAGGAAGAGGAAAGACTGAGAAAGACTCTTCTCTGAGATTCGCTGCAAAAAGATAATAAGACTGCAACAGTGACAAGTTGCAGCTAGAATTTTTTTAGTTTGACATTAAAATGATGTTCTTAAGTGGGAGAAGCATTAGATGCTGCCCAGGGAATGATTCATTATTTTTTCCAGAGAGGCTGTTGGGTCTTCATGCTTGGAGATTTTCAAAGCTAAGCTGTTCAAGGCCCTGAGCTACTTTGTCAAAGCTGGAAGATGGCCTTGCTTTGAGGAGGACGTTGAACTAGGTGACCTCCAGAGGTTCTTTCCAAATGAAACTGTTCTGTTTCTCTGTGACCTAAATAAACCAAGCCAAGATTAAGCTGCTCTACATCCTCATTTTGGAGGAGGGCTGGGGCTGCAGAGCATGGTACCTCAGCTCAGTATTTCCTGGCCTCTTTTTGATTTTCTGCAAGGCAGTTCCAGAAGTTGGGAGAGGAATGCTTTGGAATTGATCCATTCACCCGCTCCCCTAATGATATTGTTAAACTGTAACAGTGGTCATTTATTTTGTCTTTGTTTCTTTGAATTTTTTTCAAAAAGAAAAAAGTATGCATGTAGGTTCAAATATGCTGGAATTAAAAATTTAATTATGATAGAGAGAAGACTACCCAGTCTGTGTACTGCTTTATCTCTCATTGAGTGATCTGTAACACCTATCTCTATATACAGGTTTTTGATCCATGAGAAAAATGAGTAAAATGCAACAAGAACACATTGTACCTGTGTGAAAACCCTTAAGCTAATCCTGTGTTCTTCATTTTCATAATCTCTATGAATAATTGCCGTAACAAATGTTATCTTTTCCTGATTGTTCCATCAGCCTTCTTCCAAGCATATGAAAAAAAGTGCACAATATTTTAATACTGGTCTTTTGTGATGGTCTCAACTTTTTACTGCCAGGACAAATAATTAGAGCAGCGTTTCTTTCTCCAGATAGAAGTTTTAAGTACTGTCAGTGAAAGAGTTATGTTATAATTTGGGGATCATTATAAGAATTGATATTCTTTAATATCATGAAGTTTGTGGTAATTTTTTACTACTTCATTATAATAGACTGCTTGGACTACAGCAAAGCAATTTTAGTCCATGAAAAGCAAGTTCGTTGGCAGTGGAACAAATGATGAAAGAAATTGTAAAACAATTACCAACATGTTAGCAAGAGTTAGATAAACTTAGAGAAACTCTGCATCTCTAAAATGATTGTGAAGTTCAGGTTACTCATCATGTAAGGGTGGAATCAACTGTTGCATCTTATGTCTGTCCTTATTGAATGTAATAACAAAACATCAGCAGTGCTGTAAAACCAGGTCACAGCACTTCCTGAACAGTTAGGATTTACACTCTGTGCCCATTGTACTCAGAAAGGGTGATGACTTGGGCTTTGGTAACTGATTTTGGAGGTTCAGGTGGGATAGGCATGTTTTGAACACGTACGTCCAATTCTAATCTAATTCAATTTTGATAGTGGTTATTTTCATAGTAGTAATCAGAGTGAATATTTTACCCATTAAAATATTCACATATTGAATTAAATCTTCATTTCTGAAAGTGCTGATTCACATTTAAACCAGGTGAGATTTATCTGTCTCCCCATCATTGGCATTCTGGATGAGTAATGTGTACATATATGCAATATCAAACTGCACGAGTGCAGATATGACTCCTCTAAACTCAAAGTTCAGTGTTTTCCTAATTGCTTACAGGCTATTGAGATTAAAGCAACAAGATCTCTTTTGTGTTAAACAAGAAGCTCACATTCCTTACTCATGAGCTACTCTCCTCTTCCCCTCTTGGTGATCACGGGCAAAATTTTTGCAAGCAGACGTCCCAGTTCGTCCCCCTCTGCAAGAAAGCCTTTGTAACTTGTGGCTGACCTAATTGTGCAGCGACAGCCCTGCTGCTGCAAATCTGGGGAGATCCCTGGTGCAGCACTCATGTGGGCTTAGCAGTGTCTGCAGCCTGAAGCAGGATATAGGTAAGCAGCAATGCAAGGCTTTGAAGGATTCTCTCCATTTTCATGTGGGGGTGAGATGTCCCACGGAGATTTTAGAGTAGCTTGGAGACCATGGACTGACGTCTACGTGCTTTTCAGTACCACACCCCACCTGATGCCTGTGAATAGGGTTACATTACTGAAAAGTGTTATATATCTGAAAACTCAGTCTTCTGTATAGAAATCTTTCAATACTATGTTATCTGCGGCAGTTGTAATTTGTGCTTTCAATTCTGAAGTTCTTGCTGAATACTCTTTCTTAACCTGGATATGTCTGCATGAGTTCCTAGGGATCAGAGCCTCAATTTGTCTTAGTGTTATGACAGAGGAAAGAGAAGAAAATGTTGAGATCTTTTTCCTTTATTTGACCAACAAAAAGACCCCAGTAGTGTCATCATTGTGGTCACACTGTGTTAGTGTGGGGTGGAGAAAAAAAATGCAAAACTTGCAAGGCAGAAGCACATCTACTACTAAATGTTATCCTGTTCTCCTTGTAGAATTAGAAAGCTTTATAAAGTATTTTCGGTCTCCTGAAGACAAGACCACTCAGTAATGTTGAGGTAGGTTTTCTTCATGTCATGTGTCATTACCCAATAATGCCCATCCCATCTTCAGTTTGCACCAGTGAAGACTTAATCAAGCATGTAGGAGGAAGAATAGTTCTTACTTAATCCATCCAAGAATGGCTCAAATTTGAAACAGGGGTGTTTTAATGCTGCTCTTAGCTGAAACAAGGTTGTTAACATGACACAGAACCATCTCAGTCATGTTTTATGTGTGTGCTTTCATGTTTAGACAAGTAGTAGTGGCAATTGAAATGGTTTGCCTCAGCCAATAACTCTCTTCAGTGCCATGTGCTGTGTTAAAAATTTATGAATCTTCTTGGTAAAGATAAAAAATAGGGAAGCTCTTTGTCAAACTGATAGGTTTGAAGAAAGGGGAACATTTTAGTTTTGCTTGAGCTTTGGGAATTTAATCATTGAGTAGAAAGATGTCTATTTGCATTTCCATGCTTCAGGATAAAACTGCTGTTGAATGAGGAGGTTCTTATTCTGGCCTGGGTGATTCAGCTGCCAAGATCCAGACGTAACAGGGATCAGTTTGCCCATGAACTCTGATAACAAGAGATTGGTTTTCCTTCTGTTTGTCAATATGTGGGGACAGTGGGCTGGAGTTGGGGATCCTGCAGCAGAGCAGGGAGAGACTTGAGTGTTGTTGTTACTGCAGTAGGCAAGTAGGGCTCTGTGACCAAAAGGATCTAAATCCTTGAGCAGAAAGATGCAGGAAATAGTTGCAGGCAGGCAAGAAGAGGATGAGGAAATGCAAGAGACAGCGAGTGAGGAAAAGGCTGCCCCCCTCATGTCAGGATCTGGGAGTAGGTACTTGGCTATAAATTGCTATGCCAGCTATAGGGTGGAGGTCATTTATGGCATCCATGTGACAATAGATTTGTCATGTATTACAGAGAGATCTCTTTGCATCAAGGTATATATACTGCATTGTGCATTACCTCGAAATCTTCCTGTGTGCTTTCACTCTTCAACATCCCCTCTATAAATTGATTTCTTTGTTATCCTACTTTGTCCTGGTTTTAACATATTGTAACTTTTACTAATGTTTATTACTGAGATTTTTTTTGTTTATCTAAAAGCCAAGAAGCCATATACACATACCTGTTTGTTCACAGTGAGTTTTTGTGGGGTTTTATTATTTGATGTTCAATGTCAAAGTATTAATATTTATCCTTCATGCTGGTGTTTTGCTAACTCTAGTTCTATGGCTAGCATACTCAAATCCATTCAGTGGCACATACTTTGTTCTTGTAATTACCATTTTAAAATGGAACAATCTCTGAGACTATATCCAGAATCTAGAACTAATGTTACAGAAAATAATGTCGAAGAAATCAAATAACATTGCTTCCAAAGTTGCAATATAGTTTTTGGATCATCTTCCATCATTAATATCAATTCTTGACAGCACTTAAAAGTTTAATCATGATTTGTAACCCTCTGAATTTTATTGCTTCTACTGTTGGAAATCAATTTCAGTACTTAATGGCATCTTGTAACCTCAGTCAAGGAGAATGCTGGCTTGATTTTTATTCTGGTTTTACTTAAAGCTTCACTGCTAAGCTATAGCCTGACAAAATTAATTCTGTGGCGTTCTTTGACAAAGTTGTTTTCAGTTGTCTGACTTGAAAAAAATACTTTTGTGTATACAGCAGAATTCAGAAGTATTTCTTTCTGTTGATCATTTTTGTTGAGCTATACCTTCATATGTTCTCCAAAAAGTTGTTAATTCCAAGCCTAAAATACAGTGAAGTGTATGTTTAATCTTAGTCACACTTGCAGACCTGGGACTTCTCATGTAATTAACATCCACCACAAGTGTCTGGAAGATCAGACCATAAACTGTTGTTTAATCTTCCTGTTGCTTACTGAGGTTCAAGAAGAGAATGGAGCACACTTATAATTCCAAATTAAACATTTAGATTAGTCTTTATTGATTCCTTTTGATCAGGAGAAGTGTGTTTGGGCTTGATTCTGTTTCGTCACTCAGTAATTTCAGTCACTGAAATTATTGACCTGGTTGGGAGCTCTCCTTTAGTGGCATAATTGCAGGATGAAATTGAGTGCATTTCTTAATTGAAATTAGAATTGTGTTTTTACCAAAAAATACAAAAAGGGGTAGCTCATAGAAACCAAACTGAAACAGGGTACAAGAAACAATACTGTGTCAAATCGCCTCTCAAAATTTGCAGCTTTTAATAGAATTAAACATGCAAAGGGCATATCCCTTGATCTCCTTTATAAATAACTAAGCATTGGAAAAGTTTATATTTTAAGTATAGTACTGTCTACTTTTCCGTACACTTATTAGGAGATTTTGTATGCTTTGAAAAATAGAAAAATTGAAGGGTGATAAAATCAGTGACACCCACTGGGCCAGCAGTAGGTCTAGTTTACCAATTAAGTGTCCTGACTGGGAAATGCTGCCCATTTTTACCTGTACACAGACTTCTTATTGGAAATGTTATCCGTTTGGTATAGAATAGAAGAAAAATAATGAGATTATGTTGCCATAAGGAGTAACAGGAGAGATTTCTTGAACCGTGTTCTTTAAACTTCAGTCTAATTCCTCAAGAAACTGTCCCTGGAAAATTATTTCTTCAGAGAATTAAGGAAACTGATTTGCTTTGGAACTTATAAGTCCCGAACCCCATAGGACCAGCTTAACAAACCACATCTCTAAAAGCAAAGGACATAATTTTTGTCACTTTTCAAATCATCTTTATCTTATGTACAAATACTGAGCACCCTCCCTCACATTTCTAATGCATTTCGTGTGGGTTTTTCCGATTACAAAGGGACCGCTCTCTGATTTATGTACTGATGACTTCCAGCTAACTTTCCTTGCTGTATTTCATTTAGAGAGCCTGCTGTCTACACATGATAATGTTTACGTAGTGGATGACACGGTTCTGGAGCTATCGGAGGTGGAAGAAACGGCGTCAGAAAGCAGCTGCTTTGCATCAGAGGACACCACGGAGGACTCGGGCGTCGTGAGCTCCCCGTCTGACATTGTGTCCCTGGAGTCACAGAGTGACAGTATGAGGCTGAGGGACATGAGGCTGGTCAATGGCTGCACGGAGCCAGCTGAGGCAGATGCAGCGTGTGGCACAGGGACGGGCCCCGTGCAGGACGCTTACTGCGACAGCGTGGGACCTGACCGTGCTCCAACGAGGTAAACATTTGCTTGCCACCAGGGCTTGTCATCCTGCTAGGGACTCATTTAGGAAAACCAACTTATACTTTCTTCTGCTCTTTCATAAACCAGTACCAATGCCAAGTGACTCCTCCCAGTGAAAAGCTCACTGCCAAATCCCCTCGAGCGACATACTTGTAGCAACAGGCAAAGGTCACTTTTTTGTTTGAACTTGCAGTTACATTTCTGGCAAAAGACCGCTGCCCTCCAAAGTTGATTTCTTCAAGGAATATGAAATAATTCTGTTGCGGTTTGATTTATTTTTACTTCTGATAGCACCTGAAGTTTTTAAAAAATGTTACCATAGATTGATCCGGAAAAGTGACATGCAGGTCATATAATGGAAAATTCAAGCCACTGAAAGCCAGGTGGAAAAGGACTGTATGCAGTGAACTTTGGAGATTGGTTTGGAAATGTTTGCATACATATATATATATATATATATATATATATATATGTACATATATACACAGACACACACACACATATATATATTTATATATATATATATAGACATATATATATATGTCTATATATATATATATGTATATATATATATATATGTATATATATCTGTTCACCTAATGCTAACCTCCACTGGTGTTATACTTTGGGGTGGGGGTCTTTACAACATGTTTCCTTTTCTTTTCGTTTTTTTTTGTTTTTTTACCATAAACAAACATTTTTCCGCAGTTTTTGCAAGAAAATACGAGAACCTGGAGTTTAACTAGAAACTGCCTTCAAGCACAAATGACTCTGACACTGTTTGTTTGCCAAAACTCACATAGTCGGTGGCAGAGCTGCAAAGGGAACCTGAAATTTATAGGACTTTGCAAATACAAGCTGGCCAAATAGGAAGCTGTGTCTCCAGCAAGGAGGGTGGCCTGGTAATACTGACAGGGATCCGCTCTGTGTGATGCTGCAGAGTCATGGGACAGGGGCCAGAAATTCCTCTGAATTCTCAGTTGACACAAAGTCTGTGCTTTCTGGTCTCTCTCCATTCAGCTGCTAATCTGTACCCTCTTCATGAAAGCATGTATCATGACCTAGTTATTTCCATCCACACATTTCTGAGTGAGAACTTCATCTTGGATCATACAGTGGGTGATAACTTAGTCATAAATTAGACCAAAGTCAGTATTTAACCTACTGGAATGATCTTGGGGTTTTTCTTTATCCATCAGTATCAATGGGGACAAGGTAAAGCCTCACTTAGATGCTTGCTCCAGAATACATTATCCTTGTGATTTTTCCTTTTGCAGTGTCTTAGGTCCTGATGTAGTTTCTATTGGAAGGATTAGATAGGCTGGTATAGTAACTGCAATTAACATTCCAGACCTGATCCAAAAAAGCAACCCATTAATTTCAGTAGACTTAGATTGGTCCTTTTGAGGTAAATAGGCTATCCCAACTTTCTTCAAAATGCAGGATCTAAAGTGGTTTGAAAAACACACATGCATGTTCAGTGGCAGAGGAGGAAGTTAGCATTTTGTTGACCAAAGACATCAAAGCAAAACCCTGTAATAACAATACTAATCAGCTACAATTTGGGGGGAACTTTTCTTGTTTTTTTAATCAAATGAAGGATTAACCACAGGTCATTGTGACACACTCCCTCTTGAAAGTCAGTATTCCCTCCATCTTTCACCCCAGCCAAAGATACTTATTCTGTCCATGACATTTAGATTTGCCCTTGCCCCACAAGCCCACATAATTTTTACTATTTAGAGGAGTGCACAGAGAAGGTATCCATCAGGACTTGGGTGCAGGGGTGTTGCTGAGCCAAAGGAGTGGAAGCTGGCAGTGTGGTGTGATGCACTGCCCATTGCAGTCAGGAAGGTGCTGAGAGGCCAGTGCTGCGGTGTCCTGTCTGCAGGGCCCCAGTTCAAGAGAGAGACTGGAAAACTGGAGAGTGTCCATGGGAGAGCCACTGAGGGAGCTGGGGCACTGGAGCACACAAGGTGTGAGGGGAATGGCTGCTCACAGTGGGAAAGCAATGTTGGTAAGGAGGGACCTGGTTGCAGTCTTTCCCTAACAGAAGGAAAACTATCAGGGTTCTCAGGCTTGCAGCGTGAAAGGACAAGAAGCAACTGTCACCAGCTTCTCTAAAGGAAATAAAAATTAAATATGAGGGAATGCCTCAAAATGGGAATGGTTAAGTAGTGGAAGAGGTTCCCCAGAGAAGTTGAGGAATCTCCATGTCCGGAGATTCTCAGATGTCAGCCTGGTGAAGCCTTGGGCAGCATGTTCTGGCTTTGGAGTTAACCCTGCTTGGAGCAAGAGATTGGGCTAGGCTTCCAACTTTCTTTTTTTTTGATTTTATAATGCTAAATATTCTGTATTTATCTAATATGTCTGTAACTTGAAAACAGAGTTTTGGGGCTGAAATAGGTTGTTGTTTGCGGCATGCAGTTGTTTTTCATAAATATTATTTATTTTTTTGGTTCTGAGACAGCAAAATTGCTCCAGATCAGCTTAGCAATATAGCAAAAATTTAAGATTTGTGATGTGTTTTAGTCTTATGTCAGCAACCACTTTGACACGACTGTGAAGCTGAGAGTTGTATCCTTTAAAATATTATGCTTGGAATATGCCAGTAATATTTGAAGGTAAATCCAATTCCACTCATAACCTATCTTTGTAAACAAAGCAGCTTTGAAAATTGTGCTCCTCTAAATCCTTTTGAGTTCAAGCTGCTAGGTTTTTAAAAACCACTTCCTAAGTGTAGAGGAAAGGGAAAAAGGTATTTTTTAAAACTATTTGCATGAAATTCTTGTTTTAATCAGACATAAATCTATTCTTAGTACAATTTTAAGTACAGACAAATTTGGAGAACATCAATTTCTGTTTTCACTGGCAGAACAACTGCTACCCCACTAGTAAAATGTGTTGAGAACTCAGAAATTCTACATAGCTCTTTGATGAATGGGCTACTTTCAGGACCAAACCAGCCTCAGGAATCCCCAGACAAGTCAAAATGCACTTTGTGTGAGCAACAGATACCAAGCTATACAGAGTTTTAAGTGCATTTCATAAGCTGCAAAATATAAAGGAAAATTTTACACAGAGTTTACCCATTCCTTTCTATCTTCTACTTTGTACCCTGGTGATCTAAACTTAATTCTAAAAGGAAGATAAGAATGAAGAAATTAGAACAATGTGTTGCTACTATAATGTAGTAGGGGTTAGCAGCAGTAAGACTGAGTTCTCCTTGAGTCTGAGCTCTACTGGAGCCAGAAATTTTATTTAGTGACTAATTTGGCTAAAGCTTGGGAAAAAAAGGTTAATACGAACAATGGAAACATTTGGTTGCCATTTTAAATTGTAAACCTGACCAAAAATTGGGCTTTTCAGCCAGTGAAATAAATTCCTAAGAATTAATAGTGCTATGTGCTAAAATAGTTTTGTACACTGGTAGATTGTGAAAAGTACCCTTAAAGTGGAAGCAAAGAATATTTGGAGTCTGAAGGGCCATAAAAAAGGTCCAGGTAGTATTTTGCCCATCCATTGTGAAGAAGTGCAATGAAGAGCAGAATCAAGTCCGCAGTTCTCATATAGGTTTGCTCCAAAGAGTTAGCCTGTGCTCCAGGAGATCAAGAATATTTTGCTATGTGGCTTCCTCCAATTAGTTGTATGTTTTACTTTAAATTAATTTTTCTTAGGGTTTCTGGAGTTGTTTACTGGATGTTCTAGGTGGTCTCTGTGTGGCTGTAATGTCTGATAGCATTAGAACATCACAGCAGGGTTTTCATCTGCTGCTGAAGGTGAGGAAACTAGTGAGCATTTAAGGGTACAGTCTCTGACATGGGATATGATTGTCTGCACATGGCTGGGTAAGATTGTGGCCAGGTCAGAAATTACACCAACCACAGGCTTTGCACAAACAAATACAACAGCACAGCAGAGCTCTAATCTACTTCAGTTCCCAGAGCACAGAAGCAGAAATTTCTCAAAGAAGGTACATGGATTCCAGGGTTTCCAAGTTGGGGTCTTTCCTCTATAGTTTTCATTTTCTGTTCATGGTAGCAACTTGAAAATGCACTCCTTTTTGTTTGGTTAGGTTTGGGGATTCTTGTTCAAGCAATCGTAATCCAAATATACATACTAATTAGCAATTAGAATATCAAAACAAATGTCAAAACACTCTAGTCCTACTCTTAGCTCTGCCTCTAACCTGTTAAACCATCTTGGTCTCTCTGCCTGTGAGATCCCCTTCTGACACCGACTGCTTTTTTACAGCAAAAACCATAACACAGCTATCATATCTCATGATACATTTGTACAGTGCCTGGTGGAGCAGAATCCAGACCTCAGCTGGAGGTGCCAAGGGCTAAACCCATATAAATAATTGACTACATGCAACGTTTGCCTGTGAATGTTTTAATATTAACTGCTGAGTCTGAACATTGTACTACATAGTTCTCTTTATTCATATCCTTTCTTACGGTTGATGTCTTTGTGTTATGTATCTGTTCACCAAATTTTAATATATAGTGTTAAATGAGTAACAAGAAAACCACAGAGAAGCTGAAATGTTGCTTATGTAGCAGTAAGTACATCTCATGATCTCACAGTGTTGCAACCCTGTCCTCCCATACCCCCTCTTTTCCCATCCCATGTGTGGTGTCATCACGCAAGCTCCTAGGGGCAGGGATCAGACAATTTTACACGCCTATAAAGCATATACACACCTACTGTCTGGAGCTTTATAAATAATTACACGTTGAAAATTATGTTAAAATAATATTATTAGGAATGCTAGTTCATGTGCTCAAAGTTAGGTAACTTCAATATTGAGGCTCTGTGTGTAATCTTAGATTCTCCCCTTTTAACGTCAATTCCCCCCCCTTTTGTGCAGTATGATAACGTCTCTGGTTACAGGGATGGGACTCAATTTTATTTTCTTTCTAAGTTTCAGCACTCAGTTAAAAAGACAGATATGCCACTGTTCACTCAGTTCAAATTCTCTTCTGGAATTAATTAATTACTACTTAATTTCCTTTGGCTCTCTTTATGTTACTCATTGCCCTGGTATTCACATGCTATGCAGGCTTTAATTCATTTCTCTGCACAGTGCTCATGTGATATGAGGAGGTGGCATTTTCCTGTTTTAGGGAAGGAGAGCTGATGGGCAGAGAGTCAAGGCAGAGTAGTGAACACACAGACCATGCCAGGACCACTGCTTCTTTCAGAGGGCTGAGTATTAAATAGAATTTCATGTATCAGAATGCAGCTCTCCTCTTCCTGCAAACTCTGTTCTTGAAATAAATTTAACCATTTTGATTAAAATAAGATAGTAGTATGATTATGAGCATGAATTGTCATGTGGATATAAATTGTCATGTGGACTGTCACCTCACAGAGGTATGTAGTTTCTCAACTTTAAAAGCAACTGAAATCAGTGTTTTAAGGGGGATCACTCCTAAGAGTGGTTCTGCTGTCCTGTCTCAGAGAAGGAAAAGCATTTAAAAATACCAGACATGTTTTTTATCCTGAAAATATTTTAAATGTATTGAAATGTCCAATAAAAGTATGTTAAAATGTGAAGGGAACTTTGTAGTTATACAGATATAAATAAATACAGGCTTGTGTGTGGCAAAAAGACAAAATACCTTCTAAAAGTCTGAAAGGGATTTTCCCCTCCCTTGAGTGTCTGCTTCAGTAGCCATGAGAGAGGAATATTTTTTCACGTACAGCTAGTAGAGGACATGGGGTGGGGGTGGGGGAACGGGAACCCTCCAGAAATCAGTTCGTGCTGTGGGTCTGGACAGAGATAATCCCATTTCCTCCCTTTCTCTTGGAAGAATGTGTTACCTTTGGCTCTGGTCAGGGTAGCTGAAGCTGCTGGGAGGACAGTCCTCTTAGTTACCAACCTGAGAAGTGCTTGCTGTTTGCTACTAAACTGTTTGGGGTTTGATGAGTTAGTTTAAAACAAAATCTTGAAACGATAGGGGTGGGTGAACCTGTTCTGCTTAATTTCCAGCCCATTCACATTCAAATGTTGCAGGGTTTTGTGTTCTGCTTGGGAAGGACAGGACAGAAGGAGAAGTCAGTAGCTGGAGAGAATTCAGCATGGAAGCTGGTCAGAAGAAATAAAAATAGTGAGTGGCAGAAGGCAGGAAGGGAAGAGGAAAAACTGCAGTGAAAAATAGCAGTGTATGTATGTATTATATATACCTCTGTGCGCAAACACATTCTGTATAATTACTTGTAACTGTCTCTGAGAAACAGGAGAAAGTTTAGTTCTGTTTTTTCTCAGTAGGATAGGTTTTATTTTAACTGGGTAGGTCTGTTTTACTCTTTTAAAAATAGTTTCAGTGAGTAGGAAAGTAGAGAAAGGGTTAAAGTGACAGGGAGAACCTCAGGGAAGAAAAATTATTTAATTAAGACCCAGATGTCTGACAGATTTGCAAGCCTCTGCTTCTTACATAGTTTTCCTTCCTTATCTCTGGCTTTCCCTTTCCCCTTGTTCCAGAAAACTCTTAAAATTTGGAAACTTTTGTGCACTTTTTTGCTGGCAGATCTTCATGGAAGAAAGATATGATGGATATTATGGTTAAGTAATAGATACTCACAGTCATTCTAGGGCAAGAATACTGATTAGCCTTGCTGTTAAACTCATCCCCTGGAAAAATACTGTATGCTTTGGAGCTGCAGAATATTTTAAATATTAGAGAGCAGCTTGGGTTGCTAAAGGCCTGGTGTTGGCTTACAGGAGAGGAAGGCTCTGGTCCTTTTCTGTCTCTATTTTCCTGTGTAAATCAAGATAAGTTATTTGGCTGTACCATCTTTTAACTTGCAATGTTACATTACACAGGTGATGTGACTCTATTAGGATCTAAATCATGCTAGCCCCCTTTCCTGACTATTTCTGGCAATTCTGTGTGCCTACGGGCTTTCCTGTGGAGAAGCTGTTGCCTGAGGAGGGGGAGTGGGGGCGCATCCACATTACAGCAACTCCAAGCTGCTGCTTATGCAGAGGACCTGGAGCTGACATATGTCGGGTACTCTGGAAGCTTAAATCACCCTGGCATGTACCAAACTGGAGATTGCTAGCATTAGAACACAAAATGATACTATGCAAAAGCATATTCATTTGCTTTCTGTTTAGATTCTTGACCAGTAACTGTGGAGGAAAATTGTAAAAGGACCATAAACCCAGTTGCCTTTGAAAAATTGCTTCATTTTCCTCCTCACCTCTGTTTTAAAGTTCTTATTGTTAATTGGATGGCAGCACATCTGAAGACACTACTGGACCTCTGTATTACAGGATTAAAAAATAGTTAAATTCAATCTCTGATGACTTTTATTCAGCACAGATATAAATGCAGTGTAAAGACCTTTGTTTGATGAAGTCCCACAGAACTAGAAACAGAACACAAACTAAAAATGGAAAGGAAGTTATACCTGTTCCTTGTGCTCAAAACTATGTGCAGCTTTTTTTTTTTTTTTATTGCCTAAGAATGTAAAAAAGAAAATTATCTGGTATTCAACAGAATATGACCATGTGCTTTTTCCCTTTCCTAGTTGCCTGCCAATTTCAGAAATCTTGCATCAAACACAAGTGATGACTTTGCTATCTAACCAGTCCTGAATTGTTCAATCTACAACTTTTAAATTTTAACAGGCTTTGGTTAAAAAATCATTCTCAAGTTCACAGGAGGCAGTAGAAACGGAAAATATCAGTGCTCAGGTCATGGCTAGAGTCAGGTTAGGTGACTACAGTGTCCAGCACTTACTCCATCTGCTCTCCTGCTGCAGTTATATTACTTCCTTGAATAGAAATGGAAAAAAGTTACCTAGCCTAAGAAATAGAAAGAATGGAGAAATGGTCTCTAAGATTGTGGAAACAATTGATTTATCCAGAAAACAGTTACCTCCACTTTTGAAAAGTACTTTGCCCATCACTCAATCACACAAAAATTAATATATAAAAACCCTGAGTTTACTTAATGTCATCTTTCTGGCCGGATTGAATACCAAGTTGTTTTCTAAAAGCTTCAGCCATACTTCCTACAGCTTGAAATCCTTCAGTCTCTTCTTTGACATCCACCTTTATATATACACAAGGTAGAAGCATTTCTCTTTGCAGCATTTGTGTAAGAGGTGACTATCATGGGATTCATTTTAAAGAGGACAAATTTGGAAAAATAAAGATGGATTAATGTAATTATCCAGTACCAGACTGGGATGGCTGTCCCTGGGAGGGGAGCCTGAATGTTCCAAAGCCCAGTCTTTGGAACTGGAGGAACCATGTCAGTTTTCCATGTAGGTCAGTCCCTCTTACCTGCCCAAGGCTCATGTGAGAAGCTGAATGCTCTCAGTGTACCTCACTGTTGTCACTACATCCCTGCATGTCCTACTGCCCAGTGTGCCTGTATGGATTTGACTTACTTGCAATGGCTCTGTCCTCCCACCCCACCTAGAAACAGGTTCATGGGAACCATGTTCTCAATTCTCTCAGTACAGGAAATACTGTACAAAATGAGTGAGATTGCAAATCACATTCAGTTAACCTGAGACATGTCTGCTACTAGGTTTCTTCTTACCTGCTGCCATTCAGGTAGGACACAAATTTCCCTGTCTTCCACATTAAGTCTAAGAGCCCCAGACTCATGTCTGGAATAGCCTACAGCATTTAAAATGGCACCAAGTATCTGCATTTGGGTACTTGAATGTCTTCCTCCCTCCCATCTCTGCAGTTTACATAGGTCTGTGTTGTCCTTAAGCAGGTATGGTGGGAGGTGTGGTCTCTACTCTGGTGCCATACATGAGGCTCACCAGACCTCCCAAGAATGATGACTGATCTGACTTGGGTCAGATTTATCATTTAGGGACCCAGGTAAACCTGCTTTGACTATAAGAAAATGGCAGCTTTTCTCATTGCAAATCCCTTGTCTTACCACAAGTCTGGGTTTATTTTTTGCAGCATTTCCAGCTAGTTTTACCAGAGAAAGTTCTCTCTTAGAATGTTAACCTTCTCGTAAATGTATGTCTCTCATGGCACTAATTTGGTAGAATGCTGCTGTAAGTTTCATTTTGTCTCCAACTGCGCAAATGACTGCCAAGGAGTAATTAGGCGCTGTAGCCTGAGCTCAGTGGAACATTAAATGCTGTAGTTTAGTAGTCACTTTGCTTCGTTCTGTGCTCTTGCACAAATCTCTGCTAATCTGCATAAGTAATATGTGCGCAGGCTTCCAGGAACCGTGCACATTTGCCATTTCGAGCTTGGGCTAAATGCTCACCAGTGCTGTATTTTTAGCACCTCATATTTTAACCAGGAAGGCAGTGTAAAGGTTATCAAGTTCTTCCCTAAGTCAAAAAAAAAAAAAAAAATACCACTTGTAATGTTTATCCAGAATGTAAAACATGGTATCGAAATAAGTAATATTTTTCTTGGCTTCTGGCCAGAACAGCTGTCAACAAAAGAAAAGTGTAGAAGGGAAGAAGGCTATGGAAAAAAAAATATTTGAGGCCCTTTTGTTTTCCTTTTCCTGTGAGAAAGAGTCTTTTTAGGCACTTTTGTAAGTCATGTGAGCTACTGGAAACTACCAGACCTTCACCTCACAAAACACATAGCCCATTCTAAATTCCCAGTGGTAAGAATTTGCAGAAAAGCCCTTGTGATTAATCTGTACCTTCTGGCTTGCTTTGTAGGTGAGTTTGGAGATGCATTGAACAGTAGCTCTTTTTTAGAGATTTAGAAATGCAAAAGAAAATATCTGCTTTTTCTGAAGCTCCCTGTGTAGCAGCAAATAAGAATCCTTTCATTTTCAATGCATTGTTCTCTTTCCTTCAGAAAAATGCTGTGAATTGGATAATATTATCCCAGTTGTCTAAGTAAAGAGATTGAAGCAGAGATTGAGAGGCAAATTATGTGTAGTCACTGCACAAGTGCTCAGAGGATAATGAAAGAGACCACTGCTGACTGTTGTGCCCAGCAAGAGAAGATCATTTTGCTAGGAAAATTGAAAGATTCCCACTGATAGACATGAGAAAAGAACTGGTTGGTGCAGTGCAATGGACCTATGCTCCATGTTTGAAGCCCAGGAATGCTTGTTCCCATCCCAAATATGGTTTTTTAGACAAATTTCCCATAAAATTCTCAAGCTTATTTTTTCCTGTAGAAATCCCAGCACAGACAACCTTAGTAATACAGATTTTGGCTGCATTGTAAAGGAGTCAGGCAATAGACAGGGAAATATAATCAGGTAGCAAAAGAGTGATGAGCTGGCATAGTCTTCATGAAATTAGGTCTCGTGAGTTTACAGATTTTTCTTCCAGGGTTTTGGAAACACCTTCTCCGCAGTAGGTCAGAGAATGAGTCTCAGTGTGTGTCACTTACTTGCCTCCAGCTGTGTGCAACTATTCTGCAAGACCAGCTTTGTAAAGAAGAAAGTGATATTTGCTTTCCATGATGGATAGACTTGTTGTTTAGCTGGTGCACAGTTTGAATGGTTCTCCCATTGTAAATGTTCTCTCTGAGTTTGCAAATAAATTGTTTTAAAATGCACTCAGAGTAGAGTATTTTTTATTCATTTTATGAAACTTCCCACTGCAAGAACAATATGAAATTCAGTTAGTTCCTTCTTTCTGCCATTTTCACATTGAGAGTTTTGTTTGCCAGTCTTCTCTCCCAATTCGAATGCTGCAAGAAGTGTAAATCTTTTTGTCAGATTGCTCAGATGAGTAATCTCATTGATTTATGGATGCATGTGTGTGTGTGTATGCATGCCTCAGGGTACAGAGGGACTGCAGTCCTACAGCGCCAGGTGCCTGCGCTGGAGACTTTAATTGATTTGCTCCACCATCCTTGCAATCCATCAGGGGGAAAACTCAGTTTACCATGAATCTTGCAGTGTGGACGCTGAGCCTGAGCATCATAAGATCACACTGGCTTGTGGGGATGTTCAGGGCCTGTCAAAGCTCAGGTCAGTGGCAGATGTCGGAAGAAATTTTATTCCAGTCGCAGTGCACCCTGTATCCTCATCTGTATTTAAAACAACCAATACTGATTTCTGTCTTTGATTCCAGTTTAGGAAACCTCTTAGTCATATATCAAGCCTTGTTGTCTTGAATTAATCCCATCTGTGTATTCAGATACACAACAATGTGTGCATGACAGTTTTGGAAGGCTTCCTTGGAGGTGTATGTTGTTGTTTTCATTGATACCGCATATGCAACGTCAGCTTTGTAAGTGCAAGGCATTTTAGGTAAAAGCAGAAGGATCAGGCTGCAGGACTACTACAAAAGACGTAAAGGAGAAGTGAATGCTAAATAAATAATGAAGTAAAATAAAATCAAATACCTGATGCTTCAACATGTCCTTTCAGTTGCTCCTGGCATGAGCAAGGGAAAAATCAAACAACAAAGTAACGAAAAATTATGCTACATTGTTGGACGAAATTTAAATCAATGTCTGGAAACATGCCTGCATTTTTAGTCAGATTACTATTTTAAAGGGAAGAAGAAAAATGGCATTTTTCAGGTAGTGTTTGGTAAACTAACAAAAAAAAATCTGTCGTATTACTGTATCTATGCAGTTAACGGTATGATCTTGAAAAGGGCAAATCTGCTTCACCCAGTTAGAGTTAGTTTAAGTGTGGCTGGAATGGAAAGCGACTTTTTCAATAGATTAATCACAAGGGAAAAATATAGATACAGTGTCACAGACCACAACATCTTAAATTTGGGCGAGGTAACTGAAAGAAATAAATTGTCCAATGTGAAATTCTAGTTTTGATGATTTGGATAAAAATGATCTGCTGATCAAGATTTTCCTCTAATAAAAATGAGAACTGTTGTGTACCAGGTTGCCATACAGGTGGTTTTTGTTTGGTTTGTTGTTGTTTTATCTTTTTATAATTTTGAGGGGTGTTTTTAGGATTTATTTTGTTTCATTTTCTTTTTCTTCTCTTCTTTTAATAAGCCAAATCAACACTTGGCATTCATTCTGATTTCAGACTTGTCTTAGGTCATTGTACAGCTTCATCAGTTTTCTGGCAAAATCAGGTCCCTTGATGTTTCATTAGAAACTGCTTTCACTCCCTCCCACACCTCAAGATGCAGAGTGATTGTCTAACAGTACTTCGAGTGTACTTATTTTTCATTACCATGCAATTTTTATTTAATTAAGGTGCACATATATTGTTACAGCGGGTGCACAGGATTGTTAAGTGGTCTGCCTTAAAATTGTATGGATGTGCAAAACCTTTGTCCTGGCATATTCTGTGTTTCTGCAGTCCAGCTGAAATGTGTACTTCACACTGAAGCCAGACCATTTCTTTGCAGGCTTTATTAATCGTAATCTTTTGATTACCAGCACACTGGGTTTGCTCAAGCCCCACTGAGATCTTTCCTAGATGTGGATGTGTCAGTACAATGGTTCATGTGTAAGGCTACACATTTTTCATACTTTGGGGAATGAGTCTGAGAACCCCAGTGGGAGCAAAGGGGCTGAAATTATAGTGTGTTTCACAGCAACAGTGCAAATTGAAAGAAAGGGGAGACACTCAGTGATTTTCTTCTCTTTCCTTTAGCAGGCAAGATGAAGCAACAGCTTTGGCTAAGCATGGGAGTGAAGATACATTCATTACAGCACAGCTCCACCAGACTTTGGCTGACCTGGATGAAGATTTAGAAGGTAGGAAAGTGTGTGTTACCTCTGAAGTGCCAAAGACAGGGACCCAGCCAGTGGATGCAGAATCAAGCTGTACTCTTGAGACATCCTCTATGTTCCTCACTGAGATCAAAGGGAACAACTCCGGAGTGTGAGGTAGAATGTGGTCCTCCCAAAGTGGCTCCTTTGCTTTAGGAGCAGACACCCTTTATAGGCTCCCACTGAATATTTTTCAAACTGCATGTCTGATTGTTGTTGCATTTCAATGTCTTCTACCAAAAAGAGATGAACAGCAGTCAATGGACACATTTTATAGGCCAAATTTAGTATAATTTCACTGACTTCAGTGACTTTTCAGTTATGAATTTAGCTTTGTGTTTAGTGAAGAATCCCTCTGTCTTTATTTTGTCATTGTGAAGTGGAAAAGGGTGGAACATTTTTGTACCCAGTGTCTCCTCTGTGTTAACAGGCACATTTAAAAGTTAAAATTGGAAAACATGAAACAGTGCGAAGAGATAAAATGTCATATTGAGCTCCTCTTTTTCCTACTGTGAAAAAAAACCCAACTTCTCTATTATTGGTTTGTCAACAAATGACATTGATTTTTTTTTTAACTTCCCATCTTCATTTTAATACTTCTGTGATGGAATTTAGTCTGATTTGATTTCGTGTGAGTTCTCAGACACAGCCGTTCTTTAGCTTGTGTTGTAACCTTTGATTTATACCAGCAAATTTGAGAGGATATATAGCCCTATTGCACAATGAGGCTTCTGGAGTCACTGGTGATAAAGGATAAGAAGAATGGAGAAAAAACTAAAAGTACTGGTTTGCTGGGCTGTTATTACAAACCAGGTCTGGGAAATATAATTTGGAATCGCTTACTGTTTCTTAGAAATGTTTCTACTTTGGAGTCATATGGTGAAATGTTTATCACTTAGATAAGTTAGTCAAAGATAAGGTATGAACAATAGAAGAAATTCTGCTTTCAGCTTCATTTGTGTGTTTCCCACTGGCTGAAGCAGAACTGCAGGAATATTTTGCTGATCCTAATCAGCAACCCGACAATAAGAAGGACCCGGACGTCCCCATTTTTGTAATGCGGGCATAAAAAAAAGTCAGTTACTTAATGTGTAACTAAAATACATGGTTTGCTTAAATTTGTACTGGCTGTTTGTGTAATTTATAGTCATAATGCCTAAATACTGCCCATATATAACATTGTATGTGTATTTTGCAGCAGTGGATGGTGTCAGTAACTCTGACTCTGACTACACCAGTGAAGCCTTGAACCCACATATAAGAAAAGTTGAGGCCACCCAAGATGTTTCCATTTCTGTTCCTGTAACAATCATAGATGATGGTCCAGAAATTACCACCTCTAACTCATATGAAAATCAAGAGGTGGAGATTAAGGTTTCACAGACCATCTCAACGGACTCAGTTCATGCACGAAACTTCACAAATAAAAACAACAATGCAGGCTCCTTTGATAAGGGACACACAGATGGTGGAGCTGTATACAAGGACCTAATATATCAGCAGCCATCTGAAAATGAATTCATTCACTTGCCTGTGGAACAGAGGAGAGATATGTTTGAATCTCTCACATCCTCCTTTGAAAAAAGAAATGAAAAGAACTTAAGACTGGAATCCTCTCCTAAACATGGTGTGAAGTCTGAGGAATGTAAATCCAAGCTGAGTCCATCTCACTCCAAAGCCACAGTAGATATCAGTACAGCAAAAGAGAAGCTAAGTCCAGTTAATGAATGTAGTAGCAGGGAGAGATCTCTGAAAAAAAGTAAATCAGAGTTAGAAATCAAATGGCCGCCAGCAAAAAAAACAGAAATAGAAGTCCCATCAACACCCACATGGTGTCAGCGTGCCCAGAATTCAGGATCAAGCTACGAACCTAAAATGGGCATGACAACGTTTAAAGTTGTCCCTCCCAAACCCGAAGTAAGACATTTTGATAGAGGAGTTTCAGTCTCCACTGGTGCCATTAAGATAGATGAACTGGGCAATCTTATAGGCCCAAACACCAGTGTCAGTAAGCTTGTACAAGGTTTTTCTCCTGATGAAAGTGAGGAAATTCATATTGGGAGAGTGAAGGCATTCTGGAGGTCAAGTTCTATGGAAAAGCAAAGTGATGACTCTGCTGAGCATTTTCCTAAAAAGTCAGCAGTCACCACAAACTCTAAGCCCTTTACTATAAAACATGAACACAAACCTGTCTGTCTTTCAGCTCCAAAACCTGCAGCACCACAAACTGTTACTACCCAGGTAGCTGAAAGACAATCTGAGAATGAGAGGACCAAACTATCTCTTTCAGTTACCCAGCCCCAGGTAACACCATTAGCAGCCCCAGCTGTTAGTAAGGACAAGCTGGAACTCCCGTTCGTAAAGCCACACAGGAGAACTTCAAGCCAGTATGTTGCCTCTGCCATTGCAAGACATATCAATGCAACTACCTTTAAATCTGACACTATGGAATATAATGAGAAAGATGAAAACAAGCAAGGGGCAGGAGAGGTTAAGAATGAAGCGGAAGTTTCACCGAAAAGATGTATTATTGTGGCCAAATATAGCCCTGTGGAAACAGAATCAGCAGAAACAAGAGAAACCCTTTCAAGTATTTTTGCTTGCAGTCAGAAAGCATCCCACAGGTTTACATCTGGTGATAATTCTGGCATGGAAAACAAAGTAGTTAATATCAGGGCACCAAATCAAGCAACTCCTGTGAGTTTCTATAAAAAGAATGCCAGTGTCCCACTTACTAAATCCTCTTCAAAGGATAACAACAGTGCAGAAGATGATCATGGTTTAAACAGCAAGCAAAGTGTAGCAGAGAAAAAGACTGTGTTTGACCAGAAATGTGAGACTTTGACCCATACTAATTCAGCCTCATCCCTCAAGTCTCCTGATCTCCAAGGAGCCCCATCCTCTTTCAGCTCGTCTTTACGAGTCACTAAATGGCGTCCCACTAATGGTGTACAAGTTGGTTCACTTAAAGCTTCACCTGAGCTAAATGGTGCAGCAGCAAATGCAGAGTCAGAACAGGAGGAGAAACCTGATGATTCAGATGTTAATACTGTTGGTGAACTGGATATTAATGTGCAGACCAATATTTTCGGACCAAAGAAGAAGTTCAAACCTGTCATCCAAAAGCCAGTTCCAAAAGACACATCATTGCACAGTGCCCTAATGGAAGCCATTCAAACAGCAGGGGGAAAGGAGAAACTCAGAAAGGTAAAGTGGAAACCTTTTTAAACTGATCAGACTGCAGAGCCCTATATTCACCCTGTCAGACACCAGAGGTTTGGTAACTTGTACAGCTGCTGGTGAACCGGAGAACGCAAGGCATTTGAAAAATTTATAATGGCAAAGTGCAGACCAAGCTGCTGCTTATTCTGCACATCCTGTATATTGTGCAACATCATGGCTGCTGCACTAGCTGGGTAGGCAGAGGGTGCATAGACACAGATAAAAGAGAGGTAATTGAGGTTAGTCTAAGAGCCAAACCCTCATTTCTGTGTGTTATGTAAAAACAGGAGCACACAGCATGGAGAAACTTGTAAATATCTGCAGTGAAAGAAAATTGCATTTTGTTTTACTAGGGTATAATAATATGCCACTGACTTCATGCTCAGAGGATATGGACTGCATCTCCAAGTACAGCATTACTGTCTACGCATACCCTTACTGTGCAGTGTGAATAAGGTTTTACAAGCAGGCCCAAAAAAAGACAAACTGATTAGTCTTCATAGTTTGCATTCTGGTACAATTGCCAAAAAGTGTTTCCAAGATATCTCTAAGTAAATATCTAATAACAATGTGAGGTTTATTCCCTTCATATTCTAGGTTTCAAATGGTGCATTAAATGGCAGTCATGGGAAACCCTCATACACTGAGCCAGAGAATGAGCGCTCAGCCCTACTAGCAGCAATTAGAGGCCACAGTGGCACCTCAAAGCTAAAAAAGGTAAGGAATCAGGATGGTAAGTGATCTTTGAAGGCCATTCTATTCCTTCTGAGTGTTTTGAATAAACCCAAATATCCCACAAATTAAGCATTGTGCTGCAAAGACAGAAATTGAGGGGCCAACCATATGACAGAAGACCAGATCTTACTTATGCAGACAGCACCGCAGGTTCAACCCTATTCTCTGCTATAAAATTTAAAGGTCTTTCAAATAGTGTGCTTTTAGCTTACAAAGAAGCATGTAGAAATCCAAACCAATTACAGGGAATGTACACAGAAGACATCAAATATTCATCATTTTCACATTTAGGTGGAATCTTTTTCTAGAATGGTTTTGGTTGGAGAGGATTTAAGCATTATGTAGTTCCAACCCCTCTGCCTTGGGCAGGGACTTCTCCCATTAGACCAGGATGCTCAAGGCCCCATCCAACCAGCCCTTAAATACCAACAGGGATGGGGCATCCACAGCTTCTCTGCACAGAGAAGCTGTAGTTTAGGAGTTTGCAGTTGGATTAATATATTTGCATTACCTACCCTATATATCCAATTTCAGCTCCCTGAAAACACACTAGGGCTTCTTCATACGTGCTGTGTATCTGCTAACATAGTGCAAGTTGTATGCAAGTAATTGATATTGATGTTTCATCAACATTCACCACAGCAGGATGATTCCTTCTCTCTGAAAGATTATCTAACCATTAAAGCATCTCTTATTCCTAATAGCCAAAACCTGCATTGTTCTAGCCTTAGTTTTCACTCAGTTGACTAATCTGGCCAAAGATGTGTCCTTGGCAAGGAGGTTCCCCTTTCCCTCGTGCAATGACTCAGTTCATTAGCACATATCCAGATAGCTGGCATGAGATAGAAAAATTCTCTTGCCTGTGTTAGGAAATTACTTCACCCCTCAAATATCCTACTGCCCTTGCTGCAGGTAGGGCACAGCTTCCTCTGAGCCTGTGAGCGGGATGTGCTAAGCAGCAGCAATCTTCACACGTACTTAACTACATTCTGCATTCATTAGGAATAAATAGCAATTTGTGTAAAAGAGGCTCTGACAATGAAGTCATCACTGAGAGTTTTTTGAATACTTTCCTCTGGCAGAGAAGTTTTTGCCATGATTTTAAAGGAAGTCACCTAGAAACCATATGCTTTTTCACACCATGTCACCTGCACTAGTTAAATCAGAGTGTTTGTGTGTGTACAGGGCACTGTACAGATGTGGTGTCCTTTTCAGGTTGTCTCAAATGTTTGCCTTTTATCTAACATGACATGATGCTCATATATATATTGTATGTATATATATGTATAGGGAAGGAATATAATACAGGAACTCTCTGTGGATTATTTTAGGGGAGATGACCCCTTTGATTTTTCACCACAGAACCTGTGCTGCAGTTTGTCTGAGAAATGAATTATAATGGATCTGCTTAGAAACCTATTTGGCCCATAGTACTGAATTTCTTAATAATTGCTGAATCATTTTAATTACTAACAATTCATCATGATTGTTACCAGTATTAATGGAAAAAAGTATCTCTTGACACAGTTGGTGGAAAAGCTGGCTTAGTCTGAAAGACTGTCTTCTTTGCCTGCATGCATTTAAAGTAGGATGAGTTTCCAAGCTGGTAATTTGTGCAGAAATTTTAGTTTCTGAAATTCCATAGAAATACACTTGGAAGAATTATCAATTGATTTTGTCCTCAGTGCTTTCACGTAGCTCTCTCTGGTATTTTTTTTTTTTTTAAGTATGGATGGAAACTTTAGGTTTAATGGCTTTTTTTTCAGTGAAGCTATGTCTGAGAGCTCAGATCTGGAAGAGCTTCTCTGTCATCTGAGATTATTTCTGTGCAGCCCAGACTGCAAAAAGTAATCATATTCCTGGGTGGCTACTGCAGCCTTAATATATCTTCCTGATTCCAAAACCCTTGTGGTTGTTTCCAAATTAATACCAAGTCCAGCTTTCTCTCTTACCTTACATGCCAAGAAGAGTTACAGGATGCTGAAGCTCACAGTAAATAAAGATTGAGTTTCTGAGACAGATTCAATGCCAAGTCCTCGATGCTGGTAATCAGCCCAGCTGAGTGATGTGAGTGAGTAGTAACAGATGTTCAACCCCATGAGCAAACAAAAGTACTATGGGTTTTACATCATCCAAGAAAAGTGAAATTGGGGTACTGAAAGTGAGTCTAATGTCAAATAATTACAGTTTAGCCATGCTTGATATTAACCCCCTTCTTTCAACTGCATGATGAGCAGATCTCCTCATTGGCCTCCCAAGAGCTGCAGCGTTTGAGGGACGCAGAGCGGTCCTTGCAGAAGGCAGAAGACCTTCAGGAAGAGCAGCTGTGTATCCCACCTGCCCCTGCCCAGCCACCACCACCACCTCCCATGCAGCTGTCAGCAGCAGCAGCTCCTAAATCCTCTGCCACAGCTTCAGGTAATCCAATGGAGGCAAGGCAAGCCCTGTTGGAGGCCATCCGCTCTGGTGCCGGAGCAGCAAAGTTAAGAAAGGTAAATGCACTTTTGTATTTTACAGTGGATGAAGCAACCTGTGCTTGCTGTGTTTTCAGAACTATTGTTAAGCTGTTCTAGGCAGACATTTCTTTCTTCTATCAGAAGGAGGTACATGCACTATTTCCTCTGACTGAATCAAAGATCAGGAATGTATTTGAAACCTTTGAACAGCTAATGAAACACACCCATGCATATATGCAACCATGCGAACAGACAATGTGTTTTATTAAAGAGACCATCAAGAGCATGACTATAATTTCATTTTCATGATCTTTTCATTCTGTGTTATCTGGGATAATACTGGATGTCCTTTAGACAAGGTGAGCCTAAGAAAGATCAGATATGAGACCCTGAAGCAAATTTATAAATAAATATTCTCTGCTAACTTCTGCAGTGTGTCCTAGACGTTGATTCCCAGCACTTAAACCTTGATCACATGTGCTAAGAGCTGTCAGTGAAACTGTGAGGTCAATTTAATGTCTGCCTGAACTTTATTAATTGAATTGTGTGTGTTTCACTTTTGTGGTTAGATGTGAATCGGTCAGCTCCCAGATGACTAAATGCTCAGTTGCCTGTGTGTGATTTTTGGAGTAACTTTACTTATCTCTTTGATTAAATTTTGTTCTTCCCAATCTCAAGTTATACTGTGTTTCTTGGGAAAGAGAAGCAGATCAATTGTCCTGAGTGGAGGCATCCCAATATTGCACTGCAGTATCCAAGAGTAGACTTTGATCCAGGGACTTAAAGGAATGTAGAAAAGCAGATATAGTTTTCCCAACACATGAGTTAGCTAGTTAGCTGTTACCAACCATAAATGTGTAAATAGACTTTAATCTTCCTTACTTTTCCTCATTTAAATAATTTTAAAATGCACTCAAATTTTAATTTTCAGAAGTTGTCAAAACAAAAATCCAATTTCTGATAAACCAGAAATTCCACAGAATCAGACAAATGGCACAAAACAAAGCAGTGTTTCAGGGAAATTTACGTCAGCATGATCTGATTACATCAGGAACCTGGATGTGCAGTTAATTTTTCATGTGAAAAATTACATCTATGTTATGCATACAATTATGAGGAGCAGCTGAGTTCACACTTGGTTTGTTCAACTTGGAGAAGGCTGAGGAGCAACCTCATTGCAGTCAGTGCTTTCCTTGAGGAGGGCAGCTGAGGGGCAGGCATGGACTCCTCTCTGTGGTGGCCAGGAACAGATCCCAAGGGAATGGAATGCAGCTGTGTGATGGGAAGTTTCTTCAGGAAAAGGTTTTTCCCCCAGAGGGTGGTTGGGCACTGGAAAAGGTTTCCCAGGGAACTGGTCACAGCACCAGCCTGACAGAGGTCAAGGAGCAGCTGGATGATGCTCCTAGTCATATGGTTTAGTTTTAGGCATTCCTGGGAGGAGCAGGGAGTTGGATTCAGTGATCTTTATGGGTCCCATCCAATCTGAGAAATTCCGTGATTCTAAGACTAAAAATTATGAAGAAGTCAGGCCTTTATTTCCCCACTTGACCAATTGACAGAAAAAAATGGGACTTGGACATTGAAGGGCACTTCATGCGGTTGTTTTCTAGATACTTCCAAATTTCTTGTTCTTCCAACTGCATTGCTCTTGCAGAAGTCTCTGGGGGAATCCATAGCTCTACTCATGAAAACAAGTCTTTATCATATCTTTGGGGATTTATTTCATAACACTTGGATAACCAGTGCAGGTCATGAAAGTACACCAGCTAGACTGATGTATTCTGCTAAATACTGTGCCTGTCTTGTCTCATTTCCAAGACAGAATAATTTTTGCTACTTTTGACATTGAAACAACAGAAGAGTACATTTCATTATATAGGTCTCTTATGGAAATAAAAGAGAGCAGTGTTTTGTCCAAGACAGAGTATGATTTTCTTATTACTGTGCTGTCCTTCCAGATACTGGATATGCAAGCTAGTCTTATGTGTGCCAAAGTCATCATGACATTTTGACATCTGAGATTTCATGCCCTTGATGACTGATTAAAGTAAAAATATTGTCAGATTTCTGAAAAAGCTTTCTATCCAGTGTGTTTTAATATCTCTTCTAGTATGCATTATATGGTGAGCCAAATTCTGATCCTTCCCTGCAATTGGACAACTTGGTGAGAGCAAAAGTTGAACCCATAGAGGACCGTGAACACATAATAGCTGAATATCAAGGTTTTCTTCCTTTACCCGTGTCTAAGGAACACTGAGATTTTGTAGGCAGTGGCTGACAGGTTGCTTTGTGCCAGGGCTGAAGCAAATTTTTTTCTTTGTTTTGCCTCCTCTGTCAAAGTTCTATGATGGTGTGATTTGGAGATGGGAGCACAGCACTGTTTTTGGCTTTGCTTCCTGGAAGATTTTCGTTGCAGCAACTAGGCAGCAGAGTAGGTAGTTCAGTTCAGTAATGGCATCTGTTTCTCTTCCATTGTCTTCTCAAAGTCTTCTGGGACAAAGACTTCTGACAGCAAAGTCATTTATTTAGCTGATATTGTGAAGAACTGGGAAAAATCTGTGTTGCTGACAGCAAAGTCGTTTATTTAGCTAATATTGTAGAGAGCTGGGAAGAATCTGTGTTGCATAATTATGTGTGACTCGGTGCTTATTTATGTGGGGTTAGTTGCAATGGAAGTAGATCAAACATAGCTGTCATGGGAAGCAAATGTAAAAAGCAACCAATTACCTAGATAAGGAGCATCCCAACAAACATTTGAGCTCAAGTATTATCTGTGAAAAGGCAGCTCCTCCACTCCTCCCCTGATTACACAGCTGTTTGCTAAAGTCATGAACTTTAAGGTTAAAAACTTCACTGTGCAGGAAATGAGGAGAGAAGTTGCTGCAGGCTGACCTTGCTTAGCTGAGAGTCAGGGTCCGCACAGCACAGTCTCTAATTGGGTCAGCCAAAAGAAACCAGAGCAGAAATAGATGCTTGAGGGAAATGCCAAGTATAGGTAAGATAGTATTTGCATAGCTCTCCTCTCTCTTCCTTAATCCGTTTTTTGGAGTACTGTGCCTGTTTGGGCAAATAAATCACTCTTTGTTTTGAAGAAATAGCTTTCAATTGCACTGTTGCTGTCCACAGACTCCTGAAGGAAAATTCTTGCAGGTGCCAAGCCCATTTGAGCCTGCTCAGTCAAGTGGTTCATCCCTAGTGCAGGGCAGTTCAGAGACCTGCCAGAAAGCAGTTACACTACAGATCCTCCCCAAAAGAAAGGGAGACATGGATGTATTACAGGAATGGGATGAATTTACCAGTCTGGAGAAGACCTGACAGTGTGCAAGGAAGTGACCCTTTTCTTAACTTTTTAAAATGATCTGTCAAGGAACCTGACAGGTGTTCAACACATCCAAAGTACAACAGCAAGTCAGGGAGGTGGCATTAAGTAAAGCCACCATCCAGGATGGGTTCCCTGGTGCCTTTGGTGGTTACTTATGAGAAATGAACTTGTCTCACTAGCAAGGAGGGTGTCCCAGCCATGGGATCTGCCCCACAAGCAAAGGAGAATCAGCTGATCTAGGAAGTAAACAGTTCATCTGAGACCAAATTTTGGCTAATTCTGGTGGACAGAACTCAGGTCATAGAGCTGTACCATTTAATGTTATGATTTTAAAAGTGAACTAGTGTTTTCCTTAAATTGTGTCAAACAGTATCATATAGTTAAGATCTCTATGTGCAGTTTTCAACTTCCTATTTGCCATCTCATAAAATGCAAAATAATGCAGCTAGATGTCTGAAATTCTCTGTATCAATGGATGTGTATTTTTCTGCTTATGTAACTTGCCTTGGGATTTACCATGACTATTTGTGGATAAAAACCATAACTACACATGCAAATAACCCATTAGATGTCTAGCTGTAGGTATAGTTGCAGCACAAGTCCATGCAGGATTAAAAATCTTACTCAACAAAGGGAAGCTATAAAAGTTGCTTTAGCTTATATGCCATAACTCTCTGTACTCAGAGATTTGGTAGAAATATTGCAGAGGAATTTGTCTGAACGTGGTGGGGAAAGCAAGTTATATCTCTGAAGAATAGTCTGTTGCTCTTGGTAAAGTGATTGCTTCAGACCACTTTTTAATGACATGTGCAAGGGAGATTCTGCAGATTCCATGTATTTTCCAATAAAGATTGGAGTTGCACTGAAGTAGCCTTTTCTGTTTGTTCACTGAGATTTTTAAAAACTAATTTGGCTCCATCACAATTCCCACAAGCATTCATGGTGATGTTTGGCATCAGCATTAGGTCACGTCAGCTCTTGATACGTGCAGTGTATCATTCTGTTGGCAATCAAAGGAGCCAGGTAAGATAATTACTGCACCAATTGCAAGGAGTCCCTGTGTTCTCTGGGATAATTTGGAGTTGGTTGTCAACAAGTAACGCGTCGAACGGAATTATGTCATGTTGAGTGTCTTCTAGGAAGCATGGCCTAGTTCCATACCTTTATGTCAAGCCGTGGACTATTCTTCTCACATAAGCAGAGAAGTATAATTGTGAATGAACAAATACTGCTTCTTATTATCAGTATCTGTGGGTGCAATGAAAGAAATTACAGACTCAAAGCCACAGTTGATGTATGCTTTGGTGTGCTGGAAATGAGGCAGGAGGCCCAATGATAAGGTTGACCAAGCTTGATATACAGGTAGTCAAATGAGCTTATAAAGTGATTCTAGTTCCCATGCACAGTGAGAGGCAGGCATTTGCATGCTGTTACTCTGTTTGAATTGGAAGATAAAACATAATTTGAACTCTTCACCTTGCTAATAATTCATACCATGACCTATTTTTTTCTTCAAGAGTAAGGGTCAAAATGGAAAATTTAGACTTGATCAAATGCATTATTCCAGCTTTTGTGGTGACCTTAATGTATATCTCTCTGATAGAATCAAAGCTCAGTAACTTTGAATTTGGAAGAACACCTTAGCATATGTATTTAAAATAACGAATATGCTTAGATGACCCGAGGACTGGGAAGGAAGATAAGCATTTGTGTGTGTTTCCTGAATCAAAGCCACCAGGAGTTTCCTTCATTCAATCAGAAAGCAAAGTACTCATTAATTCATTTTCATGGCCAGTGACAGCTAACCAATAGAGAGTAGATTTTGACTGTTGATGTTGCATTAGATGCAAGAGATGTAAAAGATGCCTCTGCAAAAGATATTGCATACTTGCAGCCGGGGCTTCTGTTCATTCCACAAAATGAAGGAATTTCACAGAAAAATGCATTACCTACATTCCAGAAATAACACAATTGCAAACATAATACCTAAGGATGTGTGAGGTGTGGGTTTTTAGGGAAAGATAGCACTTTTCATTAAACCAAGTGATATAGCTAGGGAAAAAGGCACATAAGCTTAAGTAGTCTCAAGGAGCAGATGAAGAAACCAAGCTTGAAAACCGCCCCACGGGAGAATGTTTGGTTAACAATGTCAACAGTTGGAGGTTTAAAAATATGTTGAATGATCATGTGCTTTTCTTTGTTACAGGTCCCTCTGCTCGTTTGAATCATGTAAAAAGAATAGGTAACTGGAAAATCTAACCCCGTATGCACCCATAATCATCATTCAAAGTCTGAAGTGGCAAAAAACATCAAGAAGTTTAGTTTATTCTCTTGACTACAAGCCAAAATAAGTTGTAGTTAATTTTCTGTGTGTCCCTGCATAATGGTTCTAAGGGGAAAATATGTTGCTCTGCTGTAAAGCTTCTGTGCCAAGGAATTGTGTTTTGCCTCTGAATATTTAAGGTTGCCAATAAACTATTCTTGTTGGCAGGTTAATAAGAATATAAACACTGTGCAGTCCTGTGTTAATACTTAATTGTGTTTATGGGCAAAACTAAAAACTTTGCTAGCTATCTGAAAAGTAATACTCATTTCCAGCTGTTAAAAATATACAACTATTTCAAACTGTTCACTTGCTTCTTTTTTGATTTCAAGAAGGGCTGTAAGCGATTAGGGTGAAAACCAGAGTAAAGATCTATTAAAAAAAACTATCACAAGGAAAAAGTTATGATACCTAAATTGTCATGTGCTGGGGTCACTGGTTTTTAAAATTAAATTAACTTTGTATCTCTGCTGGAGCTCTGAGAAAGCAGGCAATCAATAATGGATGTGAGACAGTGTCTATTGAAAAGTTACTTATGGGGTATGACGTATAGAATGCTAATGTGCAGAGATATGCTGAACCCTGGTAACAAACATGGAACTTCAAAAATATTGAGCCACCTTAAAGGATCTCTATTTGCAACAGACTGTGAAGGTTATAAATATGATTCAGAGTATAGAGGTCGAAGATGTAGAATGCATTCTGCACTGTAAAATGAAGTGGAGCTGGTTTATGTCAGTAACGAGGACTTTTGTGTTCTATTATTCAGGTCATGCATAAATTGGCCCTTGGTTTCTAATGTGTATGGCTGTTGTATGTTGTCTCACAAGTATTTATAGCAGCATCTTTTTCAAATGTTAACTACTTTGGTAGTTGTTGTTGTACATATTTTGAAAATATTTCATTTAATTGATTAACTTAAAAAGGACAAATGAAAATGCTTTTTCACATTTCCTATATTGTAATGAAACTGAAGAAGATGAAGTTTGTACATTTACATTTTTATAATCACAGACTACAGCAGTGGCAGATTTTTTCTTTAAGCTGGAATTTAAAATGTATAGCTATGGACTGTTGAAAGCACGAGAATATTTAGCCATCTGCATTTAATGTGACTATATATTATAAATTATAAAATATTGATGTCTGTTAGTGCCACAAATAAAAACAAAATCAAAACCTGACATGACTTTAAAGGCTCCTTTTTTTGTTAAATATTTGCCATTTACTGAAAGAAATTGGAATTAGAAATGGACTTTAGCAAACCAGTATGCTGTGCTCAGTATCTCAAGTCTAACATAAAATATCTCAAGCCAGGAAAGTGCTCACCGCTAACAGTTTAGAAGTGCAGTAGAAATCACCATCTAGGATCAATATGTGAGTTATATACACTTCAACAATGATGGAGTACTAGTAATGTTCCATTTCCTCATTAGGGAAGCTTATATATTCAGAATTAAGGTGCTCAGTTGCACTCTATGATAAATAAGATCACCTCTGTTGATTGTGGTTATTGTGTATTTTGCCTTTAAAGTTTTCTCAGTGTGCTAGACATCAGAGGCACTACCATGTTGAAAATGCTATCACAGGAAAAGATTCAGTCACTCATAAGTGTGATGCTGTAGATATTCCCCAGAGCAGCAAATACTCCTTCCTTGGCTGGCTGCTGCAAGGCAAATTTCAGTGCATCTCTCCTTCTGCTTGTTCTTAGTGTTGCCTGAAGGCCCTGTGTGTATAGCCCTTCTTCCTAACACCCTTTTAGTGTAATAAGTTATATGAGTACTTACTTTTCAATGTAAGGGATTCAAAACTGGATTTTTGGACGATAACATCCTCTGGGTTTCACAATGCAAAAGTTCTGGTTCTGGGTGATGGCACTATATAGAACTAAAGTTTCTAAGTTTTATTCATAGCTAAACTTCTGAGTAAAAGCTATAAAAACAGCTACAAGATAAGATGTCATCTTCATTTTGACAGAAAAAATAAAATTACAAAGATCCTGATGGCTCAGTCACAACTCAAACTAAAAATGGAGGGGGTGTTCAGCTACCTACAGTAGGAAGCCTAGGCTGGTATTCATTCCCTTCTCATGGTAATGAGACTTGTGTCTGCTCTTAAACTGTCATCCAGGTGCTGTTGAACTATTGGTAGGAGCTCAGTTTAACCCCAGATGAAGTTAGATAAGAAATTAGTAGATTTTGCTGTAAACCCATTTATAATGAAGTCCAGTTACAGGTATGACCCTTCCATATAGTAAACTTCTGTTCATGCTTTTAGTAGTAATAATGGTTAGCTCATCCTGAGTTAAAAGAAAAACCCTGAAATGTGTCTGGTAAAGACATGGCCTTCTCAGCAACAAGTATTTTCATCTATCTGGCTGCTCTTGCTCTCCCACGCTGTTTGCTAGTGCAGACACAGCCTGTGTCTAGAGATGCACACGTTGCCCAGGTTACACCCTGACATGTCCTGTCATGGCACCGCCTGCAAGCTCCTTTCCTTTTTGAAGGACTGCAAGAAGGACAGGGAGCTCCCCTTTTCTTTGGTGTCTCTCCACCTAGATTGTCCCCACAGCCAGAGGAAAGGCTCAGATTCATCCAGTCCTTTATTTATTTTTATTTTTTTTTTAGTAAGAGTTTGGAATTAAGTGAAGAAATGGTATCACCACGGAAACTGAATGGAGAATTTGGGTTTGATATCTTTATTTATTGCACAGGTATAATTCAATGTTCAGGGCTTAAAGAAATCCAATCTCATGTCTCAAATAAAAATTTCTACATCTTCCTTCCGTTTTTTTACATGTTTTTTTTAATTTTTTCTAAACTTGAGTTTAGAGTAATTGTCAACCATTAAGTCAGCCATCATTAGATCCCTCTGATTAGATATTTAATTTAAATAATACTGGTTGTCTGCACAAGCTATTTGATTTAGAGAAGTTCAGTATAGATTCTTTTTTATTTTAAAGACAGCCTGTTAACGTTAGTCATGCAAAGTATTGGACCGAAGGACCTCTTGACATGCACATCAATCTACAGAGTTTCAAACATGGTAGGGTTCTACTTCCCCAGCTCATACAAGTGATTTGCACTATTTATGCTACATTTGCCACAGCCAAAAATTGGCACTTCACCAGTGTGTAGGAGAAAGAAAGAGAACAAGAGATGCATTTATGAAACAATGGAAAACTACACCCTGAGATAGTTTTCCCTCTAACTTCTCCAGAAAAGAAAGAAGCAGTTCTATTGTTGAGTACTGCTTAGCATTAAGCACAAGGTTTAATTTGAATCCAAAGATTTGCACAAATCTCTATTTGAATCAGTTTGTCTGAATGAAATGTTTATAAATCGGTCTTTTGTTGGTGCAATATGAAAAATAGTTGTCTTCTGCAACCGTTAATTAGCAACTTTTACATATGTTAAGTATTTATTTGTGTGTATTGTTTCTCATCTCTAATCCCCTGTTGGGTTACATATGCATTATGTGTACCAACGTGCTTTGCCTGTGAGACTTCTGTTAAGATTTATTAGACTATTCCCATTGTTCTCCATTTGTTGTTGCTGAGCACACACAGTAAAATACTCCATGTCCCTGCTATGTAGCTTTAGCTGCCATAATGGTTGCATTTCCCCACTTGCAGAAAATGACCTTTGCAATGATAAAGTTCTTTGTTAAACAAAAAAAGAAACAAATTCCTGATTTTTCAGTAATGTTCACCTGGATTTTGTGCATCACTGTTTTGATTTGCTTTACTTTTTTGTTGCTGAGTATGGTGTGGAGTTTGGTTCATAGCTGACGGCTTCCTTTGCTGGAGAAATATCCCTATAGTTGCATTCTCAGGGTTGTTCATCAAAGTATGGTAAGATGGATGACCTTTTCCAAAAGCAAAAAGGTACCTTTTTTTTTGTTATTGTTACCAAATATAATTATTTGTTAAATAAATATAATTTGCTTAAGTATATTACATGATGCTGCACCAGATAGAAAAATACCACTATCCTCTGTCTACCAACTTTTTGTTCTTGTTTAAACAGTTTCTGATTTATTGCAGTATTGAAGACTTCAAAAAGAGAGAGAAAATAGAACTACTTAACAGGAATATTGTGTTTTTCACACTTAAGGAGTTTAGGAACAAGCTCCCTTCCATAGTCTGTTCCCTCCCATCACTCATTCCATATGTACAGGAGCACGCGCGCGCAGAGTCTCCTTCGTCATTTCAGAAGGTCAGGAATAGTTAAAAAAGCATCTTTACCACGGGATCCTTTTCCATTTTTAACAGTAGCTTTTTTTGTCCTGTAAAATAGGAACTTCCAGAAAGTCAGGGACTAAGTTTTGGCGCAGTCACAGCAGCGATACACAGTCACTGCTGGAAGCAATGTCAAACTCAGCTCCATATAATGCTATCTTCAGCCAATTTCTTTTCCTTTGGGTTTTTTTCCTTCTTTCCTTTTTTGTCTGAACTGATAAAAGCATGTACGTGCCATGTCTCTTTTCTGAGGTCATTATTGTGCTTGAATCCCTAAAAGGTTTTCCCCTGAACAAAGCATAGTGGTGTTGCAGTTGAACACCAGACTGAAAGAGGACATTTATTCATACACAAACACCACTGTCCAGTTTGCAAGTCAGGAGCTTGAAAAGGAAACCTTATTGAAAGAACAAGACTGTGGAATATTATTGTCTTGTACATCAAAACCTGTGTTTACTGTAACAGGAACAAAGCAAACACAGTGCAAATAGGCGTGGGCTTTCTTTGTCTTGTTCCATGCATTCAACAGAGGGGTTTCTGTCAGAAGCACTGGCATCTGTCCCTAGTAGTGCTTGGCACGGGTGAGTGGGTCACAGCTCAAGAGTACTAATTTGGGTGGCACCACTGATGGGTTGTGCCACTGGTTTGGGCTTTTTTGCCTTGTGATAAGCCAAAATGTGGTTTGATTTAGTCGGTGCTCAAGACTGGAAACCAAGTACCTGTGCTGCAGCAACGAGTAATCTATGGAGAGTGATCCATGATCCAGTGTGTGCCAACTACAGCTCCCAGATGCCAGTAGCCAGTGCAATCTCATCTTCTTAAGCCAGAGGTAATGATAATGGTGAAGGGAGAGGGAAATGGATGCATCTGACTTCTGACAGAACCAAGGAATAAGCCACATGTAATTCAAAGAGCTGCAGCCCTCCCTGCCCCAGCAACATCTAACAGTGCAAAGGACATGCAGAAGGTGACTCAGTAAGCAGCAGGTCCATCAAAACTCCTGATAGGTCTGAATTTTACGGACAAGACCCTGAAACTGCACATATCTCTGCTGATACAGCTACCTGGTGGGTTAGCATGCTCAAGACCAGACTAAAACTCTCCCAGTATAGACCCTTTGCTGATAAAATCCAGCTCTCAGTCCTTCAGTCAGCTCAGGAGGTGGGTGTACCTGGCAGGTTCCCAACCAGCAGCACCAAACACAGAGCAGTGGTTTGGCTGCCTGCACAGTGCATGCTTCCTCATTCATTAGCCTCGCTGCTAATGTTCCAAACTTCCCAACTTATGGAAGGAACTGTCAGAGGCAATTTGCAGGCCGCCAGTGCTGCAGAACTGCAAAGAGTTATATTTTTATGTGTTGATGAATAATTTAGCAACAATTCTGTGTTATGTAAAATTACTGCTTTACTGCTACTGGGGCCAATGTTCGTACAAAGTGTTCTAAGCCCAGTTATACAAGTTAAAGCTTGCTAGTTTTATCCTATGCATCTGTTATTAGAGATAATTTTTCCAGGTTCAAACTGGGAAGCAGAGCAGGTCTTTCATTCCAGGAGTGGGAAGTTCCACATCCTCATTCTTCTTTATAGTCCTGACCACCCTACCTATTTCTAAGTGGTCAGTTTTGCACTAGGTTGTGCAGTAGTGCTGGTTTTCCCCACAGAGGAGGAGGCTATGTAATACATTTCCATATAAATGCAATGGAAATCATCAATCCTCCAGACCTTTGCTTTATACTACAGAGTAACCTAAGACATATTTCCATGCACTTAATGTGGGCAGGGAACACAGAATATGGGCAGATGTAGATATATCTGGTTTTGGTTTTAGATTAGAAGTTGTTCCTTTGAGATTCCACCTATTTTGTACTCAGAGCAGGATTTAAAGTTTAGGGAAAGAAAGGAGTATTATTGCCACCCAAAAGCAGGCTTGTAAGGGTAAAGTGAGATGGAAAACCTACAGTAACTCAACATGGTCCACATCCAGAAATGGAGAAACTCACAGGCTTCCCAAGGACTCTGCATCTCAGCGACTGCTTCTGCCGTATTCTACAAGTGTTGCCAAGAGATGCTTAGTTGCAAATGCAAATATGTTCAAGGCTGAAGGATCAAAGAGCAATTAAATTAAAAACTGCTGACAGGTCAATCTTAATAGTCATTTCCATGCTGAAATAAGTCAATAAATCTTAGCATGCAATAAATCTTACCACATAAAGGTGGGCTTGCATAACAGGAAAATGTAGTAAAATATAGCAATATATTTTATGCAAATGCTTTTTAAAAGTAATGAGTAGCATGTTTTATTCATCTTGTCCTGGCGTCAAAGCGGTCAAGAAGACATTGGACTTCTGGAATGGGTTAATCCTCTCCAGCAGCAGTGTGCTGAGCAGGCAGAATGCCTTCTATTTATATTACTATTTACTTATATTTGTAAATACAAGCCTTAATTGAGCTCCTGAGTCCTGCTGTGTTTGGTACTGTGCAATCACCACATAAGTGACTGTCCCTGCCCCAAAGACCTTTACAAACTAGAAAAGTCAGAAGAGGAGGATGGGAGCAGAGCAGTCGTGTGACTTGCCTGAGGTCACCCAAGCTGTTAGTGGCAGAGGCAGAACTGGAGCCTGGGATTCCTGTGCCATTCTTTGGTCCTGTTTTCCAAGTCATACAGCTTCCTGGCCTATATAATAAATACAGTAAGTATGGATCATATAAGAAACAAACTCAACCTCTCTGGTATCAACCTCTTTTAGTAACTCAATATGCCCTTGTGTTTTTATCTGTTCTCTCAAATGCATTAAGTATGAAATATTAGATAATGCTCCTAGGTACTTGTGCCTATAATGAGATACATCTCCAACAAACACCCAATACAAGACGGATTTGGAATTCAGCTGCTAAATTTAAAACAGATTTTCTGTGTGGTAGAAGATCCCTCATAGTTAAATAGTCAATAAGTCCATCACAGCTTCCTGCCCACCTGTAGCTGTACTGCCCACTCTCCCTAAGGGAAGATCCAAGAGGAAAAGGTTCCTGATACTGCTGCTTCAGCAGTGCCTGAGTGCCTTAACAAGGATCTTTCTATTAGCCCCTGTGTAAACACAGGATGGCAGCCCTGGCAGGCAACACCAGGTGGAGGGAGCACGGATCATTTTAAATCATTTGCACTTTCTAAATCACCGGGCACGATCTGCGAAGAGTGGATCTTGTGTTACACACTGTGCTTGGGAGGCAATGGAGACTATTCCCAGCTAATAAAATTCACAACAAATGACCCGACACAGGAGAAGTCCTGTTCTCAAGGAAAAGCTTTACCCCAGCTCACAACTTGCCCTTCTTCTTGCAGTGGAAAGACTGAGGATTTTAATCCCAATTCAAAAACAAGTCAAAACATGGTGAGTCCAGTAATTGCACAGCCAAAAATAAAGGGGTTGGGGGCAACTTGTGCTTCCCTTCATCCTCCCCCTTTTTTTTTTGCCTTGGTTCAGAAGAGCTGCTCTTAGGCTTGTGTGGTCTATGGCAAGATGCATTACCTCTTTTCCAGAGTGTTCTTCCTGGTGCTAACAGACAGAGCCCAACCCAGAGCAATAATGTGCTGCATGTTCCCAAAACTGTGAACAAAAGGTGAGGATCTCTTGTTTTCCTCAGAATGCAGGTCTCATGTTACATGTCTAAAAATGCAATATGAATGAGATTTCAAAACTAATTTAAACCTGTTCCCTTTGTATACCTTTAACCAGAAGAAAGTTTTCCACTGTTACCAACAATGGCAAATATGCCCTTTTGGCTCATATGCCCAGGAAAGTAAATTGTCACCAATAATCAAAGGTAGCATTAGAAAAAATGGGTCTAACTTGCCAAGGGAGATTTCTCCCAAGAGCAGGTAACATTATTCTCCACTGCAGCAAACCAGTCCAGCACTGAAGTCTGCCAGTGAAATACCAAATGGAAGACGTAAACCTGGTTTTATAAAAAACACATCCCAGGTCTACCTGACCTGTGCCTAGGAGCAGATTTTATTTTTCAGTGTGTGAGGCAGAATTTTCGGAGATGAGGAATGATGAGTCAGACCCACAAAATCATGAGACCAGTATCCAGTGTGATGAGGGTTGCATTTTTCTGTTTTTAAGGGAACAGGTTCTGCCATGTGGTTTGGTCTGCCTGATTTCTAAAACTCCTTTGTCTGTCTGTGGGGTGTGGGTAGAGCTGTCAGCACCATCCTCTCCTACTTTGTCCCCCCAGCTGTGCTGCGGGGTCAGGCAGGGAAACCCAAAGTGGCCCCAAAGGCAATGAGCAGTTCCAGGAGAAGGGATGTGGAGTCAGCACAGTGCTCAGGCAGCCCTGGTGAGCACAGCTTCTCACTCAGCCCCTGTCCACACCAGTATCTCTACACAGGACATTAATTGTAGCCTAAAAAGGAGAAGAATGAGAATAAGAAGGATTAAAGTACAATATTCCCTGCAAGCACTGTCATTCATGCTATCAGGCTACTGAATATTTGACACACATTTACCAGGGAGTGCTGAAAGGTAGTTCAAGCCAGTGCTCAAAAAAAAAATCTGGCCAGATTACTTGTAAACCAGTTTTTATAGTATTGAGGGGGGGAAAAAGACTGTCTTGAAACCTTTGCTTAGGCCTGTTGGACTCAGGTTTTGTACTGTGCAGCTATTTCCGTTCGAGGTGTGATATTTTTTACTGAAATAGATAAACTAATAGGAATCACTAGTTGGGGACACTCGTTCTGGCACAACAGTGCTTTATATACTAGCTTATTCCACACCGCTTGTATGGAAATAGAAATTTAAGCATAAATAGGCTTCTTTATACTGATATAACTGTTTCTACCCTAGGGAAATTAAACCATTTTTACTATGCTAGTGTAGCTACAATTTTGTGTGTAGCCAAGCCTTTGCAGTAGAGCACCTTCCATGTGGAAAAGCCCTCATGGCTGCCAGTGCCTCACTGTGCCAAAAAGCTGCAGAAAGTCAATGGGATTATTCAGATATTAGTTATTTCACTGGGCAAGGCTATCAAAATCTGGTGGAGAAGGAGGAGGAGTGCTTTCATTGTACTTTAGTTTTCTGCTAAAATAGTCCACGTCTCTGTTATGGTTTTGCTGATATCTGGAGGCAGCAGACAACAGATATGAGAGTCAATTTTTTGTAACACATTGCAACAGGAAGAGTTACTTTTACAATGTCTTCATAAGTTCATTTTGCACAAGAGGAATAAAGCTTTAGTAGCAGAAGCCTGTCACTATGAGTCTTTCTGCTTTGGAAATGAACATCCTTCCTTTGCTCACACCTGGGTATCTCCAATTTAACTCAGCACGATACAGAAGCAGAAGGCCATTATCCTGTGAGATAATAGCCTATTCAGTTGTCATCGCTTACAGACAGTGTATGTTAGGCAAAAAAAAGAAGAAATACAACTTTTAAGAGTAGTCAGCAATCATGTGAAGCTTTTCACCTTAGAATGCCTTGCAAACTCTAGTTATATTTAAACTCATCTCGCTGGAGTATGTCTATCTGTGTGGGTGCTCTGTCCTTTCTTACAGGCTCTATGTAAACATACCAAGAAGACAGGCAACACTCACAGGTCAGTGAATGTAACAGGAAAATGCTTGAACTGTGCACAGCAGTGGCTGGGAAATGGTGAAGCTCCTGTTGTTGGGACTCCTGTGGGAGGAGAGGGAAGGGAAGGGAAGAGAAAGGCAGGACTTCGTTTTTCGCAGCGTCTAGTTGTGCTCAGAAATGGAGTCGGCCTCTCCATTTAGGTGAGAAGAAAAGTGACTTAAAGAATGGGTTGGAAATGATTTTTAAATACCTTCTGACAGCATGATTACTTACTGCATTATAGATGGGGTATGCAGGTTGGTGACCCAAGTCTTTTCCCACTAAATGTGAATTCACAGTCTTCCTCTCTTTGGCTGTAATAATTTAGAGGTCGTTTTGGCAGTGTGGAACATGGATTAATTCACCTGCTATCCTGATGGCCATTATGAGAAAATCACAAAGTCCGGGAAGTGCCTTGATTTTTATGACTGAAGTCTTCTGCAGACATGAGTCTATTATTCAGCTGCAGAGCTCTGTGGCCCTTGAAGCTGAGTAGCAAGGGTGAAGGTCACTGCTCTGCCAGTAATCACATTGCTATTACATGAAGTTTTAATCAGCGAACACTGGGCAGATACAGCTCGGGTACCATACTGTTAAATACAATGGAATTTGCCCCACAGATGACTGTAGGTCCTTGTTGTTAAATCAACTCTGCCTGTTTACCTTTCAGGTGCAGATCAAACACATGAAATGTGCCATAATCCAGCTTTTTCCACATCAGAGGCTTGAAGAAACCACTTTCCTGTAGCATTGCATATAAAGAGGTAACATTTCTTCATTTGCCTCACATATCAAGACTCAAGGTAATCAGTCATTCATTCTACATCATAAATAATACATGTACCCAACCAAACACAAAAGCCTGTACTTCTGTCTGTTTTCCCTCCACACTTTAATAAGATCATCTGAATTTCAAGATGAAATGTGCAGTCTCATATTTAAATCATTAGGTCCCTGTGTGGTATTTTGTCTCATTTTTGCAAGGTCAGGGCACCCAATGTGGTCAAAGAAAGAAGGAAAGATAATGACTTTATCAGCAGAACAAAAAACTGATTCAGGGTGAAGAGAAAATAGGGGACTCATAGAGGATAAAGGCTTGCTGGGGATTTGCAAGGGAGCTGTAAATCTGCTTTGAGACTACAGTGAGATGCACCTTCCCTGTGGTACAGTGTCCTGCCATCATGAACCCTCAGCTCCTCTGCTGGCCCTTTCCCAGGTTTGGATGGGTTTTGCTGAAAGGGTAGCAGTCCAGCTTCCAAAATACTCGTGGCGATTTTAGGGAAACTAGAACAGTCACGCAAACAAAACAGTATTTCACAATATCAATGTGTGTCCAGGAGCTAAAACTTCCTGGTTTCTGTGCAGTTTCTGGCCATGATTCCCTATTTGGAACAGAGTATGGTCCTGAGACCCAGTAAGCCTGGGTTACATTTTTGTCTTCTCACAGACTTCCTCTGTGACCCTGGGCAAATCACTCCATTCTTGCATGTCCCAGTTTCCAGAGCTGTGTTCCTACAGGATATCCTCTCTGCTGGCCTCCCCTGTCTTGTGTGCTCCAAAGGAAATCTGCCAGAGGATGAATAGGGGGCTGAATTGTTGGGCATTTGTTAAGCACTGGGGAGGTCCAAACCTTAGGCAGCAGTTGTGCTCCCCCTAACACATGACTATCATAATAATGTGATTATTTAACCCATTCAGCTCCCCTGGCTGTTGGACTGCAGGTATTTATGGTGGGTGGCCCCCTCAGAAAGGTGGTGGGGATGATGTTTGTGAGGCACTGCTTAGATTAAAGGCGCTAAGTTGTCCTTACTGTCAGGTCCCAGCAAGTTCTCATATGAATGCATTGGGCACAGAAGTATCAAAATAAATGCTGCAGTTCTTATTAGTTCTAGCACAAGCAGAAGCAGGACCTCAATCACAGTCCAAGAAAGAGTGAGAGAAAAATTTGGCAGGCAAAGTACACTATGTTCTCATGTCATCTTTAAATAACCATTTAGCTAAAAAAAAAGGTTACCTATAAATCCAAATGGAGACAGATGATTGAACTCCAAAGCTAATTTATAAAAAATGTTTCCAAAGCCTACATGCCCCATGTTATCTTGTGCAGCAGCCTGGACCACAATAACCTGGGCAATACCAGGACCCCTCTTGGGAGTGTCGACTGAGGCACAAAATAGCTACAGAAGTGTAGCTATTAACTATTAAATGTAGAGTGTTGAATGAGTAACAATTGCAGAAGTGTCATGTCTCTCCCCCTAGTTATACCCATGGTAAATTTTGTCCAGCTAATTAAGTCTTCTATGATGCTCAAAGCTGCTCCCCCTCTTCTGTGACGCCCCTTGCAGGATCTTTCAGTAAGAAGTGAGGAGGAGATCACAAAGGACCTTTACAGACAATTAACTAAGCTGTGGGGGTGGTCCAGCAAGTGCAACCACGTGACAACTTTAACACAACTAATCTCATTCAGCCGCCATCCAGTTTGGGCTGATGGGACTCTTGTGGCAGGTTGCTTCTGCCACCAGGATAGCTGTCCCAGGCACCCACTGGCTTAGCAAGCTTTGCTCCCACCATCTCCCAGGCCCCATTCCCAACTGTGGTGTTGGTGGCAAGAGCAGACCTTGGCAGCTGGGATGGAGCTCATGGCATCACTGCTTGGCAAAGAGTTCAGAGGTTTTCAGAAGACAGAGTCTCCTCACAGCCAGCACAGCCAGACCATAGTGGTCAACAAACCGCTGACCACAGAGCAGTCATAAACCCAAGCTGAAGACTATTCATGAGAGGAATAGATTGGTTCCCCCTTCAATTATCTTTTTACTGCTGAAAGAAAAAGAAAAAAAAATCCTTTAATTATATGGGGTTTCTTTTCAAGTCCAAGGGTTCAAGATAAACTAGCAAGCTTAAGAAAGAAAATGTCCATACAGGAGAAGATGAAGAATTCTGATTATTCAAAACACATATTCTTTCCTAATGATTTTCCTCTCTTCTCTAAGATGCTGAAAGAAGATGGGCTGATAGACATGTTCCTGAACAACCCTTTGTACATGACATGTACATGTATCTAGAAATTGAAATATATACAATGAGTTATATTGCCTGCCTTGTACTAAAATTAATCAGATCCCAGATGGAATGTGAAAGATTTTACACACACACATACATACACACACACACATACACACACACCAGCAGGTGTCTTACCTCCTGAACAGGTTAAAAAGGAAGTCTGTAAAGTGATGGATGAAAAAATAAGAGTCCTGCCTATGTTTGTTTAAATATGCATCCTCTGAAGTGGTTATCTAAACCCTGAGATGCTGATAAGCATGACAGACTATTACAGCTTCATTTGAAAATCTCCAGAACAGGCACCCAGCCCTTGTTGATTGAAACCCTGCTGTCCCCAGAGCCTGCTGTCCCCAGAGCCCCCAGGCTCATGCAGAAACATTAGTGATGTCTAAAAAACATGGTGTGTTGCATCTCTGTGCCTCATCACTTCCAGGCATCACTGGTAAGAGTTCACAGCTCCCCCCTCTCCTCTGTAAATGCTGCTCAAACATCAATAATAATTTTGTCTTCAGGTCCAGACTCACTGCCCAACTTCATCCCTGGGTCCTGTGCCACACATTTTAAGCCAAGGACTGAGGTTTTCCTTAGAAATGTCTTTCCTAGCTTCCCTTGCTCCTCCTGGCAAGCAACCAGCTCAACTGCCAGGATAACTCTGGCTCCTCCAAAAAAACAACTGAATGAGCTTGGCTTCCTTCCTCCCAGAGGGCACAGGCCTTTCCAGCTGCTGAGATGGCTCAGGCTGCCCAGGGGGATTTCTCTGATGCACAAGCAAATCTTATGGATGGAAGGAGAAGTCACAAAGAGGGCAGGGGCAGGGAGCCACCTTCCAAAAGCAGCCTGGTGCAGTGTGCTTCCCAGAGTGTGGCAGGGCCCCAGCAAATAAATTCACTGATGACGGCCTCAAGCCCTTTTTGCACATGCAGTCCTGGACTCAGGATCTGGGCCAGTTTCTGGAGTAATTGTGGTCCTGTGGGGTCCTTTGACTGAAGACAGTCAAAGGTGCACAGCGAGAGCCTGCTCAGACTTGGTTTCATTTAAGCACAGTTCCAGTAGATGGGCACCATGACTGGTTTGTCTCACAAATCTGCTCCCCCAAGAGTGCAATCTTGCCCTCAGATCATGAACAAAAGTTTGTCAGAGACACACCTCAATTTTTTCTCCAGCTCTATGGATGGCTTATGAGCTGTCACTCCCTTTTGCCAGGTCTTGTCCATGTGATTGTCATTAGCTTGTGAACTTCCTAAAGCAAAATTTCCCATGGGGATATAGAGCTGGAAGTGGTCTTTTTGCTCTGCTGCTGCAAGCCATGCTTACCTCCTTTACAGATCATCACTTTTCCAGCTCTAGTGTTTGGAGCCTTAATGGCAGTTGAAAGATAGTTGCAGTCCTTCTGTCCCTTATTTAAACTTAGTCAACATGTGTTCCTGGGCAGTTTATAGTTCTTCTGCCCCTGGAAATGTTGGAGAAATATTGTAAAACTTGTGAGTTGAATAAAGGGGCTAAACATTGACTTTCAGTGGCCTCACATTCAACCACAGTGAGCTCTTAGGTATAGCCCTGCCTTTCCTCTGCAAGTTCAAACCACATCCCCATGTCAGCAGCTGCTCTAGAGGAACCAAAAGGGTTTTTTCTCCCTTCTGCTGAGATATGAGCTTGTTTGCAGCCATGTAGCTGAAGAGAGTATTTGTACAGCAGAATAGCTGGTAGCTATTGCCTGCTCAGCCTTACAGGTAAGTACCTGCCTGCTTAACAAGCTGTTGTTTTGGGGCAATTTCTAGGATCATCTTGTATTACAATAGCCCAAGCTTAAAAGCTTTGATGTCTCTGTGATAGAAACTTCTGTTTAAGACAAGTTTGTTTTTCTCCTGCTATTAATCTAAAAGTGCACGAAGAAGTCCTAAAGTGTTTGTTCAATATTTTCGACCTGTAAGGGAGTTTTCTGATAGCCCTTGTTCCTGCCCATCAAGAGAACTAATGAAGTGGATTGTGCAATTTCTCTACCATTTGCTGAAAAGACAAGGTTATATGATTTCTGAGAAATTGTCTCTCTCTACTGCTGGGAGTTCAGTGTGTAGAAGCAAAGAGCTGAGCACATTTGGGTTCACCTGGTTCACATTTGGGCAGGGTTTCTTTGCTAGTAGTAGTGGTACTCCGCAGGCTCTCCTGCTGCAAGGCGCAGGTGGATGGCTTTCTCCAAGTCCTCAGGCTCACATCAAGTATGACAGCAAGAGGCACACCTGAAAGTCTGAGCTGGAAGAGGAAAAAGAGAAAGAGAGAGAGAGACAACCTGAATTTCTGAGCTAAAGCTTAAAGAAAATACATAAACAGCTTCCCTATCTTTTATGAGATGAGAGAAGTGGTCAGGCAGGTAGACTGGAGTTTTTGTTATGGTTCTCTTTAAGGCCTTAAAGGAGTTGAATAAAAGGCACCATTTCATATCTTTCTTTTCTAAAGATACTGAATATAATACGTGGTTTTATCTGATTAGAGAAGCAAAATCCTGACAGAAGGGGGAAAGATGTATCATTTTCTGAGGGAATGCTTCCTGCTGGTTTTTGTAGCCCCTGGGCCAGGCTGTAAGCCTTTGGACATGATAAACTCTGTGACCTCCTCATGGGAATGAAAGGTGGTTTGATTTTTTGCCACTTTTTTTTTTCCTTACTGCTCCAAGTAATATGCAGCTTGGCTGGAGACATTAAAGCACATTAAATTACTTGGTTTCCAGAGCTCACTTTCCTTCTTAGAAGGACTGCTTCTCTTTTTTTTTTTGGCTTGATAATTTGATGCTGCTGTCTGGAAAAAGGTCAGGCTTGCTGTCATTGTACAGCATTTGTGGGTATTTTCTTAGATGGGAAAAGGCTGGGCGCTGTCACCCTCCATGCTATGCAGGTGCTGTCTTGCCCTTAATATTGCAAAAACATCTCACAATTTCATTAATAGAGCTGAGGTGCATTTGTAGGGAAATGTTACTCTGTAGAGCATTTGCAAGAGTGATTTCTGTATCAAATAGAGATGACATCTTAATTGCTGGTTGTGGACAAATCCTCTCCTTCTAGAGTAAAGGCAGCTCCTGCTGAGTCAGCGCTCGTAGCTCTCCTGTGCTGAGACTGAATGCAATGGTCTGAGCTTCTCTTTCTGATATACTCCTCAATTATAGGTGTGACACCAGCTGAGCTAAAGTAGGAGCTCCTTCTAGGTGGAGGTAGTGGTGGGGTCCTTTCCTTCCAACACTGAACAAGGAGAAGGAAAACTGTAACATCCCCAAACTCGCTGTTTCCCTGCAGCACTGTAGGACCAGAGCCTTGCTGGATTTTTCCTGGGTATCCTTTACACTACTTTATAACTCATATCTCCAAGACAGGCCTTTTAACATATATTCAGAGTGCCCCCCATCCATGGCCATGCAGGGAAGGACTTCTTGGAGCATGATGGGTTGTATCCACAAGTTCTTAGGTCCCCCCAGCAAATCCCTGGCAGCTCTTTCTCTCACCCAGCTGGTCTATGGGGTGCAGCACTGCCCATTGCTCCATGAAGCAGCTCTGCAAACACAGCTCAGCCTCCTGCAAAGCCCCAGTGTCCATAGCTGCCCTGCTGGACCCCCTCACAGGGATATGTTGTTGGAAGCACAGCTAGCTGTGGTTTAGAAAGGTGGAGAGAGAGGCTGTCTCAAGAAAAATTGAGGAAGAGGCGGAAGCCAGGTGCCCCAGTGTCCATCTCCGCAGCAGTTTAGATGCACCCCAAGAGATGTCAGGTGTTTGTTCAAGGGAGCTGTAAGATGTCTGAAGGGCAGCAGATGCTGCTGACAGAGCCAAGCTGGGCAGGGCTGTCAGGATTGCCACGGTTTGCTGTGTCCTTTCCTGCCTGAGTCAGCACCATGGGATGACCTATCAGTCCCATGGCTCTGGGGAGGTCGCACAGTCCAAACAGGTGTTTGCCCAAAACAACTCAAATTTTCAGCTTAGGAGATGTGGCCCAGTGAGGGAAGGGCTGCACAACTCTGTGTCTTGTCTTGTCCTTCCAAACTGCCTCAGATGCCACATCCCTTCCTACAGTCATGTCACTCTTTTGTCTAGGGAATATTGACTTTTTCTACCCCTTCCATCACACAGTTTCCCCCACTCTCCCGTCCTTCCCTCCTCAGCAACCTGTGTCTGCTGTTCTGTAAAACCTTCACTGATCCTCCCCTGCCAGCCAAACCAACAGGGATGCCTGCCACAGGCAGTACTCAAACCTCCCTGTCTGGAGAAGCATATCAAAACCTCCTGGCTTTTTTTCCTCGAGTCTCTGGCAGTTAGCTGCCATAAAAGGGGCTTTTACCATTTTTCCTTCCCTCCATACTCAAGGAAAAGTGCTTCCCCCTGTGTTTCCTCTTGCAATCAGGGGCATGTTCCCCTGCAAGGTCACAGCTCCTGCCACACCCACGTGCACAGGAACATGCAAACTCACATCTTGTGCCCATGCACAGCCACCCTCTGCTCACTGTCCTTCCCTCTCCGTTTGAGTTCTGGGGCCCGTTGCAGGGTCTGCCCTTGAGTCCACCCACGTCTCCTGCCTGTGGCTTCCCTGGGGCCCTGGGTCACCTCTCATCTCCCCAGTGTGCCCTGACTCCTACTATCTCACTTTCCCCAGGACTGCTGGAACAGGGTTTCCAGCAATGTTGGATGAATACTCATATCTCTTGCATGATTCAGTCACATCAGGAAAATACCTGAGCTTCTGAAATGCGATTGAGATGTACACATCATCTCACCAGCCCACATAAGTAAAAAGCACATTTGGATTTTTTTCTACCAAATTAATAAGGTTAATTTAAACCTCTGTAAAATATGTACTTTAAATTGCCTGTTTCTTTTCTGGTTTTAGAGTCCTTTCGGTGCAACTGGGAAGACTCAGAACTACTATTTCAAAACTTTGTATTAGCCTTCAAATGATATCACTACATCCAGGCAACAGGCTGAGAACAGAAAAAAAAAAAAAAAAAAAAACAAAACTAACATAATGCACAAGTAGTGATGAGATCCCGAGCTGTCAACATCAAATACTTCAAGATAATTAGAAGACCAGACATGACTTGCCCAAACGGATATTTGATTTACTGCATGTCCCCACAAACACACACTCATGGGTCATTTAATCCCTGCTTCTGCAGCAAGGTAGAGACAGCAGCAACTGCAGGCAGGGATGCTGTTGTGCTGGGGAAGGGGTTGAGGTTGGGAACTCCCTCCCTTTGAGGACTTCTGAGAGAGAAACATCCGGGGAGCACAATGCAGGTCAGGAAATCTTGTTCCCATCATCTCTCACTGGCACTTCTGGAATCTTCGGTAACCAGATAACCAAGTTTTGCACCTAAAGCAGTGTGGGTGCATCTGGGTGCTGTTGCCTGCACATTTAGACAAGAAATAGTGATTGCTCTGGACTTTTGTTACATGGAGCATCTGCCCAGACTTTCTCCTCGTTGCAGGACCATAAGGTTTAAAAGCAGCAATGGAAAAAGCCACCACTCCAGAAACACAGAATACAGCGCTCTGCATCATCTCAGCTATGCTCTACTTCAAGACCACAGAAGAAGGGAGATGCTCTGGGGTAGGTGAGGCATTGCTGCATCAGGAGGAGGTTGGAGATGTGGGCAGGGGCTGGGCATGCAGTGTGAGAGAGGGCTTGGGGTCAGGCACAGGGCTTAAAGGGAGTAGGAAGAAGGTTTTCCACCTCCTTACAGAGTCCAGTGAGGAATTAAAACTCTCATGTGAGATGAGGAAGAGCAGAGAGATTCTCGGATAGGGCAGGACTTGGCAGGACTTGCTGCTTGTGCCTCAGCCCTGAGTGATCCCCCACTTTCTCCCCTGGGGAAATGCAGGGAGAGGGGAGGAAATGGACTGGCAGTTCTGGCACTGGGTCTCTGTGACACCAGCCCTCTGGCCCTGACAATTGTGCCTTAGGGGACAGCAGGCAGGAGCCTTGGCCCAAGGCAGCTATGGGACAGCCAGAGGAGGCAGTGGGAGGAGAGACACTCCAGCAAGGGCCATGGAAGGAGGCAAGCCCAGCAAAGCACTATTTTCAGTCCGTACTGTCAGGCAGGATTTGTTCAGGGACAATATATTTCCCCATTGTGACAGCTCTGGCAGAAGGTGCAAGCCTTGCTGGTCCAAAGCTCTGCTCAGGGGCTCGCTTCCTAATTAGGAAGAGAATTTGGGAAGAGTTCCTGAATTTTTGCTGCTGTTTACCAACATCCTGGTGGTCACCTTGCTGGGGTAAAAGCAATTCTGCAGCCTGGAGATATTTGGTAAGACCTGCAGAGGACAGCTGATGGAGAAAGTACTCATGGTACAAATGGTCACACAAAGGTTCTGTCTGCACAGAAAGGGATGCACAACCTTGGAGCTGACTAAGAAGACAAGGAATGATTTTTGAGGATGCAGTTAAAGTAGAATAATGAACCTTATAGAGGAAGTTTTCATAGTCAGAGTGCAGGAACAGGAGAGGATCAAGCAAATTAAGAGGCAAATGTAAGTAAAATACAATTCTTTTAAGGAAGGGCCTTTATACACAACCAATAATTAACTTGTGAAACTTACTGCCCCAGCTGCTATTATTGAGGTCAGCAAATAAATAAGATTTAAAGAGGCCCATGAATAATAAAAAACACCAAGCGTTGCACTCAGTAGAATAACAAATTACAAGGGATGTAAATCACCATGCTTTAGATCTTAAATAATAATAAATTGCCCAGTGATTAGAAGGCAGCTTTTGCTAGGGGCAGGTTCCTCCGTAATTGCTCATTTTAGCACTTCTTGCCCTTTTTTTTCCCCTGAACGTGTGGTGCTGGCCACTGCCTCAACAAGAGAAATGAGTTTTGATGGCAAGCAGACATTTTCTCTGCCTTGTGTATTAGAGTGAAGAATTTCAGCTTCTTCTCTTAAATGAGAATTATTTAAAAGGGAATTTCCCTTATTTAAACAGCGCAATAGCAGCAGAAAACCTGCAGCATGACATTGTATTCTGCAGTGTTGGAAAAAGATATTAAAATAAGTAAATTTTAAATTATTTCAGCATTTTGAGCTTTCCTAGACTAGTTCTTAGCTTTTGTCATAGTTTTATTGTCCTATTTGTTTTGGGCTTTTACAGAGGTCATAAAAAATTTCAAGATAAACATTTTGCTTAGACTATTGTATTTTTGTGGCACCTACTATTGGCTGGTCTGCCAGACAAACTGATTTATAGATTGGATAAATGCATGTTGCTTCAGTTGACACACCAGAAAACCTGGGTTCGAGCTATTTAGACTCCAGCTTCTTCCTAATAGAGATTAATATAGTTCTCCGAGTTAACATTTAATTTCTGGGCTGCCAAAAAAAAAGTAATTTGAAGCGGCTAAGAGACAGTTGTGGAGCTGAGCTGGGTACAAATTGAATCAAGGCTTTCAGAGCTCCTCTCACTGAGGCAATGCTCCCTGGCTTGCTTCCTAGCAGGATGCAGGGCAATGTTACTGGCACAGGCTCTCTACAAAGACATTTTGTGCTGCTTCCCCATCCTGAGGTTTTCCATATGTTTTCTCCTCACTCAGTAATTAAGCAGGGCTCAGGCAGCACCACCTCACTGCCCTTGGGATGAGGAACATGTGCTTGTTAAGAGGTTTTGTAGCTCAGGTCTGTCTGTACAGACCAGTGATTATTCTGGTACCACTCAGCTCTGCTGGGCATCTCTGTGGGCTTTCAACGGGCATAGTCCTTTATAATGATTGGGGTTTTTTCCTGTGAAATTCAGGAAAATTGAATTGCCTTCCTTTTTGAAAAAAAGGCAATTGCATTACTTTTCTGTTTCCCCTCACCACAGCACCCCCTGAAATGCAACATCTCACCCTTCTGAGTATTCCTAACCCTTTTCTCAAGCTCAGTTTGCCACCACAGCAGGATATGACTGGCTGAAACCAAGTTTGGTCATATCCTCTCCTCTGGGTGGTCACATTGTTGGTGGAGTAAAACCAGACTCCTGGATGTCACCAAAGCTGCTCCTAACCCATATCTGCCCCTTCTGTCCATGGGACAGCATGATCAGTCCTGCCCCAGAGAGAGAGAGACTAATAATACAGCCTCCACTGTTTTGGACCAGCTGCTTCCCTAAAATTAAATGCATTGGAGTGCCTGGCGTTTCTGCTGAGGAAGTGTTTATAAATGTTAGGCAAGGACTTTACACCACCAGTTATCACTTTGCAGGATGTGCTAATAAGGCAATGCTCGATGGAGCACAGACATCACCCATGCTGCATAAGCAAAAGTGGTGGCCACATTCATCTCCTCAGAGGGAAACAGGGGAAAAACCTGCTGGGTTTAGATTCAGAGGGCAAACAAACTAGAAAATATGTATTTGCACGAAAGGCAACCTACATCTTAACTCTGTACTGAGGAGATGATTTTCAGGTTTTCCATAGGATTTTTCATAACTGCCATGTTTTACACACACACACACACACACACACACACACACACACATATTTACTGTTTGGAAAAATGGGAAAGTCTCCACAATTCTTTGACAACTTTTTGCAGTTCAGGCCAGTGTGGGATGGTGCCCCCCCAGCACAACCCTGGCCAGGGTCAGCAGCTGGCCCCAGTGGTTTCACTGGGAATGGGACACCAAGGGGAATGGCCACACTCAGCACAGTGACCTCCTGGTGCCACCTTATGAATGGACAGCCTGTGGCAACACAATATTTGCCTGTGAACACAAATGTTTAGCAAAGCCTTTGGTTTGTTTTGCGTCATATTTCTGTCTCAGCACAGGGAACTTATCATCATTTACCTGATTATTTAGTGTCAAATGGTTCTGTTAACTTTATTCAGCTGGGTTCTTCTCAGGGAAGGACGGCTGTTCCCAGTCACTGAGTCCTTGATGGAGCAGTTAAGTCAGCATGGTCCAGCCTATTTTCTGGCCCTCCAGACAGAGAGAAAGTAGATGAAAAATCACAGAGCCTTGAGACCAAAGGGACAAGACAATTATTGAGGTTAATGATGTCTTGGATTGAATCGACACAATTTTGGCTGATCTTAGAAGGAATTTATGGTACTCAGAGATGAGACTCTGCCCCCACATAGACAACTGGGCATTCCTCCCACGACTGTATTATCTGGCCTGCTGCGCGTCGCACATAAATCTGCTGCTGGTATTCTATGCAAGGAATCCCAGGACCAAAACACACAGGACCAAAAGGGCTTGTGGTGGTCATTTTCCTGTTCTGTTCCTCCTCCTCCTCCTCCTCCTCTGAGGTGCTGAGCTTTTGCTGGCATTGGCAAAGCACTTGGCACCATGGTGTGCACACAGGGCTGTGTGTGCGAGCGTGTACGGGCACATGGCAGAAGGAGTGCATAGAGAGGTTCTGTCCCAAACAGAACAGAGACCCAAAGAGTCTCTAGTTTCCAGAGACTCTTCCCTCCTCTGCCACTGCATTCACTGCAGATCAAGGAAATCTGCTTTTGCACTGTTGGCTGAAAGTTATTAGGAATATTAGCATTGACAATACTGTGAAAAGCAGCCCTTCCTCTACGGCTCTGCAAACTAACTTAGAGAATATATAGATACAAAAGACCCTCCCCAAGTCAAGTAAAGGAGATGATCTAAAACAATACAATTAAGTACATTTTTTTCACCCTGTTTTAAAATCAGTTGTTCTTCATGACAGAGTTCTGCTGGAAAAAAATACTCACTTCAGCTATTGATTACAAGCAATTACCCAAAAATGCTCACTTGTTTGTTAGCTTGCAGACAGAACCTCATTCTTTACTCTGGAGAACAGGTAAAATGGCAAACTGTTCACCATGACTATAGGCTCATCCTCATTTAAGGCCTGTAATTGATACACTAAATGACGTGATATGTTTCTATTCCCTTGGTGCTGTGATTAGATGAGTGGATCTCTTAAGCAGAAGAATAGTGAAATAATGACTAGTGAATAATAGATCTTTGTTTGCATGCTAATACTCCCTGGAATACCAGGTGTGGTAAAAAAAAGTGGCTATCCCCCAAACAATTTGCTCAAACAAAACCCTTGTTCTGAATTCAAACGCTGTTTCTGCCATATCCAGTCATCTGTAGCCAGAGGCTTTGCAGAGAAAGTGTTTCAAGGAATGATTTAAATGAAAATGGGCGGCTGCTTGGATCATAAAAGAGGGAAAGAGTTCCAAGAGTTAGAGACTGCAGAAAAAGGGCCAAAATCATAAAATGTAAATTTGTGCTTTAAGGAATTGTTCACTGCTTTTCAGACAAAGGGAACTGCTTACCCTCCTCTCCCTGAGAGGCTTGTCTCTGGCTCTGGGAGAAGGGGAGGTTCTGACTTTGATGGGAAGGGGATGGATGGCGTGAAGGAGCAGCTCCAAGCCCAGCATGTGCTGCCTTGCCATTGCTGAGCTCCGGCTGTGCCCGAGGCCCCGTGCTGCCGACAGGCCAAGGATAGGCTCCGGTGCAAGGCCAAGGGTTTTACTGCTTGAGGAGAAGGGCACAAATCCTGCACCAGCACGGCCTGCAAGGATTCCACTGCTGATATTACACCATCATGGCCTGCAAGTATTTCGCTGCTGATCTTATCAGGGAGATCAAGGAAGAGCAGCACGGCTTTTGAGCAGCATTACAGAATATGTACACATGCACGAGCACCGTGCATGCAGGTAGCAGATGTGACAGAATGCCCATGCAATGTGGCTGCCTGTGCGTGCACACGGGCGCATTAAGCATCAGATTGACAATTGAAGTTGGTTTCTAAGAAACGGTTTGTTTCTAACACAGTTTGGGGATGTGATAAGCCTGGTTGCTTGCTGAGGCTGAAGAGTTAAAATTGCTGCACACTGTGAAAAGGATTTTTATATTGTTATATTAATCTTAAATTAATTTTAATAGTTTTATTGAATTTACTTAGGTATCTGCTTTGTTTGCTTCATTGGATTACCCATTATGAGGGCTAGACTTCCCTCAAATGTGGCTATAGTCATGTTGCTATAGCTACCCCAGTTCTGGCTATTTTTTTCCATAAAGCCAGAGTTCTGAACAGCCTTCCTGTTCTAGCATCTGAAACAGTTCTTCCATAGGTTTTGTATTCATGTGTATCTTGCATTTAAGAACACAGAAGCTTCTGTATCATTCTCCTCTTGTGAAACAGTAAGGATCCTTATCTGAAGACAATTAAGTTTCACTTAGGTTCAGAAGGGAAAAAAGGTCTTTGAAGAACACCTTGGAAGAATTAAGAATTTAAAAAAGGTACAGTGAGGAAAGCTTGGAGAAGGAGAGATAAAAGCCCTCCTCTGCAAGAATTAACTAGCAGGAAACTAAAGAGGAGAGGCCAAAAAACTATAATGCATCCTAGAGATGGAGAAAACATGCGCTGTTTTCTCATGTGTCCTCTTCTGCTGATGGAGGACAGCACTGGAACTTACGGGCTACGAGGGCCAGGGGAGAAATCTGGCCTGAAACTTGATTTCTCCATACAAAGTCCCACAGGGAAGAGTACTCTTGAGACCAAGTACCATCCAGGGGCACAGTGTAGTCCATATTCACAAACAACCCTCTGACATTTGTGTTCAGGTGAGACTCTAAGGATGAATGGAGGGACATGCAGGCATGTGGGTGAATTCAGATGTGAGACAGATGTTTTGTTGTGCAGACAGGATAGATGAAATCTTACTTGGCAGCTACTATATATCCTATCTGACAAAAATTACATCTAAGCAATCCTTCTTACATGGCTCCTGAGGTTGCTTCACCTAGAAGCAAACCCAATTTATAGCTCAGAGTTTCTTATGCAATGTTCATACCAACAAGCTGACTGAGAAATAGTGTAGAGTTGGTGGCACGAATGCAGAGCATGGGGTCAGGGGGTGCACCAGAGTTTCCCTATTTGTGCTTGACAAGCTGCGTAGACATAGCCTAGAATTATCACCATCCTCTACTCCATCGACATCTCTGGTATTTCCTCCAGGCCCTGCAACTGGCAGCACTGGATTCTTATTTTACCTGGCATCTGTTGTTTCCTTCAGACCAAATGGTAGCCAGTGTGTCTCATACACTTTAATATCATATTAGCAAAGTCCCAAAATATGTTTGAACAGTGGGAATGTGATTTCCTAAGATTACACATTGTCAACTATTTAAAAGTGCAATTCAAGGGTTTTGAATGAGGTAAACAAAATAGTGGAGAGAAGTTTCTACCCAAGTAGGAGTTTTTAGCTTTCAGTTTGCTTGCAAATCCTTGAAGTTGGTTCAGAAAATAAGGAAGAAATAGTTGGTTCTATGAGGCATCCCTATCCTTATGTCCTTGCGTGACTGATTGCCTCACCTCAACCAGCCCCAAGTGCTTGGACTGAAAAACTGGCATTTAACCTCGATTTCACATTTCATTGAATGCCAAGTCCAAAGGCTTTTATTATCCAACAGTTCATCGAAGCAGAAGGGCGTGACTCCTTGCAGAAACTGAGATTTCAGATTTGATAAGTACCAAGCTACTCCCTTATCACATATTGAATTACTTTATGATTTCTACCAGCACAGGATAGACTGTCCAGGATGTACAGTGAAATCCTGCCATTGATCAGCAAATACTGTAAATGTGACCCTATGTTCCTCGAATGAGCTATAGGTGCAGTTCACATTTCCCTGACCCCAGCTGTCGCCTATCTCGCCTCTCCTGAGACCTCTCCCAGCTCCCTAAGGGCACCCTTTCCAAGAAGTAGTCAGGGCCCTTCACTTCTTTCTTGGTGTAATGAGCTTATGTCTCCTTACTCCAATCTGACCCTCGTGACAGCAGAGCACCGTGCCCTTTACATGCTGTGGGAACTCCGTCTGAAATTAAATTCATGCTTTAGGGGTGCATAACTCAGCTGGTGAACTGAGCCCTGGTTACACTTTGTGCTGAGCTCCTCTGCATGCCAGTTTTTGCAAGTGAGAATTTCCTCTCTTCCCTGTTCCAGGAACCAGGCCCTGAGCAGATTGCTGTCTTTCAATTGCTCTCCTCTAAACTTCAGCAAACAATCCTGTCGCTGGGCTGAGGGAGCACAGGCTGAGGAGTCACCTTGAGATTGTAAATGTGTTCAAGGGGATGCTGCTTAATTAGGGCACTGTTTTGGTCTTTCCTGCACCTTTTTTTAGCCACCACTTATGATCAAATGTTAATCATTTAGATAAGGGTAGTCTGCAACACACACTCACGGAGGTTATATGATAGGCAGCTAAGTAATACATATTAAAGCTCAAACTTTGTGCTAAGAAGCTAATGATCAAGTTATCTACCCCAAGGACACCTTGACCTGGTAACCTGAACAGAGACAGCTTCCCTTTTCCTGTGGGCAGATGCAGAGGGCTCTGCTTATGTGATGGTGACTAATAATATTAAAGCAGTGTTTTGCTCAGAGATTTCTATTTTTCCTTCACCTCCTGCAGCACAATCTTGGTCGTCACCCACCGCTGTATTAGTCAAATGCCTTCTTGGTAGCAAGATTCAAAGTATACAGAATGTGCGTAAAAAGTCAGTGTCCTGACAAAATGTAGCAGAGACTAACCTCTGTAATCTCTTCTATGTAGATGCATCAATGTGTTTGAAAATCAAAGATAAGAAGGAAGTGGTGCCTTTCCAACCACCATGAGAGCCTTCCCTTCTTTACCCATGATAATTTCACGTTTACTACTCTCCCACTTTCATCCTTCACTGACAAAATTTTCTTTGAAAGCAGTTGATCTTGCTGTTACCCTCCTTTTTTAATTATTATTTTTTGGGTGTTTTTAGGGGTTTGAGTTTTGGGGTGATTTTTTTGTTTTGGTGGGTTTTTTGTATTTTTCTTGTACACACAGTCTTCGAGTCCAGAGAAACTTACCTGTCTTTTATTTTCAGGAGAGAATCCTTGACTAAGAAAGGATTAAAAATCTTGACCTTCCATTTCTCTAGCTCCATGGATTTTAATCTGTTTATACTCATGGTGTGCCCAGCACCACATATCTGCTATCTGCTGACTTTGCTCATCTGGGTCTTTGCTTTGTAATCTGTATTTTGAGAACTAGCATTTTGCCATTATCAAGAAACTATGCTTAAGCAAGGAAATATGACTTATTTTGAACTTAAACAGAATGAGATATTCATCACTAAACCATGTAGGAGTAAATTTGTTGAACTTAAGTTTTAGAAACAAAGAAAGATATTTTTCATATTTTCTTGAAGTAGCCCATTCTGCAATTCAATTAACTGCACCAAAATAGCAGAGTAATAACATTAAATCACACTGGGATATCCTAAACTCCCCTCACATTTGTTTAATCAAAAGTAAATGTTGTATCTACAGAAAATTTTTAACAATGTGTTATGACTACAGCACGTCTCATAATATGTTATTAAACACAATAAAGAAAGTAATATAAAAACATCTGTTCGGAGGAGCAATGCTATTTTAATGCAAATATCTGTCTATATTACCAGGCTGCTGCAGATAATAAAAACTATACTAAATATGACTGAATTATCTAACATTTTATCTCCTTATTTTCAGGTTTGGCTTGGGCATTTTTCAGTTTTCAACTACTGACTGCTCAGCATGGTATTTAAGTTACCCAAAGACATATTATATAATTTATTTATATAATTGGTTCCAGCAATATGCTGAGTGTTGTTTGAAGCACAGTGATAAAAACAGCTCTCACTGCAAATTATTTACAGTCTAGAGAGAGAGGCATGGTCCAATTCCCTCACAGTTTAAATGTTCAGGACACAAATGTCCTTTTAAAATGTTAAGGACCGCAATAGTTTCCAGAAATTTCTCTCAACAGTAGCAAGCTGACTTGCTCAAAGTGCTCTCTGTTGTGGTTGGCAGTGTTACATGGGGTTACCTACCACTCTGTCTGGAATCTTCAGGCACGCTCAGCCTCTTGCTGATGGGCCCCAGATCTGGACAAAAGTGATTTTGGTTGTGATTTGCCAGGTCTCCAGTGCTCACACATTGGAGTGCTGGAGTCTGCCGGCTCAGGAACAAGACAAGGAACTTTCTCTGCTCCTCACAGCAGTGAGGAAAAACCTGTTAAATCATAAAGGGAAGGGATGGTCCCTGTCTCAGAAAAGAAATCTTCTGTTAAGCTCTGTGAATCATATTAAATGCATTAACATGATGGTTGTTAATTAAACCATCAAATAAAAAGGGGCTGCTTTAGCAATTTACTTGCATCAGGCATTTCTAAACTACATGCTGTCCCACCCAGATTTTTCATGAGCTGCGATCTGAGGACATGGCTCTATTCCCAGCTGTGCAGGGGAGATAGCATTTGTCATGCAGAGAATCAGGGCCAGATGGGGCAGAGCTGATTCCTGCAAGGCAGCTTAGACAGGTTACAGCACCTCACGCTGCACCACGAGCAAGCCTAACCACGAGAAGAGCTTTGCACCAAGCAAAGCTTCAGGATTGCTGCTGCTTTATTTTTACATGAACCAGGTATCAGCCAGCATTCACCAACTCTCTCTCCCCAAACCATGTTTAATTTATTGAATAATTTCATTTATAACAACCACGGAGGTGCTTTAAAGCTTGGAATGTGTTATGTCACTAAGAAATGCATGCTCAGAGAGGGTGAACTCTTCTGCCATTACTGTCATTACTATGGTCATTAAATAGAAGTTGTTAAGAGTTGTAATTGTTCTCCTAATCATTACATCATATCTTGTTTGTGTTAGGGCAAAATGTTGGACAGGCTGGTCACAGTGCCAAAAAGTGACAGAAATTAATCACCTGCTATCTCATTGTGGTCTGGGGATGCTGACTCAAAGCAAAAAAAGCCCCAAATCACCTCTTCATCAACACACTTGGCTGCTGAGCAGTGCAACTCTGATCTTCCATGTGCTGGTAGGAGAGGAGGGCTTGGCACCCTGGCACTCCTAAGCAAAGACATACACAAACAGACATACACAAAAGATAAACACACAACCCCAGAAAATGCCCATTGTCCTCTGCCCACCAGGGACTGGGGTGGCAGCAGAAAGAGGAACCAAAGAGAAGGCTGGTTTTCTTAAGGACACTGCCCTAGAGCTGAAGATGAGACCATATTGGTTTTAGATGGTATCTTTCCAGGGGGACTCAGCATGGGTTTTATCTGGCCAACTGCCTCAAAATGAGTCGCTCTAAATCAGTCCCCTGGAATCCAGGCAATGTAAACCTTTCCTGTCCCCAGCACATGCCAACATTCACAGCTGCTGAGATGTGGGCATAGTCCTGCATCCCAAAAATAAATCATGACCATAGCTGATATACCCAGCCCTGCGCCCGAGGCTGCAACTGTCTTGGAGGCCAGCTGTGGAAAATGCAAGGCACTTGGGTGCTTAGGAAGTGCTGGCTATAGAAGGGAAGAGAGCACAACAAAACGCTTTTCATGACTTGTGAGAACCCAGAGAGACAATAGATGAAAAGCTAAGGCAGGGCAAAGTCTGAGGTGGACAGAATGAAGTGCCTTTGGAGGGCAAAAAGCACTGAGGCACTGATTTCTCTCCAAGCCATTGCCCGTGTCCTCTCTGGGTGGCTTTGATGGGACTGGGCTGAAGTACACCACCCAAAGGCTCTGACCCATGGGGTCAGATGGACTGTGAATTTCTGTGTGATAATTTCTTAGTTCTTATGACACCCAAGAGAAGAATGAGAGAGTGGCAACCTGCTGAAGCCAGGCAAAGTGCCAGATAATGTAAAATGCCTACTGGAGGGTCTCATCACCTCTAGTAGGGTGGACGTTGATTGCTGAGTCACTGGATCTTAGGAAAACCTGAGAACAGATGTATAGCAATTTCACATTGATGCCACTCAAACTATGAACTGCTTTGTAACTCGATGAATACTTCAGCTGCAGGAAAAGAAATCATGCCCAAAGCTCAGCATTCAGCCTTTCCTGTCCTTTGATCCCAAGAGATGAGATGATTGCCAGACTCCCACTTTATACTGTTGAGGGCTGAGGCTGCTCATCACCTTGCAGAGGCAGATCCTGGAGCTATTTATGAGCAACATTTGCATGCAGTGATGATTTTAACCATTAGCTGAAAGAACACTGCAGTCTGCCAAAGTCCCAAATGCATCAGCTAAAAGTGGTATTAGAAGGATATTATTTGCTGCTACTGACTGTGTTTAAATACTCGGTTCTCCAACAGAAAAGAATTCTGGGGGGAAAAAAAAAGCTTATAAAAATATTATATCCTACTAGAATAGTGTAGACACCTTTTGTGAAAGACAAATGGTTTAATTATAAACTGATGCTTCTCAAAATACATTCTTCTATCATTGCTACTGTGATTTTTGGAGCTGCAGTTTGTGGTTATTCTTTCTAATTTTCATCTTGGGAGGAAGACAGCTCTGTTTTGAGAGGAAACTGGAAAGAAATGAGGCCAGGGAATTTAGGAGAAGACATCACACAGCAACTTCACAGCAACTCTTCTTACCAGTAATGAAATAATTAAGTAATAACTCCACAACACCCAGCATTCACCTTTCAGAGCTGGGAGAGTTACATAGACGAGACCACAGGAAACTCCATCTCTCTATAAAGTAAAGAAAATGACAGGACAGACTTCAAAATGCTGACACAGGCAGTAACTTGCTGCTCATTAAAAAAAGACACAGTCAAAATGTGTTGGATGGAGAACACTGATGAGGTAATTTGTCAGATTATGAACTGCCTGAAATCTAAAGGCAGTGTCTGGTGATGAGTCCCCTTTCACATGTCCTTTTCACTGCCTTCTCCCATTATCTAACCGCATATAATATGTGGTTGTTTTTTTCCCCCCCACACCTAGCCTGAATAATGGGCAATCAGTAAAAACTTTCTGAGAAGATAACCCAAAACTTCATTTTCAAATGGCATAAAAACTTTTAAGCATAACTGAGGATCCTGAGAGAAGAATTTAATTTCACTGCATATATTTGATCCCATGGCCAGTTTAAAACATGAGTTTTAAATGCAGAAATAAAGTTTAAAATATTTTTAAGTGGGAAGCCATACATCCTAGTATTCTATGTACCAAAGGCCTGTGTCACTTAGGATGCTCGGGTTTACTTATGTATTTGGAAGTGAAATTTAGATCAGGAAAATTGCAGCTATTCAAAATAACAGCAGCAGGTGCTGAGACCTGCCTCCCCTCTCCACTGATGCAACCACTTTCAAGGATTTCTCAAAATCATAAGAAGATTACCCTGAGAAGGAAAATTCTGGCAGAGCCATTGCCATTTTACTATGTCCTGATAAAGGGACTGTTTGATGCTCAGCCATGCTGCCCATACCAGTGTGACTAAGTCAGTCTCCACATTCCTGGTTTGTCTCTTTCTTCAGGCCCCATTTTGGATAGAACCAGGTGAACTTGCTGAAGTCTGGCTATTCATTGGGGTTTTTGTTAGAGTGTCAAGAGTCTTGGACTTGTCTCAACCATCATCATAACAGGAATATAGGAACCAACTCGGTGAAAGAAAAGCTGACCACGAAAAAAGGCTGGCCTCTTGCACCCCTGGGTTTGCTTGGAGCATGCACAGCTTCTCCAGGCTCCTGCTGGCCTGACAAAGGGGGCTTGTAATGACATTCCTCCATGAGGGACTCATTCACTGAAACATCTTAGCACCTGAGGGAAACAAGTGAGGCTGAGCAGCTCGGTCTGACACGGAGAGAGGAGCAGGAGGGTCCCATGGCATGAGCATGACGTGTTGTCTGGGCTGAGATGCACCCAGCAGGAGGGCGTGCTCTGAGTCTTATGTTCGCATGTGGCATGGGATTATATCACCATAAAGTATGATGGCTTTGTTTTTTTATAGTTCTGACAGATATAGATATGAGTACTCAGGACAACAAGGGTCACTGAGTTTCTCTGCATTTGTACGTTGTAGGTATTCAGCTCCAAAATGTCCAAAGATTATTCACTTTCTGTTAGACCATCTGCAAAATCCTAGAACAAATGCAAAAGCCTTTGGGTTAAAACCTAAAATGAAAGCTCATATTCTGCAAGAGGCAGAACAAAGAAGACCCTGATCATGGGGTTGAATTTCTAGCACAGATGCTCATTTTGGCTTCATTTCAGGAGGCTTTGAGTGCACCATGCAATTAAGCAAACTCTTACCCAACATATCCCAGCACCAGAGCTCTACTGACTGTGTCAGATGCAGATGATGCTCTGACCCTGCAGCGCAACAGCCCAGACACTGAACAAAACTGCACACAACTTTTTTTGTTCTCCTTGCTGTAGAGGAGTTTCAGGAAAGATAAATTTTCATGTGGGAAAGAGTAAATAACGCTATGTCATTCTTTCTCTAGATCTGGTAGTCACTTTTTGCTTATTTGCTAAGCAGCTGAAGTCCCATAGGATGGTTGCTGAGACATGGAAGATGATGGGTGGTCACAGCAAACTAGATTGGCAGGCAGCCTGAGTGATGTTGTTGTCCTTTCCGAAACTGAGACAACACCGGAGAATAGGAGAATACAGTAGACATCATATTTCTCTTAGCAATAATCTCCATCCCACGTAGGGCAAAACTATTCAGTCCTTCAGCATGCATAGTTTATCCAGACAGAAAACATATTATTGCCTCATAAAATGGGGCACCTGTCTCATTTTCCATTAAATATTAACAGCAGCACCATAGAAATGAACTGTAGTGGTGTTATTATAGAAATGTTCTGGGTAAATCTTATTAAAGTGTACCGTTGATGTCAAGAAACAGAAAGAAAGTAGGAAAACACGAAATACATGAAAAATTGCAGACTGATGGTTTGGACATCACAGCATCCTTTTTGCACAGGTAACAAGTGCAAAGCTCTTCATCCTTCAGTGCTGTGCTAGAGAACTGGTAACACGTATCGCTTCTGGAGTATCTTTGTTATCAGTAGATAGCACAGCCTTTGCTTAGGACTGCAAAGGGCCTTTGCAGGGTGCTTGTAGCAGTCTGAGAGCCAGGTACAACCACCTGAAGCCAGCTGCATGAGCTGCAAGGAAAGCCCTGCAGAAATAGGGCTGGCACCCTGCTGCCGCTCCCTGGCACCCTCTCTTATCCACTTAGCGGCGCTTGCTATATCAGGGACAGTCTGCCACGTCCACCAGCGACTTACAGCCCACACAATCTCCTTAGCTCTGCTGCCTGGCCCCTGACCTCTGTGGGCAGAGCACGCCGAACCAGGCTCTGAGAACCTCACTAAAACAGTCACGTACCTCGCTCCTGCCTGCCTCAGCCCAGGCAGGAAGCAGCAGTACAGAAATACCACACGGAAGGCTATTCCTGCTGCTTCCCAACCTGACCTTCCCGTTCCTGTTCCCTGTGGACAAGTCTCCTGAAACCTCCGCATTCTGCTGCGAGTCTCCAGGCTTTCTCAGGGCTTTCCAGCTCGTCCCGGGTTTAGCTGAGCTGGGAAATCTGCAAGAATAGCTTTTGTCCTGCCCCTGCCGTATTCCTGTTTCCCAGCCTTGCTGAAACAAAAACGGCACAGGGAACATTTTCGGTGTTGCAGATGAATAAGATTTTCCTGGAACGAATAAAAAGGTCAAATTTGATTCCCATCACAACTCCTGCGCATTTCTGGCTTGTGGGCTCTCTCTGAGACTCGGCCACTTTATGCTCAAAAGCCAACCACTGCCTTTCACCCAGCTTTAGTCCTTTGTACAGCAATTTATTTAAAACACTCAAGCAAATAAATGGTTTGTCCTACTTTTGTGGACCCAAATTGATAACTAATGCTGTAGATATGAAAGACAGAAAACCAATGAAGACTCAATTTCAATGTTTCCTAGTGTTTTTCAAAATTCCCAAAAGCAAAGCTTTTCAGATTAAACCATTCTTAATGTGCTCTGTTCCCACCAGTGGCATCCAAATAGTGTGGCCTGAAACACAGTAAAGACTGAGCTGAGAAACTGAGATTTAATTGAAATTAGTAGGGTCATAAGCCAGAAAATAATTACAAATTAGCCCAATAATTAGCAATAGAATCTTAGCTATACAGTACTTTCATACATTTTCTGTGGGTTATTTCTAGAAAGAAAGAAAAGAAAAGAAGAAGGTTCTGGAAAGGTTCCGGGAAGGTTCCGGGAAGGTTCCGGGAAGGGAAGGGAAGGTTCCGGGAAGGTTCCGGGAAGGTTCCGGGAAGGGAAGGGAAGGGAAGGGAAGGGAAGGGAAGGGAAGGTTCCGGGAAGGGAAGGTTCCGGGAAGGTTCCGGGAAGGTTCCGGGAAGGTTCCGGGAAGGTTCCGGGAAGGTTCCGGGAAGGTTCCGGGAAGGGAAGGTTCCGGGAAGGGAAGGGAAGGGAAGGGAAGGGAAGGGAAGGGAAGGGAAGGGAAGGGAAGGGAAGGGAAGGGAAGGGAAGGGAAGGGAAGGGAAGGGAAGGGAAGGGAAGGGAAGGGAAGGGAAGGGAAGGGAAGGGAAGGGAGAAAGAAAGAAAGAAAGAAAGAAAGAAAGAAAGAAAGAAAGAAAGAAAGAAAGAAAGAAAGAAAGAAAGAAAGAAAGAAAGAAAGAAAGAAAGAAAGAAAGAAAGAAAGAAAGAAAGAAAGAAAGAAAGAAAGAAAGAAAGAAAGAAAGAAAGAAAGAAAGAAAGAAAGAAAGAAAGAAAGAAAGAAAGAAAGAAAGAAAGAAAGAAAGAAAGAAAGAAAGAAAGAAAGAGGAAAAAGAAAGAAAGAGGAAAGAAAGGAAAGAAAAGGTGCTACTTTTAGAAATAATTCAGAAATGTCTATTTTATATAACTTCTATTTGTCATGTGAATCAGTCTCTGATAAATTCAGACTTTTGTCATACTGTGCATCTACTATACACACCTTGAGGGACCAAGGAAAAATTGTGGTGGTTAAGTTATGAATAGACAAAAGCTGAACTAGTTTTTCCACACCGTCTAAGAATCCCCAAAGGAAAAGAATATGAGAAAGAATATGTACCTGTCTAGTCTGTAATCTTTGCCTTGATAGAGTTCATACCTGGGTACAGCCCCAGACTAAGAAGTTTGTTGGAATAAAAGGGAAATAGGGACTTCCACTGTTGGAAAAATAAGTTTTGTAGAGATTTGGAGGGGGAAGTTAACAAAACTTGATGTTTGAAGCTGCTGGGGATTGTTTGGCTCAGTTCCAGGACAGACTCCCAAGGATTTTTACAATTAGAGAGACCTGATAAATATTGTTTTGAACTATCCCAGGAGTCAGCTGAATGATGAGAAGATTTACAAATGCATGTGTGAATAAATGATCTCATAGCTGCTTGTAGGGCAGCAGCTTTTGTTATTTGAGCTGTTTGTAGCATCACAGTACTTGTCCCCTTAAAATATTTATCTGATCTGAAATTGCAATAGGTGGTTGGTTTGCTGGCTTTTGTTTCCTTTTTTTTTTTTTTCCTAATTGCTCTTCAACATTATCCTGTTAAACATTTTCAGCCATCTAGTCCAGGTGTTACAATTGTGCAGAATAGCACAGCCCAATAAAAAACCAGAGCAAACAACTTGCAGAATAACCACAGGTAGGCATATCACCTACCCAAACCAATCAGCAAGTGTTTTCAACAGATTATATTTACGGGTAAAAGTAGGAAAGATTTCATGACTGGTGAGTAGTCCAGTGAAAAAACAGAATGTCACAGAAATTTATGCAATGCTGGCTTCGATGATCTTCAATGATACTTTTCTTCCAATATATGTTATTTATACACTATTTATTGAACTTGACCCTAAAGGAGAACAAGAACCCATCAAGTACATTCTTTACCTTATATAATTTATATTCTGTCACCGAAAAATAATGTGAATGGATACAGCAGGGTTTTAGATCATAAAGTTCAATTCTGGATTAATGAGGAGCATGTATCAATGTTATTTTATATTGAATAGACAAATTTTAAAGGACTTTCTTTGCCACACAAGACCAGTGTTACATTTAATGCCGTGTAGACCTCACACACTTGTCAAAACTGAACTCTGATTTCTGAAAATGTTATTGCTTAGAAAATTTTTTATGCATAGTTAAAAAGACAAAACAAGGGAGACTATGGAGCTGAGCTCTGTGTAACGGCTTTGAGACTGAAAAATGTAAACAAATAAAAAATAGAAGCAATAATACAGTTCAGTTGTGTCTAATGGCAGATAATGTTGGTGATAAGTACTGTAATATGTTCTGCCTTCTTATCTGGAAAGACCACAAATAATGACTAACTACTGATAAAAATAACAATTCCCTTTGCAGACTCGCTTTTTCCCTTCCAACTCTACATGGACTCTGTGAACAAGAGCCCTGTGATGATGATGACTTCTGAGTAACTTATGTGTTGTCTTGGAATAAATTTTTAATTTATGACTGTGTTGATTACCCTGGCTGAAGGGGGAAAAGCTTGAAGCTCCCAAACCCCCCACCTCCTCTGCTTTTTCATCCTCCGATGTTTTATTTTCCCAGCAGTCCAGCTGTACTCTCCTCATACTGTGTGTATTGTTGGGATTATCTTCAGCCATGTGAACTATAAACATGGCTCACTGCAGCCCAGCTAACAGAGTGGCAAAGGGCCAAGAAGGAAAATCATCCTCTTCATCTGAGAGGCATCTGGAAAATGGACCCAGAAAGGGTCTTTCCCTGGGTCTGCTGGAAGTTCTCTGACAAAACAATGACAAAGAAAAGCCCACAAAATAACAGAGCCGTTGTTTCTAGGTGATGGAATACTCCCAGGTAATCATCATGACAACAAGGATTTTGATTCTGGTTGGATTTTTGTTTTCTTTAAGTTATAAGTGAAAGAAAGACATGTCCCCATTTCCCACCAGAGGCAGGGATGTTGTCCAACAACACATTTTCAGAGAAGGAAAAAGCAGAACTTGAGGCACACATTTTCCAATAATTGTGAATTTGGGGAACATAATTCCTCTGTGTCTCAGGTCCATCACATGTAAACATGGAAAGTAAATCTGCACACTGATTTGTAATGTGTTCTTGTAGCCATAATGTTCGGTGTTGAACTTACTGCTACAGAGAAGAACTTTATTTTACTGAAGTCTACCTGGAATAAGGATAACAACAGCGAACATTTGAAATCACTCAACACCCCTAGTGGAAAATTAATTCTCTTTAAAATTATTGTGTGGTAGAGGACAAAGTGGAAATTAAGAACATAGAGAGCTCTCTGTATCTATGTCTGTGGTGATACGGGTATAACAAGGCGTAACAGGGCTAGTCCCTAATTAAAAGAGAATAGTTGTCTGATTAATGGGCATCACCAGATGGCATCAAAGGAGTTGCCTTTTTTAGCTTTACTTAGCCATTCTTCAAAAATGCTTATTTCAGTCTGTGATTATTTTTTTTTTTCCATAGGGTATCACCTATAAATGTATGTTCCCTCTGCAAATTCCTCAAGTGCCTGGGAAGCAGCATCCAGAATAAAGCAGCTTATCAACCTTATCGGGAGCTGTTGTCAATGCTCAAGCCATATTTTCACCTCCTTACATTACATGCACTTTCCATTTTGGTGAAAGAGAAACGAGGGCTTCAGCCCTGGCTAATGGTGTGCTGTGCAGCCACGCTGGTGCTGGAGTCAGCAGTGACAGGGCGTGTGTGGAAGCCCTGTCTCCAGCAACCCTCAGCACGTATCTAAACTTTAGATTAAAGGTCAAACTTTGCTTCTGCCTTTTTCTTGACTCAGAAAGCCAATGTCCTCAGGCAGGCAAGCTATTTTTTTGTATTTCATCAGTTGGTGGAAAGCAGCTGTACTGCTTAGCATAATTAACGAGGAGGTCAGACAGTAATGCTTTGTATACAGTAGTGCTATATGCAGCACTAAGGCAAGTAATTACCCATAAAAACAGTTTCTTGTAAAAAGACTGGGGAAAATCCCCCTCCCCTGGAAAAAAAAAAAAGGGAGCACAGTACTTCCTTTTAGACATCACTAAAAACATTTCCCCTTCAGGTTCTTTAAGGCCAGAAAATCATTTACCAAAATATTCAGGAAGTAATCCAAGGCAATTCTCATTACTATTTATTGAAAATTTGCAACTGACCGTTACAAATATACATGAAAAATATCCATTAAAAGGAAGGCAGTTGCACGCTGTGATGTATTTACTGCCCCTCCTGGTGTATCCAAAGGTAGTTTTGAAGATATTACAAGAGGAAATTCCCAATAGTTTCCTGTAAGTTCCTTTGCATACAGCTTTTGTTCAGGTCTTTGACTAAAAAACAATATATTTCTACAGGTAGGTGGGGGAAAAGCCACTAGTATATGCTCATTCATGATAAAGTATTTCCTTCCCAACCAAGGCTCAAGGAGGAGGCACATTTTCAGAAGTACTGAACAGGCTGACTCATTTTTCAGGAAACAGAGAGTGCTGGAGAGGATGGCAGGGTGAATGGAATCCCTCTTAAGTTAAGATTTTACTGTTTAGAATAGAATAGAACGGACTATTTAGAAAGGATTTACATCACCCATCCAGTCAGGGCTGACCAAGTTAAATCTCTTTGTTAAAGGCACTATCCAAATGATTCTAAAACACTGACAGGCTTTGGGCATTAACCACCTCTCTAGGAAGCCTGTTCCAGTGTATGACCACTTTCTCAGCAAAGGAATGTTTCCTGGTGTCCAGACTGAACATCCTCTGGTGCAGTTTTGTGCTGTTGTCTAATTTGGGTTTGCTCTTTTTTGATAGAAGTGCAGACTGGCTTCTGAAGAACCCAAAGGTGGTAAAAGGCTGAGTATTCATGAGCAGCCATCTGACTCATTCCATTGAAGGGATGATATTCATGCCCAGTGTAAGGCCTCTGGCTCTGCCCTGAGCATCTTCTCTTTTCACAACTTTTTACAACAGATGATAACACAAAGTGTTTCTCTCATGTTCCTTTACCTAAGAAAGCTCTTTCAGTCTTTGCTGTAATCATGACACCTGGAGAGTGTGCTGCCAGACTCTCATGCTGCCCAGTAACCTCTTGTGCACAATAGTATTCAGCAGAACTGGAGGATGCCAGTTTACAAGTATCACTAATTTTGGTGAGGATGTTCTCAGTGCAATACAGATCAGTGCAGTTGATCTGAAAAGAGCTGTACAAAAATTTTAGACCCCTATGTGAAAAGGTGTATTAACACATGAATTCCTCTGTAATCTTCTATTTTATACATTTTTTTTAGCTTATTGGATGGTACTGCTAGAACACTTGCCATGCTCTCTAAAAGTAAGGAATCGAGTTCTGTCTAGTCTGTTGGGGGAGTCACCCATGCTCATCAACCCTAGAGGCAATTCAGGCAATAATTTTGAATTAGACATCTAACATTTGGATGGCCAAAGCTGGGAAATATATATATATGTATTTCATATATATAACCAATTTGTATTATATAAATCTTATACACACATTTCAGCATTTACTGAAATCCATGTAACAAGCCATTTTCCCTGTAGCATATTACTGCAATATACCTGGCAAAACTTGTAACATGCATTTAATGGTGTTCCACTTTTTTTTCCCTGACTCTTCTTTTGATCTACAGAAGCTGCCTTCTAATTCTAGTTACCAGGTAACTAGAACTAAAAGAATAAATAAGATAAAGGTTAACTAGTGCTAACTGGCTTTACAAAGGGTTGCAGAGATGTTAAGCATGTTTCCCAGGCGGGGCAGACACCATCTACCACTCCCCACTGTGGGGAAGGTGGCACTTTGTCTCTCACATCTGTTACACAGTCTTCTGCTCACCATGGCTGGGACACCAGCTCAAATGGAAAGAGCATCTGGGAGTAAACATGCCTGTCATGATGTGCTCTGTGAATACTTTACCTCATAAACACTTTCACATCATGGTGCTTTTGGCATGTCTTGGGGGCTGTAGAATCAAGCTGGAGCTTGGGTTGTGGGGTACTTTTGCTGCTGGAGCCTGGAATATTAGGCAAAATTCTCAGGAGTGTTTTTCAGTGCACTGAAGAGACATGTTAATATTTCAACCTAAGAGACAAAGTTAATAATATCCTAATGGCTGGCTCTTGGACTCCCTCCTTGCAGAGACAAATGCCACCCACACATTCCTTTGCCCAGCCATAACTTGGCGATTAGCGTGGTTCCAAGGTCTGCTGAGATAAATCACAGAAAAGCACTGCATGGCTTTATATAGACTAATAACTTGAAGCAAGTTAGGAATGCAAAGAAAGCCGTAGGAAGGGATGCTGCTAATGAAAAGTTCTCTGTCAAAGATAACAGCAAGGAGCATGAGTGACAGATAGCACCAGCAAAATATGCAACATAGGAGAACCAGGGAGGGATCTGAAGCCCAAACAGTCAAAGATATAAAGGCAGTTTATAAATTCTCAGCTGATTCTGCCATTTCTGAGACATGACTAATATGGAGACAATGACAGTATGTGGATGTCTCAGGGAGAAATAAAGTGGTGCTGGGAAGGGACGGAGTTGTTTTAATTTCTAAATTGAAAACCAGTAGTGTCTGTTTCCTTTTTTTAAAATTATCATTATCATAGAGACATTGTGGATTTTAAGAAGTAAATACTCTCCCAGGTATGGTAAAAGTTGGTGTTAAATGCGTGCAGCACCCCAACAAAAAAGCACAATTGTCACATAGGGGAAAAAGAAAAATTGGGGCATTCATTTGTGTCCTGCAGGATGTCTGAATTCATGAAAAAGATAGTTAACTGTCCTGAAGTGTAGAATAAAACAGGGTTGTATTTTGGCTTGTCTGCAATAATCCAAGGGTAACAAAAAGAGGGAAATAAAAATGTTCCTTTCATACAGACATTACATATTTTGCATGCATCCATACTGACTCGAGGTGTTTTCTATGAGATTTTCCCTTCTCAGAAACAAGGACATATAAAAAATACTGCCTGTAGATTTTTTTCTGGTTGCTGCTTCTTTGATTGTAAAGCTGAAATAATGTACCCTCCAAACCCACTAATATTTCTATTGTGACCAGACTTGTCCAGAGTTTTACAATCCTAATTAGTTTCACAGTTGTCTTGTTGTTTTCCTGTACTCCCCCTCTGTCTGCCCATCACCATCTGCTGTTGTCCACGGTGTGATCTTAAAGAAAGTACCATCTCTTTGTTCTGCCTCTATACAGCACTTAATAGAAATAGCTCATTATGGGAATCCAGGGCTGAAATTCCTAAAGACCATGGCAATAAATGTAGTGGACAGAAAGAATAATGAGTCTCAGAAACAGTAGAAAAATGCCCAACTCCTGGCTTTTGGGTAGTATCTCCTGCTTTTTGACTCTATCTTTTGTCCCTGTGCCATTTCTGCTCAGCCCATTACCAGAATTGCTGGAAGGAGTTAGATGAGCGCACAGAGTTTGGTCACAATGCAGCCGTCATTTGGGAAAAAAAAGGCAGTGATGGATGTGGGAAAGGGAAAAGTGAACATCAGAACAAATCTTCTTTCAAACTCACACAAGTGCAAATTGGGAAATATCACCTTTGTACTGTACTGCATGGTACTGTACCTCAGTACCTGCACCTCAGGCTGTGTGCTTGAGGCTTTTGCTCTGTTTTTATCAAGTTAGAAATTTAAATGATGACACATTTAAATGATGACACATTAGGTGCCAGTGAGTCCCAATAGGGAATGGGTGTGGGTGTGGTCAGTGACAGTTCTAAAATGCAGCATTAGCTCTAAGGATCAGCCCTCCTCAGGGTTCACCAACTCTTACGCTCTCCAAGAGCAGTCAGAAGCTGGGCATAACACTCAGTGGATGCTTCCTGCTTATTCCACTTCTGTCCTCTATTTCTGACAAGTTCTTTGTTGTTTGTACATACTAAGAACATAAGATCTGGTTTGTTCAGTAACTAAAGGAACTGATGACATAGGAACAACAAAACATAAGTATTGTTTCATCTGGTAAGTTATGGGTGGCCAGAATTGGGATCTCTGGAAATGAAATGTATTATAAATTCTTGAGGTTTAGGGGTCACAGGGTTGCTTAGATTTGTGATGAAGGATATGGAAAATCTGAAAGAAATTTATATTTTTCACTATTACTTAACAGAAAAGGGTAACATTCCCGAGGCAGGTTAGTTCAAAGGCCTTACTTGGACTGAATGTGAAATGTGATCAAATTGCCTCCAAAAAATCTGAGGTTTGTGGCTATTAGAAATACAGCAGTTTGGGAGGCAGCGTATTGAACTTCAATGACTGGCTTTTGGCATTTGAACAAGTCAACATAAAATGATGAAACTAAATATTCAGGAGGACTGGTCTTTCAAAATTCCTCAACAGACATCCATTTTCATAACTGTTCATCTTGCATTGTGGTCTGTGGTATTCAGTTGCTCATAAAAATCTTTTAAGTAGAATTGCATTTTCAAATAAGGCTGAACTGGTTGTTTATGGAGGCTTATTAATACTTAATCAATTGTTACAAAGTTCATCAAGTCAGTATGTTGCTTATTCCCACAGTTCATGCCCAGTTTCAGCATTCTCTCATAAAGTACTTATACCACAAAGAATATTCATTTATAGGACCATCATGCCAAGCCTGTAACATACTTTCAACCCTAAAAAAATTTATAAATGCATCATTACTAAAAAATATAACCTTGCTGGATATTTGTTTTTAATGTTTATCATATCCACTTCCTAAATGAATGTCCAAATCTGTGCTATTGTTTTAAAATTATATGACCAATTACATAAGTTACAGCCCTTTTCTAAAGAGGCAGAAATCTCTGCAGCACATGCCGTCTGTCTCAGCGTAGGAAATTGCTGGCTGATGAGCAAATGCTAAGGTCATACTAGTTAGTTATTTAAGGTGACTTTAAAAGACCGAAATGACTACTCTAAAGATGACAGTGTTCCCAGGGAAGCCCCTAGCAGGGGTAACACAGCAACCCATTGTGCAGGGCAGCAATTAGGAGTGCCAGTGCTGACTGGAATCCTGGGATTCATTGTTCTTCCTGATTTTCAGGTCATTCCACCCAATGGACAGATGCTGGGCAAGTCATAATAGAGATTACCAGTTTGGGGATGCCACTTCAACAGAGGACCACGGGTTAGTGTGGGATTTTCACTTGTCTGGACTCTGCTCGAGGAAATAACTTCTTTTGAGAGGAAAACCTAACTACAATGAACACAAGTATTTGGTGTTGTGCTTGGGGAGATAATTGCCAGTGTGCCTCTGGCACCTTTGGGGAGCCATCCGGGCTCACATTCCTTTCCCTCCTAACACCCTGTGATCACTGGGGTAAAGACCATCATTACCTGTTCTCTGCAGAAGCGTTCCCAGGATGTACCAGCAGTTGCACCTAAAGCATGTGGACACTAGAAAAACTTCAGAGCTGCAGTAAACGGCCCAGAAAATGCTTGCAAGCAGTTTGGCAAGCCAGTTTCAGGCACATTCCCCAGAACTGAACCCTTTTGGTACCCTCCCCCCCCCATCTGTGCTGGCCATTCTCTAAGGTCAGCATGGGGCTCTCGGCAGGGTGTGAGAAAGGAGGAATTGGAAGTGAAAGCCCTCCAAGTTCTGCCATGGAGAGACTGGTTGGTAAAACTGATCTTTCTCATGAAGTAGGGCCTCAGCACAAGAGAGGTCAGCATACCCTATTGACAAGCTCCTCAGAGAGCTGGTTATGTGGAGCAGTATCAGGATGTTCCGGTCACCTTCCATCACCTGTTTCACTCTTCCCCTGCTCTCTTGGACCAAACTGAATTAGGGGCACCTAATGTGTGTTCTCCTTTCCTTCCTTTTTCTTACTTTTTCAGCCCATTTGAGCTGCCCTAAGGTTTTCCTGGCAGCAGCACAATGAGGAGTGCAAGGTGCATTTATGCAGGGGAACACACGGGGGACTGCCCTAGCTTTAGCCTTGACCCTGCATCAGGCTCCTCAGTGGGTAAGGCAGCCTGGGGAGCAGTGTCTGCCCCCACTGCTGAGGGATTACTCCTGTAGATCATGGGAATCAAGCAGGCAGATGGCATGGAGGCAGTGATCCAGAGCATAGTGACCTGAGTGAAACCCAGGAGCAGTGGCACACAGCAGAGCTGACTGGGTCTCCAAGTGTGGAGAAGGGATGTGATTGTCCTTCATGAACAAGCTGAGGGGCTCCGAGAATGGAGATTCCTGAGGCAACACAAAGTCTGCAGCTGAAAGACGGAGGATTTACACTAACAAAAGGGCACCAAAAATATGGAAAAGGTCAAAAAAGGGCAACAGGAAGGACTGGGAAGGCTTTGCCTTATAGTGAATGACATAAGGATGCTGATCTAATAATTTAAGAGTGAACGTACGCACTTGTTAGCACAATTTCCTGAAGAACATGGTCATTTCCAAATCACCTGAAGACTTTAAATCAAACTTGCTAGAAAAAAATGCAAGACAGCTGAAAAAAATACTTGAAACCGCAAAACAGCAAAATGAGGTCCCATGCCCTGAGTGTTGGGTAATCCAAAGATGTTCATACTGGCATCTCAGAGCCCAAACATGCTCTGCATCTTCATTATGGGCAACATATCATTCTTAGCTAAACTAGTACCTGCGAGTTGAGCAAATTCCTTATGCTTGCAAGAAAATATCACAAATTTCAAGCCAAAACTTATTTTTTGTGTCTGTGTTTTGCAAAATCTTTCACTTTCTGTACAATAGGTCGTGAGGAGGCAGGAAAATTTGTGATCGTGATCTTATATGGGTGTATAACTCTGCAGTGGTAAAGTATTTACTTGTAGCAGATGGAATGAATATGGGAGAACATCTAATGTGGTAATTGACGCTGAAACCTAAGGCATTAATTAAATGTGTGTTCTACTTAAGGAGCCGAATAAATGATGAGTGACAATTAAAAATGATGTCTTTATAATTATTCCAATTCCTATTTATGAAAGTGGAGTGTGACTGCATATTAAAATATGATTGAAGGTTTGATGACTCCCTATTCTTTCACAGTTAAAACATTTGCAATTATTTCTCCCTCAGATTAGAGCAATGCATAGTGATGCAAAGTAAAACAGCGTAGGCTTGATTCTCCAGTCTCTTAACACAGGTTTTATATTGGCATATGGTGACTCCCTTAAGCAGAGCACTCCTCAGTTAGGGTGATTTGAATGGACAATTAAGCTCAGCATGATAAATACAGCAAATTCAATATGAACATCTGGGGATGCATTTAAGGATCAGTGATTCATTTTTTAAAATAATATTTGGTTAGGTTTGAAAAGTCTGGTGCCACTGTAAGAGTGAGATTTCTCCTTCCTGATGAAGCAGTGGGAAAAAATCCCTTTCCTTCACAGGGCACAAGATTAGCCTATTCATAGAAGCCAGGGTCCTTTCCCTCAATCTGCATGTGTCTAACGTATCTCTTTGAAAATGCTTAATTAGTATAGCAGTTCAAACTTTGCCAAAGGGCTGCATACCACTGTCTTTGGATTATGTTAACTAGAAGTCATAATTGGTTGCAGTTCCAAGAGATGTTCTGAACACAATTCTCCTACACTTCCACAATGACTCTCTAAGGTTCAGATTGTGGAAAATTCCCTTCTCTCAACAAGTTTTGAAGACTCCTCACGGTCACAGCCAGAGCTGTTTGGGTTTTTTTCTTGCCTATTATGTAACCATTAATAGCCCCCATTTTTATTTATTCTTCAGAAGTTGTATGGCAAATATTTTTGTTCAGGAACAAAAGTTTGATTTCATATTACACCCAAGAATTACAAGGTAGAGAAGATTCTTTTATTTGGATTTTGTTTGTATTTATTTTTACTGTGCATTTTCTTTTGCCTTTCTTTCACCTTTCTTTCTGTAGTTGTTGTGGATATGCTGTGGAGCCAGTAGTTCATATCTTTGAGAAGGCAGTAAGCTCACGGCTACCTGGCAATGCTGTTGATTATTTTTACTGTAACTCTGAAAAGAAAGAAAACAAAAAGTGTGTGTATGTATGTATATGTATATATATACAGGTTTATTTACACATGCACTAAAGATAAATATTCACTGAAGCTTTAAACCCAATGCCAAGCTGGAGAAGCTGGTTTTTGCATTGGAGTCCTTCCTAGAACCCAAGGCAAAGGACTCTACCCTTGTTTGCAGAGCAGCAGCATCCTTGTAGCCTCTGTACTTGCTTTTCTCAGAGGTGGAGAGGAGGGTAGCCAAAAGTCTACTTCATCTGTCAGCTTTTCATCCTCTGGTACTATTACCAAGCCTCTCTTTTCAGCCTCCATGGCTCACTCCTCCTATTGATATTACCTCAGCATTTTTGCATTAAAAATGCTACCACCTTCCAGCTTTAGAGTTTTTGCCGCTGCCCCACTCTGATGGGCACCCCTGTCTGCTCCTGAGTCTGCTGCACAACACTCTCCCTGCCTGCCCCAAGTCTTACACCCTGCACAGCTCTCCTTACCCTTTCCAGCTGCTATACAAGCATTTCTGCATTTTCATTTTGTGTTTCTGTCTGGAAAACAGAAACTTCTCTTCTTCTCTCTTCCAGTCCATTAGCAGGTCTCAGACATCTCTCTTTTGTGTTGATTCCCCGAGTCACCTGGCGCATTGTGATACATTATCTTCTCTGCTTACCTTGCTCAATTCACTTCTATTCTGCTCTCAATTGGATTTTAGCCACCCATAATTTGTGAGTGTTTAGAATTAGATGTATTTTGTAAGCCATTTGAAAAACAAGGATATCAAGCTTCCAGATGGCATAAAATACTGGTTTCTGGATTTAGTACTTCTCAAGATAGAACCTGTAAAAATCATGCCTGACTGGAAGGGTGGAAAAAAAGTAAGAGGGCAGTCCAAGTACTGTGCTTCTGGGTTTTGTTTTTCCTCCTTTTGTTTTCCTTCCAAGAGGGCCCTTTACAGGTGACAATTACATGGAAATAGGCAGAGAAGAGCAGGGCAGTCAGTTCCAGTATGCATAAGATGCGTCTAAGAGATGGTTAGGATGTGCACAAAAAACTAACCAGGGGCTCAGAGACTTCTTTCTCCTCTTTGTTAAACATGATTAAACAAGATGGTGGAAGAGCTGACACTGTAATTAGCCATATTAGTTTTATTCATGTCATAAGAAAAATTCACCATTATAATCTTATTAAAAATAAACAGCTGTATAATCTAGGAAATTTTTTATACAATGAATGTTAATGCTATGAATTATGCCTAAGTCACAAGATAAGGTGTTTTTTAAGATCAGCTCTCCACAAGCCATTTGACCCTTTAAAAAAGCACTTTACTTTTTATTAGTGCCGCTACATTTTGATCTTTCTTCACTTTAGATTCCTTCTTATTTTACAGAGCTACTGCTCATCAACTTATCCACCCTGCAAAGCTCCCCAGACCTTTAATCTGTTTAGTCCACTTGTCATGGACTTTCTCCTTTTTTAACAGGTGGAATTCAAATATTCTCACTGGCAGTCTTTCTTTCTCTGGGAATATTAGACCCCCCTCGCTGCTTGCTCCTGATGTGGAGGATTTCCAAGTGCTGCTCCCTAAAACATCTTTGACCCAAAGCAAAGGCCTTGGTATCGTGCCTGGCCTTTCTTCAGCAGAACAAAACTAATGAAACAACATGTGAAAGAGAAATCTAATCTGAAAGTTCCTGCCTAGGGAGGGGCAAATACTTCTGTCACAGACATCCAGAGGAAGTCAGGGCATGCTAAGAATCATAGAAAGGAGTGCTGCAGGATTTTGGACACTGCAGAGAGTAAATGCCAGAAGGCCATCCCTTGGCTGACCACAATATGACTGTGCATGGAGCAGGGAAAGCCACTGACTGGCAATCCCACTGAGCAGATGTCCTACAAGAGAAAGTCTTTTATCTCATCACCTGCTGTGTCAAAACCTCCTCTGACGGCTCAGCACTGAATAACCACAGGAAGAATCTCAATTACATTACTGCCCGTGTTTCCTCCACAGTTATGCCTGCCCAGGAACTGGGATATACCAGGCTACATGTCAGACACTTCCCAAAAGCCCCATAATATTGTACACGAGCCATCCAACCCCTGATGCACGTGCTGCAGCACAGCTGGCAAAACAAGGCACACGTGGCGGTCTTTCATTCAGTGTTCCTATTTTACAATGTTGACAGAGGAATCTCTCCATGTTCATTTTCCAGTCTGCTGTCAGTATTGTGGTATTTATATTACAGATGCATTTACATAATATTTATGTCTTGGTGCTGCTCTCACTAACCGGCTTTCCCACCCGTCAGTTGGCAGTGAGGCTGGCACCCGGCAATTGCAGATTTACATGATACTGTTGTGCTCTTTGAGGCAACAGGTAGACACAGTTTTGGGGGATGTAAAGGCCAGGTAGTAAGGTAGGCATGTGGTGGTTATGCCTGTTTATCTATGCAGGCATACTAGGCTAAGGCAATCTTAAGAAGTTTAAAAATGCAAAATGCCTGGTGGCAAGTAGAGGATCAGTAACGTTGAGTAGAGAATTATCCCTTCCAAAAAGTTAGACATGCTGACAAATTACTGCTTTAAACTAATAGCAGTGTTGAAGACCTCTCTGCTAACACTATCAGATAAATGCATCTACAATCTCTGCTTCCCACATTTGACACCTCTTAAGGGCTTGCCTACACAATGAAGTTGTTCTTACATTGATTTTAAAAAATGTCATTTGGTTTATAAGTGATTTAGTTTAACATAATTTAAATAAATTCTTTTGAAAAACATGTGTTTGTATAAAACATTTGATGCAGAGATTGGATGAGAGAATAAAAGCTCTACAGAAACCAACACCATCCAGGTTCTGACTTGGACAGAAATTAGATTGTTGTAAAATTTCCAGTCTTGGACTCAGATGAAGCTCTCTGCTTTGTTGGTTTTTGTTTTGTTTTTTTTTTCTAATAAATGAAAATGCGTCTAGGCATTTTAAATTAATGGATTTTTTAAAATTACTATATATGTGTATATATATTTATATAGGTTTATGTAGACATATATATATATAGACATATTTTACTTCTGTTGACATAGCTAATGCTTTTATTAGAAGTCTTTATCTGCTTAGAGACACTTTCACTGAATAAAATGAAGTGCTATCTGAGACACTCATATAGTCCTAGTATTTCTAGACTGAAGTGCTTTCCTCTGTGAGATACAGAATGTTTAACAACTCCTTATCATCAATATGGTTTAACTGATGTGACATGTCCTTTCTCTGTTGTCCATCAATGTTCTAACACCCAAGTTAAATCAGAATTGGCAAAAGTGGGATCTCTCCTGTTCTGTGATGTAGAAAGAATAGCCAGTCATGGTTTGTATAAAATACTTCATAGACACAGTTATATACAATACAGTTTCCTAATGAGGCCAATTCCCTAGGCAACAGCCCAAATCTGTAAATGTCTTAAGCACAGAAATACAGCCAGCAGGATGTCTAATTCAGTTAAACTCAATGGAGATTATTTGGTACTCATATTCACCTCACCTCCATGAGCTGTAGTCCTGTTTTAAACTATGTATTGAGAAAAAAAACAGTACTCAAACACTCCTTCCTAAGGGAATTTTTTCTAAAACCTCCTCATTTGCCTTGGGTATTTTACTGCTCATGTTTTGAAAAATTGTTTCTCTCCTGAAATTCAAAACAATCTTCAAGAAAAACAACTAAGAAATTAAACTAAAGAAGCTGTAAGTATATTTAATACAATGCCTTGTGGTTTGAGTAACCAAAGAAGTCTGCTTTTGACTATTTTATTTTCCTGAAATAAAAACAAGTTTCAGTCTTTCAGATCACATGTCATGAGATGAATTACATTTCCTTTGGCTTGTCTCTCCATCATTGCACCTCTTCTCTCCCACATCTCTATTCATCTGTGTGAAAATGCTTCCATTACAAATCAGTAGGATATTTTGTCTTGTCAGTCCTCTCATGCAGCTTCATGTGCACTTTTGCATGTGATGCATGCACTGCACCTTGATCAAAAGTGAAGCCTAATTGCCTTCTTACAAGAAGACCGAACAGCAATAAGATAAATGCACATGGGGATGATTCAGCTTGCTGTGTGTCTGGGGCACCAGAAAGTTTGGCTATGTCTTGACAATACTCATAACTCTGAAACACACCATTCATTGGATTTGATAATTGCTGGTGTAGGTCACTACATTTTTATCCCGAAACCTCAGGGAAATGGCCCCAGGATAGAAGGACTTCGAAGCTGTTTCTGTACCTCTGCCTCCCAGCCATGCTAAGTGCTGCTCAGCTTGTCCCTGTCCAGGAACTGGTGCCACAGCAGCTTTGCAAGGACAATAAAAAGAGCAATCAATTTTTACTCCTCCTGAAGGACAATGCAAAGCATACATGCCTCAAACCCGAGCTTTAAAATAGACAGTGCGAATGTTTTACTAGGTCATAAAAGTGTGATTCATTGCAACCTGTCTGACATGATAGGACAGAGATCACCTCTGTGTTGGTTGCACTTTTGTTCCAGTGAACCCACAGCACCGTGTAATATTAACCTGCTAGACACGAAAACAAAAAGAAGCTTGAGGAAGGCACGGGTACATTGCTCCCTATCTGTCAGAAAACTGCCTAGGGAAATGAGGTCAGCTATCTACCGAGAAACCACGCTTGAACACCAGGGAGCCGAGATTTGTTTCTCTAAATTGCAGAGGGTTTGGCCTTCCTCACAGGGAAAGTGAAGGAAAATTCCTTCTGCACATCCATCAAGGTAGGGTCAGCAGCTTTACAAAGGACACAAAGCAAAGGGGCTTGCTATTTGGGAATAATCAAGTTTCTTTTAAGTCTATGTAGTGCTTAGTTATGTATTGGTAAATGAAGGACTAAAGTACTCCTCTGCTTGGTTTTGTCTGAGCTATCCTTCCACTGCCCCTCATTTAGCTTTGACTATCCTACTGCCAAGACCATGACCCAGTGGAGACACATTATCTGATACAAATGTATGTTATCAAGAATAAAAAGAAATTACTTTTCTTTAATTGTATAGAGGGATTGGTAAGGATTTCTGTTCATAGTATGATCTTGAATCTCAAATTGTGAACATTTGCTTCGCTGCTCAAGTGGATTTGAACTGCCACTTAGTAGGGGAGGAAATTCTCCTAGATCTGACTGGTGTCTCTGCTGTACTGTCAGTTTGCACATGAACTCCTTTTAGCTAATCGTGAGCAAGGGATAAAAATAAATAGCTATCGAAAGAAAGCCTCTACAAATATGTCTCTTTGGAACCAGAATATCCAGGACCTGCTCTCTCCTATGCAACATGTGAAAAACATCCTGTAATTTGCTCCCCTTTCTAATTCCTATAAAGATAGGAAAGAACAAAATCTGTTCCTGTACATAAAATTAATAGGGGAGGTTAGGGAGAGTTCTCCAGCAGATACAAATGGAAGAGGCTTTTGAGGGAAAGCCCTTCCACCTTAAAGGCCTCTAGTAGGAAGTTCCTAAAAATTGCAACAGAATCTAGATGACTAACTACTGAGGTTGTTTGAGGACTTAGCCACAACACAAATATATAAAGACTGCAAGGTCTAAGAACTAATCATCATACAAGGAAGAAACAGTTTTTTGTTTTCCCTGTTCAGATTTTATGGGTCATCTGCCACTGAACTGTGAACAAGTCTGGGAAATGTGGGACTCTTCCATCTCTCATATTTAAAGTCATGTGTCCAGCTCTGGATTTGGGTGTAGAATGAAGCCTTTTATTGTGGGGCAATTCATTGATGGCTGGAAGACATTAGAGTTGTTGACATCTGTAAAGTATTTCAGAAATTACGAGGATATATAGTGATGAGCAACACAGAGGCCACATCAGACCAGAGCTTCATAGTCACCCAGGAGTTGCGTAATTGAGGAAGAAACGTGGATTCTTTCCAGAGGATGTCAAATTAAGTCCATCTGTACTGAAGCAGGACTGAAAAATGTGCATTGTGTTCAAGTACCAATTCAAGCAAAATCTCAGTCAGAATTTCCCTTTTACAGTTCTGTCTGATTTGTAGTTCTGCCTTTACTCTGACAGGCTTCTTTACATTTCCATAGCATACATTTCTCCTTGTTATCTTTAACACAAACAGATTTAAATCCACATATTAAATTCCAATTTCCATCTGCTAATTCTTTTACTGCTGCATATGCATTCCTCCCTCATTTTTCTTTGTTGCCTTTCCTAGGGAGGCGGGAGAGCTAATTAATTAATACTCTTATTATTGGGAGGTAGGAATGTGTAGCTGAAAAGCAGCTACAAATATTTCACTGAGGGATTGTAAGGACTGGGTGGCCACTTCATCAGGAGTCTGGGACTTCATAGGTTTTGGGAAAGAATGGTTTAATCCTTGGGTCCTGCTGCTGCATCCAGTGTAGGAATTCCCCACTGGATGTCTGGTTCCTCACAGTTGACCACAGAGTGATTCTCTGTTGTGGGTTTGCAGGAGCCTGTGCTGTTTTGCAGCATAAGGGAATGTTTTTCAATGCCAAGCCGTTACCCTTCATATTGTATTTTGACCGCATCTCACTTCTTTCCTGCCCCATTCACTGAAGCGGTGATTGCAAAGCTGCCATGGTAGCTTTCCCGGTGGCTTGCATCCATGGAAATGAGGTGCAAACTCCCAGCAAACAGGGCTGCCATGCATTTAGCCATGTCTGATGAACGCATTGATGAGCCTGGCAACCAAGACAGGGGCAAGTGGTGAAGGACACTGAGAGAGCTTACAGGGACCAATGTTGGAAAGAAGTCACTCAGGATGTGACTCCGGCTTTGTGCAGCAAATTATCATTTCTGTATTACTATAGCAAATAGTTTCCACCTCTCCCACCATAGTTCTTTTATTTTTGTTAGAGGTTTTTCTTTGCCATGGATCCACTTTCTCACATATAAGCCATCAACTAGAAATTAAAATCCCTTTTCTCTTCAAAAAGAAGAGATAATCTACCCATCCATGTTTTGAGGAAAGGGGGCTGCAATCAGATTTTACTGTCTTTCTAAATTTTGCTTTATTTTACATACTGTCATGCAGGACTTGCACAAACAAGGAGAACTGACTAGCTAAAGAGTAAAGACACTAAAACTTAAAATATCAAGAGAGCTGTCAAACGTATTGAGTAAGTGGGGAGGAGTAGAAATTTTCTTCTAATCTCTTTCAGCTATTGTAAACACATCTCACTTGCAGCAGCACATCTTATCAACAGATGTTGGTTGTTCTTGTCTTTAATTGCTGCTGTCACTTTAGCAGTTCTCGCTCCTACAGCTCAGTTGAACAAAAGGACACTTCGCTAACCTCTTTTTGCCCTGCTATCCTGCCCCTCTCTGGGTGTGCATCCAGGGGGAGGATGTGGGTGCACTTTCTTTGCAGCTTCGCTTTCCTGCTGCCATGCTCGCGCTGCAGTGTCGGTGTGTGGAGGCTGGTGGTGTAATCCCTCCGTGCTCAGTGTGTACCACTGATTCAAAGGATGAAAACTGTTTTCTCCCATCTGGCCCCAACCCTGGAAAGCTGCAGGAAAACTGTATGGCAGGTGCTACTTAAAGAAAGCTCTTCTCATGCTCAGACAGGATACCCTTTTTATCCTGCATAAAAAGTGCCGAAGTATTTTTCTCCACATAATCCTCTCAATTCCTGCCTATTTGCTGCTCTTCTCTTCCTACCCCCACTACTGCCTTTTCTTTCTCCCATGGGACTGGCAGAATCTCAGAGGAAATAAGTAAAGCTTTCCTAATATAGAAGCTCATCTTCTCTGAAAACACTTCTCATTCTGTTAATGGAGTTCTGGAAATGTTTCAGTTCTCTCCCTACACTAATACTTTATTCTTTTCCTCTGATAGCTGTCCAAGCACCAGTGTCATCAGTTTTCCTAGCTTTATTAGCTCATTCTGCAAAGGAATGCTCAGGCAGTCTAACAAAATAATAATAAAAAATTGGCTGGAGTGTTTTATAGCTATGTACTCTCTTTAGAAAAATAAATATGCATCTGGGGACAGCTTTGTGAGACCATTTCTTTACAGGGGTTTTACGCTCTACATACAAATATCAATGGAAGATAACATAGGTTGCTTAGCAGATTTACATATGTTCCTTTCCCCTTCCTCTCTCACCCTGATATATGCCTGGCCTAGGGCTCTTCTTCCTGAGTCTCTCCACCTATGGTATCTGTGCTCAATATTTGCAAATCCACTCGTAAAATTTTATGTAACAAAAGCATGAAGTGCCTGCAAATCCTCTGCGTAGAAGGGAGTGCTTTTTCTGTGCCTCCCTCCCCCACAGTTACACGAGTTCTGGGGAGAAGCAAGGGAAGTGCAGAGCAGCAGATATGGAAACGCTCTCATTCCTCAATAAGAGTAGGGTTTTCCACCAGGGAGAAGCTGCGGCTTAGTAGCAGGGGCAGGTGGCTTTGCTGTACCCAAAGCTGGTCTTACAGGCTGCAGCAGAGAGGGGGGGGAGCTCAGGTACCCTCCTGTCCCCTCAAAACCCCAACTTGAAGATGGGGGTGGGGCAGGGTGAGCAGGGAGCCTCCCATCCTCAAAATAGAAATTGTGGGGAGCAAGGATGTGCTAAGCACGAATGCACAAAAGGGTGGGAAGTTGGTGGGAAGTCAGTGGGAGGAGGAAGAGTTCTTCAGAATGGTGGCATCTGAGGAGACTATGGCCAATTATGGCCCATAAGAGGAGAAATGCCTGCAGTTGCCCTGGGAGAGAAATACTTATACAGAGAGTTTGAAGCAGGCTCAGTGAGCACATGCTTAAAATACTCCACCTGCGTTTTGGAGATATTCACTAGCACAGGCTGCCTTCCTTGTGCTTGCTCCGCTCCAGCTGCCCAGGATGTGCTTTCTTGCCTACCCTTTTCCAGACACAGCTTGTGCAGAAATAGGAGCTGACTGAGATAAGCACCACACAAGGCATGGACAACTGCAGTATTGTTGTTGTCAGGCAGAGCCCTGTCTCAATGGCTTGTCCCGAATGTGCAGGAGGGGGACAGGGGAAGAGTTGGATGGAAATGAAATGGACTTCCATTTCACACAGCCTCTCCCAGGGAAGATTAGTGGGTGCCCCAGTCAGAGTGCCCCAGCTCAGCACATACAGAATTTGCAGGAAGGTTGCAACCTCTGCTCTGCCTGGTACCCTTTCCATTTTTGACCCATGAGGATGCCAGCAGGGCAGTTCTTTATCTGTGGTCCACCCAAAACTAAAAGTGAGGGCAAGAAAAAGAAACTGGATACCTGCTTGAGTAACTTGGTTGCATGAAATGTAGTTTGGGAAGTGAACTGGTCTTGATAAAGGCTGGCCATGCTGGCATCAGCATTTGGAGTGCATATTTGGTCATAGCTATGTGCACAGAGTGCAGAGACAGGAAAAACCTGAGCCAAAAAAGTGTGTTCTCCAGCAGGAACACAGAATTAAGGTGCTACTTTTATGCTGCATTTTCATTAGTGGTGTCTCAAAAATATCACTTTCAGCATGCCTTTTTCACTTCTCCCACAGAAGCATGAAAATTAACATCAGCTAACAAAATTTTCTATTGCTCTGGAGGAAATGTTGTGGAGAGCTGTTAATACATTATTTTTCTCATTTGCTTTTTTTTTTTTAACTTTATCAAAGTCCAGTCATAATGAGATGCACTATTTTCCTTCGTGGGGCTTTTTTTTAAATTATTTAATTATTTTTCTCCCTCCCAGAGTTTAAGACACACATAGACACACCTCAACAAGCAAAACACAAGACCCTTCATGCAGAGTCATTTCCCACCAAATTTCACACTGGACATGATATGCCAGCCCAGATAGAATATAGCAGGGAAAGCCACGTGGTACCAGCACACATTTCCTAGGCACAGGCATCAGGCTTGCCCTCTGGATGGCTGGAGAACACTTTCATCAACTGGATTCTGCCATGTGCAAGAAAATAGCTGTGCTGCTCATGGAGGTGAGGTCACATTTGGGGGTTGCAATTCATTATTCTCTACCTGTCCTTTATTCCAAGAGAAAGGTGTTTGAGCTCACATCTTCTTTTTGTTGCTGCTGTGACACCTGGAATTGTCAGAAAGGACCTGTTCCCACCACCTTTCACTTTATCTCTTGGTGTCAGCACCACTCCTTCCAAACCAAGTGGGCTAAGGAGATACTGTGACTGTACATGCAGGAACACACACTTCCACAGTGCATAGGAGGAAAAATCATAGTCAAGTCCTAAGCTTCTGCAGCCCTTTTCCTGCATACCAAAATCCCAGGGCATCACACTTACCTTCTTTACCTGATCCATGGCTGCACAGGAGTGACAACTAGGTTTTTTCCCCTAGACTGAAGTTCTACCACTTACAGGTAGCTTATGCAATCCTGTACATGAGTTAATTCTACCCCAAACAGGAACCTAAACAGGGTGAAGGTCAATTCCTGTGAAAATATACTGTGTGCTGCTTGGTCTATCGTTCAAATTACTCAAGGTCAGGTTTTATTTAATCATGCTTTCTTCCACAATTTTTTCCCTCCAATATTAAAATAAAAAAAGCAATTAGATAACGAAGTATATGTAGCTTGTTTTCTTGGATTGTTTCTCAGCTTTTTCCTAAATTGTCACTGCCCCTTTGGACTTCAGCAGTGGGATGGCTGCCAGGTTTCCACAGAGATGCAAACAAATTCTATGCAATAAAATATCATCTCTACATAATTTAAGTCCCAAATGTACATGGTGACAGTTTTATGTTTGAGTGATATGAAAATCCGAGATATTGGATGTGAGTATAATTTAGGATTGAGAGCTGCAAATATTTCTGTGCCCTGGAATCCGGTTAAAATGCACCATTGCACATGCCGTGTTTCGGTGGTGAAGTATTGCTCGCCTCTGATTGCTGCAGGGTAAGAACTTTATTTTCCTAACCCATGATTTAATGCTTTCCACCCCCTGTAAATTGTAACCAACAATGCCCTCTATGTGAGCTCTGGTAGCTGAGGAGACAGGGGAGATGGCTGCAGCAGGGGAAGGGAAAGAGGGGAGAAAAGAAGGGCAAAAGAGAGGAACATCTGCAATGGATTAAAAAACATTGTCAACTTGCCTTCTTAAGGAACTGAAGGCTGAATACTGGGCCAAAACCCCAATTAGATGGTGACAGTAGAACTCCTCTGATTTTGAAGGAGCTGAGCCAGTCTGAACCAGCTGAGAAGCTGGTCTGCAGTTTCACATTTAGTGTCCAAAGTGGTTGGAGCAGGGGAGGTTTGAAACTGTACTCCTCACGTAGCACAGAGGGGCCTGCAGGAATAATGTTTGCTTTGGCATGGAGGTGGGTTAGTGTAGACCCAGCAGGTCCTGCAGTGAAAGGCTCCTTTCTGCTCTGAGTGATGGTGACTTCCATAAAGACAGCAAATTCATCCAGAGATATGCCTTAACACACATCCTTCTTTAATGTGTTAGTCCTTGCACGGTGCAGACCTCAAGGTGAATCTCTGTGGATGCTCTTGCCCTTGTTTTCATCCCTGGATGTCCCCTGTTTCTCTGCATGGCACAGATCTCGTGGTGTTTTCCCTGGATAACTATTCCAGACTCCCTCTTTAGTACAACAGCAGTCAGGCTGTGTCAGGACCTGAGAAACTCTGATGTTTTTGAAATGCCTCTTTCTACGAAAAAGGAGCTGCTGCATTTCCTCCATCTTCCCTTTTCCATATAGAAAGGCCCTAAGAGGAAGTTTTTGCTAAGATTTACCCATTTCTGGCATAATTTCTGAAATTTGCTCTCTTCTTCCTTGCTACCCTTTTCTCTTTTCCCAGGATGCTTGCTCTGGCTCCATCTCGTTAGGAAGATTGTCTTCTCACAGCATGCAAAATTAAGAAGTAGCTGTGAGGAAAAAGTGCAGATAGATAAGAGGTTCCTCTCATCACAGGCAGCCTGGTGCAAAATGTTTCAAGCAGCACAGGAAGGCCGGAATGAGGCTGAGATATAACAAAGCTCACATCCATCCCATGAAGACCACCTTCTTTCCAAGAGATGAGTAACAAAGCAGAGGACAGGTGGACAGGGGATAATACCTGATTTCTTCTATGATATAGTGATCAGAAGATATCAAAAAAGAACAGCAGGCAACAGGTTTAAAATAGACAGAGATACCACATTATGCAACTTATAATAAGCAGCTCCTCAGTTTAATCACAGCATAAGTGAAGACTTAAAAATTGTATGGATGCAAAACCTGATTGGCAAATACATTAAATTAAAAGAAGATAACTTATGCAGGGAATCCCTGAGGCACAAAACATCAAGAACAGGGAGCTACTGAAGGAAATAGCACTTTGTGTTTGATCTGCTGCTACACTCTCCCAGGAGCACCTAGGTATTGGCCATCCCCCCAGGTAGGGCACCGTGCTGCTGGCCTTGGTCTGACCCAGTGCCACCTCTGGTATGTTCACAGGCCCAGTTAGTCAGGTGCTGGGTGCCACCAGACCTGCAGCACTGCTCTCTTTGAGAACTTAGAAAATAATGTGCTTGGTCAACTTTCTATCAAGACCAAATACTACCAAGGAATTGGTAATTCCAGATATTCTGTCCACGAGTTCTGAAGACATTTTCCTTCTATGTAGAGGAAAATGAATGCCCATGATAGATACTGACTGTACTTACCTATAACATTCATCTAACTGATGCATATCTAATTTTTATACCTGCCTGAGTCTATGGTGAGATGGATACCCACCATTCCCAGAGAGATACATCAGTCATTCTTTCTTTGCATCCTCTGGGCTTCCCAAAAGCTCACCATGTGCTGATATTCCTCACCTGACTGCAGCCATGGAAAAGCATCTGTGGTGAGAAAAAGAAGGCATTTTTAAAACCAGAACTGAATCTGTTTTGTGTGGCACACCTCCAGAGACAACCTTTTCCCCTTAGCAATTCAGAAGGGTGATAGTGGTGTGGACAAAGAACATATACATGCCACATGCAGGAATGGATGCCAACCTCTGAACGACTGCACTGTTTACTTTTGATGCCACATTATCTTTCTTCCAACATTGTTGCAACTAACACCAAAAATCGTGACCCAGAGCAAGTGTCTGCTCTCTTGTGGGGGCATCTACAGTACCAGGAGTTTGTTGCAAGCTGGTAAATGGCAGTCATGTATCAGCTGAGATTTGGTGGCGTATTATATGTGGCATCTTGAGCAAGATGCTGAGTTCTCAGACAGAAATGCTTTATCACCAAAGAGGTCCTAATTTGGATAAGTGCTGTTATGTCACAGCACACCACACCACAATACTGACAGTTTGATGCTGAGGCTTCTCAGGATCTTCGGCATGCGAGTCATATTTCTGATTTATGAAATTATTAATGATTTATGATTTGAAAGCCAGGTTAGTAACATGTCCATTTTTTGATAGCTGAAAAAACCTCCACAGTTCTGCCAAGTATCTAGGATCTTTTTTTAAGAAATACAGAGAAGATGCCACAGCTTACTTATCACAGTTTCTTCTAAATTAGAGAATCTATATCATGATGTCAAGTTTCCTTGTCAGGAATTATTGGAAACCTCTCACTGCTATCTGTCTAAAATAAGCATCTTATGCTCTGAGTGCCCTTGTGTCAGCTAATGAGTGTATTAATATTGACCATGGGATCTTACTAATTCCCTGCTGTTCAATGATTTATGGCCAGAGAGCATTTAGCAGTGGAACAGATCAATCATCACAACAAACTGATTATAAGCATTCCTAGGAATGTATAACAGCGTATGCAAATTCTAGATTCTGTCACCCTTCCTCACATCAAACCCTACCTTGCCAAACACCTCCTGCCTTCCAGAACTATTCCAAGAGCACGGATTCCTTTGTGAAACAGCAGTAGTGTATTTATAAATAGGGGACCAATTATGGGTTTCTTCTATCCCCCAAATTCTCTCGCTTAGCTGCCTGAACTGCATATCTAACACAAAACAGAAGACATGTTAGTCCCAGTTCAAAATTGTGTGATAACTGAACTACGAGAGTTAGGATTTAGGATTTCTGAGGGACCTACCTGATAGGTCCTGAAGCAAATGAGGACAAGGAAGGAAAACTGTTTTCTTTCAATGTGATTGATTTCGGTAGAATATTCAGATTCTCTTCCCACTGCTTGCAAATTCATGCTATTTCATGAAGAAATATCCGAAATTACCATAATTTCTCCTAAGAAAAATTTATGCCTGAATTAATGTGTTTAATTAGTCAGTCTCAGTTCAGTGTTGAGGGCTGTTTAATTTAACATCTCAATTTTACATATTTGCTCTTCTTATCCTTTTTTTTTCCTATTTATTACCATTTGTTGCACACCCCTTTCAAGAAGGTGATACCAGGTTCTAGGACTTCACACTCCTTGATGTGGACATCTATACAGCTTTCTAATATGGCATGGTGGCCATTGCTCAACCAGATCTGATATTAAACCTTCAGAAATAATCTGACCAGATGGATCTTCCTGCATATTTAATTTCTCCACTATAAATTATGTACCTAGCTGTGACAGTAACTTCTGGGCACTTTGTAACTACAGTTAACCCTCTCGACTTTGATGTTGTATGTAAAAGAATTGGGGCTTACCTCTGAGAATGAAGAACTTAAGAAGAGAGATGAAGATGTTTTAGGGATAAACTCTCAAATATCAGGAAGATGTCCTAGTGTACAGTTTGTTATGCAAATTAACTTACCCTATTCTGGGATTTCAGTAATTCTTCTGATTTTGCTAAGTGTAATGTGTGAGACTTCCACTTAAACTCTTCTGTCACAAATTCAGAATTTTGTTGTTTCTTTTTGTTTCCATTCAAGTTTTGATTGCCTGTAACTATTGGAAAAAGAAGGGAAGGAATGTGCTTTCAGCATGAGGATTCTTAGACTGGGTGGCTAAATGGCTCTAAAGGTGAAAGGTTTTGAATACTTACCTTCTTTTTGAGAAAAATCCATCCGATCTCTTTTAGTTCAGTCAATTACAGATCTAACCTCATTTCTATTTCCATTAATAGGAGTTTTATCCACTGCTTCAGTTGTCAGAACCCTCTACTACAGTAAGAAATAGTGTAGCCAAGTTCATATCAGAGTTCCCATTTCAGGTTGATTTTAAAATCTTTTATTTTTGATAGTGTCTCTTACATCATGGTTTGATATATCAAAGAGTTGACTCCCTGCAGGTAACAAAAGTTTCAAGGAATTTTATTGGGAGGGAGAAATGAGAATGACTTGAAGAGCAGCTGTCAAAGAAAATAGGAATTTAACATTGGGATGAAGGTAGATTTAATTGCAAGACATGAGGGAAGATGAAGGAGTGAGAAAAGGGAGATGACATCTGTTTATATTGTGAAATAAAAAACATGTTTATAGGCCAACACTGCTGTGAGAGATGGAGAATAATGAAGAAGTCAGCATTATCGTAATCCTCCTGGTCTTTTTTTAAATAAATCATCATTTCATATGGCAAGTCTCACTTTCTTCATACCCATTTCCATCATACAGATTTAAGTAACAAATTGTTTGCCTTCTCAAAAAGCAATATGCCAAAACACATGCTAAATCCATGAATAAAACTACAAGACACCAGTCTTTTGCTTACTTCAATCTATCTATCCTTTATTTTTTAAATTTTAACTTTGCTGTAGTTGCCTGCATGGCATTGGTTTCAGGAAGACCCGGGAGTTGTGAACATCACAAGATGTCCTAAGCTAAAATTTGTTTTCCTCAGGTGTGTTTTGGTTCACTCAGAATTGCAGCTGTCTCAAGATAGTCTCTCCAAAATGTTGAAAAGACAAGCAAAAAGCATGTATACTGGATTAATATCCTATACCCATCTTACCCTTTGAGTTTTCTTTCCACCTGAGTTTTCATCCTTTCTGCGGTTCCTTTCTTTAATAATGTGTGAAAACCCAAAAATGGGCAGCAGAAAAGTGCCTGTGGTAGTTCTGTGGCACCTGTTCTGTTTGATCTCCTCACGGTCCATCAATCATCACAACCACTCACGCTGCACCACACATCTGTCCCTCTGCCCCTTCTTGTCCCAGTCTACTGTTCCTCACAATGGCAAACTGCCTTTTCCTCCATGGACCCTCTCTTCCACCCTTTCAGCTCGTTCCGGCTCCATTCCTTGCTTTCCATTCTTTTTTTAGTTCTGCGGCTTGACAAGGCGCATGTTATTTCCCCTAGAAAAACAAATTGATGGGTATAGTCTAGCACGTGTTTACGTTGACTTTAGAGATTTTTGGATGTAATCCTCTCCCTCAAAAATATGGACTGTAAAGCAATATGTTATTTCTTCCTTGTTGGTTCTAGAGTGTTCCATGTAATACTGCAAACTCAGTCCTCGCCTTGCATAAAGCATTCAGAAAGTTGCTGAATGTTGCTTCTGTGCTGTACATTTATTGACTGAAACATTTGAGTTGTTGCTTTTCACACTGGTAATTTTAGAGCACAGATGCCTAGCATGTTTACTCACATACCAGGGCTCACATTTAATGAGCAAAATGTCAAGTATATTGTTATCCACCATAAAAACTGTGAAAAATATCCTTGCCATCTGCAGTGTGCCTTCTGCTTCAGCCTAAAAGACTTTTACAAGCAACTACATGAAATTAGCATTAAAGTCAATATTTATAAATGGAACCACCTCTAAAGGGCCGGATCTTCTCCCCTCCCACACCCCCTGTCCCTCTGGGATCTAATGAGCTGGAGAGGCCGGGTGCAGGAAGGGAGCTGAGTTGTGCCTGGCTCCTGGCTGCAGTCAGGCAGAATAATCTTCCTGCACTGAGGAAGAATGGGAAAGAGAAGAGTGGTACTAAATGGCATTGACAGCATCTGAGGGCCGGATCCTGAGCTGGTGTCAGTGGGTGTAATGTCATTGTCCTCGCTGGAGTGACACAGCCAGCACAAATCAGCACAGTTTGGGTGACTGACACAGCACTGTGTTTGATCTGTGCTACCTGAGGATGGAGTCCGTAGTAACGCTCATGGAATAGATGGTGGATAGTAGAGCTGAAACTGGGATTTGATAGACTGCCATCAGAAAAGAATAATGTCTTCCAAGAAAATGTTTGCCAATTCTCCACCAAGTGTGAAAAAAAATTGGCCATTTGTTCCGGCTTTTTACATTGCTGAGGACAATGAAGATTGTCTGTTGCTGAAGTCTCTAGATTTTACTGCAAGAATAATAAAATGAACAATTACCAGTAATGGATAACTGCTCCTGAGCCTTCTCCAAGCAGCCTATATGAACTTTTAATTGTGCTCTTGCAAAACCTTTAATCCAACCATGATTAGTGTGCTGCAGAACTGAGATCTAAGCGCATTTTGAAAACTGTTGCTGTTATCCCAACGTCCATAAGCAGCTGAAATTCCAGCCAGATCTTCATGGCTGGGGCAGAGCTGATGAACCAAAGTCTGGGGCAGAGCTGATGAACAAAAGTCAGAACATGCTCCCTCAGATGGGTGACCAGGATAACTTTTGCCATTTGTTCCAGCTGTTCTGCCAAGTCGCCCACAGACCACTGGCTCCACCAAGCTCACATGAACCACAGCCTAGCACAGACATCATGAAAGCTGGTCACTCCCACAGCTGGAGGCTAATGAAACAGAGAAAGGTAGCATCATCATATAATCCACACCACCTTGCCTTTTTCTTTGTACACATGTTGAACAAGAGGATCAGGATGAAAATTGCTGTGGTGATTAGCAAACACAGCATAAATATTTATCCAGAAAATTACAGATCAAATGCATTTTAAAATTTTTATTTATGGCTGTTTAGATGCAAATATATTTCATTAACTGGACTTTAGGAAGAGCACTTACATGTTCCCTTAGAGTATTTCTAATATAATCATTGCTTGGGCAATTAGGCCACTCACTAAGCCACAAATCTTATCTTTCACACCGGTGAGTCATAAATAAGGACTGAGTCACAAATAGACCAGACAGACAAATGGTGTCAGGAAGGAAATAAGATTGGCTGTGAATATATTTAGGCTGGAAATTAGAAGATGGCTGCAGACTACCTGAGGAATGCAATTCTGATACAGTTTTCTAATTGGGAGGAACTGAGCTAAGAGAAGTAACTTAAATTGCTTTATCATTTAGCTTCACAAGCCTGTGAAAGGGATTGTACACCAAGTAGGAGAATTTCTTTTTCTTTGCCTGCCATGACTACCTGCAATTAGTGGCCGGCTTACCCAAGTTGTCCCAGCCAGTCCTGTTGTTATCAGTAGTCCTTAGGACTCATGCACAGCAGGGACAGATTGGACAGATACAGCAGTGCCAGTGTCGTCACAGAGTCAAGGTTCTGTGCAATGCAGACTCCAGTGCTCACACTGTGAGTGTGTGAAGCTGTGTTGCTCTGGCTGTTGCAAAACCCTCCTGTCGGAGAAACTGAGAACACCTTGACTTCCTATGATTGCATTCAAGGGCAAGTTCAATTATGGGGTATTCTATGATGGGGGGCACATAGTAAAATGGAGATCAACTAATAGCTCTATAAGCTAATTAAATGTTTTCCAATGTTAGACCAATGCAATGACTTTGTGTCAACAACCAGAGTTCCTGGGAACTCTTGTAATACAAATAATGGGATTTACCATGTTGGCTTACCTTTACTGGCTTCTGTATTTCTCAAGGAGAAAGGGAGAGTGGGATTTTTGCTCTTCACAGAAGTCAATTTACTTATTTCCTTGGTGTAAATAATGCTGAATAAGCTGATGCAGCGTCTTACACAGGCTGGAAGTATGTCTGTGTCTGAATGCTATCTGCTAAATGAAAAGATTCCCATGTCTGTCACAGCATGGATTTAACTGTGCCTTCCAGCTCCACATCAGCTCCGCTCTGTACCAGCAGACTTGTCTTTAAATGTGATCCTTGCTTTGCCGTGACACATTACAACTTAAAAATATTTTTCTTTTAATCAATATGTAGATCATGGATACACATTCCATAATATATTGCCCACATCAAGTATTTTTACCTTTCGTATCCCGGGTGCAGTCTTCTCTCTCTTGTTCCCTTTCCTGCATGCCCTTTGTTCTCTGTCCTATCATATGATACAGGCACTAGTGTTACCCAGAGATATTCATGCTCAGTTAGGCAGCAGGAATTCACATGACATGATGAAGAAATTATATAGCAATGTTTAATTCTTGTGTGAAACTGGGCACCTGCATCTTGCTATAATGAGGGCCATGTTCCCCAGTGCACCTGAATGAAAGGTGCTTTCTGCTGCACATATAAGGGCTATCTGACCACAAGGACAGGTATTTTACAGAATCACAGAATCAGTTAAGTTAGAAAAGACCTCTGAGATCATCGAGCCCAACCTATGACCTCACATTACCATGTCAGCTAGACCATGGCACCAAATGCCTCAGCCAGTCTTTCCTTAAATGCCTCCAGAGACAGTGACGCCACCTCCTCCCAGGGCAGTTTCTTCCAATGTCTATTCACCTTTTCAATAGAAAAGTTCCTCCCAATGTCCAGCCTGAACCTTAGGGTCAGTTACTGCTTGCTTTCTGAAAACTTACCATCAGGTAGTGTTTCACTGTCCTGGAGAAATACTTCTATTTCTTGCTGTTTCCTAACACTTGGTCTGTCCACACATGACAATAGAAAGGTGCCCTACCTCATTGCCTCAATGTATGGGAAGGTGAGAAGCCAAAAAAAAAAAAAAAAAGACCTCCACAGACCTCTCTTCAGTTTTCTGGAAATAAAGAAAAATTAAAATATTAATGTGTTAACAATAAAAAGAAAAATTACTTTTAACTATGGCACATGCGCTGCAGAGTTCAGACATGAGGAAATCAAGCCTGACTCCAACTTGCACCTTGACCTCACTGGGACCAGAACTGGACCCTAGTTTATAATGCAGCTGTTTTCTTGAAAAGGACCCTGACAGGATGTGAGTGTCAGCACTGAAATACACACAGAGTAATACATTTATTAAAATCTATGAAGCAAAATATCTTTTTATAAGAGTAATTCTCTCTTTGCAAAACAAATTTTCTGAACTGCTAGTAGAAAAATGGAATTTTACTCTTCAGAAACTTGTATTTTTTGTCTCCTATGTAGTTTGCCACTGATTCAGCTTTCTTTTTCTCCTTTTCTAACTTACACCGTGAAGATCATTATAAAGTATTTCTGTTATGAAAGAGTCCACTTTTGAAAACCATGAGAAATCACCTTTCTGTAAGCATGAAATAAAATCCTTAAGAGGAGAAACCCCACTTCAAATCATGCCAAAGTTTCCAATCTACCTGAGTTCTACTGCAAACTTTTCAAACCATGAGATATATTCCACACATATTCAACATACACCTGAAGATAATGTTTGGCTCCTACATGTATTCCTAGCTTCACATCTGTAGAGGGTTTAGACCCAGTAAAGATCTTCTGTTGGGATTATGCACTGTAATTTATAGCAAAGTTGTTTGTTGTGTGCCCAATGCTCTTCGTGCTTGAGGGTTTTGTTTTTGACCTCACTGCTTATTACAATAAGGTTGAGAAGTATGCAAGCTTTCTCCTACTCTCAAATTACCTTAATTATATTGTACTCCAACATTTGGGCTGAATTTCTTCCCATTCCCAAGTCAATATCTTGACTGTATTGGTTACTATATCAGTGTGAGAAGTAGGAAATTTTTTTCTGCTTCTTCCATTTAAAAAATATCTCTTTCATTACTCAGGTTTGCTCAGGCCTGATTAGGGAAACATCCTGATGCCTATTTATGGAGAGTTTCACCATCTCAGCTGGTTCCCTAGATCCATATATACCTTGTGCTGCAAGATATAACACCTAGCAGGTATTCACGTTCAGAAATTCAGTTCAGAAATTCAGTTCAGTTTAAACAAGTGCTTAACCAAGAGGTGCTTTTTGTGGGCAAGTTGTTTCAAGAGTAGCTGGATACTCCCCATGGGCTCACAGGCAGAGCCTACAAAGCACAGCCCCAGACTGAGCTGCTCTGGGTCCTGGTCCAGCTACTTATTTTCTTGTGAGCTTGGGAAATTCTCTTTTTTGCTAATGGCTTTGTCTCTGCCTCTAACTAGCATCCCTTAATTTCATGTGCATGATGTTTGAGTGCCATGCTTGTGGCAGAATGCAAGGAGTTTAGAGATGCTGATTTTCCTTCGGAGGGAGAACACAATCTCTTGGAAAACTGTGGGCATGGGAATGCTGTAAACCTGACATGCATCAGTTTCCCTATGTGCTAAAGCAGAGAAATCCCACTAACTCTGCTACCAGGGCACTATAAAATTATGTTCATTATTGTTTGTGAAAGGCATCAAGTTTCTTAGATCAATACTGCTACTGAAGTACAAAGTAAAAGTACTTCTCAAGGAGGAAGAGGATTGCCTTTTGAGCTGCCATCTGCTCCTGGCCTGACTCCAGTTTCTTCCCAGTGAGTAATATGAAGGCAATTTCATTTTCACAATATGACATATGTAGCTCTAGGTCTTAAAGAGGGAGGAACAATCCACCAGTAGTCTGCCTCCCACTGTAGAAGCAAATTATCTAAATTAGAGCATAGTAATTAGACAGATTCATTGATTTGCTGTAAATATCCTAGCTCTATCGTCAGTCCATTGTGGTTCACAGAATGAAGTTTGTTTGGTTGTTTCTTAATATGGCATTTTCTACATTATCTCATCCCTGAGGCATGGCTGAGATAAAGGTCCATTCAAATGCTTGCCAAACAATATTAGGATAAGAGGATCACCAAATCTTTGGGCGCAGGAGGGAGAACCTACAAAGCAATCAATGTAAGACCAGAAATGTCATCTGTCATCTTAAAACAAGGGCTGTTTGGAACAGAACCCCCCCTTGAGGTGGGCACATGATCACAGAGGAGCCACATTGCTGCTTCAAGGGAGCCTCACTGCTGGAGCCCCAGCCCAGCTGAGGCCTTTCTGCCATGCTGCAGCCTGCCTTAATCTTCACAGCGTGGTCAGAGTGTGTTAAAAAGGCTCCTGGTCAAGGAGAAAGAACTGATCTCATCTGGTGTGTGTAACTGTTCTGAAAGTCTTTTCTGCAAAGATATTCTCTGTTCCTTTTCACTAAACATGTTGAGGTCCAGTTAGCATATGAGATTAGACCGATGTGCACCTTTACATGACGAAGTTTAGAGAAACAGAATAAATCACAGCTAAATCTTAGGCAATCAGTGACAAGCTTGCGTGTCCCAAACTTGCAGCTAGAGGTGGTGAGAGCTTCCTGAGGAGCTCCAGTGGATTTCCTCTCAACTGCTGTAGTAACTACTGCAAGACTCCCTGAGACTTCTCACTGCCTGTGGATGTAGAATGCTGCTGAAGATGAATGTGTGAGCTATTATGTTGTAACAAAATTTTATTTTTTTATTTCATGTCTGCTAAAGCATCAGAAGAAAACACTCAGGGATGGTTTGACCTTCGTAACTTTAATTACATTTTTTGGTAGTGAAATGAAGAATTGTCAAAAATTTACTTCTCAAAAAAGTCACAGATTGCACTAAGAATATATGCAGACTATTAGTATACATCTCACAACCATGGAAAAGAGGTTCTTTGATAAAGAACAGCCATCACAGTTTTGAGAGGAGAGGAATCACAGAATCATCAAGGTTGGAATGACCCCACAAGAAATCTTCATTTTGTCAGGATAGCAACTACAGGGCAGTCCTCTCTGTTGAAAGACTGCTCTCTTATCAAAGGATGTACATCACTTTTTGTGTATCATATAATTCATCCTCCAAGATTTCTCTATAATAAAGACACGCTAAATGCCTACTTCTGACCAGACAGTATGAAGTGCAAGTCCCATCAGTCTCCTTGGATGACTATTTTTCCAAACAGAAGGAAATAATTTAAACCAGAGAATGATTTCTTACTCCTTTGGTGGAGTTGAATAAATAGACAAGACTTGTAGAAACTATACTTTTAAATCACTGCAGACAGAATTTCTATTTAAACACAAGTTCTCAATGCTCTGTTTAAGCAGCTAGCCCACTGCTTGCTATGGATGGAGCAAGGGAATCTTTTCCTGCCAGCCATTTTCTGAGAAAGCTTTGGCTTAATTGGCTAAGAAGAATTAATGAGAGATTATAACTGTATGACAAGGGATTAATTTAGATGACAATGCAGTGTACATTGGTTTTGGTTTGGCAATTTTTTTTTGGTAATTCTTGCACCAGGAAAACAAAATATGACTTCCTTCGCAAACGGCAGTTAAAATACAAAAAGTCTATTTCAGACTTGAATTGAGGATTAGACATCAGCATTTTGTTCATTAAAGTCACAGGATGGGAACAGTCTCAAAACTCGACCTTACCTGCTCTGGAGAATGGGTTTAGACATGACTTAGCTATTATGGAGAGTGGTGGTGCCTACAGCACGTGGGGAAAACCAAACGGAAACACTGCTCAGCTCTGCACCCATACCCTGCAAGCAACAAAAGGCACACTGGCTCCCTGCAAGGCTGTGCTGTACAGAGGTGCATTTTAATTCAGAGCGTGCTGGGTCTGCACACAGCTCAGCACACTGATTGAGAGAAGATCTGTTTTGGGTCCAATACAGCTGGATTGCTCTGCCTCTTCTCTCAGCTAAGTAATACCTACTTCTATGTAATCTGTTTTTTCTTTACACCATTTAAATGTTTCTGGTTTTCAGAGGGCACTAGCCTAATAATCCTGCTTCAGCTGTTGTGAAAATATGGTCTAAAAGCTGCAGACTGCAGGCAAGTTATGGCATTGAAGATTTTCTCTTTGTCTTTATTATTATTTTAATTGCCCCTCCCTCAGGAACCAAGAAAATACTTGAGACAAAATCACAGTCACACTAAGATCTCTAAGAGTTTTGCCACTGACTGCAGTGTGGCTGGATTTCATTCTGAGTCACAATTTTTGTTGCCTTCTCTCCTTATCTGTTGCAAAGCTGTGAATGAGCACTACATTTTGAATAAATCCTGATTTCTCATGTCATAAATGAGAATATAAAGTATAGTTTGAACTGAATTTCCTCCTATTGCAGTGTAATTTTGAATTTTTCTTCTAGTGTTATTTGGCATCCTAGTTGAAAACTTATGCATCAGGAAAGCAGCTGACTTTGATTTGGGGAAAGTAAACACTCTTAAGGTGTCATTTCACTTAACACCTTTGATGTCCAAAAGTGCCCATTTTCTTCATCACTTCATTGGAACTGAGAGAATACAGCAATTTATAATTCTTAGTGTTGAATCAGTCTATGTGTTAATTGTGGAGCTAGCGGTGGGAACAGATGTGTTTTTGTAGAAGGGTGGGCTGAATGTATCTGTCTTTTTAATGTAGTTTCTGTTTGAATGATCAGTATTGCTTAAAATTCCCCCCTCCTCTATACCACCTTGTGTAACTGCTCTATTTTGTGCAGTCCAGGAAGAGCACATCTCTCTCACTAGAGCTTAAGACTCCATCTCAAATTACAAAATGTCCCTGACTATTCAGCCTTTTGAAAAAGCTGTAAATAGAGATATAACTTACCTAGCAACAAAGAGTAGATCTCCACAATGCGGTCTATGAACACAGTGAGTTTATTCAGTTATGGTCATGCTATAGCTTTTCTTTTTCTGTCACCAGTCTTTAGACACAGACTACTGAAAAAGTCTTTTCTATTAAGAAATAATAGATACTTGATATTAAGAAATCCTCTGGATAACAACTGGGCAGAAGATGATGTCCCTAAACTTCTAAAATTATGTATTTGATGAAGTTCTGGCTGAATCAGTTAAAAACCAGAACTAAGCAAAGACTTAGTGTAAAACATGCAAGTTTTGAAAATCTCAGTCTTTTCAATCTTTTGGTGAATACTGAAATTCCATTTGTATCCTCTAGCTCATAAAACTATATTTAGTGAGTTTTTTTGGAAACTTGTTTAGTTTTTTTTTCTTAGTGCTTTCATTTCCCCTTTCAGCTTACAATCTCCACCATATATTGAGTGATAAAATAAATACAATGGAAAAGAAGGATGTAGACAGAAAGAAAGGAAAGTGTTCCCCCTGCTTCCATCTTGATGCTAAAAAGGCTTTTTTTCTGGACAGCTTTAAAAAATATGTTAAGCATTTGCTTCATTTATAGTAAAAGCAACAGAAATAATTTTGAGTTGGTTTTGTTCCAGATTAAGCTTTATTAAAATTCGACTGTGTTAGAAGACTTCCTGTCTATTTAAGGTGAAAAGCTTTGTCCATGACAAAAGAAACTCATTATCATTTCAAAGGTTGGTCAGCACTTTTGCCTATATACCTACCAGGCAATAATGACCAAGTTGACCCCTTTGAGATAGCTGGATTCTTTTATCAGTGCATTCTACTAGTTCAAGATCATGCTTAATGCTGACTTTCATATAATGCTTTCATGAAAGTTCCTTTGAGAGGGAAAGCAGTGGCCAGATTCTGATCTCTCCACTTCAGATCTTCTGCTATTGGATTTTCATTTCCTAAATCAATGTAATAGAAAAGAAAATTACGCCTGTTCTCAGTATATATATGAAATATAATAATGTTTCTAAAGAAAACTTCATATCTACTAGACAGTTTTCATTAGTCTATTTAATAAAACATGAAAATGACCTTTTTCTCTGTTGGAACTAACTGAATTGTGAGCTTAGTGTCCTTTGGCAAAGTTCCAAAATGAAAAGTCACCCTGCAGAGTTCAAGTCTTTGTGGAAAGCAAACCAAGTCCACAGTACTTGAACTCCAACAGCCATTTATTATCAGGTATTGAGTCTTAAATGTAGTGCTAAATAGAGAGAGAATGCCTATATTCTGCTTATATTTTGGACCTGGTTTTGAACACATGAGAAAATTGCATTAATGCAAGTATAACTTGCATTAATGCAATTTTCTGAGGAGCATAAATGGTAAAAAGAGCTTTTCCTGCGCTTTTTGGATATCTTGAGGTAGAGAACAAAGAGAATAAAGTGATATCCTAAGCCAAATTGCACCACAGGCTCTGAGCTTGGAAGCTGCAGGGCAGCAAGACCTTCTCCAGCTAGGAGGGAACTGCATTCCCCATCCTCTTCTCCCCCAGTGGCCTGGAATCCCTTGAGCACAGCCAGGGAGTCTCATCAGTTGTCCATCCTCTTCCATCATGGGTCAGAGGAATCTGTCTTCTCTAACCCTAACCCTTAACCACTGTGGAAAGAAGAAGAAAACATGGAGCTAGGACAAACTTCTGGGTACAAAGTCCCGAAGGCATCAAGGCTTCTGCCAAGGCTGTTTGCTTTTACTTTTTAGACTGTCCTTGAGCAGGAATAATGTTTACATAGCCACAGTACATTATTGCCAACATTATTTCTTGTGTGCTTTTTCTTGCAGAAAACGATCATCTTTTCTTCTTAGAGAAAATAATCAGCATTTTAGGCTGTTATTTTCATGATACAGCATTGTGTAGGGTGTTGCCAGAGATTGGCTATTTTAGAGAAATGATAAGCATGTCCCCTCGCTGCTACTGAAAAGATGCATTGCTACTTCTCCACTTAACCATTTCAGTGGTGCTGTTTTGGATAAACAATCTTATGACAGTACAGTTTTGTCTTGAACGACACAGCTGTAGTCTAGGAAACTAAACATATCTTTCCTAGTGTTTTTATTTGTCAGATGAGTATTTTCAATATTCATGTGAATCTATTTTTTTAACCCACCACAAGATGAAAAATATTATACTAATAAGACTTGAGCAGTTGCTTATTTTTGTACGTATTAGAAAGAAATTTAAGTACATACACATGCTCAATAATAATAATAATTCAATTGAACGTTTTATCATTGTCAAAGGCATCTTTAGAGGAATCCATCAACTCTTCTGATTTTCATACAAGTCAATTTACTGTCTTCGAAATGTAACGTTAATGGCACTCAGTGTACACACTGTAATCCTTTAAAATAATGTACACGGCAAACGGATATGTTCTCATGCATTAATAATTTAAAAGTTAATTTTAGGTACTTAATATGATTAACTGATGGATCAGCAGTCTTATGTATGAGGAACAGCGAGCACAGTGAAAGGAAGAGCACACTGGAAGGCAGCCAGGTGGCTGCCTGCATGATGCTTCAAAAATACCTGAGTTTTATCCCTCCAGCTTCCCTCAGTGTCAGATGCAGAGCATCACGGTCATTAAGGCGGTCTTGTTTCAAGATGGAGCATGCAAATTGCCTCAGAGGCTGAGATAGCAGGACTTTTGGGGAAGAAGGGGATGTTTTAGAAGGTGGGAATCCCTGCAATGCAATCCTGCTGGTGGTTGGCTGGCTCTGCAGCACCAGACCAGTTATATAACTTCTCTCCTTTCACTTCTCGCTTTTTGAGGACACGCTGTAACGCAGAGCTGTAAATTGATATTCCAGGGTGGAAATACTACAGATGACAAAGTATAACCATTGCACTGTGCAGCTAGGGAATGTGCCAGGGGCAAATAGCACTAAACAGCGTGTGGAAGAGGCATGTGCTGAAGTCCTTGGCCATGCCCACAGCAGCGGGTTCTGCGAAAGCAGCAACAACTGGACACCTATTGCACAAACCCTGCTCAAATCATACAGGTACATGCACGGCTGCAAAAAACATGGAGATTTTCTCTTCACTGGGAGGCACAGGGAGCAGACAAGTGGCAGCAGGTACAAGTTGCATGAGGAGAGGTTTCACCTTGATTTTGATTCTCTAAAAAAAAAGAATAAAATTTTTACAGCTAGAACAATCACCCACAGGAAAATCCTCCCCAGGGGTGGGGTGGAGTCTCCACAACTGGAGGCTTTCAAGATGCGATTGGACAGGGTGACAATCTCATCCCTTTCCCATAAAAAGTTGCACCAGGTGATCTTTGGAGTTCCCTTCCAATCTGGGCTGGATCTACGTGTGCAGAAAGTTTGTTACGTAAGCATGTGGGACTGTGATGCCAGCCTACTGTGAGTAGGTGCCTTCTTGCCACTGAGTAATCTCAGGCAGAATGTGATACCACATTCACCTTTTCACTCAATAGTGAAAGCCTGGACATGAAACTGCTTCTCCTTCGGTGAGGCACCAGCACTCTGAGGCTGGACCCACAAAACGCAAGATCGAGGTGAATACTGGTTCACACGAAGGCAGGACAAACCAGCCTGGTGGTGGCAAGACAGGGCGGAACGGGGCTGGGAAGTGACAGCGCACAGAACAAGGTCCCGACGGACTGGGTCAGCACAGGACAGGACAGCACAGGACAGGCAGCAGTGGTGCTGACAGACTGAAGAGCAGCGCTCAGCCCTGCATCAAGCGGAGATGGCCGAGGGGAGCGCGGTGCCTAGAGAGGCCGGCTCATGCTGGCGGCATGAGCAGGGTGAGCAGCGAGCAGGCAGCGGAGTGGCACGTGTGTCCAAGAGGCTGAGGTGACACGCTGAAGGAAACTGGAGAGATTATTTGAGGACTTGAACAGGGAGAGTGAGTGGTGAGAACAGAGCGAGACCAGAGCATGGCTGGAAACACGGGGACCGGAGGGCGGGCTGATAAGAAAAGCATTCCTTTAAATACAGTAAAGAAGAGCCACGGAGGAAGAAAGAGCAAGAGCAAAGAAGATATCACGTTACATTTCAAAATATATTCAGCTCGGGCGCTCAGCCACAGTACTCCCATTAGTGTACATGCATCTGTCTAGGAAGAAAAGCCCAGAGATTTCTCCCACTTCTCCTGGGGCTCAATTGCCTTTTGTAGGGCTGACCACTTTCTTATGAGAGGTGTTTTTGCGTCTAGTGAAGTAAATATTCCTCTTCTCACAGAGTGTGACGGCTCTTGTTGGAAGTCAATACGTTTTAAACCAGTAGCTCTTAGGGAAGCGTGCAGATTTGCTTCCCTTAAAATAACTTTTCCACAGTCCGAGTTGTTTGCAAACTACTTGCAAATCGGATGGCTGGGAGCTACCGTGGTGAAACAGCGAAGGTCCCAGCGCACAGAAGTTCGCAGCAGCAGTCTCCAGTAGCGCTAGTGGCAGCCTGAGGATGCCGGGAGAGCAGGGCGCTTCGCAGTACGGAGGAGCTCTAAAGGGTCCACCGTGCCAGCGGCACACGGCGGGAGCCCGCTCCGTGCTGTCCGGAGCGCAGGAAGGAGAGCTGGAGTACTTGCCCTGCGCAGTTTTGCGGGGAAAAATGTGAGAACAGGACAGGACCGACGAGGTTAAAGAAAAAGTCCGAACACAAATGCCTCGCGTGTGCAGATGCTCTGTTGGTTTTCAAGACAAACCAGCCCTTCCCAAGGAAAGCACGCGCCGGTGCTACCTGCGGGGGAGCTTTTGTTAGAGGGCAGGAGACCCGCCGCAGCCCCCCGAGTGCCGGCCCCGGGACGGGGGAGGGCGGGCAGGGGCGCCACCATAGCCGCCGCCACACGGCCCGCGGCCACCGGGGCTCCCGGCCGCCCCCTGCCCTCGGCGGGCCGGGGCTGCGGCTGCGTGCGGCGGGGGCGGGAGCGGGGCGGGAGCGGGGCGGGAGCGGGGCGGGGCCCGCCGGGAGTCAGCTGGGCGCGAGGGGAGAACGCGGCGGCGGCGGGCGCCGTTAGCACCGGAGCCGGCGGCGGCAGCAGCGCGGACAGGCGGGCAGAAGTTTTCTCCGCAGACTCCTCCCGCAGCCCGGGGACGCCTTGCGGAGGCGCGAACGTCCCTATTCGCGTTTGGGTGTGTTTTGCTTTTTTTTTTTTTCCCTTCATCGCTTTTTTTTTTTTTTTTTTTTTTAATTGTGTGTTTTTAATTTCTTTTTTCAGTTTTAATTTTTTCTTTTGTTACTGTTGGTTTTGAGGCGCGTGGCTCCGAGAGCTCGCTCTCCCCCGCCCGCGCCCCACTGCACCGCGCCGCCCGGAGGATCCCCCTCCCCGCTCGCGCTCCCGTCCCCGCCGCCGCCGCCCACGACCCTTCCTTCCCCGACCCCCCGCGCCCGCCCCAAACTTGGCGGGTGCGCGGCGCCCGGCGGGGACGGTGCCGGCCGCCTGCCCGCCCTGCAGGTAAGGGGCCGGGGGGCGGCGCGGGGCGCGCAGGGGGCGGCGGCTGCTGCCCCCGGGGAGCCGCAGCGGGGTGAGGCCGGGCCGGGGTGGGTGAGGGCTCACCGGCTTCTCGGTAGCGGAGGCCGGTGGGAGGAGGAGGAGGAGAGCAAACTTCCTTTTCCTGGGGCCGCCGGCGAGCCCCCACCCCCCTGCCCAGAGCGCCCCCCGGCCGGCGCGGAGCCCCCGGGGTCGGACGGGGCTCGGCCGGCGGCCGCGGGGCTCGGGGGGTCGGCTCTTTTCCCGACTCGGGGCTTCCTTGCCGCGTTTTGTTCGCTCGCCTCGCCCCGGCGGTGCCGGGAGCCGGGCTTCCCGTGGCCCCGCGCTGGAGGAGAGCGCAGAGCTGCCCCGCCAACTGCTGGCGGTGCTGCTGCCGCCAAACTGCCCGGTATTCCCCCCGCTGCCTTCGGGCTTTGCGGGAGGGCTTGGCGGATGGGCACTTGGCAGAAATACCACCCCGGGGTGCTGCCACCTTCCTGCCGGTGTGCGGCCGTGTGCCCGCCGGAGAGCGGCCCTGCCGAGCCCCGGCCGTGCCCGCAGCCCCTCGCTGGCCACGGAGACCCTTCCCGGGGGGCGGTGCGGAGCTTCCCCTGGCCCAGCTCCCCGCCGGGGAGAGGCGGGCACGCATGGCTCTCATTGTATAACCCTGGTGCTGCAAGCCGGGCTGAAACTGTGGCATCTTTATAGGAACAGTTTGCAGTGAATTGGTTTGGCAGATGAACTCCTGCACAATCCTCTTGCCCGCTTCTGTTGCTCGAGTGCCAGCGCCCCCTCCCATCCCTTTCCCCCTTTTCCCCCGCTTTCCTTTGAAGCGTCGCAAAACTCTGTATTGCCAGCAGGATGGAAAGTGCTGATTCAGCAGCCAGGAGCCCCACTCCATCTGAAGTGGTGGTCTGCCTGAAATGCTCCCATTTGTTGAAATGGGAACATGTGTTGCTGGTATGTCAAAGCAGCATTGATCAGGTTTTCTAAAACAGACCCAAAGAATGTGCTTTGCTTTTCTCTTCACCAAGGCAGAATGACTTTGGGGTTGGGGCAGAGCAGGAAGGGGCAGGATGCAAGGGATGTGGGCATCTGCCACCTTCAGTTAGGCTTCGAAGGGGCAGCTGAAATTGTTTTGCCTCTTAAAGCTGCTTACATGTTTTAAAGGAGATGTTGTGGGATGTGTAGCAAGGATGCATTAACACTCCAGCTCCATCTATTCCTGAGTTCTGAGGCTAGTAGTTGTACTTACAGCTCTAGAAAGGGTACAGAGAAGGGCAACAAGGCTAATCCTAGGATTAAAAGGAGTGAGTTATGAGGACAGGTTAAAAAAAAACCACCACAAACACACGGAGACTAGAAAACCTGCTTGGAAAAGGGGAAATATGCGTGAAACTTTAGGTGAGAGCTCTGGTTGTGCTTCATAATGCTTTTGGGGCTGAGGCAGGGTGCAGGAGCTAAGCAGGATGCTCTTCCCATGCTGTTAGTCTTCTTCCAGGGCTTAACCTCTCAGAGAAGCATAAGAAGGAGAGCTGTTCCAGAGCTGTATTCCTCTGGCTGCCTTTGTACAGGTATATGTTAATATCAGAACTGCTTGGGTTTTCTTTCTCTAACACCGGACTCTTTAAAATTCAGCGCAGTGTAGAGCAAACAGCAGAGCCTGAAGAGCACTGTTTGGTAGCTTTCCTGCAAACAGTAAACCAGCAGAGCAGCTGATCCTGATGCTTGCCTCTGGTGCTCGTTATACCGTGTTCTGGTCTGATTTATTTTCTTCACTTGGACATTATTTGTTCTTAAAGTAGGTCTTGTTTGCCCTGGCTGCATATTAAAGATCTTGTGGTACTTGCATGGTTTTCCTTGGTTTTGTTAATCAAACTATCCCTTCTCTTAGCGCTGTGTGAGTTGGCTTCTATCCTCGCGTACAGCCCCACCTGGATTTCAGAAGTGTGTTCCTGTGTTTTTTAATGTGTAGTCCAAAAGCTCTGCCTAAATGCAAGATGGATTTCTGCATCTCAGTTCTGCTGAAGAGTATGGTGTGCACTCTGTGAATAAAACAAGTGTTTGCAGCCCTCTGTCTTGTGAGTGCTTAAATGACTCTTGCAAGAATCCTTGCGAAGGCTTTTTAGAAACCTTTGGTCATGTTCTCATCTGTGCTTGGGATGTAAATGGGCGAAAAGCGTCTGGATCTTTCTGGCAAAGGTATCCTTCCAAGGCAGGGAGTTCCCAGCTGGCAGAGGAGAGGCATAGCTGGGTCATGCACTGCTTCTGCCAGCAGCACCAGAGTGTTGTGCTGGGAATTTGTTTTCTGATGGCCCCAAATGAGCAGATGTCCCCCTGGAGTTCGAGGCACCATCATCTTCCCTGGGCACAGGTAGCAGTGGCAGCAGGCAAACTGAGGGGCTCTGGGCTGGTGTCACTCTGGGTGGGACCCTACTGTTGCTCCCTTTTGCTGTGCTGCTCTGCACGTGGTTGTGGAGGTGATGGTGCTAAATGAGGCCAGATTTCTAGGTGTAACTTCTGCCCAGACCAGCTCAGCTCTGTCTTAGGAAGTGTGTCTATATGTTTGTGTGTGAAATGCACTCAGGTGCTTCTTCAGACCACTGAAATGTGAGGTGGGGAATAGGTGGAGGGGTGCCTTTTGATGTCCAATGGTATGCATTTTTAGGATGCATTTAAGTATTTGCTCAATTAAAAATTTCACTGGTTGCAGCAAACATTGTGGTGAAGCCCCTTACTATTTTCTGCTGGCCTTTTTATTCTAAATCTCAGAGTGGACTTTATTAATGGGGTCAGGGAAAAGGCTTCTCTTCACTTTGTGCTAACATTTCTATCCAAGCTAAGACTACGGAAGCCTGCTTTTCTTTGGATTGATCTCAGCTATGAGAGTACTGTTGCCAGTTCACAGTGCAGTGTTTCTTAAGTGTGCCCACCTGGCCCAGTGTTTTCATAAACAAGGAAGATAACTCCTGAGACCTCTGCCTCTGTCAGGCTTGCATGCAGCTTGCCAACTGGCTTGGCTACAGTGTGGTTGCATAAGCCTCCTTCTGTAGGAAAGCAGGCTAAGAAGTTAGGATTGTTTTTCTTGGAAACTGGACCTGCTCCTGGCGATGTCCAAAATATACCAGTTGCAACTCTTCACCCAGGGAAATCTAGGAATGGAGATCCTTTACCAAAAAAGTTGAACCCCCACAATCCTTTTTAGGAATTAAAAGGAAAGAGGTTGCCAAGGAATCCCTTTATTAGCATTGAGCTTTATTTACAGGTTTGCTATCTTTACACTGCCTGCTGGTCAGGAGAGCATGTTGCAATCTAAACTTGGATGTGGCAAAATAGTCTTGATTCCCATTACTTTTCCTCCCAGACCAGTGGCTGTTTTGAAACATAATATTATGAAGTAAACAGATGCTACCTCACTGACTTCTCTTTCTTTATAGATGTTTGACTTCTCTTTCTTTATAGATGTTGAACTGTGCACTTCTGAGCTAGTCCTGTGCCAGATCTTTCCCATTCTCATGCCATCTGTTGAACTGGATAGCAGTTCTCCCTTTAGCTCAATAGGGCTCCTCTGTCACATTGGGAATGTGGAGGGCACTATCCTAGAGAGCCAGATTCCACTATGAGAGCATCATTAAAGAAAACTGATCATCAGGGTGAGGCATCCTGTCTGCAGACAGTCTCTTAACATCTTCAGTGATGAAACAACTAGAATACCCTGACTTTAGACGATTTGGTTGGATATATTTACATTTCCTTCTCTTATATGCTTTATTCCCCTGGATACCATCTTGTCAGCAGGTATGTGTGTAGAGAGAGAGACACTATGTTTTCATACAGGTCCATTCATCTGAAAATGGGGGTCATGGTTTCTAGCAGCTTTTGGACTTCAAATGTCCATAGGAGCACTGAATATCGGTGCCAAGGTATCCTAAAACTTTTTAATAAAGAGATCTTCACATTCGCAGTAATGTGCATCCATTGACTGAAAATTTCCTTCCCTCTTTGCCTTCCTAGGGTCTTCCATAAGTCACAGATGGATCAGCTCGTACAGAGCATATGGACATGGCTTTTAGGACTGAGGGCATTGCAAGTTCATCCTCTGCTTTAGAGTAGTGCCCTTGTGATAGTTCTGTCCTTCCTGGTCTCTGTAGAGGAAAGACCAGGGAATTCTGTTAGTGGTGAGGAGTCACTCACAAAAATAGGAGATTATGAGCACTGGGTGAGTCACTTTCCCTTAGAAGGTGGCAGCAGCTTTATGGATGCTGCTTGGGTTTTTTCAGGCAAACAACCTGTAGTGGCACTGACCAGAGACTCAGGTGTGGATTGGACAGAAATATACTCAGGATGAATAAGGATGGGTTCTTCAAAGCCCAGCACTAATGCTCATTTACAAGTCAAGTGAGCTTTTAATGAAACCTGCTAATTGCATCCCAATTAGTTAACCCATGGGAAATGCAGATTACCCCTCCTGAATGGTTACAGTAAAAGCTGTCATGAAGATCAGTTGTTTCAAAGTGGATGATCTTTTTAGCAGAGTAGGACACCTTCTCCCATATCATGGATAATACAACATGTAACTGCTCCTGTAAATTAGTGGGAGGGACCTTCTTCCTGAATGCTTTCAGAAACCTTTGGTAAGTCATTACATCCCTGGGTCTCAAATGATAACTTTGGAGTGAGTAAAATGTTAGAGGAAAATGAGTAGTTCTCTGACATATGATATGAACTGAAATTACAGGTTATATCAAGCTTGTAGCTTGCCAAATTAGATCTGGAATAATCTAGGCACATGGCATGAAAGTCTGCCTCGTTGATACTGAGAGAGGTGAAATATGTCTCTTGGAATTCTGCAGCTTTCAAGACTGCTGTCTTTTTGAGGTTTTGCTGTTTCAGGTGCAATGGGATAAGACATTTGCTGGAATGGTTTGAACTCTTCTTGGAGAAAGGATCAGCAGTGATAAATTCCCCCTTTACCACATGATGATGGAACAGAGTCTGTTTATTCTTTCCTAAAGTGAGAACTGGGGGGAGGGTGAGGGGAGTTGAAAGTCTTGATTATATTATGCTGTGTATTTCTGAAAATAGCTTTGGGACAATGGTTGATAGTCATGGTCCTTGGATGCAGAGGCGATGAGTGCCCTAGACAAGTTTCCTGGGAACACCATGGCCATCTCTGCATTCTCTTCTTGTGGGCAGATGCTGTAGAAATATCTGAGAAAGAAACACAGTGCCCTGTTTCTGTTGTATCCTTTTGTTGGACTTCAGGGGAAGACTGCAGGAGCTTTTCCCATTATCTTACCCTCCTGCTGTTGAGCTGTCATCCTTAGGCCAACAGCAGCAAGTTGAGCAGCTATGTTGGTCTTAATGCCCAACAATTGTGTTAATGGTTGCAATATTAACCATTGGACAGTTTTGTTGCTCTAGCTGTAATATTCAATGTATTTCTCAGCAAGTCTGTTTCAGCGTTTTTGGAGGCCAAATCCAAGGGCCATTGGGACGTTCCAAAAAAGACTGTTTTGCACAGACAGGGATGAATGGGGTAATTGTAAACACATGTTTGGTTAAACCACTAGCAAACCAACCTCTCATTCTTCCCAGCCTCCATCAATGCCAGCTTCTACTAGCTCATAACAGGACAAAAATAGGAAATTACTTTCCTGGCAGACAAACCATAGAGGAAATACCATACCATCCTGTTGGAATATACCTATAGCCCAGTGGGAAGGAGCTCTCCTGCTGAGCAGCAGTGGGGATTTCTGCATTTGTTCACACAGTAAAAATCAGAGTGTGGTCCATCCACTCCCTTCACGCTCTTGCTGCAGAATTTGTGTCAGCAGAGAAATCTGAGAAACTGAGTGTCTGCATCCAAGCTGAGCCTGTGGTTGCTGAAGGCAGCTAAGTAAGGGTGCATAATACTCCACGAGACCAGCATCATTCTTCCATTATGCATCCCTGGTGAGAAAATCAATAAGCAGGGAGAATCTGTCAGTCTCTAGAGTCTTTTCATGGTGGAGATTAGCACTTGATGAACACTTAGAGACTTCTTTCAGTGCCCAGCATCTAAATTCTCCCTTTTGATGACTTGATCTAGTGGCGGCAGCTCTGTCCAAACTCATGTTGTTGATTTGAAGAATAGACTAAGCTTTTAGAAGTTATTTTTATACTTTGCTTTACTTTGTTTCTAGCTCTTCTTCAGGTATTAATTTAAACTTTGAAACTGTGAGGAAGGGAATTCATTAAATGTCATCCGTATCTCTTTCACTACTGATGTTGCTGTTAGTGAACTATATGTGGTTCTGTGATTCTGATTTAACACTTAAGCATATTTTTGGTGAGGGAGTTGCAAATGGGCTTTGTATCTGTGCATGCTTCATATATTTGTAGATGTCAAAACTAACTGGCAGCAAGGATTTGAATCCTTTACTAGAGAAAAAACTACTAGAAAAATTTTCCCAGATACTGACTTTATTGGAGGATGGTAGGACAAGGTAGTTGTATATTAGAAAGGATTGGAGCAGAAGTTTTCAAGGCTGAAATAAAAATGGGGAGGTGATTTTTTTTTCCTCCCTGCTTTCTTCTTTCCTATGATGTTCATGTCTGCCAAACTACTAGGTACGGATTCAGATAGGAGAACGTTCTCTCTCCTTAAATGGGAATTGAGAGAGGGGGTGAGAAGGACTGGGGGAAGGTAAAATCTGTAGGTTGGTCTTGCTTAGTGTACTGTTAAAGCTCTGAGCATCCTTGGAAAGGAACGAGGAGCTTTTATTATATCAAAGCACAAGTGTGGAATTAAACTTCAGGGAGTTGGAAAAGCTAAAAATTCAGAAGGCTTTGGCACAAGACAAAAATATCACAAGCTTTCTTAAAAGGCCTGCTTTCCCTTCTGGCTCAAATGTATTAAAGTCCATTTAGAAGAATGTTAAGGGAGAAATATGTATTGTGAGACCATCGATTATTTCTGAATTAATGTCTTGTGGGGGATCATTCTTCATTCTAATAGCTGCTCGTGCTGACATCACCCGAGATGTCAGGGGATTATGTCAGAACTCAGGCCTTGATGTTGTGCAGAACAATGGCTTAAGTGCTGGCAGATGCTTTCTTGGTGGGTCAGGTTGCTTTTGTTTATCCCGTCCATCTCTAACTGTGATGTTCCAGTTACTGTACATGGTCACAGCAAGAGATGTAGTAAACAATTTCCAAGAGAAGCTTGTCTGTGCAGTGTGATGGTGAGGACAAAGTACTTCTTGCCTCTGCATCTTGTGCTAGAGGTAGATTTGCCGCCATCTAGATGCACAATACATGCATTTTTAATGGTTTATGAAAAAGCTCACCAGCTGTAACGTTGTTTTCTTTTGTTTTGTTCTGTCATTTGTTGTATTATGTTTGTCATTCCAGGAATTCTGAACTGAAGTCAAAAAGTTCAGTCCAAAAGTGGGTGGGTTTGGTGATGGAGGTTTTTTTTCCCCTGTTCTGTTGGTTGGTTGGTTTGTTTTTTCTTTTGCTTTTCCCCCCTCCCTGGCTGTTGGGCACCTAGCTTTACTTTTTAAGTTAATACAATGAAGGTCTTTGTGGTTTAACCTGTCAGGCAGCTAAGCACCACACAGTTGTTCACTCATTTTACCCCCACATCAGTGGGATGAAGAAGAGAATTGGAAAGAAGGCAAAACTCCTGGGTTGAAATAAAGACAGTGTAGGAGAACTGAAAAGAAGGTAAAATAGTAACAACTAAAGAAGTGTATACAAACAAGTGATGGATGATTTGTGTAGTTGCTCACCACCTGCTGGTTGATGCCCACCCAGTCTCCCAGCAGCAGGCCACTGCCTCTCCCCAGATTTTTTGTTCAGCATGATGCCATGAAGTATGGAATATTCCTTTGGCCAGTTGGGGTCAGCTGTCCTGGCTGTATCCCTTCCCAGCCTGTTGTTCACCCCAGGTCTTCTCACTGGTGGGGTGAGAAACTGAAGAGCTGTTGACTTGGTGTGAGCACTACTCAGCAATAACTACAACACTGGTGTGTTATCAGTATTATTGTCACGCTAAATTTGAAACACAGCTCTGTACCAGCTTCTAGAAAGAAAATAGTTCTACCCCAGCTGAAACCAGGACAGCCCTGTGGAGGGGAAAGAAATTGAAATAGCCCTTTATGATGCTCTAGAAATGAGTAGACTGGAATGTCACAGTTCATGTGTGATTTTCATGAACTGATTATTTTGATATACTTTGCTGGTAGGGTATTATAACATCACAGGTAGTCATCACATTTAGCAGTTCAAAAGTTTTTGAAGAGGCATTGTGTTTATTTTCCAAAAGGCTTCAAGAGACTTGAGAGCAAGAGTATGAGATGAGCTGTAGGAGTGGAGAGCAAATGCTGTTCAAGTTGCTGACATCTCTCATGTGTACTCAGACTCATTTCACATTTGGCATGCATTTTTTTGTTCTAGAGCTGATGCTAATAAAGGTCAGGAAAAATCTCTGTGGAGTTCCTTGCTAGCAAAGGTGGATTACACTCTTAACACATAGGAAGTCAGAGGAGCATTCCAAAGGCTGTAGCAGCTGATGCAGTTTAGGTGTGTGGTAACACTTTTAATGCCTGGTTGAATTGTTGGATAATTTTCTTCCCCAGTGTGCTTTGAAAAACAGTATTGATACAGCCTTCAGGAGGAGAATGGCATTGCAATATATCTTGCTAGTCTCAGCCTTAGGTAATTTTGGTAAATGTGTAATTGATCTTCATTTACTTGGAAATAATTCCACTTCTCTTCCCAGGAGCAGAAGTTCTCACAGGTGTTTGGAAAATGGATGATTTTGAAAAATTCAGTGAAAGATTCCTGTGCTGTAACAGCCTGACTTTGTTTTGCTTGTATTCATCTCTGAGAGCTTCTTGGGTCCTTCGTGTCCAACAGTCCAGCTCTTCTTTAGCAAGATTTATTCCCCAGGGGTCTCATTTAAAGTTCACATGAGCTAAGGTGACATATCTGTAGGTGATGTGAAGAAATTTACCTTTCAGGTAAATTTCACAGTGCTTGGTAGAGTTTCAGGAAGATAGCACATGTGAAGCTGTCAGAGAGGCAGGTCACTCTTATCTCTTTGAGTATTTAAATACTAATTTTTTGTGTGTGTGTGAAAGCTCTACAATTTGAAGAGGTGAAAAAACCTTTCCCTGGGAAGAGAGGCCCATTTTCATTTCTCAAAGGACGTGGGCTGTGCTAAGAGTTGACTGCTACCAAAAGCTGACAATGTTTTGTTGGAGTGTTTGGGTGTCTTCCCATGGGCCAGCTTGGTGGCTCACTGCGTGTGTGCACGGCTGACTCTCTAACTGGGTAGGAAAGCTATCCTGTGTACTTGTTACTTCTGGGATTGGTTTTCTTCTGGGTTAAAGGGTGGGATCAGTTCTTGGAAGCATGTGGTGGGGCAGCTGAGGTGAGGTGCTCTTCCAGGGAAAGGAAGAGAAATGAGAGAAGAATAGATCCCATCTACCCCAATAGATATTTTCAGTGGCAGCAAACTGCTGGGCCAGCTTGGCAACCCGTCAACTGATTTTTTTCTTTGTGAATTTCAACAAATCTTACAGACCTACACAAACAACCAAGCTAAAGACTAAACCTGGCTTTGTAGAGGGTCTCCCGAGGCTGTCAGTATTTGCAAGGTTTACCTGTTGAAGGGAGTTTTCTGCAATATGTGAGGGTTAACCTTGTGTTTGATGTCTTTGCTGCCCTGGAATGTGGATCAAATAGATGTTGTGTTTATTCATGTCTTTTTAATTTTACTTCTTTTTCTAATAAAATGGACCTGTGGTGCTGGGTTGTTTTCTTAAAATGAATATGAAATGTGTCAGGGCTAGGTGGGGTTTTTATTGAGCAACTCAGCCGTAACAAAAATGTTACTCTTGCTCTTGTACATTTAAAGAAGATAAAAATAGCACCTTCACAGTTTCAGGAGATTATGTAAGGTATGTGTAGCTGTATCTTATTATATGATCATCGTGAAACAGAGCAACTGAGGAAGTAACTGGTAATAAATCAGTCATTCTTCATATTATGAAAAATAGTAAGCATGATAGCTGTTCAAACACCAGAGATTTGGTTGACTTGCTCTGAAACGTAGTGGTAAAACATATTTGTTTCAGACCAGTTACCAGCTGAAATGTTGTTTTTTCCTGGAATGTCTCATCTGTTCCCAGTCTCAGAATCCCAGAACTGCCTGTGAGCTGGTTCAGCCGTTCTGCTCTGATCAGGAAGGGTTTCTGTAGCCAAAGTCAAATAAAGGCATTTGAGGTGACTGCTCTGGTGTCTGCTGGGGAATGGCCTTGGTGGCTGTGGGGCAGACCCTGCCCTTGAACACCTGGGATTCTTGAGGAGCTGCCTTAGAGCTGCAGTTTCTCAGCCATGCTAAAGCTAGTCTTCTTTAGCCTGGGAAAATCCCAACCAAACAACAACTCTGCAGACTGAAAACCAGAATGAGTTCTTCTGTAATTTCAGTTATTATTCTTGGCTATGGTAAATGTGGAATGATTTTTGGAGCAAGGTGACATGTCATGGATTTTCTTCATTTTACCAAACAGAGTTTGAGAAGACTTGGAGTTCAGGTTCTTGGGTTCAGGATTGCGCAGCAGTGATTGGGGTTTCTCTTCAGAAACATTTCTGAATAGTTTTTTCCATAATTTTAGCACAAAAATGGTTGAGTTTGGAGTTTGAGGTTGAGTTTTAGCTCAGTCCTGGCTGGATGCCAGTTCCATTGTGTGTGGACTCTTGGATGGATGGATGGAAGAAGAGATCTTTTCTCAGCCTTTGTTGCAGGGACTTGCCTCCATCTAGAAACAGTTTCTGTCTTTTGCAGGGTCCTTTGAGAGTGACAACATGTGTATTAAATGTTCTCCTCGTACCCTGTGTTTTACTTTGAGCACTCTTCAGCTGCTGACTGAAGTTCAGGTTTTATAGCAGATGCTACTTACGATGCTTCAGTTGCTTGGCATAGCTGTGTCAGGTTTTGGGGCTCTTGAGGTGATGGAAGTAATGAATGAGCAGTAATTTCATGGGCACACTAGTGTGGTTGTGTACAAATAGCAAGTTTCTTCCTCTTTTTGGGATATCTGGCCAACTTGTATGCTTGCCTTCAGCCATGTCATATCTGTACTGACCTTGGCAGTGGTTCAGAGAAGATTCATCCAGCCAGAGAAGCATTCATGGGACAAGTACTTTTAAAAATTAATTGTTTTGTTTATTTTTCTAAAGTGTGTGGGGACTGAAACTTTCTTCCTGTGTGCAACTGTGGCTTGTCTAAAGTCAATGTTTGACTACAGACCAAGTGGTGTGGTCAGAGTGAATTTTTTGCCTAAGCCTGTGTTGGAGCCATAAATTGTTGCATTGTGTGGGTAATGATGCTTTCATGCAGTACTTGGTCTTAGTCACCTCTTGTTGCCAATATCCTCTAATTCTGCAGTTGTGACTCTGTAAAACCAAGCAAGGAAGTGTGTGAGGAGCTCAAGAACTCTTTTAAATCCTGACTTAGTGTCTTGAAAACCTGGAGGTTTGCAAAGTGGAATATACATGTATCCTGGATCTATTACTATATTATGTAGCCCTTTTATGGTGTCTGAGGGAGGTGTATCTCCTCTGCAGTTCAGTGCATGCTGCTTCCAGCACTTCTTTGGAATCCCTGGGACCCTAGGATGAAGCCTTTCAGCAATGGGGTGTGTGCAGGGCTGATTTGTGTTGAGGTTCTGAATGGGGCTTGGGTAGTGTGGGCGCTTTTTAGGGCTGTGGCTGTGTGTGGAGCTGAGAGGCTTGGAGGAGGGAGCTTCAGGTTAAGTCTTCCTGGAGTCTTCTGGGATCCTTTTAAAAGTGGTACTGTAATGGGGTGACTCAGGATACCTGACACCTTAGCCATGTCAAATGAGGTCCCTAGAAAATCTAGGGACTGAAAGGATTTATTAAAAGTGATTTTCACCTGAGATGCTGTCTCTGAAATCCATTAGCAGTTTAAAATTAACCAAATATTCTAGGTAGCTTAAATGAATTTTAATGAATGTCTGCCACTTTTATAAGAAGACTCTATTTACAACCTTGTGGCTTTAAGTGCAGCCTGGATTACAAGTGTTTTATTTTATCAATGGAGATGATTTTGTAGCATGGCAGTAATCTTCCTAAAGGTTTGCCTGGTCAATGAAGAACTAACAGGATTTGTATAAAGCAAAGCAGAGCAATCTAAAGTAGCTGTATCCTAAAACTGACCTAACCTATAAAGCTTTGAATTTTCATATCCTCTTCCACTGGGATACACCACAGAGTGTCCTGTTCTTTTGCATCCTGTAAGAAAGAATTGAGCCTTCCCATTATTAGGGAGCAAAAACTGAATACAGGCAAAAGATCTAAAATTTATTTAATAATATAAATGAAGGCCAACTAAAAATGGTTGGATGTTTGTTAATTGTGATATATACGGAAAAAGAAATATCAGAAGCTATTTCAGTCTGCTTTTGAGCATTTGATTAGCAGTTTCTAAGTGACCTCTCTGCTCATATGTGTGTTTTGTAGCATTGGGGAGGGAGAGGGGAAGCTGCTTTAAAGGGGCCATGCTGAGAACCTAGAAGAGAAAACACAAAGAAGGACAATATTGATACAGCTCAACTTTTTCATCCCCTTGATCTTTTGGAGTTTTTCCCTCCTTGTAGTGCACCCATTTCTCAGCAGTGTGAGATGAGAAGGAAGCAAATTGACTTCCATTGCCACGTGTGGCTTTCTAGTGTGATGGAGAGAAAAGGCAAAGTAGGCTGCACCCCCACCCTTCTTTGGTGAAGATGATGTGATGGGTGGGGGAATGTCCTAACTCACAGCATGGCTAAATCATGGCTCTGAAAATCATTACTGATACAATTATCTCTTTGGAGTAATGCTAACACTTTTCTTGGAGCTGCTGTGAGGCATCTGTATGAGAAGAGCCTGCAGTTTTTGGTGGATGTTTTGCCTGTGTGATGGTTTTATCACTCTGTGTTTGCTCCCACGTCCCAGCTCATGGCAGTTAAATTCTCTCAGAGATGATGGTTTCTCCAAAGGTGGAGGAAGTGTTATGAAAAAAATGGGGAGAGGAGGAGTATTTATACCACAGTGCATAGTAAACATCCCGCTTGTGATACAGGTAGCTGAGCTGTGTCTGAAACTTGGCCTGGCTTTGGCCCTGATCTAAACCCCAGGTGTTACTTTGGAGTGGATGTTTATGTGCCATGTCCTGTGCCATTTGGACAGTCAGGGATTCCAGGGATAACCACATGGTGAGGCACTGAGCAAAAATATTTCTGCTGAATGCAAGCAGTGGCACAGTTGAACTCCATGAAATGGCAATGTGTGCTTACCTTTCTTAACTTCAAGTGTCTACACCTATGGATTTTATTTTTAAAAAGCATTTTAGTTTTCCTTCTTCTATTTTCCAGCCCTGTTAGTATTTAGGAGTGGTGAGTGCTTTGCCTTTGGGGACTGTCAGCCTCATTGTCCAAGATCCCAGTGTCTGCAGCTGTAAATCTGCAAACTGGAGAGCAGAGAGTCATTCCTGATAGAGAGGGATGGGCACTGCCACTAATCCTGTAAATCCACTGTGGGTCCCTCCCATGCACAGAAACCTGATCTTAACTCCTGCATCTTAACATCTACATCTCCTTCCTTTGCTGTGATATTTACATATAATTCCTAGTTCTTTAAACAAGAGGGAGTTGGATCTAGTCAGATTTGAGGAAAGCTGCATGAGCTAGCCTTATGAATATTTATCTTTGCATCAGCATCTTACTCAGGGATACTCAAGAAAAGATGACAAATGACTGTCTTTTTGACATGCACAATATAAAGCAAATGCAATTTCAAAGCTTCCCTTAAGCCTCTGTGGCATGTTTAAATATCTTCCAGTTGCACAGTTAAAGGCTGAAATAATTCTTGTACCCTGGATTTGTGAGATTTGTGAAATGCCTATCCCCAGCTACATCCATTGATGCAAATGGTGGAGGTCAAACTGGTGTGTGGGGAGAGGGGCTGAAGAGAGAAAATTGTCTGAATATGATAGTGATTGCAGTTATGTCTAATCAGAGTTCATTTCCTGTAGATATTCCCAGAGGTTTTGCATAGTGAGAACAAATGCAAATGCAGTTTGAAATGCACTGGTGCTCACAGTCCATGAGCTAAAAAAAATTGAAGAGATTGAGGTTTTGTTGGTTACCCCTGCCCCACCTCCCCCTGCCCAGCTTCCAGAGATGCTTGCTACTGAATAAGTGCAGTGCCAAGCTTCAGAATGATAGGATTGCACCTTGCAGTACCTTCAGAATGATAAGATTGCATCAGTTTGTTGTGCTGGTGTCTTCCACCCTCTTCTGCAAGAAGAAATTTCTCTATTCCTTGTGTCCTTTGAACACCTGACGGGCAGTGGAACCATGAAATTTTGATCTACAGCTTGTAGATTGAGGCTGAGCATTAAAAAATGCACGTGACATTACAGTCAAAGTGATAGTTTCTGCTATTTGTCCTCCAGAATGAGACTGAAGAGCAAAATTCATAGGGCTGAGGGTATGGCCCATGTGTCTCTTTGTTGTCGGGTTCTGGTTTGTTTGTGGTGTTAGGATGTAGCTGGATCCGTGTATCAAGAGAGCCAAGTGTCAGTGTTAAGCTTCTTGAAAAGGTATTTTGACACCTGAGATTTTTAGTTGGTTGGGGGTTTTCTTGTTTTTTAGGACTGAGTCCTTTCAGCCCTGAATGTTAGACTTGATATGCAGCTTGTTGGTATTCTCATTTTGCTTTGAGAAAAGAGAGTTGACAATGCATCTGTTCAGCTTATTTTTCTTCTAGCACAGTGCTAGATCTGGAGAGGAGACTTGATGCAGGTAAACAAGTCGATGAAAAGCTGGAGGGTAGCTGTGTTTCTGATGGCAGCTTGGTGGCAGTGGTTGGGGGAAACTGCTTATTCCTCACAGTCTTGGGTGTTGACTCACTGTTTTTTTTCCCCTTGAGCAATTTTAACTTTGTGCTTCTCTTTTATCTTTTCCCTATGCCCTCACTCCACCCAGTACAGTAATGTTTTCCTAAATCTTTGCTTTTTAAACCGTTCTGTTTCTTCTGAAAGTTGTGGGCATGGAGAAGATATTATTCCCTCTTTCTTTGCAGCAGGCTTTCATAGATTTGAAAGATTTCATCATGACCCTTACTTTTGCTTCTTTTGGCTGAGCTCCAGTTAATTCTGTTTTTTCTTTTTTCCTCCCAGATGTCATGTTTTTCTAATTCTGTGATGTTCCTATTGCTTTTGCTTGGATTCTTTCCAGTTGATCTTTTCTGAAATTTGCTGAAGATTGGGTACAGCTTCATGCTGGAAGCTTTATCAGCCACAAGTAGAGCAGAACTGTTGCTTCATGATTCTCACATATGTTCCTCTATACATTCCTCTATGGCATTTGCCTCTTTCTCAACAAAGAATTTTCCAGTTTCTAAAACTTGCTTTGAATTAAGTCTTCCAGCAAGCTGACAGCTTTAAGTTAGCAGCTTCCCCAAGTTTAATAAGTATCATTTTTTCCTTCATTATCTTGATCATTAGTGTTAGAATAGTGTGGGACCAGGGCAGATCTCTGCAGAGGTTATTCAGTATGTCAGGCTATTATGCGAGTATTTCAATTTTTTTTGACGTTCCAAGCAAATATAAGTCAGTGCAGTTGCTCAGTCACTTTTAAATCTGCCATAAGATGACTGTTTGCATTGATAACAGTGAAACAAAGCTTTCTTATCTTTTTGTGAGAATGCAATTTGAATCTTTTGATGTGGTTTTGCTAATGTCAGGATTCAGTGTCTATTGCTTCTGTGTTCCTAAAATACATTATTCTGACATAGTAGGATGTTGAGTTGGTTTGACTTAGCTTATACACGAACAACCAGTTTTTGTTGAGTTCAGTTTTTTATTTTCTTCTTGGTGCTAGCAGATGGGTTTAATGGCAAATGTGCAAATTAATCAACAAGTATCATTCTTAATGTTTTTCTTTCCACTCTTTCTCTCTCCCAGTTCTGTAGGAAATCACTGTTTGCCATTCTCCAGCCTTTGCTACCTTGTCAATCTGCTATGGACTTTCAAGAATAACTGCTAATGATTTGAATGATTTAAAAAAAAAAAAAAAGTTGGTAATTTTTTTTTAATCTCCTTCCTCCTATCATCACTAGCAGTAGTTTGGGTTTATTTGTTTGGGTTTACTTGTTTGGGTTTTTTTGGTTGGTTGGTTTGTTTGTTTGTGGGGGGTTTTTTTGTGTGTTTTTGGGTGGGTTTTTTTTGGGGGGGGGTTTGTTTGTTTTTTTGTTTGTTTGTTTGTTTTTTGTTGGTTTTGGTTTGGTTTTGTTACCTTGTAGCTTTTTTGAGAAAGTGGTGAGTTGACTGACCTTTCCTTTAATCATTTTTATTGCTGTGGAATTACAGAATCAGTTTTTTAGGTGTCTTGTTTCACTTTCACTTACTTTGCTATTGCAATAATTGTCTGCAGGCTATTGCTCTTTTAGAGGAGCGCAACCTTTGCTTGACCTCTTTACCTAGCAAGACAGACAGACAAACTGTTGCTTGCTTTTTGTCATGTATGGGCAACAGCAACGCTTAAATATCTTGGGTCTGAGGATTAACTAAAAACTGAAGATGAGAGAGAATGAACACTCAGTGGCAGAAGGCTCTCTTCAGACACAGAGCAAGTTCTTTCATCCAGAATCAATATACTGAAGTGGTTAAAGGGCAAATGCCAAAAGGCTGAATTTTTGCCTCAGCTCCTTTGTCAGTCTTGAGTTTGAGAACATTTAGTTGATGCCCCTGATCAGCTCAGCTGTAACTCAGAAACCATGAAAGGTTTTACATATATTGCTTCTGCTAGTGTCTGAGGTTAGAATAATTGAAAATGGAAAGTACTGATATATACTGATGAACCCAGAATGCCTAGATAATAATATGATAAACTAAAGGCTTAGTCTTGTGTCACCACCAGATCTAGAAGTGTGTTGGATAAGGGGATGTTGACAGAGTGGAGAGAGTGAACAATGCTGATGCTGTTCACAAAATAAAACCCTTCTGAAAAGGAACGTACAGTTTCAAGAACAGATGGTCTAGTGGTAATAGAGACTAACAAATTTTTGTTGGCTGGCAGCCGTCTTTCAGGTTAGGATTTTGTCTTTAAAGCTCTTTCATAGAGTTGACTTCCTTGCTGCAAAGTACTTGGTAAAAGGACAGAGTAAATTCCTCCTGGGACCTTGTTCTTCCTGATTTAACAAAAACGAGATTACAGTGGAAGCACAAGGTGAGGGACAGTCAGCTCACAGTGACAGGTAAGGCTTTGTTGGAGCAGCTATGGATGTATTGGATTTTATTCTGCTCCCTGCACTCCAGAATTAGCATGCTGCAGGACGGTTGTCACCCCTGTGATGGAAGGTGGGAAGACTGACTTGGAAATATGCACAAGTCTTGCTTTGATCATCTCATTTCTTCTGCAGAAGAAGCATATTGTTTGTGAGACAGATCTTACATAATCCTCCTTCTGTGGTGTGTGTAAACATATTTAACACAGGCCTTTTGTTTCTTGACTAGTTTAAATTTAATCCACAGTTTATGTGCAGTGTGGAAGGGGACAGAAGAGGGGTGAGTTAGAGCGCATTTTAGATTTATCCTCTCCTTCAGTGCCCCAGAACTTGTGTGGATGCAAACCAAACAAAATGGAGGTAAAATAATCCCATTCTTATCTTCTATCTGTGCCCTAAAGACAAAGTGACTGTCTCTAACTAATCACTGGTATTGCAACCCTCAGTCTTTCCTTGCCAGCTTGGTTCTCTTGTTGCACAGTAGCTGGGAAGGAGGCTTTAAATGCAGAATTAGCATATAAGCCTGTGCCATTTTTGGCTGGCTGTTAATGTTTAAAGTCTTTAAAGTCGCCCACCAAAGACAAGGCAGAAGAACAAACGTTGGCCTGGGTATGTGGCATGTGTGTTCTTGTTTAACATCGGAATTTCTGGTATGGCCAGGGATGCATGCCAGCTTTGGCAGCACAGGGCACAGTTCAGATACTTAAGTACTGTACTAAAAATAACAGGACTATTTTAGACTGGGACCCAATTAGGGAGAGCATGACTTGTTGCTCTGCAATAAGTAATCTGAAGTAGCAGGCAGGCTGCAATGAGCACGTAAACTCGGCTGTTTTGCTTGCAGTGCTGCCAGTTTTGACACTGCTTCCTCTCTGTTTCTGTTAGATGCTTTTCCAGAGGTTAAATAAAAAAAAAATAAAAAAAAAACCACCCCAAAATGCTCCTCTTCTGAAGGCAGGCTTTATGTGCTTTAGTTCACATTTTGATATTGCAGTGCTTAATAGCATTACAGCTCCTAATCCTCCAGTGCTGGCTTGGGAAATTCCTAGAAGGCAGGGAGCAGGAGGTGAGGAGCGATGCTCTCCCTGACACACTGAGTGAGCTTCACTCTGCCACACAGAAGGGCAGCAAGGGTGAATTTGGGCAGTCAAGGAGCAGAGGGGCTGTTGGAAACAATTGCTTTTCCCTGGCTTTGCCTCCTGGGCATGGAGGAGAAGGGGACTATGGTTCCTGAAACTTGTTGCTGCTGCTGTTGTGCTTTTCTGTGCCGAGAAGTACAGTGAAAATAACTTGCACATTTAACCTCCTGAAACAAAGCATTAGTTTACACTTCGCTGGTTTCTCTCTGATGGTTTTATTTTTGGTGATGCTGCTGGCTGCCACCTTCTATTAGGTTGCTTGGATTTCAGTGAAGCGAGTTAGAGGAATCTGCATTTCGCAGTGCACAGTGTGTGGGGGGTGATGGGGAAGGAACAAACATGCTCCAGCATCCAAATCCTCTGGTCCTGGAGTGCTTTCAAGTGATTGGCTGCATCTGATCACAACTTTTTGCTGCTGATCAGAGTGGGGTTGTGTATAAGGGAATGCTTTATGGAGCCTAATGCAGATGCTGCGTTGGATAAACTTGAGCTGATGCTCAAAAGATGAAAGCAAAATGCACCTAAATTTTCTATTTTTGTAGACATCTTTCTAGCATGCTATTTTGAGAACATGAAAAAGCCAGAATCTTTATTGTGTTGTGACTCTCATGCTGTTTTGAAAGTAGCTCTAATTTTTTTTTCAAAATAAAAAGCTGATAAGAGGTTTTCAAGGCCTTGTTCTGCTGTGGTCTCTTAGCAGCTTTCAGTATGGTGTTAGCCTTCAGTTGTGATTTTGGGAGGACTTAATCATGTAGGAATCATGTTCTTTAAAACCTTAGATTTCAATTTGCTCTTGTCTGGCCTGAAATGCAAAGGAAGGATCTTCCTAGATGCCAGTTATGAAAACTGCAGCTTTTGTATTCACTGGTGAGATGTATTGCATCATGGACATGGTAAACTCCCAGGAAAGCAGTGGGACGGGCACTTGGGCTGAGTAGATCACGTTTTGTGTTGTGGGGAGCCAGGATTTCAGTGTGTGCTTGTCAGCTTGTGGGCCACATGTATTCTTCCTTCTGCATGCTGCAGCAGCCTGCAGGACTTGCTGTTAAAAGTAAATGTTACATGGAGGATGCCTAGCAACTGTAGTTTTTAAGTCTGTGCCTAATTGTTAAAGGTGCAAATCTGTGAGATTGATGCAGTGTTTTCTGGAGGATGCAGCGTGGCAGTGCTGAGGTGATGCTTTGGCACCACGGTGATGTGGCTGTGCCTCCAGCTCTTCTTCATCACTGTCCCCATTAAGTTAATGTCTAGCACCCACAGTTCTCAGCCAGGAATATTAATTAAAAAAGAAAAATGTTGATTTGAATTGCAGTTGCTTAGACAGAAAGCCTGCAAGGAGTTTTTCTCTGCTTTTAGACCCTTCTGCTTCCTGGAGAGCTGTGCTGCATTTATCTGGAGTGTGCACATCTATTACTATCATTGCCATCCCTTACGAGCTTTCCCCAGTGCTTGCCTAAATGATTATTATTATTTTAACACATTCATAAATCCAGTTACCCCATAGGAAAGATTTGCAGGTTTCCAATCAATTTCAGATTGTCTGAATTTTTCTTTTGAGAGGGAATGCTTATTCTCTGGGCGCTTTTTCCATGTCCTCTATAACTGACTTGATGTCTGCCTTCTTTTCCTTCAGCTGTCTCTTTTCTGTGCCAAATGATCCAGGACTGTTCGTTTCTGCTTTAGGAATTCCTCTTCTCTGTACTCTTTCTAATTCTGTTTTACCCTTTCAATGTCATAACAGCCCACAGTTTTCAAGGAGTGGGTGTGCCCTGGGTTTAATGACTTGTCATGATTCTGTTTTGCTTGTGGCAGTTCGTTGATTCTTAATACTGTATTTCCTTGTGAGATATTTTCTGCTTTTTTTTCCTCCCCTCCCTCTTTCCTCTAAGATGATACTTCAAACAAGACTTCAGACTTCTGACACTTCAGTGGTACACACAGGCAGGGCTATTCTTCTAGCACATTGGCTTGAGTTTGTGGAAATTAAATCAGTTGCCCTTTTTGGCTACCCATTTGCCTGTGATCATGAGATTCTTGTGCTTTGCATGAAGCTCCAGCTCTGATTGAGCACATTATACTGCTGGCAAAACTTGAGTCACCTCCCTGGTTGTCACATTTCAGAGAGCTTAAGGGTATCTTGAAAAGAATGGCTGCTATGGTAATTCTGAAGACTTCTTGTATGGAAAAAAGTTTCTGTGTTTTCCTACCTTTAACTGCTATCCTTTGGCTGGGTGTTAAGGGGGAAACCACTCCTGCAAGCCAGAGCAGCTCAGGTCCTTCTAAGCGTCCCTGGGGATAATGCCCACTTGTGTCTTGTTCATGCAGTGTCATAAACTTTGGGTGCATTTGTGTCATAACTTCTGCAGAAGCTGTAGTGACATTTGCTCATGCCATCTTATTGATTATTCATGTCTGTGTTATCTAGTTCTAGCTAGTTCTTTCGGAAAAGAAGTTTCTTCCTGATTTTTAAGTTCCCTGGATTTACCTTGAACTCATTTCTAAAAGCACATAACATCTTTTGAGCTATGTCCAGATCCTTTAAGTGTGACAGGGTATATACAGCAATTAACAGCTTGGTATTTTGATGTTTTCTTTTTAGAAATCTTGACTGAATTATTTCCATTGTGCAATTTATAACAATTTTTTAATGCTGCTCTTAAGATGTAATGTGTGAGCAGTTATTTAGTATACATGGTGCCTGGTTGGCTTATCTATTTTGACTTTTTTTAATGAGCAAACGTAAAATCTCTTAAGGAACTAAAACCAAAGCAGTCCTTATCTTTTCTTTCTGTCCAGAATCCTTGAAGTTTTGCAGTTGAATCCTCGAATCCTTGCAGTTGAGTTTTGATGTGAGAGGCGGGGGAAAGACTTGATTTCCTGTATTTTGCAGCAGAGCTGGTAGCTGATGCCATTCTGATCTGGTCTTTGGTTTAAGTCTTGTGCCCCAAGTTCACTCTGGGCATTTGCTTGAAGGCACCATAAACAGGAAATTGATCTTCACTATCCTGGCTTCTGGGGCTCCTGCCTTAGATTATAGGGCATGCCTGCATCAGTACATCCAGGGTTTAATTTCTGAACTTGTGTCCCTCCTCTGCATTGCCTGGTCTCAAATTACTGGGACACCAAGTTAACATCTTTGAGTACACTTGGCTGAACAAAGTCAGAGGAATGTCCTTCTTGGTTAGAAAACCTAAATTGTCAAGTTCTGCAGCAAAAAGAAGGATATAAAATTTCCATACCTGAGTAAGAAGTCAGGCAGGCTTCCCACTAGCAAAGGAAAAGACTTGGGAAGCTCTCAGGTATCATTTGCAATGTTTCTAGCACATAATTAAATGCTACTTTCTTGTCCAGTCTGAGAACTTGTTTATGAAACCTAATATTGCCCTGTGAAACTCAACACTTTGCTGCTTAATACTACAGCTTTCGTGGTACTCAGTGAGGTGGACAGGGTGCTTTGTGTATCGGCTGTTTGAGGCGTCGTGAAGGCTGAATCCAGCACTTCCTTCGCTGGCACTTGGAGGCTTCACCAGTCCTGGGGAGGGGCAAGAAATGTCCATCTCAAGGGTCAGCCCTGTAGCACATGCATCCTTAAAAAAAACCAAATAAAACAGCTGAGTCACTTGTTCATTCTTTTTCTTCCATGCTGCTGGCCAATCCCAATACCCTCGTATTTCACGCAGGAGGGAGAAGGCAGACAATACTGTCTTTTATTATTCATACCCTGCAGCTCACTATCTTCTTCACAAAGTATGGGTGGCGTCTGTCTGTCTCCACTTCATGGGAAAGATTAACAACAATTAAGGTCAGCAATTAAGGTTGTGAAAACCTTTGAATAACTGCAACATCTGTTTTATACTAGAATAAATAAAATAAAACTGAAGCTCTAATTGCCAACAGAGTACTTGCTCATATCTGTTTTGTAATTGTGGGCTTGTGAAATTCATGTTGTTAACTGGTCCCTTGCTGGCCAGCTCAGCAGTCAGTGCAAGCTTCCATGCTTTTCCCCAGAGGAAGTGAAGGTGTTGGATGAGAAGTGGGAATTGTGTGTAAAGTGGGGGACTGTGGCAGCGGGGTCAGGTGGTTCCTGAGATGGCTGTGGGATGTTGTCAGCCCCTTGTCTTGGACATAGCAGTTCATCCTCTGAACTGTCCAGTCCATTTCAATGTCAAATAATGCTGTTTTTCCTGCTCTTGACTCTGACTGTTTTTACTCTTACTTTGAGACAGTACAGGGTTGTTGATGGGAAGGTTGCTTTTTCTCAGTTGACTGTTGTTTTTTCCATAAGCTCAAATTTGATGGCAAGAGGGCACCTGAGTGGTCCGAGATGGACATTTTTAGAAGTAGTTAGTAGAAGTAGCCTCAGTGCCTGACTTGCATCAGAAAAAAAATTGCAAATTAAAGAGAATGTCCTGAACTTCAATTAAGACCATTCGCTCACGTAAGGCAATTTTGGTATAAAAGAACATTCCTTGAATGGAACATTGAATGTCTGATGGATGGAGCAGAACATTCCAATTAGAAGGTACCTGTACTGATCATTCAGTCCAACTGTCTGACCACTTCAGGACTGACCAAAGGCCAAAGCATGTTGTTAAGGGCATTGTCCAAGCTCCTCTTAAATACTGCCAGGCTTGGGACATTGACCATTCCTCTAGGAAGCCAGTTCCAGTGTTTGACTACCCTCTTGGTGAAGAAAGTGTTTGTGTGTATCTAGTCTGAAGCTCCCCTGACTCAGCTGTGAGCCATTCCCACACATCCTGTCGCTGGATATCAGGGAGAAGCTTTCCGGTAATGAATGACACACTTGCTTAATTTTGTCTGACTATACGGAGTGATTTCTTAACTTGTCTGCAGTGCAAATGGTCAGCAGTGTTGTGCTTTCCATCCAGAGAATGAAAACTTCAGTGCTGCTCAAGTGCCAGGAGCTGGAGCCTAGTCCTTCTTGGCACTTGTGGCCTCCACAGAAGGAGTTGTGTGTGTTCTGACTTGGCGCAAAAGCAGAGTCATTCTGCGCTTTCCAGTTGTCCTTTTTGGTGAGTTTAAAAGTGGATCTCGTTAGGCATTTAAACCTTAAAAGGTTTAACCTGCCTGAGACAGATCTGTGTTAAAACTTAGGGATCCATCATCAAAGTCTGGTAGAAAATCGGCCACGTCTTTCTGTCCCATAGGCCATGGGAGCGACTCAGGTGCTTGTTTCCTCAATTTTTGTGTGTTCAATATTTGTCCCTCCCCGTGCATTGGTAGTGATTTTCTATAATCCTGCATTTCTTAACTTGAGCTGCAAAGTGTTTTCTAATCAAGTGATGGTACTTGCTGTCATGGGAAAAATTATATTTCTGTAATTCCTGCTTCTTGCTTGTCCCACTGAGACTAACTGGAGTGCTGCGTTAGGCAATGTGTTGTTGCATTTCTGCAGGAGCAGAGTATGAGGGTATGCCTGCAGCTTAAGAGACAAGACTAGGAAGTTCTGCAACTGGGAACTTCTCTGGGAACAGTGGCTATCATCACCTGCCACAGAGAGAAAAGCACTTCTGTATGGAGCAGCCTTCTCAAACCTGACACCTGAGAGGCATCCAGCTTCAATGAACTTCTTCTGTCCTATTTTCTGGAGAGAAACATTTTGGGTTTGTATAATGAGGAGGTTGTCACTTAGTTTAATGGGAGCATCCTCATGAAAACTGTGCTGCTCATTTTAGAATGTTGACTTATACAAGTTCCTGGACTAGGAAAGATGCATAGGCAAAGATGTTGCAGGAAACAAATGTGATAATTTTCAAGACATAGTGCAATTTATCTAAGACCAGTGATGCAATAAAGAGGAGAGGATATTGAGCATTGGTGGCAAATTCTGTGGTACTGCTGTCAGTTTGAAGGAGATGGGGAGTATTACAAGCTAGTGATTGCTGAGATCTGTATGCATCAGAGCATTAGGTAAAGGGAATATTCTCCCTCTTCCAGTGACAGAAAGTAGCATGAAAGCCTGTGGGAGGTATTTGTGTAAAACAGGCAGTTGTGTGAAGCCATCTCTTCATGCAGAGCTGGTTTTTAATAAAATAGTTGCTAATTAGCAAGGCTGAAATGAAAATCGAGACTTTTCTGATGTATCTGTCAAATTGATTGTATTAATGATGAGTGAATGCTTTTATAGATCAAAATACAAAGTAGCAAAAAAATTTGGAATTGTTATTTTATCAATTAAGAGCAGCAATTAGAAATTCAAATTTGTGATATTCACAGAAGCTTTTGCAAGAGAGCTCATCTGCTCCTTTGATAAACATTTTGTTTTATTATACTGCAGTGTATTTTGGGAGAGGGAGAACTTTTTGGAAGAGCGAAGTGTGAATAAAATCTCTGCACCAAACAGTGAAAGAAACTCAGGGAAGGGAACTGAGATTTTTTTATTTTTCATGAGGTTGACTGAGTTCTGCCATGCCATCTTGCATTCTGTGCAGCTGCTGAAGGATCTCTCATCTAGAGTTCATTGAGTTCACAGGCACATGTAAGTGCATGTGTGTAATATGTCTGTATAATACATGCATTATACACACAGGCACTGAGTGAAATTAAACCCTAAACGGTGATGGGAGAAACTGGAGCTTTGTCAGGATTTACTTCTGCAGTACAGAGACCAAAAATCTGGGGGTAGTGAATGGCTGGTCTGGCATAATTGTCAATCTTGTCCAGAGGTGCTGAGAATGTGAAATTTCAGGGCTGTACACTGGGGAGGGATTCCTTTGGCTGTTTTTTTTTCTCCAGATCATGGATGGCTTTGTCTGGACCAGTTTTTTAACTTCATGTTGTTGTCACTGGAAGGAACGAGGTGCTCCAGTGGTGTGCTTCATTGAATTGCGGGGGTTGTAAGTGGCTTCTTGAGCTCATCTCATGCAAGCCCCAGCTTTTTCTCTGACATCCTGACAGCTGCTGTGGAATGAGATGGACTGCACATAGGGAGAGCCTGTTTCTCCTCCCTGACTGATGTGGCAGTGCAGGCGTGTACATTTCTCCTGTATGCATACCACCACCACCACCTCGGGTATGTGACTGCCTTCATATCCTGTGATAGTGTTGTGGTCAGCACCACGCGCAGCCTGGATGTCGATTTGCTTCTGTGGGCAAAGTACTACGGGCCTATGAAACAATGTTGTGTGTGGGGGCACTTACTTGCTGTCTTCTCCCTCCTTTCCAAAACTGCTGCCAGTACCAGTTGGATAATCTTGGAGGTGGGAGAATGCAGTTGGGACCCATGTGTGGGTTCCAGGCTTGGAGCACAGGTGTTTTGTGTGTTGAAGTACATTGGTATACAGGGAAGGCACTTTGACTGCATCTGGATCCTACACCTTTGGAGAGCAAATGTTCCTCTCTGGCAGCTCTGGAGTCTGAAGGTTATCTAGGGATGTTCCTTGTTTAATGCATATCTAGTAAACCTTTAGTGCTGGGGGTATTCAACATTTCATGCCTCTGTTAAACAGCCTCATAAGGCCTGAAACAAGGCCTGATTTCCTTTATGGCACCCTGAAAGTACAGTAGGGAAAAAGCTGTTAATGTAGGTGGCTTGGTGAAATATTCTAGTCAAGTTATTTGGCCTGCTACTCAGCCTTCGATATGTAATCTCTCAGTACTGCCAAAATGCCATTCTAATTAAGCTGACATAGTCTATGAAGCCTGGGTGGTATTACTTCAGTTTTCTTCCCTGTCTTTCCAACACTGCATTTTGAAAGGGTTGGTGGAAGCTGTGACATTTGCAACCTCACCACAGTCTTCATTAAGCTGGGATTTTGGTCACCTTATGACCTTCAGAATCAAAGGAAGAATATCTTATTTCTTCCTCTCTGCAGGTACAAGTTAATAGCAGTAAATAAACGTTCACTAATGCACATGAAACATGTGATCAGCTGGCCAGATTTCAGCTTTTTGTTGAACATATTACCCTATTCTGTAGGTTTATTTTCTGTTTTGTTTACACTTACTTGAAAAAGCTATGCCCTGTTTGTCCCAGGGTGGTATTATATTTGCAAGTAGGTCAGCATACTCGCTTTTGAGATGTCAGCTTGAAATTGTTTTTCAAGGGCTAAAAAACGTAAGAGGGTAAGAAAGACTTTTGCATTGCTGATATCCTTTATTTATTTATTTATAGAAATTCTTAGCCTGTATTCAAGAATAGAGCACCAGTAACATCTTAGTTGTGTTCTGAAAGTCGGCACTGATTGCCTGCTGCTACCCGTAAGCCACCCGTGGATTTGAAGCTTGTGTGTTGCATAATGCCAGCAAATGCATTTGAGATTACAAAATGGTCTCTTTGCTCTAAGAAGAGATTGCTGTGATTTGTTAGTGAGGCAGCGTTAAAGTACACATGGGGTATCTGTGACATCAGTGTCTTAAAACTACAAGCAGTTTTTTTGCAGTTGAGCGAGCTCTGGCACTGCTGGTGCTTCATTGCATAGGAGTGAATGAGTGCAGTCTCCAAACTGGGTACACTTTTTTATGTTCCGGTCAGTCAAGGGTGTACATATTCCTTTAATTTTTGCATATTATCTCCTGCACTTCTTGCACTTCTTTATTATAGCCCTCTTGAATAGACAGGATTTTCTGTTCATCTCAAGAGCAGCACAGTGTTTGTTGGAGCTGCCTCCTTGCACTCTTTGCAACTAGAAGCAGAGTTGGTCGTTGCTTGGGGTTGATGTAGTCCAGAGCTCTCCTGGCTCTGTTGCATTATCACTTACAAGCCCTTCTGTGGTAACCCTTACCCTGCTGTACATGAGAGATAAAAGGGGTTTTCTTGTTTATTTTTGCTACTTGCTGCTGTTACTTACTATGGTGTCCTCATAAGAATTGTTTCAACAGTTGAATTCTTTGGAATAAATAATGTTTGGGAGTAGTTACCACAAAACTACTTGGAGGATGACTTAGCGTGCAGCTGATGCTGGGGAATGCATCTCTGCTCACAGAATGTGGTATTTTTTTTCAGAGGCTAAGCAGAAAGTCTTTCTTTTGAGTGCTTTGACTGTATAAATGAGGTATACTGAGAGTAACCTTCTCACTTAAGTGTACCTTTTACGGTATCTCAAAAAGATACCATCTTAGTGAGTAGCTGGCAGTTTGAATTGAAGTGTCTAAACTTGCCTTCTAGCCTCAACCATTTGTATGTGATGGGACTATGTAAATAAACCAGTGCTTATTCATGAACATAAATCACAGATAACTGTAAAAGCCTCTTTCTGTTTTTCTTAAAAACCCCAAAGCTTGATGTCTATAGAAAGGCTTCTGATAATCCTAGTTAATAACTTCCCAAAAAAATCTTGAACCAAGAGAGCAGCAAGTGATACATGTAAAATTACTGTGTTAACTATCAACATTAAAACCTGTAAATTGTCAACATAAAAACCCTAATGTCTGATGTCATTGGTCCACAATAATGAAGTTTTAAATCCAGGAAAAGTATTTTAACCTACCTGAAAATGCTGGGGAGCAGGAGAGACCCTAAGGAGGGATGTGAATGGTATTGATAGATATCTGCCTGTTGCTTTCTGTGCACTAGTGTGCGTGTTGGTTTTGAAGTCAGCCTGATGGCCAGCCCACTGTAGCTGGCATGGTCTAACAAAAACCTAGAAAGTTCTTTGAGAAGCGACTGTGCCCCCTGCATAAAGATCCAAGGAAAGAAAAATAGGCTGTGGATAATTATGGTGATTGATGAATTCATAATTTGGATGAAACAGGCTTAAAATACTTGAAAAACTGATCAGTAGATCATGTGATAGGAGATTGTCTTTTGATGTTTCTTTTTTTTTTTATATCTTTGTCCTTTGCATCAGCCAGGAGGGGAAAAAGGTTTCTGCATGCTTTGGAAGATTGTCCTCCAAAATGAAGGAATGTTGTAGAGAAATAAGGGAGCAGAAGCTGGGAGCAGGGCATCCTTGCTGCAGATGGCTACTCTATGAATTGAAAAGTCTCTCTATCAAACCTTTGCATATATATTTCAACTATTATTATGCACTCCTCAGCTGTTAGTTTTACAGCCTCCCAGCTTCTGTCTGGAGGCTGTAAAAGTAACAGCTGAGGAGTGCATGCTACTGCCTTGTCACCTTAGTAAAGGCAAGTTGAGTCTGGTAGATCTGTCCAATGGATGTTTATGGACAGGCCTGTAGATTAAGATATGGTTTCAAACAGAATCTGTAATGATCTGACTTTCTTTAAAAAAAAAAAAAAACAAACAAAAAGCAACACTGTGCAGAGGCTGATGAACTTTATTGGTTTAGAAAAATGTCTTGTGTGTAGTTTAGTCTCTGGGCTGGGAGGTCTAGAGCCCTTGGCATTTAAATCCCACCACAGAGCAGAGGGAAGGGCCATTCACACCGGTTGCATGTTAGAAGCATAAAGGCTCAGTAGTGTGCTAAATGCAAAAAGCAATGTTTTGGTAAGTATGCAACAAAGGCAGACTTAAGTTGAGCTGCTTTGAGAAAAACTTTGTATTTTATTTGGAGATCTGTCCGAATGTTTAACTTCTGTGAGATGCCTGGAAAGCATTAATTCTCACGGATGTGCAGTAGCAAAGGTTTGCCAGCTCCTAATAGCAGTAAACAAAGAAAATGAAAGTTCACAGGTTGCCTTAGCCAATGTAATAGTTAGCTGCCACTGGAGAGGGGGTGATGCTGTTCCCTTCCCCTCTTGCTCATGGTCTCCTGAGTGTTCACATTGTGCCAACTGAACTGCCTGTCAGATCTAAGTTTATTGCATTTGCTTCCTTCGCAGAGCAATAACCCAGCAAAACAAATGCGTTAATTAACACAAGCTGAACTCATTAAGGACCATACATGACACAAAAGGGGGAGAAGGAGGGAGTGCCATGAAGCTGCTGGGAGGAAGTGGAGGAAGAAAGCAGAGCAGGGGCTGATGAAGAGAGTGGGATGTCTGTCCTGTTTTTGGCAGTAACGAGCTATTAAATCATCTTGACTGTTGTATAACTTCACTCTAAGTCTTCAGGTTGGATAATAAAAGCTTAAAATAACATAAGGAAATAATTATTTAGACTGCTTTCCCAAAATGATAAAATTTTGGATTCTGTTTTACGAGAAATGTGACTAGATTGGGGTGGGCAGGGAAGGCAAGACAGTGACAACACAGAGAGAATGGAGGCAGCATTTTTTTTATTCTCTGGAGGCAAAGGATGTAGTGAGAAACCATGTGTGCAGAATTGGAGACCACTAGTCATGGCATTGTCAGATAGAGTTCACCTTGGGCTGCCTCACTCGTGTACCTCTCATGTCCCAGTCATGCATCCTTGCACCTTCCCTACCTCTGCATATGGCTTGCTGGTGGCGTTGTCTGCTGAATACTACATGGGTTTTTATTTCAGTTTCTGTCTAATTAGCATTTCATTTAGACTTTGGTACGAGTCTCTGTTTAGTTGCCAAAGTTCCTGCTTCAAAGCTATGGGTTTGAAGCTATTAGGAGACAGAAGAGGATTTTGAGTGATCAAGAAAGACAGAAACTGCAGAGTTTTGTCAATATTTCCAAAGTTTATTATAGGTTTGGGATTTGTTGTTTAGTTTTTTTGATTTTTGGTGTTGTTTTGGTTTGGTTTGTTTTTTTTTATTCATAGTTTTTTTTTCCTTGGTTGTTTTTTTTTGGTGGTTGTTTCTTTTGTCCAGTGTTGTTGGGCTAAACACTGTTTTTTTTTCCTCAGGACCTTATCTTTGCTGTCAGTGAAGGTGTTCTCTCAGGAGGTGAACATGAATTCACAGGCTATGAGTCTTGAGCCCTTTCAAAATTTTAGGCAGATTCAGGAAACCAAAAAATGCTGAACTGCATATATGTTATTTAATTTTATTTGGCAAGGCTCGAAGTGGGATGGCATCAGCTCTTCTGTGCTTCTTCTGAAGTATGTATCTGTTTTGGCTTTCAAAAGCCTGAATTGCCGTTGCCAAGATTCTTCACTTTCTGGCAAAAGTACAATGGCAAATGGCTTCCTTTACAAGGTGTAATATTTAGACTAACAGCTTTGCAATTAAGAATGGCAAAAGAGAATTATATTCCCTTTTTTTATAAGACCAGATTTTTTAGTATGGTTTCGTGGGAGTGTTTGGACGTAACTGAAGTGCTTTTGATTGATGATTTATATTTTGAACAGTGCTTTTCATTTTAGTGCGCAACACTCGCCTGAAATTTCAGCTAGAACAATGCTTTGTTTTCAAAGATGTTCAAAGTATTGCTCTAGTTAGGCAGTTGCTCCATATCATAGACTTGCAAATGACTTTTGGGTATATATGTGTAACAAAATGGATGTGAAGATACCAATTCCTGCAAGGAAAATGGGGAGAAATTGGGAAAGCTGTGGGTATTCTTAAATTTTACCTGCTGCTAATCTCAGTAGGCCATCAGGGTGTTGACGATCATGTCATTACGTCTTGTGGTTGGAGAGTGATTCCATTCTGGAGTGTTTAAGGACGTGTATTGGAGGAAAAAAAACTTGTTTGAAGGGAAACTAGCCAGGTATTGTTTTTTCAGCATGGGCAGACTGGAGAATTTGAGTGTGAGGAGGAACATTCAGAGCTGGGGAGAGAAGCAAGTGTGTGTTTGGACTGAGTGAGTGAGAAACTTGACCACTTGAGAAAGGGGTCAGTAAAATGTTTGAGGGGATGAATTCAGTCCTGCTGACCAAGTAATCCCTTAGGGAGGGTGAGGAGTAGTCTCAGTGTTGTTAATTGACAGTCTCCACCTGAAGCTATCACTAAAAGAGGGAAGATCATGTAGAAATCCTTATGTGTGCTGATTGCTGAAGCCACGATGAAATCTGATGGCAGACTTGTGTGCTGCCAAGGGTGCTTTAGTTTCCTTGGTCCAGCCAGCTCAGGAATCTGATGGCACTTTCTTTTCAGCCCACATAGTCATTCAGGCTTCATTTTTGTGAGAAATTGTCTGGATCTTGCATGCAAAAACACATCTGGGTCTTGCAGTATCAGTGCAGCTGGGGACATTGCTATCTGTCAGGTCTTTCAACTAGGGAAAATTCACTGGCGTGCCTGATGCTGCTTGTATCCAACTTTATTTCCATTGTAACTATGGCAATAGGAGTAGACTGGTAAGAAAGTGTCAGGGTATGGGTTCTCATGCCTGTGTTGCAGAGGGTTGCTCGGTGTATCCATAGAACTGCCTCACCTCATCTTGTAAACCTGTTTGGGTGATGCAGATAAACACCCGTGCATGTGTGTGTATATATATATGTATGTATGTATATATATAATGTATATATGTACACACATGTCTGAAATAAAAACCAGAATGCTTTCCTAGATGGTATGAAGTAGTGGGCAGCCTACAGCCAGGAGAACAGCCAGATAAAGTCTTTGGGATTGCTGTTTGTGTAGACCAAGAAGAGAGGATCTTTTTCTCCCTGGGGCTTTAAGATGTTAAGTGCAGTCCAGCAGTCTTAATTCAGACAGTTCTGAAGGTAAGTTAAAGAAGAATATTTTTAAGACCTTTTTCTGGTTTCTTAGGAAAATCCAGGTTTGGTCTGCAAAACTTCATTCAGTATTGCAGGGAGTAATGCATAGTGATACTTAATGGCTGAGAGAATGAAAGATATACATTAAACAGAGGGAAAGATTTTTAACTTGTATGTAAAACCTGAGATCTTAGATAAAGGACTTCAGGTCAAAATTAAGGCTGTGCTGAAGCTTTTTCCCCTTCCCTCTTTCACAGTAGTTCAGCTATAGAAAGCAGAACATAATAGAAGAAAAATTATGAAATACTTAAAAGGGTATAACATTCAACAAATTTGTTGAGTTACCTTTTATAAAAGAGCATAAATCCAGTTTTCAAGAACTCTGGAGCTTGTCTTGCAACTCTGCCAGGTTAAAATCCTTTTCTTTTTTTTTTTTTTCCTCCTCCTCCTCCTCCTGTTCCTAACTAATCTGCAAGCAATTGCGTTTTAAAAATTATTTTTCTCTTGAATTTAAAGACTTTGACAGATGGCACATGTAGAACCTGGAAAACTTCCTGAATTGGCAGAGTGACCATACCCCTGCCATTTTCCTACCACAGTATCCGTAGGTGCGTAGGCTGTGTCTGCTTCCAGAGTGCTGGGCGAGATACCGTTTCCTCTGCTGGGAATGTGCAGATAACAAGTGATAAATCAGAAAAACATACCTGGTGATGGGCTTAATTTGCAGTTAATAGACAACTTAGTCTGCTGGTTACCAGAGTAATTTGATTGTGACTTAACCCATTCAGAGCAGTGACAATCTCCAGGGTGCATACCTGCAGTGTTTTCCGTGCAGGAGTAATATCAATCTTTTAGATCGTGTGAGTTTGTTTAACACTTTTGAGAGGCTGAGATATCAAAGCTGTGCCTCACAATAGTCTGTTCTTTATTCTGGAGAATGTTATACCAAAAATTAGTCTCGTGACCTTTGAAATGTGGTTTATCTTGATTGTCCTTCTTTCAGGGCCTCTGTCCAAGGCAGAGCTCTGAAGCCAATAAAAGCACAGGAAATCTCCTGGTTCTGATTGTGCACAGGCTGCATTGCTCAATGCTGCATGACAGTTGTTCTCACCAATGAATGTCCTGGGTTTTGTAACGGGGATTGACAACATTGCTTGTTTCCTATTTACAGTCCTTTGGAATTTCCCTCCCTCATCTAAGGCATTTTAGGAAAAGGGCAGTAACGTGGCACTTAAATACCTCTTTGTGATTTGTGCTGTGTAAATTGTGTGCAAAGAACATGTATGTCTGTGTGCAACTACAGTCTCTGACAAGAGGTGACATGCTAAATACCATCTATAAAGACAACAGCACAGGAAAAATTTATTTTTCTTTTTAAGCTAATGAACACATGAATTGGTGTAGAGTTCTGTCCCTATGAAATTTATTACTTGTTGATGTGGTACAAAGGACCTTAAGTCTTAAAGGTGAGCAAAGGGTTTTTGTATTCCTGGGGTAGGACTAGGTTGATAAACTGTTTTTAGACAGATCAAAAGAGATGAGATCTTAAGTCAGTGTTAATGTGTGACTGGCCAGGAATGATACCATCTAGAGATTATTGCTTTCCTCTGTTTCTGCAGCGTTAACAAATGAATACTCAAGAATGTATCAGCAAAGCAAACGGTTCTTGATAAATTATGCAGTCTTGACTCCAACTATTGTTTAAGGTAATTTATGATCTTCCACTGGTGTAATGGGGCTGTGGCATAAACTGCAGCACGCCCTAGAGTAGACAAATTGGTCTGGTATTGTTTCGGAACATATTTCATCTATCTTGCTGTAAGTGGGTTGGAGCCTTTCGCTGAAATGTCAAAGGACCAGTATTTTGATATTCAGTCCTAAATAACCTACCATTAAATTTACAGCAGTTGTGCCTTTTTGTGATGTCTAAATCCTGAAGTGATAATAAACATGAAACTGCAGGGTATATAGCTCAGTTCTTTTCCCTTACCCCTTTATGTTAACTTTCTTTAGTCTTGGTGGGTTTAGAGGCTAATAATACAGATCTCTTTATTGATGCATTTTACCAACTTCATAACAGCTATTTCAGTGGCTTGCTTAATTTCTCCGTAGATGTGCTTATGAGAAAGAAAAAAAAACAGTACTCCCCCAAGTGAAAAGGCTTTTAAGAGCTATTGTTAAATCTGTGCTTAATTCTCCCTGAACAAACTGGGTGATTAAAGTGAAATCTTCAGATCAATCTTTAAAACTGACTGCAAACTTTTAGGTGTGGAGAAGTAGTTACAAGGCAGTAGCCTGCTCTTTATATGTTTAAAGACTAGCAATGGTGCAAGTTGAGTAACATGTCTACAGAGTTAGATGCTTGATGTGGCTTCCTCCCCCCCCACTTTGAATCCTGTAAGATTTTGGGGTTAATTATTTTTTTCCATAGTGTTTGGTTACCTAGAGTAAATAACCGGATTTGTGCATATTTGGTTAAATGCATTTTCAGACTTGCTATTGCCAAAACCAGTTTCCTCCTGGGGTACTTGGCTGTATGAATTGATCACTGCAGAAACCCAGTAACTACTTCCTGGAAAGAAATTCCCAGGAGTTTGCCTGCCTTACTGATAGAGGAGGAGGCTGCCGTACCTCAGCCAAACTCATCCTGGACCTGAGCAAAATAAAGCTTCCTTGATGAGTGCATGGTTTGTGGGCCTTAGGCGGGAAAGCATCCAGGAACAGTTTGTCCAAGATGTTTTTTTACCCTTGTCCCTCACTTAACTGTCCCATAAATTTTGCTGACAGCTTTGGTTTGGTGACAGGTCGTGCTTAGCAGAGAGCAGTGGGTAGACTGTTTAAAACTTGGGCTTTTGTTTTGAACACATACTTGATAATTAACAGCAAGCCAGACAGGAGCTTGCTTTCATGGTAGAAGTAAAAGTTGTGACTGTGCTTTGCAGCCTGCGTTCTCTTCCCCGGTCATGCCTTTTTCATCTACTTGGAGGTGGCATCACTTGTCTTACACTGCAGGGGTGTGTCCACCCCTGCAGGTAGGAAGAAATGCTGGAGTGGGAAATAGTGCTTTATTTATTTGCTTATTTATTTAGATTTAGTTTTTGTTTCCTTTTTGTGAGGCAGTTATAATAACTGTCTTGACATTGTCTTACCCTCTTATTTTTAGTTCTTTAGCCTTATGTACCTCTAAAGGTTTGCAGACTTCTTTTCAAGCTCTATTTGATCACAAAGTGGTGCTTTAAAGGATACACAACTCACCTTGCAAAGCTGCTGCTAGTAATGACTCAGAAGAACAAGTGCAAGACCTGAATGAATTTGTGTGTGACAGTCTGTTTGATATATTGTGTGAGAATAAAACCACGGGGGAAAAGGCTGTCAGGAAAGGGTAAAGGTTAGGAGCTGTGTAGCCAGGCTTTGAAGGCTGATGCTGCATAATGATCTCGGTGATCTTATGGGGTTTTTTCAACTTAAATGATTCTGTGATAAGTGACTGTCATCTTAATTAACTCAGAGATTTCAGTTTTCTTTCCTCAATTGAAAACATAGCCTCAGGTGGTGAGAGCCAGTTTTTAAATGGCTGGGGTTTTGCTGTGAAGGGAGGCCTTCATTTTTGCCTAAACAGTGGAAATGAAGCAGGAGCCACACAACCTGAGAAGTTATGTTGGGTTTTTAAATGAAATATCAAATTGAATGTGTTTGCTAGGCTACAGGCAGCAAATGTGCACATTTTCTGCTTCAAGTTGATGCAAATCCTCATCACCTCATCTTGATCTTCTCGGTCTCTCTCCTCCAACTGTTTTCAATAATAAGTTGATGAAATGTCTTCAGTATGGTTTCTGACAGTTTGTTTGTACTCTGCAGGTCCTGGGAAGCAGTAGATGTAATTTGAAGAAAATTTGAAGGAACAAATGGCTTTAGCTGGCTGCCCAGACTCCTTTTTACATCTTCCTTATCGGATAGTAAGTTGTGAAATTGCATGTTCGTGTCAGCTTGTAGCATCATATTGCTGCGTGCCGGTGATTGATTGTGCATTCAAACTTTTCATCAAACTGCTAATAGCTGTCTGGCAATTCTCTGGGTTTTGCTAACATTTTGGAAACAGAGCCTCTGTTACCATCCTGTATTCAAGTTCTGCTGCTGAAAAGACTGTGTCATTAATATATACAGATTTGATATTTGTCTTTAAAATATCCATTTCCTAACTGGGAGAAGGCACTTGTTTCCAAAGAAAAGGTGGCAAGCTACAACCCCAGTGAAATGCCTTGCATCAAAATGTATCAGTTTGCAGAATGCTGTATTTGTAGGAACAAAGGCAGAGATTTTTACACTTGGTTAGATCCTATGTTTTTGAGTCATTGTGCTGTATCTAAGCAGCCAATATGGCATATTACAAAGAGTATATTTTAAAAACCCTCAGCTAAATTCAAAGGTACTTGACAAAAATGCATGTAAAAGTTCTCTTTTTTCCCCTGGGCAGTTTTAGTTGTCTTAATGCTTGCTTTGTATTTTTTATGAAACTGCAAATTGCTAGTTTGGATGTGATCTTTTCTTTGCACTTTTTATCTTCTGTTTTCATAATATGATTACTGCCCTGAGGATTCAGTTATGATTTTAGACCCTGCAGATACACAAATAATTAAACAGTGTCATGTGACATTAAAACCTTTTCCTTTTGTCCCAAGAGAAACATTGCTAGTAGTGATTACTACAGTCATGCTACTCATTTGGAAGAAAAGCAAAAAAAACAGACAAAAACAACGTTTCCAAAAAATCTCTTTAAGATTAGTATTCGCGCATGTTGTGTAATATGTCAATTTACAATTTTTTTTCCCCAACAGGAAACCTCTAATTAGTTAAAAGTCTAATGTTAGTATATGCTGAGTTGTCAGCTGAATGTACCTGAATGCTTTTCCCGATAGCAGGAAAAGCATAACAGTTCTTTTATAGCTTCTTTTGCAGCTATAAAAATAGACTGGACTTTGAGAAATTGGATGTCCTGAAAATCTGTTACTCTACTTGGATCTATGAGTTTAAAAGAATATGTGAATAGATGTGCCTGGACTTCATAATTTTGATGCACTGTGAAATTATGCTTCCAATTCATTTAAAGCATCATCTGAGTCATGATGTGAAGCTGAGGGAAAGGAGAGCTATGTAAGAGAAACTTGACATTCTAGGCAGTCATTTTTGAGCTGCAAATTCTTCAACTGAGTGTCAATCTCTCTTGTGAAAACAGTGTCTTTAGTGGTTCATAGGAAGCAAAAATGTGAATTTTTGTTGGTACTCCCTTTTCTCTGACAAGCCCTGTAGATAATCTGCTTTAGTCTGGGGCAGTCAGCAGACTGGAAATTCAGAGCAACATGGGGTGACTTAAGATGGTGGGAAAGTGACTCAGTTATTTTTGGTCAAAGCTTACTGTGTATTAACTACCCTGAGTGCTTATAACCAGTTTGAAGACTAGCTCTGGAAGCCCATTCACAACTACTGTGCCTTCTGTCAGAACTGAAGTTTGCATTAAAAAAATCCTGAACATCTGTTTTTCCACCCCTACTAAATCTGACTTAGGAGCTTTCATCAACTTGTCTTTCAAATTTGGCTGCAGTGAAAGCATTTTGTTGGTAAAGGGCTGAAAGAAGGTTAAACTAAATATGCTCTAGATTAGAGTGTAAAGAAGTATTCTATTTTTTCAGCACATTTTCTTACTTAATGTGAATGAGAAGCTATGAAGGACAGCTCCAGAGATCCCAAGGTTGGGACCTTAATGCTGTAAATTCAGTATTAGAATAAATTGACACATTGGAGGTTGGGATTATATTCAAGGCAAGAAAAATGAGAACCTGGGTAAGTAATTATGCCCTACAGAATATCCTTTAGAATGTCTTGCTGCCAATCCACCTTTTCTTATTTTTTAAAATATTTTTAGAGAGATGGCAAAGTATAGATCTCTGGCTTTCTTACTGGGGTCTTTGTTTGCAAGGCTTGCTGCTTTCAGAACCTCCCAGGTCTTGTTTAAGAGCTTTTTTTTTTTCCTTCTTTTAACTTTCTCAGGGGTTTGCACATAAACCAGTCACACTGAGTGCGTTCTCCTAGAAACAATCTCCAGCTCAGTTAAAAAAAAAATTAAAAAAAATCAATACTATCTTTCAGTGGCTTTCAGGAGTCCTTTCCAGATTCTTGAACTCTTCAATAAAAATCCAGCAGTGAGAATTGGCAGTATTTGTCTTCTATTCCTGGAAATTCAGAACATAGTCCCAGAATTTCTCAGAAAAAATGGGATGATTTACTGTGTTTCCGTTCTTTTGCAATCTGTAGTCACAACAGTATTTATGTGCAGTGACTTGAACTCTTGGGGAATATTTAGTTCTTTAACCCTTTGCTTTGATTGTACAAGTCTCAGTGACATAAATAACAAAAAAACCCCAGTTTTTTTTCTCAGTTTATGAAGATATAATTTTGGGCATACAGGAATGCTCTGTTTGTCTTCCACCTTCTGCCTTCTGTTTGTTTTCTCATGACCAAGATGCAGGTATGACTTCAGTAATAATTAATGTAGTTTGGTTTTACTGAGCTGAATTCTTATTTGAGAAATAACTTGTAACTTGGTACAAAATGGACTACAAGCACTTGGCCACAAAGTAGGGAGAAAATGGGAATTGCTTTCTCTTACGTGTACAGAGCTGTGGATTTCAGGATTGCTAATAATCCTCTTGATCAGATAAGAGTGCAAAATAGTGCACATCATACTTGAAAAGCTTTGCGCACTTCAAGAGTAGGAAATAAATACATAAGAGAATTAATCAGAGACTAGCTACTGTAATGAAAGCCTCTTTCAGTGAATTCAGATTTGTGGATGGGGAGATGATTTGCTGCCAATACTAGAACTACAATAGCAACATTGCTCTGCCTTGGTCTGGAGGAGCAGTTAGGCAGAGGTCCTCCAGGTTTTAGTATGGCAGCTTTGATCCTTATTTTTAATAAAATGATACAGTAAGTTAGAAGACACCTTTGGAGGTCATCTGATCAAAGTCCATGGCATATTGTTTTCCTGGAGTGCTTCATCTTAGTGAGTGTGGTTTTTTGGGTAACTTGCTTTTTTTATTTTCAGAGATGGCTTGCTTAGATTGTGCAGTTAGAAAAGAGGAGGTTTGTCTCTTAGTGAAAGGGGAAGAAAAAAACCCTTTTGATTTGAATAAGTCTCTAATTTAATTAGAGAATTACCTTGATGGATGCAATAATCCTCACCCTTTTGACATCCAGATGCCTTCTATATGACTCAGTCTCTCTGCCTCTTTGGTATTGAACAGTCTGTTATTTGGTGTTAATTTAGGTATACATGCTGCAGTCCGTGTTTGTGTGCATAAAATCTTTTTTATTGTTAAAAAACTTGCATGAAAAACATTTGTTTGCAGAATTTGTCTCCAAGTGGGCTTGGAGAGGGCTGCTGAAACCTGAGTTTTGGTTCTTATTGTCTGCCTGACACTGTTTGAATATCTTGACAATTGTTGATCGATTCTTTGGAGATGTCACTTGCCATTTGTGGTAAGAAAGGCACCAGGCCAAAATGGTTCTGGTCATTCCTCTCCTCAGCTGGGCAGGGAGAAGAAAACATAATAAAAGGCTTATGGGATGGGGTAAGGGCAGGGAGAAATCACTCACTGGGTACCATCATAGGCAAAACAGATTGTCTGGGGGAAATTAGTTTAATATATTACCAATCACATCAGAGTAAAGTAATGAGAAATAGAGATAAATTTTAAAAGCACATTCCCCCCCCCCGTCCTTCTTCCCACGTTCTACTTCACTCCCAGTTTGCTCTCTCTCCTCCCTTCCAGTGATGCAGTGGGATGGGGAATGGGGTTTGCAGTCAGTTCATTGTCTCTGACAGTCTTTCCTCCTCAGGGGGAGGACTACTCATACTCTTCCCTTGCTCCAGTGTGGGGCCCTTCCCAGGGAGAGAGATTGCCATGAGCTTCTCCAGTGTGGTTCCTTCCCACATGAGCATAAATCCCTTCCAAGGGATGCAGTCCTTCCATAACAGGCTGCTGTGCCTTGTGGGGTGACAGGGCATAACCTGCTCTAGTGTGAGCTCTTCTCTCTCTCTGTGGGTGCCCAGGTGAGCAGGTCCAGCAGCCTGCTCCAGTGTGGGCTTCCCACAGTGTCACAGCCTCACTTGTGCATCTGCATGCTCCAGCACAGAGCCCTGGATGGGCTGTAGGTGCATCTCTGGCTCCCCTGTGGGACTCCATGGGCTGCAGGGACACTGCTGCTTCGCCATGGTCTGCACCACGGGCTGCAGGGAAACCTCAGCTCCAGTGCCTGGAGCACCTCCTGCCCCTCCTTCTTCACTGACCCTGGTTTCTGCAGAGCTGCTTCTCTCCATATGCGCGCTCTTCTCTTCCTCTGCAACTTGTCATGGTTTAGGAATGGTACTCCTTGATTTAGTTCTCCCACTGAGGCTCTCCAGATCACACTGTTGCTGGGTTGCTTCCCCAGCCCTACCACTGGGGGTGGCCAGAGAGGAGAATTGGAGGCACAGAAGGCAAAGATAACAGGTTAAGATGAGAACAGTTTACTGGGAACAGCCATGAGATAAGAAAAGGAACAGCAACAATATTGACAACAAAAGTGTTTATTAGAGAGTGATTTCACATGCAGGACGCTCTGGGAACCTGACCAGTGCCAGGCTTGCTCATCAGGAAGGAACCCCTTCTCAGAATGCCCCTTCTCTGACCCCGGGCAATGAGGTGAGGTGGTGTAGAATAACCTCCCTGTATTAGCAATGCCACCTCCCAGCTACTCCAGACATTAACCCTGTCTTGGTCAGAACAGGACACAATTGAGCATATTTTTTTTTTGTTTTTTGTTTTTTTCTTCACAGAAGCCAACCTGGTCCCTCTCCCCACTCCCAAAGCCTTCTCTTGCAAACCCAATACACGATTTTCAAGATTCAAAACAAATGGTGGCTTAATTTACTCTTATTAGGCTTAAAAGTGCAAGGATTCTGCTTCCATAAAATTTAAAATTAATCCTGGAGTTTGGTTTTTTCACCCTAAGAGGGCAATATGGAAGGACCAGAGTGCACAAGCAGGCTTTCAAAGTCCTTGGGCATAGCTGAGTGAAAAAACACCAGATGCATTATTACATTGCATCATTCTTCTACATATTGCCTAAAGAAAAGCTGAAATGTTGCTACTGCCAATGCAGAAAGTCATCAGATTTGTGAAATATGGTGTCAGTCAACAGATCTTTTATTGACGATACTCTTGTTTTAACAGTTTACATGGATGTGGTGTAGAGGGTTGACGGACTGGAGCAGACAAAGTACAAAGCAGCGCGAACATTAGTGAATGTTTTTACAAGACATGTTGTTGCCTCCAATATGAAGTTATGAAATCTGTCTCCCTGAGTGCAGACTGCAAATGTTTTTTACAGATAGAGTTGATGCTGCTTGTTAGTTTTCATTGAAGACCAACTGAAGCTAGATTTCTAGCTTTTATTTTTCTTGGAAAGAAGTCTATTTAAAAAATTGCCCTGAAACCAGTTGTTTTCATTAACATCGAAATAGGAATGTGGTGCTTACCACACTCCACTCGAAGAGAAGTGGAAGTGTACTTGCCACCATTATGGTGTATCATCAGAATACTTTATATGAAACAAAATAGCATCAAAGAAGTTTGTATCTTGCACTAAGCTTCTATACAATTGATTACAGTTTCCCTTCTGACAAGAAATAGTAATCAATCTTTTTGTTTGTTTGTTTTTTGATGTACTAGTTTACCTTTCTACATTTCCAGTCACAAGTATGTACCTTACTGTTTGCACTTCTGCTTTTGTATTTTGATTTACAGAAGTTGGTTGGCAAAACATGAAGTCTTTTTTTGAAGGTGAATGCAAGCAAGAAATTTCAAGTTGCTCAGTCCACATTTTCCAATTACATGAATTTTTTCAACCCATCAAGAGAAAAGACTCAAAACACTCTAGTGGTCAATCATACATTTGCTGCTTGCATGACTACTACCATTGGTCAGGATAGACCAAATTGAAACACAGATGTTGCAAATCAAGTGAGGAAATAAAGTAAAGAAGTTTAATTTTGCACCTTCCTGTTAATGATCTCATGCTTAAACACTAGCTTGACCCTGTCGTTAAATTCAAGCAGTCTCTTGATTCAGCTCTGGTTTTCATTCATGTTTAAACCTATGATTTGTTACTTTTATACTTGGGAGAAAGTTGAGGGTGGATCTTAGGAATGTGTATAAATACCTGAAATGTTGTAAAGAGAATGGAGCCAGGCTTCTTTCCCTGACCAGAGCCAGTGGACATGATCTGAAACACAGGAGGTTCTCCCTTGATATTGGACAGTGCTCTTTCACTGTGAGAGTGACTGAGCACTGGCAGAGGGGGTGAAATCTCCATTCTTGGAGATTGTCCAAAGCCACCCAGACATGATCTCAGGCACTGGCTGTAGGTGGCCCTGCCTGAGCAGGGGATTGGACCAGGTGACACCCAGAGGTCTCTTCCAACCCCAATCAATCGATGATATCATGGAAATCAAAAGCAGTGGGTCTCTTTAGGTTCTGACTTCTATGCGGCCTTTAAGATGGTACTTCAAGACTGGAAACATACCCACATTGATAAGAACAGAGTATTTTCTGCTGTTCTCTCACAAAACTTTACGAGAACATTCTGAAGCAATGGTAACAATCAGTTTAGCAGACTATAGCACCAAACAAAATCCTGCATATTTTTTCATGAGTTGGATCTTTTCCAAATGAGTAAATATTTAACAAGCTGTTTACCAACTGGTTATTTTGGAGAAGTACCAGTATGAGTTTTTTCATATTAATAACAGCTCTGATTTAACAGAAGAGAGTTGATGTACCAGTCCTAAGACAGCTTCACACTTCAAATGCCTGCATAAATATAAAAAGATAGTAACCTGAAATACAAAGGAATGGAAGCTTTTTTTTTTTTAAGTGCATTGAATATAACCAACTGGAATTACATTACTGATAGTTGAGGGCATCTGCTTTTAATGAACCTTCCTCACACAGATGTTCTGTGTTCTAAATATGAGTAAACAGTAACCAGTGGAGAAGGTTATTTTGTTTTTTAAGCGGAAGATAATATTGCTGTGTACTTGGAGCTGTCACTTTTCAAGAAAGCACTGTGGCTCACATAGTTCTTAGTGTTGTTGTCCATGCCAGTTGGCTCAGAGAGATCTCCTCTATCCTTGGAAAAGACCAGTGATACAATGTTGCCTTATATTTAAGTATTTCCAGGAAATATATCTAGATACAGAACTTGCATAAAGTTGTGCCCAGGACATTTTCTTGTGTTACATAGTCTAAGGAGAATCTGTTTGATCGAAGGAAGGACAATATTTCATAAGCACTTACTTATATAATTTTTTAAGTTAAAAAAGAAGGGAGGAAAAAACTCCTTCAAACTACCAGCCCAGATCCTGTGATTCTGAATGAAGCTGTTTCTGTGAACAAATCTAAGAGAATTTTCCTGTTTCTAGAGAGAAACTGTGGGTACAGTTTCCAGACTTTTTTGTTCATGTGATGCCTCGTGGCAGAGACCTCCTTGTTTCTACACTTGCAGACTTTCTACTCCAAACTGAAGCTGCTGATTTAAGGAAGAATGGAGAGCCTGAACTCACTGTAGCCATGGTGTGGTGAAGGTGCCATTTACTCTGTAAAGCTAGGAATAAACATATCAGGTCAAGCTAGTACTAGCTATGACTGAAAACAGTCTTTGCCTGCTCTTTTTGCAACACCTAAGAACTTTCTTTTCCATTCCTAATATAACGTAATCTGGAGTGGTCTTTTTAAAAAGTTATTCATGGGTTCCCACAAAACCCTGCCACTTTTTGTGGTCTTTAATTTCTAGTGTTGTAGGTATGTTCCCTTTGTGGAGAGGTGGGATGGAAAGTGCTGCACAGAGCAAGGACTTGTACAGCTGACTTTGCTTTTTCAGGATGGAATTTTACCAAATTGATCAGCTTTCAGGAATCCTTCATGAACAAGGGGCTAGATTATTGGTATTAATGGCCTTTTATGCTAGATAGTATTGATATTTTAATCCAAGGCATTAAGATACAGAGTTTTTATTTCTGGTTTTGAAAGAACAGTGAGCAATCAAAGGTAGAACACAAATGCCCAGCAAAGCTCTCAGGCTTTACTGCTATTTTAAGATAGTTTTGGCCTGTGTGCTGGTACGGCCAGTGTGCATATTTGAAATTCTAGCCTCTACAATGAAAAGACAAGCCCTCGGAAACAGCCAGTGGTTTTGGAGCATGCTGGTCCTTTGCAAGCTGAATGTTAAACAATGACTTAAGACTCCACTATACACTGGCTGTAGCTCTTGGTGTCTTACACATTGGCTCCATTTTTTGACATAATTTTGGCAAGTGGGGGAGCCTGGCAATCCTTCATGCTAGAGGCCCTAGCTCTAATAAGGCGCTTTAGTTATTAGCACAAGTAAATAGTTGTCCATTTGTGCTTCATTAATGCATATTAGTCATACAGTAAATACTGTCATGCTGGCAAGTTCCCCAGAAGAGTGAATACTTCTGTGCAGTTCAGGAGGGGGTTTCTGACAAAGTGGTGTTGGCACCTTTCTTGAAGAAGTTCTTGAAGCTAGTAGTGTAGGAGAGTGGCAGGCCATTATTTCAGCTCACATGAGATTTGTAGGATTGATACTTCAGTGAAGGCAAAGAGGTATTTTTGATCAATTTTATGCTGTTGCAGTAGGTTCTTCTCAGGTATTCAGATGACTTTTCTACAGCCTTCAGCTGTATTGAGGCAGGTTGCTTTGGGCTGTGGGGAGTACAGATGAAGTGCCTCCTCTCCTAATGAAAATAGATGTTCCAGAAATCCCATATGATTGCCCAGTATTGTAAAATTTTAACTACGTATTTGAAGAAACCTAGTATGTGCAGCTAGATGAAATCAGGAGGCAGCACAATGACCCATGATCTGTGTAAGTGTTCTGGTTTCTTGAGAGATAAGACCCTTAGTACAAATGGTATAAAATTGCAAATGAACATGACTTGTTCTTTGGAACAGCCAGTGTAGATCCTTTGGGTTCTTGGCAGTGACTTCTGGAAGGACTTGCTCCATACTCTTGCCAGCTTGTCAAGGCTGACCAGCTTCTGGTGCTTCATAATGTCATCCTCACCTGTTTTGAAGAGGAGTGTGTTCTCTGCCTCTGCACTCACCAGGATCATCCTCTGATTAGTTACTTACTCTTTTGAAGATAGTGGAGAGTAGCCTTGCTAGCGTAGTGTTGGTTAGCATCCTTTGCATCTTCTAATCAATCCTATCTGCTCCTAGTTAGCTTGTCTGATCCTTAACTTCCCTTTGCTCTCAGTAATGGTTCAATCCTCCAGATGCTGGCACTGTGCTCAAAGAACTGGGAGACATGAGGAGGAGCTAGGAAAAACTGAGGGAGAAAAATCATTGCTCTTTTGTGTCCTTAGCTGCTGGATCCTGTGCACAACTGAGAGCTAACTAAACCAGTAGTAGCCATCCTTTTGTTGTTACTTGCCTATATAAGAATTCCTTGTTTTTTCTTGGCATCCTTTGCTTGCTCCAGCTTTTCTGCATGTGCACAATCTCCATGTTCTTTCTGTGTAACCTCTTCCTCTTTAACACTCTGTGTTTCAGCATTTTAGCTGAGGCAGGAGATGCCTGTCCATTCAGCTGGCTTTCTGCCATTCCCCTGTGACTTTCTGCATGCCACAATACACCTTTCTTGAGGTTTGAGTGGGCTGTCCAGCAAGATCAGATTGTTGCCCTGGGTGCCTTGGTTCTTCAGAGAAGTCTGCCATGGGAACCTTGCATGCAGATCCTTGAACAGGCCAAAAAATCTGTTTTCTCATAGTCCAAGACTGTGATTCTGCTGGTAGTCTTGCTCTCTTTGCTTACTCATTGCTGTCATCTCTGCATCATCTCCACTGCCATCAGCCTCTTCCTCCCCAAATGGCTCTTCTTTGTCTATCAGTTGGCATTGCCAGCTTGTTGGTCAAAGCTGGTTGAGCCAGCTTCCCCAGTTGGCTCACTGATCACTTGTGAAGTTGTCTTCAACTCACTCCAGAAATCTTTGTAGAGTCCAGTGCTGGCTGCAGCTGGAATGGGACTGTTTGCTTGTGAGTGGGTCAGAAATGTGATTTAGCCAGTTTGTGTCAAGTTTCTCCCCATCCCATGCACCTGGCTGCAAAGAGGGGCTTCATTGCTTTGAGCAAGACAGGTATTCTGAGCATTAATCTTCTTAAAGATGGTGAGTGCTTCTTTTGGGAAGTATTGAAGTGGAAAATGAGGGACTTGGCAGTGTGACAGAAGCAAAGGAGAACCTAGAGGTGCTGGCCAATTGTCCAGGTGTGTCCTGTCCAGCACTGTCCCTTGTGGCTTCCTAGCCAGGCTGTTTGTACTCAGTCTCCTGTCATGGTGTTCTCCTGCCTTCCCTGATGTTTACTCTCTCTCACAAGGGGCTTACATCCAAGTGGACTGTCTGCCATGCTGCCTTCTCCAAGGACCCACTGCCAGCCATATCTCCGCAGGACTGTCCTTGTGGTGGTGTAGGGAAGCTCCCCCTTGCTGAGTGGCTTATCAGGTCCACCCTCAGATGTGACTGGTGCTGCTGTCCTTTGGTCATGACTGCCTCTGGCTCCGAGTTATTTGGTGGGGAGGCACTAGGGGAGTCCTGGCCAGATGTTCCCCTTCCCTCTCCACTGTGGGCCCCTTGCAGAAGAGATGCCATCTGCATGCCTGGAGGGCACGGAGGCAGTGCTGGTCAGGGAGCAAGGGCTGACAAAAGCCTTCCAATGCATGAAGTGTTTTATTGATTGTAAAGGGTTTGTGCCTAGCCTGGCAAGGCTAACATCTCCCTTTCCTGCCTCTGGGTTTTCTACCTCTTCTGTCTCTAGCAAAGACCTGACCTCCCAGGTTTGCCTTGCGTGGTTATGTTCAGGCTGATGGAGAGTAGTGGGTGGGGGAGCTTGGGAGAAGATGTTCTAGCTCTCCTGGAGGGAGATCATGGGCTCTTTCATGAAGACATCTTGGCAGTGATGATGTCAGGAGACAGTTAACTATTTATGGTAATCCACTTCCATGGGGCATCTTTCCTCATCACCCTCTGTGTGGCTCTGGGTCTCCTGCCACCTGGTTGGGTGAAGCCCTTTTATCTTGCACAGTCTTTCTGTGTGCTTGTACCCTGTTCCCCCTCTGCATATCCTGCTTCTTCCAGAGCTCTTTCTTGGGCTCATTCTTTGTGGCCACACCACCATGACCTCTTGGAAAGATTTCTGCAGAAGGTGACTCCTGGGCCATATGTAGCATACATGTTACATACATCCATAAATAATCAGTTTATGAAAGCAACTTGTTTACTCACCCACACATGCCCTCTCAAGTTAAATTTTTTTTTCCTTTTTGAATTCAGGACAGAACTAAGAGTTTGTCAACCGGAATATAAATGCCAATATTTGAGGTAGTCACCTTAAGTGTTTAGTAGCTGGAAGTATTTGTAGAACCTGTTTCCTAAGGTAAAAAGACTTCAGAGGGCTTGTTTCTCTACTTCTAACTATATAGAAGTATGTAAGGCAGCGGGTTGCAAATTTGATGGAAAATATTCCTTCCTGTGTATTTGCTGGGGAGATTTCTGCATGGCATACATTATTTTTTGCCATGATGTGAGCAGAAGGGTTAACTGAAGTTTGCTGAAGATATTCTGAAAAAGGCATCTCTTGCAATCTTGTTTTTTCTGGAGTCCTTTATGTCCTTGGAATTATGACAAGCTGCTGGCTGTTGAACATGAACTGTCTGTATGGTTAAGTCACAAACCATAACTGCTATGCTGGATGAGAGTTGGAAAAATAGTTTTTTGACAGTGTATCTTTTGAGTATGACTTGCCCTGAAGATTAAAATAAATCCAAACCCACGAGATCAGAAACTTCTCATCCGTAGCATCTTCTGAAACAGGGATATTGACACAATAACATGTATTATTATGATGTAAGATTACACACATGCTGTCAGTATTGTGGTGTGATAATGAGCTTCTAGGTAACCTGTCACAGTTAATTTTCCTGGTTTAGCTAAATAAGTAGTCTTCTGTTTATCTGTATCCAGAAAGTGACCCATTCCTCTCACCCACAGTTTGATTCTGAAGCCTAGTTCAATGTTTTTCCTCATCTCTTCCTTATCCTGTGATTCTTTTTTTCTTTTTTTTTAAATCTCTGATTTGACTTTAATCTCAGCAGGAATGTTTTCCACTACCTTTTATGTCACAGACCTGACCTGCATTTTTGGGTTAGAAAGAATAGCTCAAAACTAGAGGAAGCAGTACAATAAATACTGGTTGTACTGTAAAAGGTACCACCCTGAATTAATCACCATTCAGCTGAAGTGTGGTGGCTGCTCATGTGCAAGCTGCCAGCCCCTTGAGCTGCAAGGTAAACAAGTTACTTCCCCTCCCTAGTCTTTCTTCAGCAGTGGTTTCACAGAAGAGAAAGAAAAGCCACTTCAATTCCAATTGAACAGCAGCTCATCCGATTGCATCCCATCTTTTCTTGGAGCAAACAGTAGAAATCCATTTGCAGAGACATTCTTGCGGTTGGTAGGAGTAGTGTTTCGGTGTTGCTGAAGCCAGCATGATCAAACATTGCATATGTGGATTTATTACAACTGTGGGATTTCTTGAACTTTTCTTCTGGCTGACCAGGTTTGCAATCTCTGTTCCGATCTCCTTGTCTGGAGACCCTTTACCTGGGCAGGTCTTGTTTTGAGGTGGTTTGCTTGTTCTGTTTCATGTGCTGCCTTGGCAAAGTTTGGCACAGCAGACCTTCCTCCAGTCGCATACTGGTAGTTATGAGACCCTTTTGATCTGTTGAGGCTTTAATGTAGCCTCAGAGACTTTGTGTAGAATTAAAGCAGCTGCTGCTAACCATGTAGGAGTGCCTCAGTGTATGTTCTGATGTGCTGTGGATAACTTCCTTGGATGTGTCCAGTAGGTGTTAAAAGAAGTGGCGAGGAGCTGTATAAAAAATAAGTGGTCACTTGACACACACACACAGTGAACAACTTTAAAACAGAACAAAACAAAAAGAAAGCCTTCCAAGTATAAAGAGATGATTGACGTGCTTGCTTTTAGTGTGCCAGCTTCTGCAAAAACTGAAGATTTATACTTTGTATTGTGTTTTCTGGGACAGCGTGCAATTTTACATGTAATTTGTTACTATTTAAATGCAAATTGCTGATCTTTTGTAAATTTTCTTCCTTCAGAGAATGTTAAGTCAATAAAGATTTTCTGATAAAGCCATCTTCTTAATGCAGGATAACTGGTAGAGCTACTTGCAATTAACTCCCTTTCCTCAAGGAAAGGAAAACATGGCAGCCACTACCTTGAGATGGATAGATGCAAGTATATATTTTTATTGATACGGGAACAAGTGTAACAATGATGCATATTTCATATAGTACCTAGATTTTTGAAAGTTAGACAGAGATAGTTAAACTAGGCAGAGCTTTGAGAGAAGTTCTCAGGCTAAAAAGTACCTTTGAGGTGCTTGGATTTTACCACAGTCAAACCTAAATATTTGTTTTTCTAAGGACAATGAAGATGAGGAAAATCAGAATCTTTTAGGTTGGAAAAGACTTCTAAGATCATTGAGTCCAACCTTTGACAGATAACCACCCTGTAAACTAGACTATGGTATTAGGCTCCATGTGCAGTCATGAACACCTCCAGGGATGGTGACTCCATCACCTTCTTGGGCAGTTTGTCCCAGTGTTTAAAAGCCCTTCTCATGAAGAATTCCTCTCAATGTCCAACCTCAACCTTCTCTGGTGCAGCTTGAGGCTGTGTCCTCCCATCCCATCGCTGGTTGCCTGGGAGAAGATGCTGACCCCCACCTGGCTACAGCCACCTCTCAGGCAGTTGTAGAGAGCAACAAGGTCCCCCCAGACCTCCTTTTCTACAGGCTGAACACCCCCAGCTCCCTCAGCCACTTGTTGTAGGACTCATTCTCCAGACCCTTCACCGGTGCCGTTGCCCTTCTCTGGACTTGCTCCAGCACCTCTATGTCCTCCTTGTAGTGAGGAGCCCAGAACTGGACTCAGACACTCAAAGTGTGGCTGAGTGCAGAGTGATGGTCACTGCCCTGGCACTGCTGGCCTATTTTTGATACAAGCCAGGATGTCATCAGCCTTCTTGGCCACCTGGGCACGTGCTGGCTCGTGTTCAGCTGCTCTTGACCAGCGCCCCCAGGTTCTTTTTTGCTGGACAGCTTTCCAGCCACTCTTCCCCAGCCTGGAGTATTGTGTGGGGTTACTGTGACCCCAGTCCAGGAGCTGGCACTTGGACTTGTTGAACCTCAGATAATTGTCACTTTGATCCAGATCCCTCTGCAGAGCCTTCCTGCCCTGCAGCAGATCAGCTCTCCCACCCAGCTTAGTGTTGCCCATGAACTTACTGAGGGTACACTTGATACCCTCATCCACATCATCAGTAAAGACACTGAAGAGAGCTGGGCCCTATATTGAGCCCTGAGAGTTTCTTTCATTTTGAGAAACTGGAGTAAGACAGTGATGCACTGGAGTAGTCAGGATGGCTCCTGTTGTTAGTCTTATCTTAATTTTTGTTTTCTTTCCAGCTGTTATGAATTGACAATTTATATGTTGGTACTTCTGTAATGCAGGCTGCAGCATCATTTGTATTAGAAATTTCGTCCAGCCATTGTGTGCTAACATTTGAGGATGGCAACTTAATGAAGTCTGATACAGCATCACTGTGAGGATGTTTTTTTTCAGGAATACTGTTTTGAACATCACAGTAAAAGATGCAGTTATGTGTGTGACTTTCTGAGAGCTGCACAGGTTAAATGAGATTCATACATGATTAAGGAAAGAAATTCAGACATTCAGGCATGTTGTTCTGATGGTAATGATGAGGGTTTTTTGGTTTGTTTTTTTCCCTATTCTGAAGGCTTGCAAAGTAACCCATTACTGCTAAATATGCAGTACAAAACTATTTTAAGTACCCATATCTTGCAGACTGCTTCTTAGACTCCAGTATTTTTTTGCATAAACTACATTACTGATTTTCTCTGACTGTAACCCTGATATTTGGCATGCGGAGAACACAGCAGTCTGTTCCAATACAAGATCTGATGCTAGGTTATTAATCATGAATAATTACTGTGCCTTAGGCTGGTAGACTGTGATTTATGTGGGGTTTAAGTAGGGTATAGAGGAGTCAACTGAAGTGTATAAACATTTGCCCCATATCTGAGATTCTGAAATGTCTTTTGTTTGTTTTTGGTAAGCCTTGCTGTTTTAGAGATGTGTAAAGAGTTAATTCTGTATTGAATTGAGAGCAAGTCACCGGAACTGCAAATGCCCCTGTCTGAAGTGAGCAGTGAGTTCTGGGGCAGATGGCTCCATGTAACAGGAGAATGGATCTTTATCTGAGCAGAAAGGTGTGTAGTCCAGGTAATTAGGATCATAGGTTTGATCAGATGGGACAGGCACTTCTAGACCTGTTAATTATGTATCTAGCACCAAGGATCACTGTTGGGAAGGAGGGGAGGGGTACCAAGCACACTGTAAATTTCAGCAATTGAACAAATTGCCTAGAAAGTAGAGTGACGAGGTCCATGTTGCTAACAGCTGAAGCAAGGAAGGATGGCAAAGTAGTCTTGTATGAATTTGTTCAGCGTAGCACTTGAAATTGATCAGATTATCGGTTTGAAGACCTGAAGAGCAATTTCATTAGAAGGTGAGAGTTTGTTCACTGACATCCAGTAAATTTTAATGTACGTGTGGACGCAGTGGCTTTTTCCCCACAGGAGGTTTATCATTTTATCACTTCTGTCGAGGGCTGTGGAGAGCCATGTTTCCTTGTTGACCCATTCAGATTCTCAGTTTGAACCTGAACCATCACAAAGACAAAAGGGGGATAGCGCTGTTGCTAAGTAAGAGAGCAGACCCATGTTCAGATGGTATAAATGCCTTTGTGTTTCATGCTACTTGCATTCCTTTGTTGAGTTTCATCTGTCTTGATGTCTAGGGCTTCCTAGCTATAACCTTGCATGCTCTTAAATGTAATGCTCTTAAATGTAATTTAGGTTGTCTTGCTGTGGTTGCCACTTCCCAAAGCATAGAGATTTGAATATAAATTCCTGAAGAGAATGCGCTTGTATGGAAACAGTGGTTCCTTCAACCCCGGTGGCGTCTTGCCTTCTCTGCTCCCTCCCCTGGTCTGACACACACAAATGTGTTGCTGCAGTGCCAGATCCAGAGTCCACCAGCTCATCCTTTCAAGCACTGAGCTTTCCAAGGTTAATTCAGGGCATCATTAGCCTGTGCTAGGACAGACTGTCCAAGGCATTTTGCGGAACGTCTCCTGTCCATGTGGTAGAAGGAAGCTGTCAAAACCTGACTCCCAAAGCCAGTGTTCTTGGAAGCAGCTGGCCAGCAGTGCTGCTATAACCAAAGCTGTAGTAGATTTGATGCCAAGTGGAACAAATGAGCTACCTTGTATTTCACAGGTCTGAGCATGGGGAGGCCAGTGTGTTGGAAAGGATCAAATATCCTGTACTTTCTTTCTGTGTTACAGCTTCCCCCAAAATAATAGATGAGATTTTTCTTCCTTTTTTTTTTTTTTTTTTAATACAAGCTTAAAGGACTTAAAGGAAATAATTTTGAAGATGTTTTCTCCGATTGGACAGGTGTGTTAGCAAGTGTGTGATGCTGAAATTTTCCATTGCACCAGAGTACAAATACTCATTCCCATTATATTTTTTTTGTCCTTCTGATGAAGAAGGAATATAGTCTGATAGTGCACTTAAGAAACTTGGACAAAATATGGAGAGTGACCCTGTAAGGATTCTTGAATAGGCTAAAGGTTTTATGAGTAACAACACATTGTTGTGGGTTGCATTACTCCTTAGATTGCATGAGCACCATCCAGTATAGCAGTTAACACGTATGAACTTGTGCTTTTGGCTCAGTTTAAGTACTGTAGTCTGTTATGTGTCAGTTCTTTGATACAAGATCTAACTGAAAAGCCTCTTTAAAAAAAAGAGGAATATGACATACCACTTTAGGCTATACTTTCTCATGGTAAGAAAACTCAATTTTTAAATTTAATTCCTATTGATAAGTACAGTTCACTCTCACAAATACCAGATTTTCCAGGGACTTCAGTGTTTGAGTCAGTATTGACCAAACCCAAAGAGCTTAGAACATGCAGCAAAGGATGTAGCTTTGAACATTTATCTTTGTCAGTGGCAGTCCCTTGCCAGTGGGAGTGACTTGCTTTGGAGGTAAGGCTAATTTACAATTAAGTACAAGCTAGAGATACATTATCAGGTTCTGTGGGCGTCAGCAGAAGAAACAAAATTTCCATGCAAGTATGCGTCTTTCCTACTGTGAAGAATTTCCTAATACAAACTTCATTTATTCAGTGGTGTTTTGTTAGAAATGAAAAGAGGTCTAGTTTGTTTTAGAAAAAAAAGAAGTTAAAGGAAACTTTGTTGGTAAGTTAACACTTCGTTTTTCTAAGTACTTCATAGGTGATGACACCTTTAAGGAATTATTGCCTTCACTGACAATTTTGTGCAATTGTTTCTTTTCTGTATTCCAGTACTTTATTTTAGCTGTAAACTATGTAAACTGTCTCTAACTGCCACAGTGGTTTTAGTGTCATTAAAAATAGAACAAAGCTTTTAGCATTTCTAAGCCTGTCAGTTGGATTCCCTCATTGCTAGCTGATTAAAAGACAGCAACCATGATGCACTGAATTTTCTTCTACCATAATAAATGTCATTCTGGTCCAAGAAGTGCACTATGGAGTATACTATCCATTTTCTCTGTGCAGAATATGAGGAGACAGCTCCATTTTTGCAGAAGTGGTTGGTTCCTACTAAGAGAGAACTGCATCTAGTGAGAGAGTTCTTGCCAAATGTTGGGTTCAGGGGTTCTGAAAGCTCTGTTAATGCCAATTTTGCAAAGATCAGCCTAGAGAAGCTGAATCTCTAGTGTTAGCCTGTATGCATGCTGTGAAAGTGCATTGCTGGAGCTGTCAGCTAACACTCACTATGCTCACTCACCCCTGCCTTACTGGAGAAAAGCTTTTTAGGAGTAAACAGCTGCTACCAGATACTGTTGGAGATTGCTAGCTGTGGTCCAGCTCTTGGTAGACTATATTAATGAATTAATTATTTAATTAATTTCCTGGATGCCAAAGAGACACTGGGAGTTGGGGCAGGGGCTGACAGAAAGAAGCTGGGTGGTGTTGCTTTTTTGGCTTGCCCTGATAGCAATTGCAGTGCAGGTAGTGATAAGTCACAAACTAGACTCCTAAAAATAAATCTGAAGCACCTTCAGAAAAATAAGTTTTTGGCTCAGCTATAGCAGTGCTTTCTATAACTGTGTTGGGCTATAGCTTTTAGGAAGAAGCACTTCAGTGGCTCAGGGCATGCACACTATGGGGTTTCAGTGTTGACAACAGGGTCCAAACCCCCAGGTTTTTTAGACTTGAAGGTTTTCTGATCAGTGAGCTGCTAAAGCCCGGGGGGGGGTCAGGAGATAAGTTCCTCCAAGGTCAGACTGACAAGCCTTTCTGCCTTCCCCTGTATCATGGGATGTAATATAATTCCTGTGATTCATTTAACAAATTCTCTGCCACTGCAGAGACATGGACCACGGACGCAGGTCTGTCTTTTCTGTCGGCCTCATTTTCCTTCTCCCTTTGCTAATTCCTGCTCTGTTGTAGATGTCTTATTTGTTGTGTGGTGGGCTGGTAATTCTGCTGAGGGTTCTAGGAATGTGTGGATCACAACAGGTCTGTGTACCCTGCCAGGTTATCGTGTGTTGTCAGTGATTTGTGGCACAGAGGATTGGAGGTGCTGTGGTGTGTTGGGAGGAATGTGCTGCTGCCTTTGCTGCTCCTTTAATCCCGAACTGGCTTGTTTGTTCTTGGTCTCCAGGGTTATTGCTCCCAGTCTTGACAGCCAGTACTGTAAAATCAGAAGGATTCCTGCAGCTAGCGGCTTTGCTACTTCAGGAGAGAAAGCCCAACTTTTGACAAAGCTAAGTGGCTTTATTTTAAGCCCTTGTTTGTACAAGCTCTCTTAGCAATGGGAATGCTAAAATTCTAGGTTCACAGTTACTCTGTTGACTTACTGAGCCTTTCACTTGGCTCTTACCTAGTCAAATGACTATGGTTAAGAGGCAGGAAACCAGGTTACAGGTCTTTAATTATGTAATATGTGGGTTGTCTGAGAATGCGCTTTAAAGTTTTTTGCCTAGTGTGCAAAGCCTGTGTTTTCTTTATTTGTATGACATGTTAAACACACTGGCAGAAAACAGTAAAACATACACATGCTGTTTGAGTAAACTTGAAATTGTTTGCAAAGCAGTGACTTTGGACAAACCCAAGAACCTTGCACTTCCCTCAGGATCTTAATTGGAGTACATTTCCTCAAACTCTGGGGTGTCAGCTTGCTGAAAACACATTGTACCAAACAGCTGGCTGGTAGGGGACTGTGCTACTGTGTTTTTAAGAAAGGAACGTCATATGAATTACTAATCAACTTTTGGAGTTTGGATTAGAATTTGAATATTGGTCTGGATATGTCAGTTGGATTTATTCTTGTAATAGCCTGTGTGTTTGCCTTCACAGGGCTAAGAGTCAAATTGAGTGTGCAGGAACTCTGGAAGGCTGTGGATACCAGTAAGCTATAGGAAAGTTTGCTAGATGAATAGCTGGCTACTCGGCACTTAGCATAATTGAGTCTATTATGCTCTTTGTACATTCGATGCTTGAAGTAAACCAAAGCTGCAAATTCATGGTATAAAGAATCAGCATAGCTTAAAAAGCGGTACAGGAAGTTACTTTACATAAATGCAAACAGTCTTTTGTTTGGAAAGCAAGACTCTTATGAAGCATCCTCGGAAGAAGTGCTGTCTAATCTGTTCATTGCCTAAGGAAACTCCAGGGGCATGTTAAGAATGACAGTACTGAGTCAGATAAAGAAATGTTTGTCTATCTGTGTTTTTCTTCTAAGAGCAACAAGTTGTAGATACAAAGAGAGAGTGTAATTTCTCAAAGTATCCCCTTTCTGCTCCTGAAGCCTGGAGCTGTGTCCACATTTTTACAGCCCTTGGTGTTCACCGCTTCAGTGAATTTTTGTAGTTACTTTTTTGTCTGGGAACCACTTATACTTGAGCGCTCTGCAATAGCTTCCTCGGTCCATGCTAACATTAGGTGCTTTTTTAATTTTGCTTTACACAAGTTCCCTGAACAGAGTAAAGCTTGGTGGTTCAAATAATGACTTTGCTAATTTTCTTTTTACGCTCAGCTAATTTTAAGACCCGTACCTTGGTGTGATGAAGGACCACCGCCAGGTTGGCAGGGAGCTCCTGTTTGGCAGGAGTGCCCTCTCTGCAAACTGAGGCTTGTCTGCCTTGATAGTCTCCTGAATTGCAGTGAGACCCGTCAGCACGTCTGACTTTACTTTCTGTTGTGCTGGACGGTGTACAAACATCAGAAGTATGTCATGATCTTGATCTGTTGCTGTGGGACTGCTGGCATGAGTACGCGTGACTCTTGCTCAATTGAACCTTTTGTTCAGGGGCATGGCACTGTGGGTTTGCAGGCAGCTACGATAAATCCAAAACCAGGGACTGTCGTCTTGGTGGTCTGGACATCCTCAGTCTGGCCATGCTCCCAGGAGCTTCCGAGAAGCTGTGCTGCCACTTGTAGCCTTTCTTCATCTTGTAAACTTGCAGAGACTGCTGAAATTAGAAGAAGCTGAACCCTTCAGGGGATTTCCAGACTTCTCCAGAAAGCTGCTCTGTCTCTTCTTATGCTAGACCCCTTTCTTCATGAAGGATGAGGGAGAAGGGAAGTATAAATGATGCTTCATTTTTTGTACATTCAAATCTGCCTCCTCCCTTCTCTAAGCACTATTTACCTGTAAGATTACCTTAAATGACTGACTGGATAACTTTTGCTGAAAAAACTAGGATGAGAGAAGCAGCAGTAGAGTGGTAGCAGCACACTGGTCTGTCTAATAATGCTGTCTCAAACTGATAAATACTCTCCTGAGCTAAACTGCAGGTGGGAACAGTGGCACTTGGAACCAAAGAGGTGATTAAAGAGCATGTGTGCAGACAGCAGAGCTGCTGTAGTATATGTCTGGCTGATTCTCTGATTAAAAGATGAGATTTAATGTTTTCTTAGATAACTGAAATGCTTATCGTGCTAGCACAAACAGCAGCAAACACTCTATGTCATAGTTAAGGAGTGCAACTTGAAAGGCTTGGTTATAGATTGAAAAATAAATCTAGATTGTCCTGGTTACTGATACGTAGAGATAACACTGTCTATAAGTGGACTTTGGCTCTTAAGGCGATGCAGGCACGTCACATTTTGTGTCATGCAACATAGGTTTGCAAAAGGACACTGTAATCTGACCTGTAATGATGGTGTGTTTGGCTTTATGAAATGCTAATGCTTTAAAGAACCCTGCTTCAGGTCCTTCCAGCACTCTTGCTTGTGACTAGATTAAATCATCCTTGGTTGCAGAGGCCGACTGACAGAGAAAACAGCACATACAAAAAGTCAGCGAGGACTAATGCTCAGCTAGCTTCTAAAAATACTACAATAGCTGGATGGTACAGTAAGTTAAGTAACATGCTTTAATTTCATATTGAGAGCATTTATTGGAAGAGGAGGGAGAGCTGGGGATTAAACCATGAAGCAGACAAATGACTTGCTTGGAGGCCGCTTTCAGCTGCAGCAGAGGATGGTGATGGACCAAAGCAGGTGCCCACCTTGCTGGGGGCCACGGCCTCAGCCCTGAGCTGGGGCCCGACAACAAGGCTGCTGGCACACAGTAATTATATAACTTTATTTCCTGCCCCCCTCCCCTTTCTTCTTTTACCCTTGTTCCAGCATGTGCTCTCCGCTGCCGCTGGCCGGGTGCCGGTGTTTGTCTGCGCACAACGGACACAAACAGATTCCCGAGGGTCATGTGAAACTCCCCCTGGCTCTTTAAACCTCACCGCCCTTACCTTCCCCCCCGCTGCCCGCATTGCTCTGCCAGGTGTGGCTTTGTTTATGCACGGCCTGTCGCTCTGCTTCAGCACCTGGGCTCTGCGGGCCCGCAGCGTCCGGAGGAAACCTTCGCCTCCCTGTTTTGCTCAGGCTGCCAGAGAACTCTCTGGATCTTGTGGGCGGGCATTTGCACCGGGCGAAACAGGCGGGGGCATCAGCTTTACAAGGGCAGCAGCAGCAGTCATTAGTCACTGCAACCTCTGCCTCTGAAAACTTTGATCTACCTTTCCATGGCTTTGGCTTAACTTTGTGAGTAAGGCCTGTGGTTCTCAGCATCTTCTGGTACAAGATGTAAGGTGATTCCAGAGAGGGTGTATCCTCTTCCTATAAATTTTTGGCAATTGCTAATTAAAAAAAAAAAAAGAAAAGTATGGTTTAATTGAAGAGTTATAGCCCTGGAGCCAGATGAAACCTTGGAATAAGGTCTCAGTTAAGTGTTTGTGTGTTACTGCTGTGGGAAACCCAAGTGTAAAATCATGCATCTCGGCCCCATTTCACCTTTATTACTACCTAGTATTTCATGAGTCTTGCCCTCCAGAAGGGACTTTTATATTTTGGGGCAACTGAAAACACATTTGGGTATGTGACAAATAGCTTACAGCTGGTTTTCTTGTTCCAACTTTTATTTCTTTTGGGGTGCCCTGTTGCTCTTCCAAGCCAAGAGGCAATCTGTCACTGCATCTGACATTGTGACTTCTTCCTGGGAAGTGTAACTAATGCTGCTAAACTGCATCTGTGAGGTTTTAGCTACCCTAAAAATTGGTCATGTTGTATTTCATGGAGGGAGTTGCACAGAGAAAAGCTCTGGGCTGGGGAGGGATGTTCTGCTGAGTTATCCATGCCTGTGATGCTTACCTGTTAGCCTTTGTACTGAAAGCAGTCAGCTTCAACATTAAGTTTTGACTGAAACTTTTCTAGATAAGCATCTCCTCCCCACTGTTGCCCTTGGCACCTTGGAAAAATTACAACTGAACTTTCTGAGGAACAGATTCATAATTTTGTATGTAATTTCTGCAGTTGCCTTCTTATGCTGCAAGTCCCCAAATTTCCTGCCTCAGATTTAAAATGGACATGATGTGGGTCAAGTCAGTAATGGCTGTGTCGCATTCCAAAGAAAATGAGATAAATCCACTGAGAATGACTAGTGCTCCAAAAGTACTTTTAATGTTACAATGTGATACCCTGTGGTTGCAAGGGATTTGATGAAAACAGGAGCTTGTGAGTTGCTTGTTCCCAGTAAGTGTTCTGTTAGCTCCAGTGGAAGAGCTAACAAATACCACTGTGTTTCAAGGAAGTAAGAACAAAGACAGTTGTGCTGATAGAAGGTCTGATGTGGTTTGGGGTTTTTTTGATTCCTGAGAAGCAATAACAAAAACTCACGAGATTAATGAGATGTGCTGCATGAAACAACAGCCAGTGTTGTGAAAATCAGTGCGAAGAATGTAAAGAGCTATAAGGGGAGATAGCCAGTATGGAGGCAGACGTTTGAGTGGTCCCAGTTGTATCTGGCATAGATAGATGGACGCCATTTGTATCTTATCATACAGTGTTTACTCATAAAAACCTTCCTTAGTCATACCACTGTTGTCAGTTTCTGTGTTATAAAGGCCTGTGGGCCCCTGAACTGATCCCTGATGGTGATGACACTTGAGAGCAGTGCTTGAGTACTTGAATCAAAGTTCAAGCATTTGCTGAGACAGTCCCTCTGATGAAGAGATAATTTATTTCATATACTGTGTAACTATATAGAGTTCTGGTCCCCAAACACTACGTCCATTATGATTTTGAGCATTAGCTGGTACTTTGTCAGTGCTGGACTGAGGGCTCATGGCTGTGCATAGTTGAATCGCTGCTCACTGTGTGCTTGTTTCTGCTTTGCCTTAATTACAACGTCATTTGCCATGAAGGTGGTTCCTCTGTTTTGACATAAAAGCAGGTCATGCCATTGTGTATTTAGCCCACACTTGGGGCACAGTGGGATCATGTGTGTAGTCACGTATATCACAGCAGCAGCTTATGCTTGGTGATACATCAGTGCAGACAACTTTGCTCACTTTTCTATACCCACCCTTAACTGGTGTATGCAAAAGTATGCCAGTTTTGTAAAACCATGCACCTGCTTTAAATCTCATTCTTCTAAAATGTGACTTACCTTGCTTTTCCTATTTTCTTGTTCATATTTAAATTTTCCTGATTTTTCCTAGTTGTCTTCTTTGGCAAGATCTGTGAGAAACTGTGGTATTTTAGACTTAGCCAAATTCAGTTTGTGTTAAAACTTCATGAAACTTGATCTTGTGAGAATTCCAGTATGAAAAAACAACAGGTTGGCATCCAGAGCCATGGATGGTTATCTAAACTGAACTTCTGATTTCTCTTGAGATTTAGTAGTTCACTACTGAATCTGTTTCAGTCCAGTTAATTAGTTACAAAGCCCTAAGCCACAGACTTGGAATTAAAGAAAACAAAGCCCCAAGCCTTTGCATAATTTGTTGCAAGAAGAAACTTTTGTTAAACTAGGAAGTGCATTTACATCACTGTTTCTCCATTTGAAACGCAAACTGGTGTACAGATGAGCACAGTCATTGATTCTGGATCCACGCCACACGTATCAATGTGACAGCCTAGTGTCCCCCTGTGATCTGTTCCCCCACCTTCTCTGACATTTGGTTTCTCCTTTCAGAGGCATGGCAGGGTTTTTTGTATTGTACTGGTGGTTTGACTCCATGTGATGTAGCTTGCAGGGAGTACAGAATGCCTGGTTTTGATGAGATACTGTGCTCTTCTGTTTTTAGGACAATGTAGATCAGACTTCAGCTCATGGTCGGCGGGATCTGGTGGAACCGGGGTTCCAAGAACCATCTAACCGCATCTCCCTGAACCACCAAGGTAAGGAACAGTGCCTGGAAATCCAGGCTTTTCAGGCAAGTGCAGGCATTGTTTTGCCTCCATGGCTGTTTCTCCTCATTGGGTGGAAAAGAAAATGTTCTGGATGGTTGGAGAAGGAGAGCTGAAGAAATCGTTTTTTGTCACAACTGTCCTTTGAGCTATGAGTGAAAGTGACGAAGGACTTGCATCTCAGACCTTGTAGCCCAAGATAGATTACTATCCTGGGGGATAGGGATATTCTCCATTCTCACATTTTTTGAGCGGGGAGGAGGAACATACTGACATTAAATTCAACATTTTTAATGTTAAGGTTGCATTTAAAAAAATCTTTGCCATAAGACAGGCTCTGGCTCAATGTTTGCAGTAGGAGAAGGAAAAAAACCCAACACGTTTATTTGCTTTCCATGGCAGAAATCAGCTCATTTGTGAAAAGATAGCCCTGAACTAGATGTTGTAATGCAGGTGTAATAGTTTAAGCTTCTGTAATTCAACAGGACCATTCATAAAAAGCTAAAACAAATCTTAAAACTCTGTCTTCACTGATTTCTGTCTGTTCAGAGACCTAAAGGACAACAGTTACTATTATTACAGAGACTGTTCAGCTCAGCTTTATTGTTTTAGGTTTGAAATAATTGATAATAGTATTCTTTTAAGCAGTGAACCCTCTTACCCTCAGGCTTCCTGATGGTTTAATTTGAAACCAAGCCCTTGAAGGTCATCTTCAAATGTTGTTTCATCAGAGCAACAAATAATAGTAATGCAGACAGAACTAGACTATTGAAACTAAAAAAGATTATAAGCATATTACTTAAAATATTTGCCAAACATGACATGCTTAAATTTTCCTTTTCAAATTCAGCTTTTTTTAATTTGTCAAGGGCATCAAGACTCAAATTTCATGACTTGTAGATTATCAAGACAATTAAAGTTGCACAAACAAGTCCCAGAGTGTAATGAGGATTGTATTTTAACTTGTTCCCCTTTCCATGCTCCAGGTGTTCTGTGTTTTCTAAAACTTTGTTTGCAATTGAAAAGAGAAGGCAACAGGTTGCAATGCAATCCAGTCTAAAACTTACAGTGGCAGAGGCAGTGTATAGTGGCATGTTTACTTGCACAGAACACATTTTAGAAGTTCAATTTTTCATGTGTTTTAGAATTAATAATGTTTGTTGTATTATTTCCACCTATGTCAAGATGTCCAAAGTGTGGAACAGATCTATACATGTGACCTCTGAAGCTATTTGTAAATACCTCCCTTTAATTAAGGGATTTCTGTGTTGGGGGGAGCACATCCTGTGTGGTCTGGGTTCATGTGTTACAGTGCATGTGTCTGCAGGTCTGCTTTTGAAGTCTGAACATTTATAGAAGAAATAGGTAATACTCTGTTTGGATGGCAGAACGCCAGCTTTGCAGCCTGACATTTCCCCACTTCCTTTTCAGATCCTTCTTTTCCTCTCTCAGTATTGTACTGAAAAAGGATCCTGGCAGTGTCACCTGACATGTGGCTCAGCCACTTTGAGACAAATGTTCAAAATAATTTAGGAAACAGCTGTCTTTAAAAAAATTGATTTGCATAAGGGGTACTGGCAGTTCAATGCTTGTTGGTCAAGCAAGATCCATTTAATGTTTTTCCCTGGTACTTTTTGAAGTAAAGATTTCTTATGCATCCACAATTTGTTTGGGATTTTTCTTTTTTATCAGCTGACTGACAGCAATCAAATCCACTGTTTCTAATATATTTCTACTTATTTTGCTGCAGTAAGTACATGGTACAGTATCAGTCTTGATGCTGTTGTGTCAGTGGTCTGGATTAAGAACTGGAACCTAAATGCTCAATGGTGGCCTTTAATGCTGTGCTGGGCTGTAGGAGCTCTGCCTTTTTGCAGTGTTGGAGGGGGAAGCAAGGTCCCTGCTGCTTTGGTACCCTCTTGGAAATGGAAGTGGCCCTAAGTGTGATGTTGTGTCATGTCTTGAGTGTTTGCTCTGCCCAAGTAGGAGCATCTATGCTCTTTTCATAGCGTATGAAATAAATATTCTTGTCCAAGAACTTGAATGTACAAGTATTTTTAGAGCTGGCATATATTCTAGAATTCCAGATTAATGAATAGAACATAGAAAAATACAACATGAAGAGCTTCAGCTCCGGGAGTTGTGACATGGTCTGAGCTAGCTCCCAATACAGTCATGTTAGTCACACAGTAAATAGGAAGATTAGATTATTAACATGAAATGGATTTTTACGTTCTGTGACCGCTATTTGCTTTGGTTTTTGTTATTCTTAAACTAAACTTTGTTATCCATTACTTTCTATTAAAGCCTGGCTGGCACTGACACTGGTTTAAAGCTTAAAAGAGTAAACCCATATCCAACTTGCAGAACCACTGCAAATTAATGTTTGGTGGTATGCCTTGATTATGTTGATGATAAAGATGTTTGGAACAGACTATGGCAATTTTTTGCTTCCAGTTAGAGGCAACATTACTTGCTGATTTAAGCACATGCTTATTAGGAGACCTGAAGCTCTCTGTGATTGGCATAAGCAGAAATTGGGAAAGGATTAGAATTGGCTAAAATAATTCCTGTTTAGGTTTTTTTTGCCTTTTTTTCTTTAGTGTATTGTGTTAAACACAGCAGCTGAACTTTGAGCAGCCGCAGTTGTTACGTTGTTTTATGTGTGCACTTGCAGTTCACACCTGACCACGTTGCTCAGTGAGCACAGCAGATTTGCCAGTTTCTGTTGAACATTAACTTGTGGTCCTTTGCTTTTTGCTGGGAGAGCTTTCTGTACAAGCACCTGCAGTTCTGAACCAATACTGCTTTCCAGAGCCTATAAAAATGGTGATTAGCTTCTTCCCAGGCATCTGAATCCCTTTAACACAAACTGGAAAAAGAGCATGCAAGTGGAGACTGAGATAGCCCTGCCAACTGTCCCCATGTGAATAAGCCCTTTCTTGTGAAGGGTATTTCAAGTACGTGTTTCCTGCTGAATCACTGTTTTTACACAAGCAGATGCTTTATAACTCTTCAGCTTCTTCTTTCAAAAGAATATCTTGTAAAGACTGGGGAGCAGAAGATAGTTCTGTAAAGTGAGGAGTCTTTAGAATAGGAGGATTTAATGTGAAACTAATGTGCAAAATTGAGTGCAGATGGAATAGTATTTTTTCCTGTAAATAGTTTTTGTGTAGGCATGCTAGTAAACTTGCTTACTTTAACAATTAGGTATTTTATATCTTAAGCCATTATTTAGTTTATCACTTTTCAATGATTCTGCTAATTGGGCAAATTTTGTTAAGGTATTAAATACGAAGAGTGTGAGCTATGATGTCTTTCCTATATTCCCCATAGGATACTTCATAAATCAAATGTAATAGAAAAGAACAAGCTGTCTTGCTGAACAATAGTAGTATCCACTAATGTAAAGGAACAGATATGCTTCATAAACCTATGAAAAGCTACAGCCAGCCAGGATTTGGCATTTAATAACCAGCAAGTCTAAGTATTTCTGGAACAGTCCTTCCAGAAGCTGTAGTAAAGCCTCTAGGCTTGAAGGAGAAAAATGTGTCTAAACTATGTGGCTTTTTGAAGAGGAAAAGGTAGGAGGTCAAGATACAAGCAAAACAATTATTTACCGTCTTCAAAAACACCAAGAGGAAGTGAGAGGTAACGTCAGGTATTGTTATTTTCAAAACCTTTTCCTTCTCACTTTGCAAAAGATTCAGCAGTCACAAATGTTTAAAATTTTACAATGACAAGTTTTCTGCAGTGTGTAGCCTACAGTACTGGTACTCTGTCCATAGTTAGAGGCAGAGCTGGGGCCCCACAGTAGTGATTTTACTTCCAGTCCTTCCATTCACACAGGGATGCCATTTGCAGGCCTTCCATAGAGGTGATAGGCTCCTGCATTTGTTCTCCTTTGTCCCTTCCCAAATGGTGCTTCTGGTTCTCCTCTCTCCCTCAAGGACCCAGGCAGTGCAGCTCCTGTTCCCCTTGGCTGCTCTGTGCTGCTGCTGTGTGATGCCACCAAATTTAACCTTGAATGTGTCTCAGTAGCAGGGCAAAGCTATCACGTAAATTTCCCTGTGCTACTGTGGAAGAGCTTTGCTATATGAATTGTGATGGCAGAAAGCCCTATGCTACAGAAAACTCTAAGCCCCCAGCAGAATTTGTTGACTCTTGGACTTCAGGGGTTTTAACCTGCCCACCATGCCGCTGCTGTTTCTCTTCTTGCTCCATACTTCTGGTGTTTTCTTTGTTGATGCATATTTTGGAGCTCATTTTTTCTGTTTGTTTTTCTAGCAGGCAGCAAATACCACCAACTTCAGTCCCAGATGTGAAGTTTATGGGCAATGCTTTTTATTGGTACTTGACATGTATTTTTTGAGATTGCCTAGCCACTTCTTATTCAGAATTTTAAAGCCAGGCATAAATTAGGTACATTCTGTCACCTTGTCTTTTAGTAGAAGTATTAGACATGCAGTGCTGGCACTTTCTGTGTGTATGTACTCATGGGATGATTGTCAGTTTCCGTATAAATGTGTTTTGCTATGGGTCTGTGATGAAAGATTTATCTTCCTTTTATTAGTGCATTCACACAAAGTCTTCCTTTCCCGAGGTGGTCTCAGCTCTTGCTGGACTTGGTGCTTTTTATCACTGCAGTTTGCAGACAGAGCTGAGCTGAACCTTGTGGTACCTCTGGCTCCACAGCCAGGTGGCTCCAGCAGCAGAAGGGAAATGGTGACAAGGTTGTTTTAGCCAATAGCTATCCTTTCTTAAAAGCCTTTGGTCTCTCTTGGTTGGTGATGGTAGGAAGTCTTGCCAATAGTGAGACAATGAATATGCTTTGCTTGTGGATTGGATGAGCACTAGATTTCCTGCCTGTATGTAAAGACCAGTGGCTCCCAGTGAAACTGGAGGGATCCAGGGCATCTGCCAAAATTTGCATCATACTGCAGCCGACTCTTGCGGTGGATGCTGTCCTATACCTTGCTGGCTAGTCATTAATACATTCTTTTTAGAGTGACAGTAAATGTCAGCATGGTGGGAACATCCCTTCAAGCACACTGGAACAGTCCTGTGCCCAAATCGCTATAAACCCGTGTAAATACAGGCAGACGTTCGAATGAGCATGGGTGTAGGTGAAGTATTACAATGCCTAAGAGTCAGCCCAGAGAAATAATACTGTGTAGCACGTTTTTTCTCCACCACTGTTGTTATTACTTGCTTTTAATATATTTTCTTTTGTATTTGCCTCAGGATAGACATGGGAGGTTGAGGCGATGTTGTTATTCATTCTGTAGCTAAGGAGGAGTGTGTTTAGTAACAGTCGGTGCTGCTTCTGAAATGCTTCAGTTGTGGGATCTGACTGGGATGAGTTGGTTATCTGGTGTGTCAGAGCTAACCCATGTTTTTGCAGAATCCAGCTGGTACTGAATTGAAAGTGTAGAATGAAAAACAAACATTGTTTGTATTTCAGAGACAATGCTGCCAGACATTCATGAATTCTGATGCTTTGTATAAATGTTGTTGTCATTGTCCAGCCTTAGAAAAAAACCACCATTAGTGCCAAAATGATTTACACTGACTAATCTTACGGGGAGAGCGGAGGCCCTGCTTCCTGCCTAGCTCATTACAGTACCTTTGTCTTCTCTTGGAGAATGCTTCCATTTATATTTGGTGATGAATCTTGTTAGCATGGCTACTAGGAGGGCACCCATAATAGCTGTGTAGAAGTTTAACTTCCCTCATTAGATTAGTTTCCAAACCCTTGGGCTGACAGAACTCTGGAAAAAAAAAATTATGAAAAGAGAAGACAGTAGATTGGTGTTCAGTACAGATTGTTTCAGAGATCTGCAGCGAGCTGCAGGAGACACATGAACTGAACTGATTGAGTTTAGCTGGAAGACTCTGTGCATAATGTAATAAAGATTGAGTGAAAACAGTGAAATGAAACAGACCAAAAGATATTTAAACTGTAGCATATTCAAAGAAAATAAATCATAGGTAACTGATAGATTTTGTTTCTTTTTTGTTGTAAATTTTAATTTTATTTTTTATTTTATTTTTTATGTATCAACTTTTTAGTATCAGCTTGCAAATCATCAGTTTTTGACATATTTAAAATTGTGTTCTTCTAAAGCCACATGATATGAATAAAAAACATTGTAATATCTCATAGTTAACAAGCATGGTATTTTAAGCCTGTTTATAATCTCAGTATTCAGTGTGTCAATCTGTTGAATTTCTCTGACAAGACAGGATTCAGCTAATTCAATGCAGGGAAGGAGCCCACTGTCTTGTTTGTATTGGGCTTGCCTTAGGGCCTTCGTTCATTGGAAGTTTTACAAGGTGAAATGTAGAAAAACTTAGGAATTTTAAGTAAGCCTAAACCAAGAAGTACTACAATATTAATAATTAATTTAAGCCTTTTTTTTTTTTCTGTGGCCTATGGAAGAATGGTAAAGTTATTGCCAGGTTTTCAGTGACCTTCTTGCTGTGCTGGAGGAAGATGGTTGCTGGGGCAGAGCAGTTGCATTGGAAGGGCTAGTGGAGTTGGACTGGGAAGCTAAGTTCCTTGCTCAGGATAGACCATTAGATGCACCATACTCATCCCTCAGGGACTGAAGCTGTATGGGTGTATGACATCTGAGATAGTGCTTTGGGATTTATTTTTTTTTTTATACTGCAGATAGGTGTTCCTCCAACTTCTCTTTCAAGATTTGTATCTGCTGTTACCATGGCACAGAAGGGAGTAAATTCACCAAGCGTTAATTCAGAGTAATTAGAGGCTCCTCTCTTGTTATTGTTAAATTCTTGTCTAAGGCTTTGGGAGGGGAGGTGTAAATTGGGCTTCTGGGTGATGAACTTCTCTTGCTTCTTTGCAGATCTGTCTCAGAAAGAAGGCATTTACTTCCCTCACCCCTTATGTGTTACCTCATTGAAAACAGGTTAGCTTAGTACTAGCATAAGTGTACAGCAGTGACTCTTTAAGAAACTCGCCACAAATCAAATAGAGAGAGTAACTGCAAAATCAATTGTAAAATCAAATATCCTTTTTAATTTGCTTTTGTCTTTAATATTAAAATATATGCATTTCCTGCTTCCACGGAAGAAGAGCAAATCAACTTTTCTTTTTGCATCCTTTGGCTGGGTAATGCAAGAGGCAGCATGGGATGATCTCTCTCTCTGTTGGTGGGTGTGCACTTGGGGGCATCTGGTGGAAACTCCCTCCCTGTGCTGCAGCTATTGTGAAAACACAGCTCAGGGGAGCAGCACGATTTGGGGGTGTTCTGGTTCAGGGCAAATTTGGGAGAGAACCTCCAAAGGGATTCCTCTAAAAAGCAGATTCAATCGGCCCCTACCCCAACTGTTTTGGGAAAAATCCTTAGAGAAAATGTGGAAAAAAGCTGTTTATTTCACAGGCAAAGCATTCACCAGCACAAAAACAAAACAACAACAAAAAAAATTGAACAATACTGGACAACAAAACTCCTTGCTGCTCCAAAAGAGATGACAAACTCTGAAAGCCCCCTTGGTGGGCTGCAGCTCAGCTCACTCAGTCTCTTGTCAGTCCGTCCGGCACTGGAAATGCCATGGCCGAGGCCTGGCCTGGTGGGCCACAGATATGAGTTCCAGGTGCTCTGCTGGGTGTTCAATCCAGAGCAGGTTTAAACAGGTCCAAAGAAAAGAAAGAAACCACAGTCCAGGGAACTTCTTTGCCTCAGCTAGCTAAAACTAACTAAAAAAAAAAAAGCAGAGGAGAGCTCTGTTCCTCTGTCTGTCCATCCATAGACAGCACAGTCCAAGAGCAGGAATGTGGAGGAGTGAGAGCAGTGTCTGAAAACAAACTGCGTGCTTTTTCTCTCCCCCCTTCGCTCTCAGAACCAGTCTGAAAGCGCAAAACTTTTATCCAGCATAACCAGAACAAACGACAGGGGATACAAGGATCACATGGCCAGCCCAGGAGAGGGGGCTCTCAGTGAGCGGCTGGGGTGCCCGGGGTGGGCACCTAAACCCGCTGGTCTGCTGGGAGTGTCTGCAGGAGGCCAATGTTCACATCATGGATTTGCTGATGTTTGGCAGCTCTCCCAGCTGTGTGCCAGCGCTCTGAGGTGATGCCGCCGGCAGCACAGACACTTTCTGTGCCCCTGCCACCACTGCAGAGTGTTGGGTCACCCAGCCCCTCAGTGGGCAGGCGCCTGTGTGCGGGCAGCGGGCTGCCACGGCCACAGCTGGCTGGTGGCTCCTTGGGAGGAAGGGCTCCTTGAACGGGCTGAGAGAGGGCTCCTGGAGGGGAGCAGCTGCTGGCCCTTCATGGGGTGATGTTGTTCCAGGCATTCCCTTTCTCGGGCTTGAGCTCACGACTCTGACACATCTGTTTGAAATGGTGTGCCTGGGGAAGTTCAGATATCCGAGGGAAACCCGTGGCTCAGTATCAACCTCGTGATGAGGTGTTTCTCCCAGGTATCAGAGCTGAGCTCATTTCTTGTGTTTATCTCACGTCTTCCATGAGGGAGTTAAAGTCTGTTATCCTATGGGTGGTGCACTCCTCCTCTGTAAGTGTATTTACTTAGCAAATGGCACCATTCTATTGCTGAAGCAGTTAAATGTGATAGATTTCACTATTTTAAAAATAATTTTAAATAGTAATTTATACTGTCCAACAGGCATTGGGCACCTCTGGTCTCTGATAGTCCTCTGCCTACTGGGCAGCATTTTTTCTTCCATTTGAGTTAGTGGTCCAAAATTGAGCTTAGTGATCTGAAATATCCTCTTCTAATTTAATCAATGAAAGGTAACTGTAAAATCATAGGATGAGCTCTTATGTTCTCTGGCATAACTGTATTGCCTTTATGTTTTCTTTTGTAATCTGACTAAAATTCTACTGTCAACATGTTAGAGCAAAAGGATGGAAATTAGTAGTATAAACACAGACTCTTTTGATAGCTTCTGGATGACATTTTTTAACATGGCTGAGTTGAATTCTTGCCTGTGTTACTACACCCTCTTGCTTCACATTCTTGGATTTTGCATATTCCCCGTTAGGGAGAATGTTTTAAGTGTATTTAGCTTGATGTAAGAAGCTTTTGAACCTTTTAGTGAAGGTGTTATAGCCAAATGTCAAAACATGGCTGTGGGCACTTAAAATAGTCCAGTACTAATGAGCTAAGAAAGTTGATTTATTATGTAGCCTGGCTTTTTATCGTGCTATAACAATGACAGTTGTTCAGTAAAAACAGTATCTCTGCAACATCAGAATATTAACTTTGAATTCTGACACCTTATCCAAAATCAAATTCTAAGTTCAAAAGGTAGTTTGATATATGGAAGGGGAAGAATATATTTAGAGATGGAAACAGTCCATATTCACTGCAGCTATACTGTTATATATTTTTAAAATAATCTTTTTAGAAGTATCTCTAATTTTTGAGATAAAAGTACAATGTCACTATGCAAGGTCAGCTTTAATGGAAAGAGAACTGACTTTCAGTATCTGATTACATGGAAAGCTCTAGGGCTTTAATCTGGTTTCATGACTCTGTGTTCAAATCTGAAATAAATCTATTCTGCTTATTCAGACTTTTAAGAGTATCATCTGTCAGGAACCAATTGCCATTTATCTGCAGCACATGGAATTTTTGAAATCACTGTGACTCTTGAAGGGAGGCTATTTTATTTTATGAATCCCTCTGCTTTGGTAAAAGCAGACAGATTTCTCGAGAGAACAGTGTTAACTGTGCCTCTGTGCTTTCTGAAGATGATGGGGGAGAATGGGCCCCATTTTCTATGAAACTGATTTCTAAGAGTGTGGTAGCAGTGGTGTGGTCAAGTAGGAGCAGACAGTGTCAGAAACTACGTGCTGAATTGGTATTGGTTAGACTTCATCTTTGCAAGATACTTTTTAACAGCCTTACTTCACATGAACACGTAACAATTTTGGAACCAGATATTTTTTCCTTTTTTTTCAAAAGGAAATCCATTTAACCAGATAAAGTTCTGATTTGCCCCTATCCCCGTTAAAAACACTGAACTGATTTTTGTTCTGTCTCTGACCACCCATGCACCTTTGATTTTCCTTGTGATGCAGGTGATTTTTAATAGCTGACACAGTGCAGCCCTTTTGTCTGCAAACAATTCTGAGATGGATATCTGAGTTTTGGATTTTTGATTTCCCCTGACCTTCAAAGTTATATTTTCAATCTCTGTCAAAGTAGTGAGAGGGTGGAGAACAGGCAGTACAGCTCTTAGTTTCCTTCCATTGTTTGTCCTAATAAGTGTCCTAACCTTTGGTTTCTGTCTCTTCTTTCCTGTGCCTCAGGTGAAGAAAAGTGTAAGTTAATTTACTTTTTTATGAGCTTCATCTTTAAAGCAGAGCTTTTATCATCTTGGAAATTAATACAGAAATTCACTTTGCTTCTCTTTAAAAAACATAAAAAAATATTAAATAAAAAAACAACCAAGCAATGTCTATCTCTGTAACATTTCTAGGGGTGAGAAATAGAGCGAGCGTGAGGTAAGACTTGTTTGCAATAGTGGAATGGGGCGTATTTCTGATATTGCAGTTCTCCTGCAAGCTTCTGGTGCTCCTAAAGGCTTCTGGTGCTTTAGGATTCCTTCAGTCAACTACTTTGTGCTCCTCCTTTTCACTTGTTAGTTGGTCTTAATTAGAGGAAGAATTACAAATGCTAAACAAAAGTTGTCCTGGTGCTTAAAGATTAAATGGATTTAAAAATTGGCTGACGGTATTATAGCAAATTTAGTTTAAGCAGTCTGAACAAGTATAGAATTTGCGTTTTTAGTATCCTGTTCTGCACATTAAAACAATTTTCTGGATCTTAAGTAATAAAAAAATGGGATTGTCACATAAAGCGATAACACATTGTACAGCTGAGAGGAAAATGCCCCGTTCAAGTTATCGCTTAAAAATGATCTTCCTTAGAAATGTCTTTCATAATCTGTATATAAAATAAAGGTTGGTTCTGCCAGATGACTGGGAAGTCGAGGACTTCAGATTTTAAGGTTTTTCTAGCATAGGAACATATCTCTTCTAGTTGAGACAAACTAATGACACTGGAATGCACTCATGGTCTATATCAGCAAGTATACCTTAACTCAGTTATGTCAAAAAGAACATATACTGTGGTGCATCAAAAAAAAAAAAAAAAAGTAACTAAAAATACTTGGCTAATAAATTTCTGTGGTTTTGGGTGAATGTGAAAAGTAGGCTTTCTTAGTGGCAGAGTTATGTTTATTTAAGTATCAACATGATTTTCTGTGTTTAAAAAATTATTTAAGATTCATGAATGAAGTCAGACTTCAGATACCAAGAAGACTGTAAAATGGTACAGGCTTTGATTACAGGAACTTCCTGGTTCTTTCTGTAAGCTCTGCATCTCTGCAGAGTGTCCTGCCTTTGTTTAAAGCCAGTCCTTGCTGGAAGAATGTGATTGACCATGGGCTGGCTGGCAGCTTTATAGGTAGCAGGGTCCTTGTTGGGGGCATGGTTATTTCTCACTGCTTTTGGAAGTTACATGGAGTAAGAAATGTCCACAGCCTGTGCTGTGGGGTTGCCTGGACTCTTAGGCACAGGTGGGAACGAGGGGTTGCAAACTGTAGCAGGTGATGATGGCAGCAGCAGACCTGGCTCCTGTGTGGTGGTAGCTAACCATCAGAGACTCAGGCATCCATAAGCTGCTCAGAATAACTGGGCTGCAGAAATCATGGCAGGATGATGACAAGTGTGTGCTGCTTTACATGAGCATGCAGAAGCAGCCATGGGCTCTCCACCCCACAGCCCACAACCCCTTCTGTGTAGAAGTTGGGAAATACTCATTGGGGTTGGCCACTGTGCCTGTGTGAAGCGGGACGAAGAGTCAGAAGCACTCATTCAGTGAATCGGCTTCTGCATGGAATTGAAAAAATAACTGTAGATGTCTGCCTACATTTTCCCCATCAGTCAAATGAGGATATTGCTATTGCAGAACTTCTATTGCAAAACACCTGCTTAGTAGTGGTTGAGATTTGCTTAGTAGTGTGCATGGTCTTTTTGAAGATGAAGTCTCACTTCAGTGTTGTTCATGGTGTTGAGAGCCAGTTCTGCAGAGATGAAGTCAAGACTGAAATGAGAACATATCTGAGATTGTGTCCTAATGTGTTGGGTAAACCATAGGGTATTACTTTGATATGATGGGTAGCCTTTCTGTAAATTGACTTATTTGTGTGCAGCCTGTGACATGGAAGTGATGAGAGATGATGCAGCTTCTAAGTACCATAAATGTGCTTCGATTGATGGTGCATAATTCTTGACTCACAGGAGGGAGGAGGTCAGTGAATTAAGCTGAAGGGTACTTGAAGCTTTGTGCATGTGGGGATTGAAATTAAAGTTGGGAGCAGTGACTAGACTTGCCAGATGACTTAAAAAAAAAGGAAAAAAAAAAGAAAAAAAGGCATTAAATGTGGGATAAAGAGATAAGTTAAAAACACTTGAGACATAAGTGAAAAGCCGTGGAGTTTCTTTAAGATAGTTTTAGTATGTAGCTGAAATGAAAGTATTGAAAGAGATCTAATTTGTTTTCATTTTTCTAGGAGCCAAGATGTCTACTAATACAGTATTTATGTTTGTGGTATTATCTTTCTATCATTGTGTATCTCTATAAACTTTCTGTTTAAGAAAACGACTAAACAAAGCAAAACAAAAAATCATCTCAACCTTTCCTCCCTATGGCAATAGTGCAGAGATTTTTGGGCCAGGATACATGTCTCCTGCTGTGTTATGCTGGTGAAATGCAAAACAGAGAGATCCCTTTCTGAAGAGCAAGTTTAGAGATGAATCTGTCAGACTGTTGGCTCCAAGGCAAACTGAGACGATCAGAGAAATTTGCTGAAGGCATGGCTGGGGTGAATGCCTCCTTTCTTACAGCAAGGGTGTTTGAGCAAGAAGGCTTGGTGATCTCCGTGCTGATGACTTTGCCCTGAAAAGAGATGTTCTCATACCATTTGCATTCCCCAGGGTCTGGTGTCTCCCAGGGGTTTGGTGGTACAGCTGCGCTGGCACTCTTCCTAATGTACTTGTAATAGCAAAAAACCACTTTCTCTGAAGGAAGTTTATTCTGGTTTGACAAGTGAAATGAAATGCAGCAATAAAAGCATTCTTAGACACTTATACTGGGCTAGAAATTCAGATATTTTAACAGGAAAATAGTAGAAATGTGGAGTCATTTCTATTGAACTGGTTATTCACAACCTTTCCTTGTATTTGAGGCAAATGTGCAGACCTATACAAATGTATTTTATTGGAAGCATGTGGAAGACAGTCTTTGAGTGCATCCTCAGATTCAAGGGGCCAACAGACAGACTCACTAATGAGGGCAGAATTGGGAGATGTTGTTGACAGAGTGGACACTAGAGAGGTTAATACGGTAGAAAAGAACATAAGTAGCTCTCAATGAAATGGTACCCTACTGTGGTGAAAGAGGAAGACAGAAAGAATCTAAAATCCATTTGAGTCAAGTATAAAAGTAGGTGTTGCTCTTCAGCAAGATAACTCTCAAAATCAGTTCATTGCAATTTGAAAGGAAGCCCATATGGAGTGTCTCCTTTGGAGAACTGTTGGAGATGGAGGAAACTTTGAAGTGGTTTCTAGTGCTTTACATGGTGCAGAAGCTCTTGGTGCAGGTCTTTGCTGTTCTGAGACCATATCTTGGTGTTTTATTCATTTTATGGTTAAAGTGTGTTTAGGTGCTTAAACACATCAGAAAAGAGAAATAACCTTCATTTATTTTTCACTACTCAGGATTAAAAATACTTTTAGGTAACTGTACATTCTGATGCTGCAGCTGCCTTGGCTTGTGCTTTAGGTTGTAAATTTGTCAAATAAGGAAGCAAAGTCTGTGCTTGTTTGTTGGTTTGCTTTTGTAGTCAGATGGTCTTCAAGTCCATCTAAGAAAAGATTGAAGAACATCAGTGAAAATATGTTTTTGAATTTGAAAATGCTTTTGAATTTTTTAAAGGGGAGTAAAATAGCAAAAGATAATATTGTAGTCTTGCATTATTTATTATGCCTGTAGCTTTGAAAAAAATCTTGTGATGTTAAGGCTGTCCCAAAATGAACTAGAGCAGTACATTTCTGTAACTCTGATTTCTTACGTTTTCTATAAAGCAGATATAGCAAGCTTGAAACTTGTTTTAAGCTCACGTAATAAGAGGAGGGGATAAAACCCCTCAAATTTCATAGCTTAATCAAATAAGCAAATCCTGTAGAAAAAAAACAACTTTGTTGTAATTTGATGTCAGTTCTGCACTAAAATCTTTTAACACAGTGCACCATTGTAACAATAAGCTTCAGTCATCACTGTCTTTCAGTTTACCTGCCTGTGATAAGCAGCACAGTATTTATTTCTGCCTTTATGTAAACATTATGCTGCAAGTGGTTCATGACAGCACTTCAGCAAGCTGTGTCATGTGAGGATACTTGAGAAATGCATCAAAGGAGCTGACATTCTTGCATTGAGGTTGAAGAAGGTTGCAGCACTTCTCTTAAAGCCAAGAAGCTTCAAGGGGAAGATCAATCTGAATTATTACGTTTTCTAAGTCTCTTTGTTCCTATTAAAAAGGACAAGATTCTGTCAAGCTAGTTGCATTTTCAGCTAAAAGAAGCCAGAGTTAAATGGGGCAAACCAGCTAAACAAAAAAAAAAAAAAAAACCCTTTCAAACTATAGCATGAGATGTAGCTAAATCTGGAGTTCTTAACAGCAAGCAGCTGCTTAAGTAATTAAAGTATATAAGGTGCTACTGACCAAAGCAATTAGTATGTAATTTCATTAATGGCGTTAGGATTGCAGTAACAATATTTAAGTCTTTCTGTCCAAATCAAGATTGCAGGCAATTTGTGCCATGTCCAAGATGAGGCTGGGAGCAGTGTGATGTTAGGGTGTGCTACAGCACCACTGTCTGAGCGCATCTGTAACTGCGCAGGAGTGGCTGTGCCTTGGTAACCCTTCTGATTAACATACCTTGCTCAAGAGCTTGCATGTGCATGCACTTCTACATTTTTATAAGCTAGGATGGCAATAAGTTTATATTTCAAACAAGGCTTCGTGGGGGCTGCTAATTTTTTTGTTTATCTTTGCAATTAATTTGTGAGCTTGCTGGTGTTCAAGGGCAAAAGGGAGTTACTGTTTTTGTGTATGTTTTTGTGGTTTGTCCTTAAGTGGTTGAAAAATCTTGGAGAGCTCAGACATAGTAGAGTGTTCCAAGTCCCTCTGAAATCTGAAGTACTGCAGATGACAGGTTTTTAAGTTGCAAGGTCGGCAACTCAAAGACAGTTGGGTGATGAGCCCAGTCACTACAGCTTCTAGGCTCCAGAATAACCATGAATATTCTTCAGAAAGATGACAATGAGTTTTAGAGCCTAAGCAGAAAAAATGCACATCAGGGGGAGGATGTGGAATACACTGAAGTCGAAATACAGGTCACCTCTAAGGCTAGGGTGGCATCACTGATGAGTCACTCGGTTGGAGAACTGAGGCTGGGAAGGCTTGCTGCTGGGACACCCATGGGTATTATTCCTATTGTGGCTAACCTGGAGGTGCTGACTTTGTTAAAAAGCCACTGAGAGAAGGCCTTCAGAGCCTTCAGGCTTTACAGCAGCACTTCTGGCCTACCTTGAGCTCTGTCCTGTTGACGCATTGCCTCTTTCTAGGTCTGAGCCTTTCTAGGTCTGTAAATACGTGGGCGTGCTTTTGGCGGAGCAAACCAGTCTTCTCTGCTTTTCTGTGCTGTATTTCAGATGCGAAGCAGAGCGAGGTGAGCAGGTTGTCTCACCTCTTGAGAACACTGACCCTGTGTCCACAGGTTTTTGGGGCGTCTCTCCTAAGAGGGGTGGTGGGGTGAGTTAAAGCTGTGCAGTGCAGGACATTGGCTCCCTGCGAGCTCGTTTGAGCGTGCCGGTGAGTGACATCCTTGTCACGTGGGGTAAGAGAAGTGGAGACAACCTCATAAGAAGTGATGGTCTGTTAACAGAGTACCCTTCAGGGAAAATGTCTTGTGTTCTGTTTCCAGCCTTGTTCTGTGGACGTGCGAGGAAGCGAGTCTAGGCAGGGGATTGGCCTCCATGAACGCTGACTAGATGGAGAAGAGCAGCAGGCTGATATCCCAAAATCACAGGGTATGCCCTGCGTACCTGACCTGGGAACGCGCACAGCTTGTGAAATCAGGCACAAAGATCTCAGAAGGAAAACGGGCATAATGGAGAAGTTTGTTTTGACTCATGCAGAGCTGTGATGAGTCTTCTGCATAGCACACCTGCAGATTTCCCATCTGGGTGAGCCTGATCTTGACTGATTTTCACCAGTGCAGCTTACTGTGGGATATAAATCACGAACAACTAGGCTTTGTCTAGCTGAAAAGAAAAGAAACTCGATTTGGTGAGTTCAGAAGAAACATTAGCACATGGTTTTCTTAGGCCTAAATAAAGTCAGGCTGATGTTACTGATTTTCAATGAAGTTTTGAATGGTAAATGTAGATTACTTGTTCTTTTGTATTGTTGCTGGTCTCGGGTTAGTTGTTGGTGACATAATCCTTGATTGGGGTTGGGGGTGTTTTTGGTTGCTATCTTATGTTAAAAAAACCAAAACAGGTTGACTAATGGCAGTTCGTGGAACCAGTGTAGTCACAGCAGAGAGAGGCATCACAGAGCTTTTAGCTTTTATAAATGCCTGTTTTCCTGCTGAGCGGAGTGGGGTGCAGACACCTTCAGCGGTGGCTCCACACCGCCATTTGGGATGAGACTGCAGCAATATGCTTTGCCATCTGGGGATCCGTGCGTGCGGTAGGACTGGAGCGTTCCCTTCTCACGCACTGGAGGTTCACGCTTCCTTACAGCAGTAATTCCTCTCAAATCATCCACCCTTTGCTGACAAGGCCAAGGGAGGAGATCTCCTTATTCTGCACCCCAAAGGACTGTGATTTTACAGAAGCAACTGCTGGGCTTGCCTGAAAGAAGAGCCTAAAATAGACAGCTGATTTGGGGACAGCATATCTGTGCACAGATGAAATTAAATGCGTGCTCCAAAACTCTGCTGCTTTAGTAGGGCAAAAAAATGAAGGAAAAGCTTATATCAAGGTGCTGCCTATGCCATAAGAGGACATCTGGATGGCAGCTGCCTTTGTCTCTGAAGTGAAGGTAGCTAGGCTTGCTCATCATTATTTGTTGGGTACTGGGTTTAAAAGTCAAGTCAGAGGCAATTTCTAATGTTCTTGTAGAAACAATTAAGTTTCTACAAGTCCACAACAGCCTCTTCAAGGAGGCTTTTTTAATGTCTTTTAGTGTTGCAATTCCAAACAACTCTCCCCTAGTTTAGTCTCTTGTAGATATTATATCAAAATAACAATTGCAGTTAATACTGAACTATTAAAGCAACTGATAAAAAGAAACCAAAATTACCCTGACGTTTAAGCATTTTACTTTTTCACATGACTTTGGTTCTGTTAAGTTTGACAAGAGGTGCCTTAAATATGAAATATTCCAAGTTGTCTGCTTTGTATGTCCATCAGTTATAGCTAGGTAACTATTATATGCTGAAAACGCAATATTTAATTAACTTGAAAGAATAGCTGATTCATTAATTGCTGTGTGCAACTTTAGGAACTTCTGTTACATCCTCAAACATGCTTTGTAAGCCAGCAACAAACCTGTTTGGGGCAAAATTCAAAACTCACGGTTTAACCTTGGGAGTAAAGGTTAGCTCAGGTATCAGGTGCTCTGGGACATGCTAATAATAATAATAATAATAATAATAATAATAATAATGCTTCAGCACTAGCTCTGCAGACCCATCACTTCCTGAAGAGAAATGCTAATGGACTTTCTGGGCTAATCCAACCACTTTTGACTTGAAAGCTTTGTTGAAGTTGTTGTGGAGGGGGTTTGAAATGAAACCCACTGTGCAGGAAGGCTGGAGTTTGCTGGCTGCCGGGCAGGGGCCTCCCCAGGCAGTCGGGCGATGCTCTCTCGGAGCAGCCGCTGGTGCTGGAGCGGGCAGGGCGTTGCGGGCTGTGGCTGCAGCTCCGGCAGGCAGCACCTTAGCAGGTTGTGCGCGATGTTTCCCGGAGCAGGGATAAAGCCTGGGCTGTCTTGGCAGGATGGGAGGGGACTAATCCGTGCAGTGGTATTTATATTGATTCGTAAGGATTGTTCAGCTGGGATTACTCAGCTGGGTATTATGGTGTTTAATCAGGGAGGGAGAGCGCAGGTTCCCGAAAGGAAAGCAATAGATGCTTTGACTGTCTTTAACTTTGCCTTTAATAGCTTTTGATTTGCAAGACACGTGTGGCTCTTCTCATCTGTGTGAATTTTAAACTTCCTCTTGAACTGTCACGTGTGTAGTAGTGTTATTTGTCTATATTTGATTAGCATTCTCACTTTTTTCTTCTTTTTCTTGGACACGAACAATAAGTATAAAATATCCAAGTAAAACTTTAGAGAAGCACTATGACTAGAAATCTGTATATGGAAAATGGTAGAATAAATTGGGAAAATAATTTTTTTCATGTAAATGTAAGAAAAATATTTCGTTATTAGGTATTTTAAAGCTTTTAATTCTGTTTCTGATGTAGGACTGGGTAATCTCAATAAAGATGCAACTAAACCTGATCTTTTTTGTGTCAAATTGCAGCTCTCACTGATACAAGATATCTTTTTAAAGCCATTCTCTCATGAATGTGACTGTCTGATATAATATGCAGTCAAGCATTTACCCTGTGGTCATCTGACAGTATTTCAATTCCCTTCTTCATTGCCACCCAGTGTTGTGCTTCTTCAGCTCTTGTAAGTTCCTTAATGGCTCAGTAGGTTAACATGGGTTTGCCCGTTGTCTGAAAAGTTCCAGTGGATTTTCTGTTTGTTTTGTATGGGCTGCACAGGCCAGGAGCCCTTCTGCTGCTCAGGTGTTCCACACATACTTTCTTTTGAAGGGTAAGTGGCAGTCTTTGTGTGATCATCATTTTGGGATATATTGGCAGGGCTTGCTTTCTCAGTTTTGCTGTTGAGGTAATGCATCAGGAGTGTGGCATCCAGTTAACCTCACCAGGAAGGTAAGACTTGAATGGAGAATCCCTGGGGTCACTTGATCTGTCTGTGTCTCATGTTCACTCTTTATTTTCTTTTTTGTCCTGAGTTAAGAGTGGGCCACAACAAGGCTGTAGGTTCATGACTGCCTCTCACAAAGCTGTGACTTAAGCTTCAGCTTTCCTTCTGTTCCTGTCTCCTTTTGGGCCAGGAAAATCCATCTGTGCACTCTGTCATGTATTGCATCCTTCACCAAGGTAACCACTCTGTCCTTGAGGTTTTTTTTGAGGATTAGTCTACTCTGACCCTAGGTTTGGCAATTGAAAGAATATCCCCTTCTGCCTTCTGTGGTGCTGCTTCTAGCTGGGTAACTGAGGCTGGTTTGGATTTTCCTTGTCTTGATAAACCCAAACAAAAAAAAAAGCTGTATTTTTAAAGGTCTTTATCAGTCTTTTTCTTAAATCAAACAGCAGGTGACACGAGAAAAAGGTACAGGAAAACCACTGAGCCTCATGTTCATGGAAAAAACCCGCAGATGTTACCAGTTACTTGAAAATCACTCTTTTCACTGGATTTTGTAATCTGCTCAAGAATTATCGTTTCCCAGAGGTCTGCTTAATCTGGTGTTCTGCTTAAGTGATGTGCTTACTCAATAGTTACTATGCAGCAGTGGTTGTGCAGGCCCTGGCCTGCAAAGAGGGTTTGGAAGGGCTGATTGCTGTTATCAGCGATAGCTGGACCAGGGTGTGCTCCCCCAGGAGGAGGTGGGCAGTCCCAGTGTGCAGTGACACAGGATCAGCTGGTGTCCTGTTAGGCTTTGGGTTCAAACTTTGCCCTGATGCTTTTTTTTTAGCAAGGAAGGTATGCTTTCTTCTGGTGTGTTTTTTTGTTGTTTTTTTTTTTTTTTTTTTTTTTTTCCCAAGGCTGCAAATTTCCTTTGAGAAAATGGGTGTCAGTAATTCTGTTTTCTAAATGGTCTGTGTCAATCTGGAAAAGGGACTGGCCATGACTTACATGTTTTAATCTTATCTCTTATAGTTAGAACATGTGCAATCAGAATTCTAGGTGGTTTAGATGATCTCCTTGGATTTCAAGCCCCTCTCTCCTGCTGATGCCATTAGTGCTTCAACACTTGTGTGTGCAGTAGAGTCCAGCAAGAGTTCAGCAGTGGTGTGGTGATACCCACCCACAGCAATTGTCTGTCAAGGGAACCAATATCCAACATCCATCCATCCACTCTGCAAAAGGACCAACCTGACTCTGCAGTCCTTGGGTTAGAAACAACATCATGTACAGTGGGAAGTGCTTCTGAATGCTATCTGTGAATAATTGCAGCACCATCCAAGGGCAATACCAGCAAAATCTCCATCAGAGACATGATTTGCTGTAGTTTATCCCCGTAGTTAGCAAATAAAACCTCCTTGTCCATCCTCCCTTCCCCAAAATACCTAGCTTTCATCATCTTCACTTTTTGGGATGCCAAGCTTTAGGTGTGAACTGGACAAAAACTGAATTTTTCATTTTTTAGCTTTCCATCTTCTGTCAGAATTCCTAAAACTCATTTTACCCACTAATCCAAGTGCCTAACTTCATTCCTTCCTGCTGCAGGGCACCTATAGCCAGTTGTTCCTGTTACTCATTGAAGCTTCAGTTTTTTATGAGCACCTTTCATATGTAGCTTATTCCTATAGTTGTTACCTAGCAACATTAATTTTGTTCCATTTAATTTGTCTTCTATTTCAAGAAATCTATCAGGTGTGTTTTGAGAACATATCTGGAGTCCAACCATGAACCTTTAGAAAAGAGGTGTGAAATAATAAAGAGAGTTCTCTGCAGCACCTGTAATTAAAGTGTGTATACTTGGTGTTAGCCATCACAGCCATACTGGCAGAAATGGGAATAGATGTGTGTGGTGTTTAAAATTCACCTGGAGAATACTGGAGCAGTTACAAGTTCACTGTTGATTTCTCTGTGTGGCTCTCTGGTTTCAGTGTGGTCAAAGAGCACAGATGCCTGTCTCAATTTCATGCTCTTTTACCAACCAGCATCTCTATTTCTTGCCCTTCTCTCCATGGCATGGTCCATTTAGCATTTTGCAAGCTGCACATGTACAGATTTGAGATTTTGTAGGCCAGCAACCGTAGTTACAGTACAAAATAAAGGATTTCACTTAAGCTGAAGAATGTTAAAATGCAATAAAGGAAAGGAGTGCAGAGGCTCATAAGGAGACTTACAAGGCATATAAAGGTTTGGGGTTCAGGCTTGTAATTTTTAATTCAGGCTGTGGCTACTCTGGGGTGAGTGATGCCTCTAGGACACAAAATTGTGTCTTCTTTCACTTTAAATGAACAAAAAAACCCTGTGAGCTTCTAATGTTCAATTGAGGCAGTCTTGATATTTTTGTAATTCTGTCTGACAGCCTTCTCTGATCTGGAGAACACTGTGAAAGCATAGGGTTTGCAAATGTTTTTTTATATTGTCTTTTTGTTTCTTGTGCTAAACTTCCCATCCATATGGAGCTTTCAAGAAATCAGGAGGGGAGAGATTGCATAGAATTGGAGCCTGATACTGGGAACAGAGGGTGTCATTCAGCTGTAGCATCACTGTAGAGGGCACTGTGGGATTTTTAAAAATTTGTAAGAGATCTGCTTATTATCATCCACCTTCTGTTGCATGCATCTCTCAGAGGTGTAGAAGCTGCCAAGTACTAAATACATGCATCCGTAGGGGGCTGTGGATACCAATTGTTTGAAAATTACAGATCAACTGGTGCCTGTGGCATTAGTGGAACCTGAAACCAGAGTATGGAGGGATATGAGACATCTGTGTAAACATAGTGAGTGTAGTAACATGGTCAGAGGGAGAAAGTAATAGAGGAGTAGGAGTGTTACCTAGAATGGACTTCTCTTTGCATCATAACAACTGTGTGTTGTCAGTAATAGTACACTTTCAAAAAATTGTAGTGATGGAGATTTCTGAAAAGTCTTTCTGAAATGGCATTTGGACACAGTGCTGGAGGGACATGCTGCAGTGCTCTTGTGCAAGGGGTGCCCTTAATATGAAGGGCAGTCTGAGAAAAGAGTTTGTATACACATCTCACTGTGGTAATCCTTACCTGCATTTTTGATCCTAAAACATGAGATTTACACAGTGCCAAAACCCTTGCAAAAGTTAATTGCATCACCAGTATAAATCAGAAGAACTTACATGTGGTTTTAGAGGATTTGAAACAGGATCTTGAGATAGATACCACAAGTACTTTTTATGTCTCTTTTTTTTTCCCTTTTCAAGCTCTGATATGATTCTTCTGTTCATTTTACTATAAATGTATTTTCCCTGTATCACCTGTGATTTACATAGTGTGTCGCTGCATCATCAATGCAGGATGGTAGGCTGTAGGCAACTGTGTGTTCCTTTTCTTTCACTGTTTCCATCTGTCTCCTTGAGGATTAATTCATATGTGCTGGAGGGGCTGCTCACAACTTGGATGTCATGCTCTACTCAGCTAACTTCAGTGAAATCCTACATTAGGTATATCATAGCTTTTTTTGTTTTGTCAAGATGGCTCCTGAATGTGCTGCTCTGAAACTCATTTTGCTGATGCTAGGTTATCAGATAGGAACAGGTGATCAATCAACAGCTGCCTATGTGTATCAAACACTCGTTTATAGATGTACTGTTAGGTTTCCTGTAGTATCAGACTTAATTCCATGGTGACAGAAAGTGCTATAGTATTTTTATAAATCTTCTCCTGAATTCCTAGTAGCTCTTGCATCATTTATCTCTGGGAACTGATACAAGAGATAATGCTGGATGATTAAATTTAAAAAATGAGCAAACAAGAAGGAAATTATTTATTTTTTTAGATAAAATGTTTTTACAAACCTCTTAAACCACAATTAATTTAGGTCCTGTGATGTTTTTCAAAGTGTTCCCTATGAATTGTGGACCATATGTGACAGGGAAGGATGTTTGCTGTACATTCATTTAGAGACATTAAATGCATCCTGGTCTGTAGTCCAACATTTTTATCTCTTTTTCAGTAAATAGAATTTCTGTGATGCAGTGAGCCCCCTGACAGCCGTGAAAATACCTGCTTTCTTCAAGAAGCTGGCACAGCTGAAGATGAGCAGGATCATTTCAGCTTTGTGTCGCTTCAGAATAAGTGGGATCCTGCTTAGTCTTGTTAGCTGAGCTTAACATGTCAAGGCCAACAACTACCAAAATAAGTAAATAAATGAGGATCTAGGGGATAGAGAAGGACTAGAAGCAGAAAGGCAAGTGGGACATGGTTAAGTACAGATTAAAGTTTGCTCAGGCTTAATTTAGGGGTTATCATCCCTCCTGTATTATGCTTGAAAACATTAAAAATGTATTCAAGATGCTTTTTTTTTTTTAAATGGAGCATGACAGCTTACCTACCTAGCTAGCTTAACTAGCTTAGTAGAGCTTTTGTAACAAAGTTTTCCTCTTTCCTTGAATGGAACTTTTAAATCTTTTCTTGTAATTGAAATAATGATTTACTTTACCAAAAATATTACTTGCAACATCCAGTGGAGCTGGTTTCTGAACAAAGTCAAAGTTTAACAAATTTTGGGCAAAGAAACAAAAGGAAGTTCAGACAGCTGCTGCCAGTGTGTGCACTTTGGTTCTAGTTTGGGAAAGAACATTGTTCACAGAAGAGTCTACAAAGCTGCCAGTACCCTGTCCACCACCAGAAGTGTGTCAGACCTAGGTTTTGCAAGTGTTCTCATTTAAAAATGACAGTCAAAAGCAAAGGGCTGTTTGCATGTTTGTGCAAGGAGGTGGTAAGTGCTTCTGTGCTTCTCACCTGAAATGGAAGAATAGACTTTGAATATCCACTTTCCCACTCCTTGATTTTATGTCAGAGTTCAATACAGACTAGGAAAAATATCATTTTTGTATCCCTGGAAGTGCATATATGCAAGATATTTGGGGAGCTGGAAGCTCCTCAGCAACCTGTAACTCTGCCTGCTGGATTTTTCCAGGTCAGTCACAAAATCTGTGTGTGCATGCTTGGAGGACCAGCATGGTGCTGTGCTAGATCAAAGTCCAATAATTTGCAAATTTTGCTGTTAACTAGCAAGCCTTCTCAAAGTCAGTTTTGCCACTTTTTTTTCTGCATAGGGTTGTCTTGATGAAGGCGGGATCTCACTGGTTGGTAGAGAGATACTTTGAAGGATTGTGCTGTATATGAAATACCCTTCTGAACTGTATGCCTGCATATGGTTGAAACAGTTGGAAATCCTGTGGAGGGCTTATTTGATTTTTGTTAAGTTAAACTCTGTGGAGAGCCATCACAGTAACATCCTGGATTACTTGGCAGGCTGAGACATCTGCTGGCACTTCTGAGGTGTAGGCTGCAGCAGTGAGGTTTCCTATTGCATCATGCTGAAATCTCCAAAACATAATGGTATTTAGTAGTAAATGCCGTTGTATAGAGATGAAACTGTATGATATTCAAGATTGCAGACTTTGTCTTCAACAAGCTTAAGGATCTTAAGGATCTTTTGCTCCTGCAAAAGTTCTATAGCAAGACTGAGGGCTATTATGAACAGTGCTGCACCCACAGAGAAAAGGAGCTGACAGAGAAGTGAAACCAGATTCTGGAATTCAGTGCAGCGTTTTATTAGGAGAACTCTATATGCGCCTTGTCAGTGTCTGTCCTGTTAGAAATTGAATTTAGGTGTGTAATTGATATTCTTAAATGCCTGCTAATGGTAATTCAATGCTTTAAACTATGTACTTGCTTTACTTAGTGTTTTGCATGAAGTACCTCATTTTATGCATATTAGGCTACATAGGACACCTTTGCAACTGTTTTCTTATTCAGGGATAGCTTGAGATGACTCTTAATCATTCCTCCCATGTTACAATCACCTGAAAACTTAATGATCTTGCACGCTAATAGCTTTGTCTAAATTGTTAATAAATTAGCACCCTCAGGGCCCAAGCCATATGGACTTCCACTGAATGAATATATGCCTCAACTTTCTTCCCTTTCTGCTTTTCACCATGCTAAACAATTGCTGTTAGTTGCTGTCATTTACTCCCTGACTCTGTGGTCAGGGTCTGTCTTTTATGTCTCCTGCATCCAAGCCCTAAGCTTTTACTTGACAGCCATCTGACACCCTGCAGCTCGGTACTTTAGATGAATGATAAAATTTAAAAACCTTGTAATTCGGCCTCTCCCTCTTTATACTCCTACTTCTGTGGTTCCCTTGTGATTGCTCAAGAAGTGTTTTTGATATGTCCTCTACAAATAGGATAAGAATCTGGAGGATGGAATGAAATTTAAGTTGCAGCTCTGTCTCAAGATCACTAAAAATAGCAGGAAAATTATTGTAGACTTTGTCCAAGAAAAGCAAAGCTTAGGTTGTTGAAAATGCATCAGCTAGCTGACATACAGAGAAGATGGTGTAACCTAGTGAAGGTGAGTCTTTGTAGTAGTGTAGTGGCTGTTAAATACAAAAATTGAGGGAAATTACCATAAAGAATTAAAAGGAAGAAATCTGTTTGTGGGGTGGTGTGGTGGTTTTTCTCTTTCAGTGGTTTGGTTTTCTTTTTGACATGTGTAAACCTTGAAATCCTCTTGAGTGCATTCTGAGTGGCTGTTACTTTATAGTAAAGAGCCTATTGACTTGCAGTGAGAAACTTGGTGTTTCAGGTCACTAAATAGAGCTCAGGTGCAGGGGCATGACCAGAAACCTGTTTAATTCTGAGCAGGTCTTTTGTTCACCCAACACTGAGAATGGAGGTCATCAGCATCCCAATACAATTGCCATGTAAATGCCATGTTCAGATCTCATTATGGTTATCAGGGCATGTTGTTGGTGGACAGAAATTGAGTGATGCCTGTTTTACATTATATCCTCAAGAAATGGGATATTTGTACAAAATCATTTATGGCACCTAAAAGAAAATAGTGCAGCTGGTTGCAAGTTGCTTCTGATGGTTCATTTACCTATAAAACGTGGCAAAAGAATGGATATTTGAAAACACAGTGTGTTTAAGGGGCAAAGCAGTGTGTGTTTGCCCGCTCCATCGCTTGTCTCTACTTTCCATCCCTGTCATGAAGTTTTGTGAGACAGAAAGTTTGCTGGCAGCAATGGTATGTTTTGCCAGGCCAGTTGATACAGCTGGAAAATAAGGGCACATTTTTGGCTGCACAAAGCTCTGTTGGGTCAGGAGTAGCTGTTCAGGCAGTGGCTGTGCTGTAACCAGAAGCAGATATCGATGTGTGTGTTCGTCAGCCTGCTGAACTCCTGATAGGGAGTGATGTAACTTGTGGCTAGGGAGTAATTACAGTGCTCTGCAAGAGGAGTTCAGAGAGTGGTTAGTGCAAAGGGCTTGCAGAGTTCTCTTGTCTTGCAGAGTAATTATGATCGTTAAGGAGGAATGATTCAGCACAAGTTACTTATTTACAGTGAGGTAAGGTGGTGAATATGGAAAGGTTGGTGCCCTTTTTAGGGACTGATGTTCCTCCAGCCAGCCACACCACATCCTTGGTTGATTTACTTTGTACTCTTTAAGGTAGAAGTCTATCTATCACACTGCAAGAGCAGGGATACAGATAGATTTTTCTGTATGAAAATTGCTGGACTGCCCTTCAAAATACCATGTCAAAAAAATATGGTAGGATTTTTAACGAGATGTAATAATCACTTGTATAGTGATGTCTTTCAGGACTGCAGCACTGTCTTAATTTTTTTTCCTTCTAAATTATTCAGTCTTTCAAAGTATTTGGACAAGTGTTGGACAATTTAACTTGATACTTTGCCAAGCCAAACTGAGGTATTTGTAAGTGATATGCTTTGGAAATATATGGCAGTTTATCAGTAAGTGAAGTGGTGCTTCACATTAGCATTGTCGTTATTAAAAATCCCACTAAATTCTTGCGTGATACACACACACACACATACATATATAGAGAGAGAGAGAGAGTAAATACTGTAATATTTATTCTGTGTCCATAGCTTTTCTCCATGGAAGACAAAACAAATCTCCATTGCTGGCTCTTACTTCTTGTGGTTTTATACTCTAAGAGAAATACATTATATCTGCAATAATAATTTGCACTGTGAAAATGTAGGTAAAAAATTACGTTACAATTTTACTGAAACTTGGTCTTTGCTCTTGCCACATTTTCTTTGCCTGGCACTTCCAGATGTGTTACACCGCCTTTGTTTTGTCTTTCAGATGACGATGTGGACCTGGAAGCTTTGGTGAACGACATGAACTCCTCGTTTGAAAGCTTGTACTCCGCGTGCAGCATGCAGTCGGAGACGGCTCCGCTGCTGCAGAACGGGCAGCTGAGCCGCAGCCAGCTGCCGTCCCCGGCGCCCGGCGCCCTGCAGCCCGCGTCCCCCAGGCAGCGGGTGCAGCGCTCCCAGCCCGTGCGCATCATGGCCGTCAGGTAGGGATGAGGCACTCGCCTCCTGTTCCCTAAGGGGCCGCGAACTGGCTTCAAAAGAGCTGTATTTTAAAAGAGGAGGTCCGCTTTGGTAAGGAATTTAGCGTTAGACTGGACTTCCGCATAGAAAAGTGTAGGACATAATATTTCCACATATTATCACCCTTCTTTTAGTCGAGGTTTGATGTTTCCGCAGCTGATTTGTAGAAGTATGTCATTGGTACCAGTTGGCAGAAGCTATATCCATATTTGGATTTTTTTCCAAGCTGTTAAAGCCAGTGCTCTCAAGTCTGGTGTCCACTGACAGCCTATAGGTTTTATTAAACATAAGAGATCATGTAGACAGATGAGGGTATGCTTAACTACTTTTGATACACAGCAAGTTCCTCTCTCTTTGTGGAGGTTTCCCCAATGGTTTAAGACCAACAAACAAACAAAAAAAAGAATTTCTTAGTTAGGTATCTGTTCTTCCCAGAGCACTTTCAGCTCACTCACTTCAGTCCACTGTGTAAGTCATTACCAAAAAAAAGTATTAAAGTTGTGTCCCCCTGTTGTAAAGCTGAGGACTGGAATTCAGGCTTCAAGAGGAAAACTCTTGATGGTGATGGGAGAGAGTATATAGATGATGTACAGGTTCTTAAAATCTTTTTAGGCAGCAGGAGGAAGGGAACTTCTGTCAGCATGAGTAGGTAAACTAATTTCTTTCCTGCTAGTTAGCAGTTTGTTGTTTGAAAGAAGTGAAAAGTAATAGTATAATAAAAGAAAAATACCATGTGTAGAAGGGGTGGCTTCTAACTCTTAACAGTGATGTATTGCTTATAGGAATGGTATATGTAAGACAGGCAACTTTTCTATTTGAATGGATATGCAGTGCAGCTAGGTCAGCTAATGATGCCATCAGTTCTACAGGTATTTTCACAGTTAACCTTGAATGGGGCTGTACTGGAAAATGTACTCTCTGGAGTCCTATAGCTCTTGTTAATTTGTAAATATCTCAGTCAAATCACTTAAATTATTTTTGGTGTTTAAAAACTTAGCAACTCTTTTTATAGAACACTCTGCCTTTTTGAAATCTATACTTCCATGCACACTAGAACATCCTGTGTTTATCATCATCAAAGAAGGTGATGGTGCAGCTTCTATTCAGGGTTATCTGGATCCATCTTGTTTGCCACCAGAACAGAGTGATTTGACTGTGGTCTCCCAGGAGCACAGGTTTATGTGTGTATCAGTTATGAAGTAAATGCTCCACTGGCAGCAGTAGAGCCAGAGCACAGCACAGCACAGAGAACTCCCAGCTTCAGGAAACCACACCTTTCTAATTGTATTGGTTCCACTTCTTACAGTGGAGGTCAGTCAAAAACTTGCAGTACAGCGCCCTGTTGCACAGATATGACATGTGAACTGGTCTGAAGAAATCTTACACTGTCCTTTTACCCTGTGCTGTAGAGAACTGCGCACATGGGGAGCACAAAAAAAAAAAAATACATGAAGCAGGTCAAGTAGTTGTTGGCATAGTTCATAGTTATGGTTAGAACTCCTGTTAATTGCAACCCCCCAGATCTGTAAGACTCATTCATGGAATACCAAGGCAACTAAATTGCAGGACAAAGTTACCTGTGGAGTAGGTTTCACAACAGTTATATTTTGCCATCCCCCAGGTATAGGGAAATACAAATGAGAGTACCCAGAGTGGGACATGCTGCCGTGGGCAAACTCAGCAGTTGTCTCCCAGGCAGCTCTGTTGAGAAGGCTTTGCTTGCTGAAGGCATGCAGAAAAATGAGAGCAAACTGAGTTTTTAATGATTTGCCTTTCAAATCCAGTAGTTAGTTGATTTGGAAACTTTCATGATTGCCACTAGATGGTGCCTTCTGCTTAGGCATTGAAGGGCAGCGTGCTGCAGTCAGCTAATGCATCTTCAGTGGTGATGCCCTGGCAGCAGGGAAACCAAAAGCCATTTGTGTATTCACGAATACGTCTTACAGCTTTTCTGGTTTAGTTTTTCTTTTAGTTTTTAGGCTTTTTAGTTTTTCCTTTTAGGTTTTAGTTTTTCTTTTGTTGGTGTGGGCACTGCAGCTCTACAATAAACTGGAACCTGAAACTCTGTTACATGCAGACTCATGAGGCGTACTTTGGTGGATGCAAACTTGTCTGAGCAGTAACTGTTGGACAGGCATAAGGTGGGAGGGTACAATTCCAGCTAATTGCTTATTGCCAAAGCCATGTCTTTGCCTTTTCATTTCTCAGGAAATGCCAAGTTGCTTGGAGATAGAATCTGGTATTATAATGAGGTGACGATATTGGTTTAAGTCGCAGCTTAGAGAACTCTACAGTAGGGTACATGTTTGTTTTCAAATCCACTTGGAATTTGGCTCTGAGTGACTGCCATTGTTTTCTCCTCTTTCACATTGCTTTGGAAGAGCTTTACTGACTTTCTGGCACACACAGCTTAAGCTTGTAATCTAGTGCTTACAACAGTGAATACAGATAGATATTTTTGTTTATTTTATTTGCACAGTTACCTCAGTTACTCACCCAAGTAATCAAATTATGAGCAACAAAACAAGCATGGATGCCTGACTGGTCATTTTTTACATGCAATTACCTACTTTGCACTAGGAGTTGCTGTAACTGTATAGTAGTTACCTAGAAAAAGAATGGGTTTGATTCCTTGTTTTTAGGGTCATTATCACAAACCCTGGGGCAGGAGAGCCAGGTCTAGTGGTGCCATTTTGCTCCTCTTAATGTGTAGTGCTTCTGTGTTTACAGGCGTCTTCAAGAAGAGGAACAGCAATTCCGAACATCATCTTTGCCGGCCATCCCAAACCCCTTCCCAGAACTTTGTAGCCCTGCAAGCTCTCCAGTGCTGGCCCCTGGATCTTTACCTCAGAGTCAACCTGCTAGTAAGCATGTGAGTATGGGATGAAACCTTGGGTCATCCACTCGTGTGCAAACCAGCAGTGGACTACTTCATTTTGAAGGCAGAAAGAAAGCTTCCAGATAAGTAAAAACACTTGTGCACTTTGTCTGTGAGTAGGGCAGCACTGGCCGAGAGAGTACCTTCAAAAAGTGCTTCAGACATTTTTTAGAAGGTTTGTAAGAAAGATGTGTAAAAATTAAGTAAGCCTCTTTCAGATAAATGCATGTTGTGAATGGAGCAGTAATGCTTAATATCCTTCAGATTCTGTTATTCAGCCTAAAGATTTACTAATTCTGAAGTCAAGTGAATTATCTTAGAGTTGGATGAGGATCTGTGCCTTTTATACTGCATATTCTAGGTGTCACAAAAACACTGAAAAGCTGAATTCTTTAAAGACATGGTGGAGTTTTATTTGTTTTTCATGAAGCTGCTCAAAAAGCAAAGATGTTCTTAGAGCTTGTGACTAGGCAGAGCTCATTGTAATGGGATTTAAGGGGAAGGTTGTCCTGTGGAAAGCTGGTGGAGCAACTTTCTGGGTTCTTGGCAGTTAAGACAACCCAGACTGAGTTCTCGTGTGGTCCAGAGCAGTAACCTCAGTGACATAGAAGTTTTTCTTCTCCGTCCTACTCCACTCTATAAGAAAAAATTAACTTGTTTTGTATCATTCCTCAAACACACTTGAAGACTAAACCTTTATTTTGTAAACTGTGCAGACCTGCATGGGAATTAAAAATTGGGCTACTCTGACTACTGGCTTACAACAATTCTGTTCTTGAGTACCCAAAAACATGGAGAAATTCTGTGCCACTGCTCAATTAGTTTGTAATTAGCTCCTACATGCCTTCTGAGGGATAAAGGGCTTGGGTACAGCTACAAGCAGAGGACCCAGATGTGTGCCCTTGTGTGTTCTGTGTTGTGTTACAGTGCCATTAACAGCTGCCTCCTTTCCTGAGAGACACCTGAGTGCACCTCCACTGGTTTTACTGTAATTCTTACCCATACAAGACAGACAGGTAACCAAATCATGCCCTGGGAAAAAATTGAGCCATCCCATAGGGAATTTAACACAAGGCCCTGTCAGACAGAGACCCAGGTACTGGCTAAGCTGTTGTGCCAAGGCAGAGTTGATGTGACTCTGGGGAGATAAAACCAGCAGCAATTCTGCCTCCTGGCACTTGCCAGCAGGACAGCAGCAGAGCTGTCTTTCTGAAATAAACTTTAGCTTCTGATGAACCTGTGTTTACCTCTCCAAATATCCTCCTGGTTCAGGGTTTCTTTGCCTTTTAGCTCTATGTTTTACTAAAATTACCCAAGCCACCCTAAACTTGGCTCTGTAAAACCTTAAGGAACCCTAAATGATCTGTGAGTCAGTTTTTGATCAAATTTAGAAACTAGTGGTTTAACAGCAGATAAATATAAAAATAACCAGTCTTTTAATGTATGTGAGAAGATGGCTATAAAGGCAGAATAGAAGATCTGTTCTTTTCACAAGTTTTACCTTAAATTTTTTTAAAGATTATTCTACCTTACTTTAAAATCAAAATTTTTGACGAATGTTTTGAAAGCCTAAAATGAAATAATTTATATTGTATAGATAGGCTTTCTTCTGAATTTTTTAATCAAAGACAATCCATTATAGTGGTAAAACCTTTTAAGGTACAAGCTGAGGAGGTAAAGCGTGTTGAGCAATAATGGTTTCTTTTGTAGATGTAAATACATCATTTAAGCCTTTCAACTCATTGGAAGCAGTTGAGAAACACTGGCTCTGGATGAGGGAAGAATAGCAAAGTGTTCTTTTCCTCTCTATCAAAGTATTTTGCTCTCTTTAATGAAGAGTCAGAGAAACAAAACTGGAAAAAACCCTTCTATTTTTAAAGTATGAATGGTAAAAGAGAGTAGGTTTAGTTTCTTCATGAAGGAAGAAAACTACCTCAATTTTAAACATGGAATATCATTGGATAACAAAATAATCTCTCTGTTCAGCCTCCTCATAGTTTGTTTAACTCCGTTTTAGTTCCCTTCACGGGAGTCTGCTAAACATTATGAGTAAAAAGAAATTAGTAACTTAAGAAATGTTATACATCTTTCCAACTTCAACACCTTAAAAAAATGTGTACTTTGGGAATTTGAGTAAATTATTTTAGGACAGGCTTTGGCTGAGATAGATGTCCATCAATACAATACAAACTACTGATTAATAAAACAAGTGATGAGCTTAGTTAAAGGAATGCAATAGCAAGTTTTAGTACATGGCAGTTAGGGAAAATAAGTTGTGCTTTAAGAAAAATATAAATACAATGTTAAATGCTAACCAAGGTAAAACATCAAGATGCTTAATTCAGGTTCTCTGCTTACAAATTATGAACACAGATTAAAATTGGAGATGAGAATGAGCCATTCTGTTTACATGGGATGCATGAGGTGCTAGTGGATTCCTTTGATGCTTCTTGAGCATTTACAGGTAAATAAGCCAATAGCAGTTCCAGCCAGCAGTGCTGCAGCTCTGATCACACAGGGCATCACACGTGGCACACACATCAGTGGGAAGCTGGAGGGTCTGAGGACTTCCTCACAAAGGAAATGTTAGTATTGTTCCTCCTGGAACAGCTCACTGTTATTTAATAATTGTAAAATACAGCTCTGCAATGATAAAATCTAGTAGGGGTTATGCAAGAGGAATTTAAAGATCCAGTCTTGTTAAACATAGAAGAGTCTCATGTCATATTACCAAGCCTTGGGCATAAAGAAATGCCAGCTCTATTCAAGTTTTAGTAAAAGTTATACTTTTTCACACTATATTGTTCCCTATAGGAAAAGGATGCATGTGTGAATGAAAGAGCGAGTAAAGAAGCTTTCAGGTCATAAAGCTTGAATTACATTTTTGGCTGAAAAAATGGATATTGTGTCTTCTCATATTTTATTCTGTCAATTTTATTCTGTAGCTGGAGCCTGACATACAAGTTTCTTACTGATTCTGAGTCTCTTCCTTATTTTTTTCATGTAGTTGCCACTGCTTTTTTTAACAAGCAGTTCACAGCATTGCTTTATGCACTGCTCTGCATTTGTTTCCTACTCTTGGCTCAGCAAAGAAAGATAAAAACAGTAAAGCAGTCAAAAATAACTGTAATAAGCCTTTCTTACTTTTTTGTGGTAGGTTCTTTTTTCTGTCTTCTCATAGTGACAAAGCATTTTCTTTATGGTACTCAAAAAAGTGCAATAATTTCATTTTTTTGAGAATATTTTTACAAGATCTGTTGGGTAATGGTACTGATTTCACCACAGCAGGAAGCAGTATGCCACCTCTCACTCTGCTGCCAGTCAGGCACTGAATACTGCTTTTAAAGCTGATGGCTGCAGCAGTGTACTGCAGCTGCCCCCAGAAGACAGACAACAGTGGGAAATAACAAGTCTTCAGTAGCAGCACAAAACTAACCACACCTGTAGGCAAATGGAATAGTCATTTAATGGGAGAAGCAATCTGGGAGGTAAAACTGGAGTGTTAGGCTTATTGAAATCATTTCAGATTTGGTTTTTAGAGGGTGCTTTTTTTAATTCTAGATAATCTTCTTTGCTTTAGAAAAAGAACTTAATCTTGTGGATAATTTTTTTCTGAGCACACAGAGGTTGAAAAACTGGCACATAATTTAGAAGTAAAAGACTTAGAAGAGAAATAGCAGTGAACTTTCAGGTTACATTTCAAAGGCTGTCCTGCACTGAACAACATCCACAATGGAAACGTGTGCTAATAGGGTTGTGTGACCTAAAAAACCTGGTGATAGACATTCAGAAATTATTTCCATTAAAGAGATACATGCCTCTTTAGAGTTCAGCAGTATGATCCTTTATTTCATGTCTGCAGGTGGAAAAAGCCCACTTTGAGCTTAGTTTTACAGTGAAAAACGTTAAAAGTTGGGTTGTTGATAGTGAACAGCACATGGGTCTGTAAAAAAATGGCACAGCTGAAGTTTTAGTGATGTAGCCAACCAGCTGGTGAGCACCTGGATGGGAAGTACCAACCTGTTGTGCTGCTGGGTCAGTAGCTACTTCAGTTTCTGGTGTGGTGAGTGAGACAGTGCAGGTGTCTTGTGCTTGGAGGAAGCCTGATCCTTCAAGTGGTAGCTGACAAAGAGCTCCTAAGTCCCTGAGTTGAGAGCAGCATTGTCTGTGAGCTTGGACAGGAGGCTGGCAGGAGAGGAGCTCCCTGGTCAGTGCATGCCCAAGCATTCCCCTCTTCATCTGTGCCTGATTTTGTCCTCTAAGTATCACCCCTCTGCCCATCACCACAGAGCCCAAAACTCCAGCAGACCTCTGAGAGCACTCCCACTTTCCATGCATGGGAAGGGCAAGAAAAGGCAGGAGCAGGAAGGACATGCTCTGGGTGACACCAGGGGCATTGCAAGACCACTTGATATTTTTCTCTCCCTTTTCCCCACATCTTTGTATGTAAGGCTCATGCACACCCACAAACACAAGATCACCCCATGTCTGAAGTGGGGGAAGTGGTTGCAGGCCAGGAGAAGGGACAGCTGAAAATTTTTAAACCATTGTTTGCTTAACAGGGTAAATAAGTTTGTCTAAGAAAAATGGAAACCAGAAAATTGCACCAAACCAAGACCAAACATTTGTCCAAAAGATTGCTAAAAACATCAGACAGTTACCTTACTGCCAATTGAAGTCCATCTTTGTGTTGCTGGTATAAATGAAGAGCTAGTTGGTAACTTAGGTTATAATTTCTGGTTGTGTACAAATATTTTGGAAAAAGCATGCAATAATTACATGTAGGTCACTGCAATGCCACAGGATATTAGGCTTAAGTATCTTGTGTGAGTCAATGAAGCTTTCAACTGTAAAAATAGGGCAAATTTCTCACATCCCCCCTCTATACAGCCCAGGCAAACTTCCAAAAAGCAGTTTGATGTACCCAAATTATTTACTCTTTTTTAGCAAATTAAATTCACAAATGGGTATGAATTAATGTCATTCTTTTTTCCAGATTTAGTTACTCTTCAAGGGAGCTTGTGTAAACAGACTTCTTCGTTTTTATTGTTCTAATTACATGTTATGATGCACATTTTTTCATTTTTCTTCCCATAAAACTTATATATTGGCTCTTTTGAAGATGTGGATGTTGATTTTCTAAAGAGAAGCTGTATAAAAATATGAACTTGTGTATAATGCAGGCATTATGTACTAAGTTGGATTTTGTGTGTGTCACAGCAAATTTTGTACTTGATCCTTCAGTGGAACAATCTTTTGCAACAAGACATTCTGAAAATAAATACTGACATCTCAGTGTGTCAGCAGGGCATTATTTTCTCTAAACAGGCCAAATCTATAGCTGGATATAATCTGGTCATTTCCTTAGGTCTAAGTCTGGGCATTCCCTTTGGCCCTGCTTTAAAACATGGGTTTTCAGGAGTATCTGCCATGACATATCAAGTTGTTTCTTTCAAATCTTTCTTTGAAACAAGTCTCTTACACTAAGTAAATAAATCATACATAAATTGCTCTGCAGCATGTTTAACTCAGATGCTTTTTTTAAAGGTAGTTGCAATTGTATTTGGGAATAAAGTAGGGAAAGAGAAGGCCTCTGCTGCAGGGCTGTGATCTAACTGCATGAAACATGCAGCCTTTGGGTGCCCTTCTCTGGTTTGGAGAAATAACACATTCCCAAAGTTTTAACAGAGTTAAATTTGATTGGCAGGGAAGGAAAGATGTTGCATTACTTGTCATCTTATCTCCTCCCTCATGGAAACATGTTGTCCTGAAATCAGGGTGGAGATGAGTTCACAGCATGATCAGTTTCATCATGCTGAAAGTCGCATTTACTCATTCTGAGGAAGGGAGTGATGAATATCTCAGGTCTAAGAAGCTTTCTGGGCTAAGCTAAAGGCCAGCAGCCCTTGGTGCTGTTGGTGCTGGTCTCCAGGCGGGTCTGCAGGCTCTCCAGCTGGAGCCCTGCACGTGGGCTGCTGAGCACTGGGATCAGCACAGAGGCAAAGCTGCTGTTTCTGCTTCCTCATGCCTCTTGCAGCAAGAAGCTTTGTGTTAGAAAGAAATTAGTCTCTTTGTTCTTGCTTTTTGGAAAGTGCCAGGACAGTAGTTACAGTCCCAACATGAATTACTGGAAATATGAAGGGCATCTCATGCTCAAACCCAAGACTATGTTATTTGTTGGGATTTTTTTTGTTTCCAGTGACACAAACCTGGCCCAGCTCCCAGGATCGTTTTGGCTCCCTACCTGGAAGTGATGCTCTGGCCCTGGGGGTGTGCTGGGAGGAGGGCTGTGTGCTCAGGACCAGTGGGGAATGCACTGTCCATCCAATGCATGGAACCAACCTGGCCCAAGCCTGCCTTGCTCCATGTGTCCTGGTACCCCAGTGGGTCTCCAGCCACTCAGTAATACTTGCAGTTGTTTTAAAAAGCTGTTGCACAGCGATAAACTGAGCAGTCTGCGGTATTTGCACCAGTGACTGCATTAGTGTGTCCATACTACATTTTTCTGTGGGCATCTTAGTTATGTGTGCACTAGCACATTTTGTTGCCCATTCCTCTTGCTTTATTTTATTAACAGTACAGTAAGAGTATAACTTTGCTGTTCTATGTTTTGATCAGGAATTGACAGAACTGAGGAGCTATCAGGCTGAGAAGGCAGTGAAAAATGGGAAAGCACAATATGAGAGGAGTTCTAACTTTCTCTGTGCCTAATGAGGCAGGAAGAAATGGGTTTTGGTGTAAACATAAGTGAAGTAGAGAATTAAAAAAACCCAGAACTAGATTGAGTGACCGTAATTATACCATAAATGAATGGTTGAGACAAATCAGAGATGTTGTAACTTTGTGCTGATAGCCTTTAAGGAGTCATTCAGCAAGGCAGGAACAGCCACACTGAGTCTGTGTGACATCTGTGCTGTCTGGACTCGAGCTGTGAGTTCAGGTCAACTTTAGACATTTTGGATAGAAGCCTTTTTGGACCTCTGCTAGCCAGAGGGCAGGTGAAAGAAAGCACCAGCTCATAATTGAGAGCCTCTGCTGTCAATGTGTATCCTCTGTGACCTCGTGGCACCAGTTTGTTGGCAGCAACTGGTAGGTGATCTGACCACAAGCTCCTTCCCAAGGTGAGCTGTGGCAGCTCTTGCAGAGCTGTGCTGGCACCTGCAGCTGAGCTGCTGGTGATCCCTGGTGGATGCTGTGGACGTATGGAGAGCAGGACTGGGAAGACACCCAAGTTTTTGCTTGCTTGCTGGCATCTACTTCTAGGGATGGCAGGCAAAGCCAGTGTTTAGTTTGTTCCTTTCCAACCCATCAGCACAGTTGTTGCTTAAGTGTGAGGAGGGATGCTGTTCATTCAGAGCAGGTAAAAGGCTTCTTTGGACTTCTTTTAATTTCCTGGACAGTGACCTGTGCCCCTGATTAAAGTGGAAATCTGTTTGAAATGTCCATCTTCTCTTAGGTGGTGTTTGTGTGTGGATGCGTGGGGAAGAAGGAACTTGGAGTTAGTTCATTGTTCTGGTAATAGGATGTTCTTGCATTGTGCCAGAGCTTGCAGATATAGTTTTGTTCCATTTCCTAAACAGGGGGAAATGTCAGTTGGAATTTAATAGCAAGTTAATTAAATCATTGTGGGATGAGTTTCAGTTCTCTGTGCTTTTGATTTATAGCCTCCTATTGCTATCAAATTCTTATTATATTATTCTTCCTCCTAATAGGAGTGCAGAATTACTGTACTAAAAAATTATTTTGTTGAATTAATGTAAGTACCTTCAATCTTTGCTTCAGCCTGGCTGTAATCTGAACATCATTTACTAAATTTACATAAAAGTGAGTTTAATCTGGACTTGCTAAAGGACAAGCCATCATTTGTCCATAGAAGCTGCATCTCATGCTTCTCCACTGGCATTAGGATTGCTTGTTCTCTCCAGTGGTAAACCCTGCTGCTGCTGGGATTACTGGAGCTGGTTTCTCCTGCTACATTTCAGGAAGCAACAGTATTGGAAATACCACTGTTGTGCTTCATGCCTGCACTATTTGGGTTTTTCTGGTGTGGCTGAGGGAGAAATGAATAGCACTCCGAAACAAAATGGATTGACAGTCAGCTGGAAGTTTGGATCCAAGATCCCATCCCAAGAGCATGGGATGTTTCTGGGGAATGTGAATAAAGTAGCTTTGTCACAGCAGACTCGCTTCCAGTGAGGTTTCATTAACAGCAAAGAAAACATGGTTCTCTTAAGTTTTTATTGAAAAAGGGGATGAAAGTGGGAGAGACCTTTAAAAGCTGCTTCTGTGTTTTACCAAACAGGTGCCACTTAATAGCACCCAGGTCTTTTCAGCTGCCCCTTTCATCTGCCTACATCTCTTATCTGGCCGGAGTGAGGAACTGCTCTGTTTTTTGGGGTTATTTAGAGATGGGCTATGAGGATAGTGCTTCACCCTGCACACACACAAAGTTTACAGTGTGCATTGTCCATCCAGACATTTCATAGGAATGTTATCTCTGTGTGTGCTGCAGAGGAAGCGGCTCCTGAGTGCTGGGACTGGTGCCTGTGCCCAGCAGTCACCAGGGAAGGTTGGCTGCCTCCCCATGAGCTGACCTTGTTCGTGTTCCTCCTCTCCTTTTCTATGTTCACCTTTAAAAATTTTCTTTCCTCACCATCCTTGCCAGAATAGGTAATGAGAATAGGAAAAAGTTGTTCACAAGGAACAAACGCTGCTTAAAAAAAAACTGTTGGAAAAAAAAGGAGGTACAAAACATTAATGAGAGCATTCTGAGCTAAATAACAGTGTCTGTGTAGTAAAACACCTGGATTTAATTTTACAGACAAGTCACCCTCAGGCTTTTGTGAGTCATTTGTGAACATGTCCCTGCCTGCAAACTTTAAGAGTAGATAATTACTTTGAAGTAACTTGCTTGTCACATTGGTGCTGGTTACACTTATTTTCCCTATTGCTTACTAAAATCTACCCAAAAGCAAGATGACTGCAGTGTTTCTGGAGTTTATAAACAGCTTTACAAATGTTTTCAGCAATTTTCGTTCACCAAGTTCTCAGGTCTGCTGAACAAGCTGTAGATGAGATCTTTGATAAGCATCAGGTATCAGGTACGGAGTTTTAGCATTGAAAAATACCTGTTGTGCTTCAGTTTATGAATGCTTTTTACTGAGTTGTCACGAACTCTTGAGCAGTGTTATGTTTAAATGTTTGAAGTATGTATACACACACACATCTCTATGATTGTGTATAGGAGAAAATGAAAAGATTGCTTGCAGTACTGTCACCTTATAATGGGTTTATGGGACAGCTTGAAAAGAAATAGGCATTAAATATATAAAGATCACCCTCCACTTCATAAGGCAAAGAAAAGAAAGCTGATGTTGCAGGAATAGCAACATCTAGTCATGCAGGTAAAACCTTTTATTTTATATTCTCTGTGTGGTTTTCTGTGTTATATGCTGGTTTGTTCTATGTATTTTTTTTCTTGGCTGACCTTTGAACCTTTTTCTTTAACAAACTAGCTTGTTAAAGCTTTGTAAAGCTCATCCAAGTGAGGCTGAGCCTTGCCTCTTGTTACAGCCTTGTCAAATGAGCATGCTCTCAAAGGCAGACTCAAATAATGTTTTGCTGAAAAATGCTCTCGCTGCACTTGAAGCTAATGTCATTCCATTTCTAGCATTTAAAAGGTCCTAAATATATTTGTGAACCTCTTTTGGTTTTTTTATGAGCAGTGGTGAGACTGGGCTTTACTCCTGAATGTGGATCCAGTCAATGTTTTTGATGAAAATTTTGGTTTATGCTTTTTTATTTTCTTTGAGCATACTTACCCACCCTGATTTGCATCCTGTCTGTTGGGGGTTTTGGTTGTTTTTTGGCATTGGGTTGTTGTTGGTTTTCTTTTTTTTGCCTGCACAGGTGGGAAAGGTAATCTAAATCCTGAGTCTTTCATCTTCTGCAGAGAGAGGCTGTCAGTTCAAGGGAAGTGAAGTGCTTGTCAGCTGGGGGGGGGTCGTGAGAGCACCACATTCAGTCCCAGGGATAAAGGTTGTCAATTTCTAACCATTTGTACAATGTAACACATTTTTTAGTATTTTCTAGGATATTAATAAGAAGTGGAAAATCAGGAGGCTGCCAGCTATATTTGTGCAAATGTGCCTTCAGTGTTATTTCCCTTTGCTTCCAGTGAACATTCAGTTCGCCATTACACTGCAGGCAAGTTACAAATGAGCATTTGCTTACAGCCTAATTAAGCATAGCTTAGAGCAGTACTTAATTGCAACACTTCAAGTAATACAGAAGAACTTCAAGCCAATCTGGCTAACAAGAAATTAACTTTGTGCTCTGCCCAGGTTGCTATAGGTGCTGTGTCTGTAAGGTTTCATTGTGTCTTGCCCTCTGTGTCCATGGAATAGCACTTGGGCAATCTTCAGAGGTCACAGAGAAACCTTTTAGGATTTCAGTTAAAGCAAGAAATCCTGCAAGAAGTGAGGCAGGGCATGATGGAGTCTTTCAGTGAGTAGAGAAATTGCCTGTGCAGCAGATGCTGGCTCCAGCATTCATCTATTGATGTCTGAATGGCACTGAGGTGAAAGACTGCTATGATGGTGTATAATCATTAAAATGAAAGAGATGAATGAACTTCATAGGAAGCTTTTTATATGTTACTTTTATCCCTTAAATAAATAAATAGCCTAGTAGCTCTGAAGATGGTAAAATAAATTTTACAACACTGTAAACATGCTCACATCAGTTTCTCTGCTTTGCCTCTTTCCCAAGCTTTCTCCAATGTGCAGCTGTAAAAGCTGTGATGTTTAACTTGTCTATCAAAATGCTCAAGGATGATGTGCTTGCAAAGGGCTTGTTTTATCCCTGTGCCAGAGGCCTGGAAGTGCTAATAGTCCTGCTTTCAAATACTAGCCATTAAGAAAGGGCTAGTAAAATTCCAGCAAAAATAATACGAAAAAACGTGTACAGTGTCAGAAATGATTCATAACGACTGCATTCTTTGAGTTTGCAGCAGTCTCTGCTTTCTGCATAATTGAGTTAATCTCTACTACAGCTATGTCTTTTCTGAATATATTAGTTGCAACATAGTGGCAATACCTAGGTATGAGGACTGATGAATTGTGGCAAAATTAGTTGATTATCTTAATTTCTTTATTTTAAACTCATTAATGTAGGGAAGGAGGAAGTAATTATTTTTCCTCTTAAATTATGTCACAATATTTATATAAAATTTCAAACCAGTAAGATTTCACTGAGTTCAAGAAATACATTGGAAATAATTGAAGAGAAGGTGTTTAAAGTCTGACTGGGTAGTTGCTCAGATTGCTTGGCTTAGACTTGCAGTCAGAGCAGAACTCCGACCCTGATATGTAAAGACTTCTTCCATGATTTTTTGTGTTGATGCAAAACTTTTGCAAGGCAAATTTTTCTACACTGACTTAACAGATCCTTTGAGTGGTTGTGGAAGAGCATTTCGTTATGCTGGGCAATTCTGCTTTTGCACTACAACCGTAATGAAGTGTTTTTGAAAGAGATATTTGACTTTGCATAACGTGATTTCAAATGAGGTTCATATGCTGTAGCTGAATTAGCAGTATCTGGAAATAAATGCTATTTTGAGTATTGATTGCATATTGAATTATAAAATGTGCGTTAATGTAAGACAAATTTGGAGGCCTTTACCTACAACAGACAAGCAGTAGGAATGGCCATGGTTCTCATATTATTTGCTTACAGTGGCATTTTTTTTGCTGCTAGAAAGTAGCATGTAGACTAATGAACACATCCAGCATAGCTGTTTTGCCCACCTACAGAGAGCCCTTTTTTGAATCTCAGCTTGGAAGAAGTGGAGAGAAAAAACTTTAACTTCAAAGGGTAGTATTGGGATTTCTTGGTGAAGAAAATCCTCATGTTTTTGTGTCCAACTTCATATCATGAGTGCTCAAATCAGCAGTTGGATCAAACTCAGCACATAAGTCTCATAAAAGCTCTGTTAGAGATTTGGGTTTAATCACCCTTAGGTTGTCAGATCCCTGCTGTCAGATGCAGTCATGGGAGTCCCAGCCTTTTACTGTCCTTACAGTCTGTTCACAGACCTCTTCAGGTAGATGCTCGCTTCTTGTCAGAAACAACAGCAAGGGCTGTTTTGGGAAGGTGTTGCATTCCATATTTTGCTTGATGAGCTTATGGTCTGACCAAGGGACCTTGGTGTGTGCTCTGTTCCTCCTCACCCCTTATTTGTGTTGCTTGTCTCCAGTTAACGGTGACGCAGGGAAGTATCTTTCAAGTGCTTTCATGCTTGTCTTAGGGTAGCAAAGCTACAAAAGATGATGGGTTGCACAAGTGTCTCTTCCTCTTTCTGTTGACCACAGTGGGAACCTGAATGCCTAGTGAAGACAGGATGTGCTTTGACTGAGGTGGCTAGTGACAGCTGAAATGCCTGCCACCACCTCTGTGTAGTTCAGGAGGAATGTAAACCGGGCAGTGATCTGTGATCATGAGGATCCTTTCCTTACCCTAAGTTACTGAGCTGTTTTATTAGGACTGAATTGGGCTTTGTTTCTAAGTGGGAAATTTTTGTTGACCATGTGCCTGAATGGCCAATGTCCTCACTTATTCCTGGAAGAAACAGCAGAATTTGTTTATCTGGAGAGATGCAGGCAGCTTCAGGGCTGGTTTTTTTTTTTAATCATTTGTAAAGGGCCTGTGACAAATGATGAGTTTCATATCACAGTCTTGTTGTGCAAATTCAAGTCAGTACTCCTCCACATCTGTTCTGAAGTTTCACTTCCGTGTGCCGAGTTCAGACATTTGAGGTACCCTTTCCAATAGAGGAGTATGGATAAGATTTAGGGACAGAATACAGACTTTCATGGACAGATAATTTTGGTCATTGGTACTTGATACACAACAGCAATGCCAATTTTTGAGAAAAAAGAAAATTTAGTAACAAATTGGAATCTGGGCTGGGGAAGTATTTCTTCTTCAAGAGCCAGTAAGCCCTGAGGGGAGAGGGGAGCAATAGCAGGAGTTTCTAAGGGAGAGGGTTGAGGAACTGGACTGCCATTTCAGAAAGTAATTTACCTTTGATTTGCTTTCTGATTTTGTACTAGGGAAAGCTACCCTTAGCTCTTGTTTTGTGTAGAAGACCAAATGCAAGAAACTCAAGTTGGTTTGTGAAAAGGATGGAGGTTTAATTTCCCCAGTTAACTGATTAACCTCTTTATGGACAATCAAAGTCATTAAGATCTCTTTTGGATGATTTAGCTAACTAAACATGCTGAATTTGTCATCTCAAGGTACTTTCCATGTTGAATGAGGCTACCTGGTAATTTATCTAACCCACTCTGTACATGTGGAAAATAATGGTGTCTGCAGAGAAGATTAAGGCGTTTGGCTTAACAAGGCACTGTCTGTGGAAGGGAAGTGTGTTACATCACACTTGAAGAGAATGAACCTTTTCACTTCTTCTTTAAACAGGGTTTTCATGGTGTAGCTGAAGGAAATTAATGCACTAGCTATTTTTTTATGCTTTAAAAAGTACAATTCCTACGGTGCACGGGTTGGCAAAGCCTTGGTTGATGTGAGCCAAGCAACCTTGGGTTCACTGAAAGAAGAATCTACAGAACTCTGGGAACAAATCCACAAACCCACTTACTTGTTATGAGTTACACTTTAGGTCTGATCAGTGTCAGTTATGTTGAAGAGTGTATAAGCAACAGTTGAACCAAAATAGTTTCAGTACAGAGTATTTTTTGTTATTACTCTGCAGGTAGCAAAAAATTTCTGCTTTTGCCATGTATAATCTTGTGCAGGAAGATGGGGGAGTTGTGGAAGAAGCAAGTGTTGTGACACATTTCTATGCTGTACAAAAGGCAAGATAGATGTTCCTACAGTAAGAAGCCTTAAGCTCTGCCACCACCCAAAGCCACCAACCTTCTGAAGCTTGAAAAGGCAGTAAAGTTTTTCTTATGTGTAGAATTGTCTCTCCATGAATGAATTGAAAGTGGTAAGTAGTGAGATTTGCTGAAGTCAGCAGATTTGGTTTGACACAGTTAGAAATGAATTATTAATTAATAGTTAATACTATTATTTCCATTTATTAATAAATATGTTTTTAAAGGACACTTCAAAATAAATTAGTTTTCTTATGTACAACTATGTATTTAACCTATGAAATTCTACATGGCAATTGAATGGAAGAATTAGATGTTGAAATTTGAAGTGTATAGAATGATATTTAAGTGTATGTTACTCATTTGCATAAATACAAGACTGCAATAAGCATAGAGATAAGGGAAGCAGATCTTAGTATTCAGATTTGTATCAAACCCAAGCTGCTGTTTGGGGAAAGAAGGGAAGGGGAAAACACTGTTTATGTTGAAATATATTTGATTCAAGTTTTGTCTAGAAGAGACTATTAAATTTTTATCTTGCCCAGGACCATAAGATCCTGAGATGTTCACATATCTTCCCTTATATATTTATCTAAATTGTACTTTTCCCTTTTGAGGCTAGCTTTCTTAAACTTACGTCACTGGGTCTGTGAGCCAAGTGCACAGTATTTTAAAAAATGTTTTATTTTGACAGGGAATGGAATTATGCACTCATGGAAATAGAAACTTCAGAATAAGAAAGATGTCCAAAGGGTTATCTACCTTCTTCCAGTCAATCTGGGGGGGAAAAATGAGCTTGGGAAAAAGCATTTTCCTTTAATAAACCTGACACCAGTGCCTTTATATTCTCTTTCATTTTCTCAGTGGTTCAGTTCAAGAAAGTTTCAATGACCCAGATTTTTTTCTAGCATAATCCTAAAGAAGATTCATGATATAAATACAGAGCCATCAAAATCCTTGGAGAAAAAAAAATTATCATTTGTGCCAGGACAGAGATAAAGTTACTGGTATCTCTGCATGGTGGATTTCTTTAACCCCTTGACAATAATTTAGGGAGGGGAGAAAGGGGCAGAAGGAAGCGTGCTTGTAGGTAATGGTATTTATGTGTTATCTATAGCACGTAAAAATACAAGAGTCAGCTCCCTTGTCATTGCCTTTTGGAGTCTTGGAAATGGTTGGTTTCTCTATGATCAGCTACAGTAGAAGGGCCACTGTTAAAAGATTTCCCACTTAATATCATGCAGAATTGGTTTCTAGAGGGTGTCTGTTCTCTTAAAAGATTCACCCAATGTTTGCTCTTTTCCTCTTGTGATTTTTTTCATACCCTTTTGCTTGCACTAAACAAAGAAACTAGGCATGTGAGCTATTTGAATATAATTGTCTTTTTAATACAAGTAATTATTTTAAATGTTTAATGGGATCCTCATGAAAATTGTTGCATAAACTTTTCAATTAGAGAGAAGGCTCTTCGATTGCATTTGTGTAAGATATTTAATTGGGTGGACAGCACAGAATGAATATGTTTGGAAATTATCTCAGATTACCTGCTTGTAGGGGGATGCCTATAGGGAGGAGAAAGCTTTGCTTCCAATTAACTTCAAAGATAAGATAGCTTAATTGGAAGCTGACTGTGCCTTGACAGCTTCAGAGCAGCAGTGACTTCCATGTAAAATAATCTGAAGCAGATGCTGAATGAAGAAGTAGCATTTTCTTTCATGCAGCCTTTGGCATCAGATCTCTGGCATTATGTTATCTAGTTCTATATGAGGAAGCATTTTTTTATCATGACATTGATTTCAGCACAGAACTTCATATTTATACCTACGCTGTGAAGTTCATCAGCCTTTGACAAACAGACCATAACACCAACTTAAAGGGAGCTTCAACCACTTTGGCTTGGCTCGGGAAAATAGTGATGAAGAATCCTACAAAAAGACCCATTTAGGGCTCCTGATCTGTGATCAAACTAGATCTTCTTTATGCTTTTAGTTAATGTCATGGTTATATAACTTTTCTCTATCTGTATAAGAGCTTGGAGGCTAGAGAAATGGGCTGCAGGAAAGCTCATGAAGTTTAACAAGGGCAAGTGTAAAGTCCTGCACCTTTGGAGGAGCAACCCCAGGCGCCAGTACATGCTGGGAGTCACCCAGCTGGAAAACAGCTTGGCAGAAAAGGACCTGGGGGTCCTGGTGGATTTCAGGTTGAATGTGAACCAACAACGTGCCCTTGCTGCCAAGAAGGCTGATGATATCCTGGGCTGCCGTAGGCAGAGCATCGCCAGTGGGTTAAGGGAGGTTTATTCGGCACTAATGAGGCCACATGTGGAGTGCTGAGTCCAGCTCTGGGCTCCCCAGCACAAGAGAGACATGGGCATACTGGAGAACATCCAACAAAGGCCTGGAGAGATGATAGGGGCACCGGAGAATCTGTGCTCTGAGGAAAGGCAGAGAGAGCTGGGACTGCTCAGCGTGAAAAGAGAAAGCTCAGGAGCATCTTATGAGTGTGCATAATTACCTTGAAGGAGGGTGCAAAGAGGACAGACCAGGCTCTTTCCAGTGGTCCCCAGGTACGGGCACAAGTGGAAACACAGGATGTTCCCTCTGAATGTGAGGCAACGCTTTTGACTGGGAGGGTGACTGAGTGCTCTCAGCCACAGCCAGAGAGGTTGTGAATCTCTGTCCTTGGAAATACTCCAAGGCACCTGGACACTGTCCCAGAGAAAAGGCTCTAGGTGACCCTGCTTGGGTTACAGGGAGGATCAGATAACCTCCAGAGATCCCTTCCATCGCTCAACCCTATGTGAGCCTGTGATTGTTCCTAAACTTTAATAATGGAAAAAAAAATACCTCAGCCCGAAAAACAGTTAAAGGTGTGTCAATCTTGAAACATATCATCTCTGTCTCGTGTCCTTAATAATAAAGTTTGGAGTTACGAGGGTAAAGCTCTCTGTTAATTAATTTATAACTACTGAGTTTCTAAGAGCAATATTTTTGCTTGCCTGGCATGTGCTAGCATTACCAACATAATCCGCTTGAATATCTTGTAAGAATTCTATTAAAATTTACTTTAGTGGAGGGATTTCTGTGTTAAATGTTTGGATTTTATTTTATTATGAATAGTACTGAAATTGAACAATGGCAATCAAAGTACATCTAAATATGTGTTCTATGTCATATATCAGTAAAAATAGAGGAGCCAGTCATCTGATTTATAAATGATGAGAACCTGGACCAGAGCACTTAGAAGATAATCTGTTCTCTTGGGAAATCCTCAGCCTTAGAGGCACGAAAAAATAACGTCACTCAAATGCTTATTCAACTAGTCACAAGGGATAGAATGAAAGATTACCAGTTGGCAAAAAAGATGATGGAAAACATTTAAGGGCTGTGAAAAGAGGTTTATATGATTCAGTGCAGCTTTGCACTGAAATCTGTTTGATAAGCAGCAGTGGAATACTGATAATGATGTAGCAGCAAAGGAGAAAGATGCGTGTAGTATGATGGGAAGGACAGGGTGGGGAGGGTGTGTTGATGTCAGGGTGAGAGGAGCTTCTCTGGGGTAGGTGTTGGTACAAAGCAGCACTCACATCTCTGCACCGTGACCTGCAGCAGGAGATGCAGAGAGCTGACATGTTAATCCTCAGGAATAGGCTGAAGAGAGGAGCTGCAAGAGAGGAAGGATGGAGCAGTCTGTGATACTTCAAATCAGGCTGCTGGTAACTGGGGAGAACATAAGAGGGGAGAGGCTATTACTGTTCATCCACTCTGTGGCCACAGGTCCTTTAAAGCAGCTTGTGTGTGTGCCTGCTGAATGTCTTACTTATTGTCGCTTTAGCAAAGTAACCTTCTTTTTAAAAGTTGGCATAAATGCTGCAGACTTCAATCCATATTATACAGTCTATAATGAGCTAACTACTTCACTTTTGAGCCACTGCTGCTCCAGGAATTAATGCCTGGAAACCCCAGTACATGTAGATGATAGGGGAGAGCTGGAGGACATTGTTGTTAGTGGGATTGTATAGAGGACCATTTAGTTGCCTTTGTTTCTCAGCTTTTGGTAAAAACTGGTTGATTCCTTTCAGTTCATAATAGGCTGAATACCAAGCTGTTTCCATAATGTCATGGATTGCTTGTTCGGCATCTTTTTAATTAGTGACATTTTATTTAGTCCAAATTAAATATGCCAGATGTAGCTGATTTAGTGGCTAACAATGATGAGTGAGGGGAGGGAGAGCTAACATATAGCCGTCTGTTCTCAGGGAAGTTTTTTTTTCTTCTTTTAATTTTTTTTTTTTTTTTTTATTTCTAGTTCCACAGGAGAAGTTGGAGTGGTAACCATGGCAGCAGGGAATTTGTCCCTGTAAGCTAAGCAAAGGGTTGGGTTGTGTGGGGCTTTTTTGTGTTTGTTTTTTTGTTTGTGGTGCCCCTACTCATAGGAAGGGGTGTGCAAAGTGGTCTCAAGCAAGCCCTGGAGAGGGAACTTGGAAATAGATAAGTTAGAGATGCTTGCTGTGGACTTAAACTTGAGAGTTGATCTTCCTGTAGTGTGCACGGGTGGATGGGTGCAGCAGTGAAACAGAGCAGTGAGAAAGATGAAAAATTTCTTGGTACCTTGGATCTCTACATGAAGTATTTTGGGGTGGGGTAATGCTAATAAATCTCTTGTATTATTGTTTTTTGATTTATGCCAATATTTTTCTCTCTTTATTTCCTCTGAAAATAAATAATTCTTTGCAGGTTGGATGAGAGTGAGATTTGCATGGGGCTAGCTGCATTCAAGAGAGAATATCCAGCTTAATTGTGGTGCCATAACCCTAGATCTTACATCAGCGCTGGAAACTTTTGCTGTATCACACCATTATTTTCCTCTGATACTTAAATTTACCAGAAGTTAAACAGCAGAGCAGTTTCATGGAACAGTTTTCTTCCTATTAAAGAAATCACTGAAAATGAGAGCTGGGGAGAGGATAACATAAGCTCTCTTCTTCCATTGACATACCTTTTCCTGGGTAAAGATCTGCAGGGGGTTAATTCTGGCCACACAATCGATGCTTACACAGTTGCACAGAAATCCCCTCCCCACCCAATGAGAGCAGCTCTGTTAAAAGCATTTATTATGTGCATGTGACAAACTGACCCATAAAACATCCTGAACGTTGCAGGCAGCAACAATTAGTTGATACTCGCTGCTTGGAATCGCCGGCTTCCCGAGCCGGTGCCTTGGGAGACGGGAAGTGAGGCAATATTGCTGAGTACTGTAGGGAACAGAGGCAGCTGATGGCATTAGGGATGCTCTGCCATGCTGCTGGAGCTCAGCCTGTCACCCTCTCCTTACAAAGCACCCTGCTGCTGCTGCTGCTGCCAGAGCAGAGTGAGCTCAGCCCGCTCGCAGAAACCGATTGCGCGTTGTGCCCGATGCTGTCGGAGTGCGGGAAATTTGTATTTCCAATAGCGCTTGAGCTTTTGGGATTTTCGGTGCATGGAAGCCATTGTGCTGTAAATTTTATAGAGTGTTTATTCTTTAAATGGCCATCATTTCCTTGAGTGCCTGTAGGTTATGGTCAGTTTTCATGAGGAGCCTTTCTTCATGTTTTGCCTTTTTTTTTTTTTCCCAGTCGCTTCCATTATTTTTTTCACTGTCCTAAGTTATTCTCATCTTCATAGTTTCACACTTAGGTTGGTTGTAGTCCTTGTATTTTGTCTCCATGTGACATATCATCCTTGATTCTTCTCATATGAGGCTTTGCATGTTGAATTCATAGAGGTTTTGCTTTAAAAGTTTCTTTTGTTTTGCTTTCCAGCTTCTCCCTTTCTCCTGGCATCTTTGGTGTAACTTCCTGTTCTAGGATGTCATTGCTTCATCAGGATGTGTGTGTCCCTGTGTGTGTGTGAGGAATAAAGGAACTCTTGTAAAGATGGATAATTGATTTTTTTTCTTTTTTTTTTTAATCTGCTGTGCCACTGTAGCTGTTTCTGAAAACTCTTTTCATGCTGCTGAAGTCAATGCTAGCACGTCTAGGAGTTGGGGCTTCAGCTAAGAACTTGTTTTCATTAATTTTAAAAATTCATTTTAGCCCTCAGGGTTGCAGAGGAAACCTTAGGAGCTGTGCTCTTGCAAGCACTGGGGAACAGATTCACAAGTCCTTAAATCCTTGGCTTTTTCACTCCTTGTGATTACTTTTTTGGGAGGATGGAGGAAGACACAGGAGTGGGAAGAGGGTCTATCTTTGTCTTACCCTGTATTGCATTCTAAGTTTAATTTCTGTTCAACCCTACATCTTAATGCTAGCTTAGATTCCTCTGCTACCAGACTAGGTAAATTGAATTGCATTTGTGCAAGACAAATTTCATAACTATTCATTCCTAAAATAACGTGTTTGTTTTGTTGTGTCTGGCCATTCCAAATGCAGTTTATTTGGCATATTGTTCCCCTATTGTTGGGCTGCTGGTTTTGTTCTATTTCTGTTACTACATCAACCACAATCTAAACCCAAGATCCCATTTTATCACATAAGAGACAGTCGGCACCCCAAAGGTTTTCCCATGCATTAAAAATACATACGTTTTCAAATGCCAATCCTCAGCCTCCAAAGACATCTTTGAAAGCAATCTCTGGTCCCTTTCCCAGTAATATGTGGCTGGACCTGTAAATGCAAATAGAGTGCTGGAGCCAGGCCTAGGTGTGTGTGCAGCCCTTAAAGGTGTTCCGTTGTCTGCTCTGCAGCCTCTCTGCTCCTCTCTCCCGAGAAAAACATGGAAGGGAAGGGGTGGTTTGTGGCCTACCCACACAGAAGTTCTGCTTGGATGATCGTAAATCCAAGTGAGAAGCCAAGTGCACGTTGCTGAGCCCTGTGCTAGAAGGGGTTTTTGGCTCATAGGGTGGCCTGGGCCCTAGATGACAAGGACCTCAGCTGCTGTTGTCACAGTGTCCCACTGGGAAAGAAAGAGCCATCCAAATCTTGGGGACCTGTACCACTTTCCTAAATCCAATGGGAAGCTGCTCCCTGGAGCCTTGTTGCACCCTTTGCCAAGCTCCAAATTAATGTGGTTCTTGTGGTTGGAAGCCTGTGCAGCAAGGAAGATGTGGTAATAATTCCTTTTCTACAGAGTAATTTATAATGGCAAAGCAATTTAAAATACTCAGTAACTAGCTTGGTTACTTAAGGATTTAATCAAGAAATTATTATGGTTTTTCTTTATATTGCCCTTTCTAGGGTTGTTAGTGATTTAAATTGTGTTTGCAAGAAGTTTTGTACTAAACCTTGCTCTTGGAGCAAATTCAGACAATAAATAATGCATTCTGTAAGCACAGCTGAGGAGAATTGCAGGCTATCTAGGGATAAATTGCACAATAAAATATATGAAAGATAAAGGTTAGTGCCAGCAAAATAATTTAATGCCTTTCATTACATAATCAAAAGAATGTAACAGTGTCTGTAACTGTCTTTTTTAATGTATGTAAAGGATCTTGAAACCAGAAAGGATTTTTGCATAAAAAGCAATTGCTGTTAGGAGGAGCTGTGTGGAGAGAGAAGGGAGCACATTTACAGACTTAGAGTCAAAACTAACAGAAAATGCTGGAACAGTCTGGACCCCCAGATCCAGGACTGAGTGAGCTGGCTGTCGCTGCACTCCCTTCCTGCTGGTGTGGACTGTCAAAGCCTATACAAACTGCTTCCCAGGCCTTCTCTCTTCCAGCATTCTGCAAGTACCCTGAAGCTTCAGCAAAATTCATAAAAGGCCTATTGTTACTCTTAGAAGGATAGAAAAAGTCTTTCTCCTTTCTTTTACCTAAAAATGAGAGGCAAATGAGGAATTGAGTGGGAAGATGTGAAAATGTCAAACAGGTCAAATGATCTATCTGAACATCTGAACATTAAACCAAAGTGGGAAAGAGTTGAAACAGCTTTTGGGAATGCTGTCACAAAATTGATGTGTTGTCTGTATGTAGGTATGTATCACTTAAAACTGCATTTCGCTATTTATTTTTAAAATATGGAAATTACAGGGTAGCAGCTTACAGTTTCCAAACCTTCAGCCTCTAAGTATGTGCATACACGTTGAAATAAATCTTTTGTTCATGCAGGCAGTGGTTATGTCTTGAAAATGTGCTCTGCACAGTTGTATATAAATAGCTGAGATTTTTGAAGATACTTCAGTGCAGTTGCTATACAATGCTAAACCTATACAGAGAGCAATACTTTTAGATTTAAGAAATGCTTTAAGTTTTGAGAAGATAGAACCAGATAATTCAATGCCTACAGAAAAAATAATCATTTTCGCATGCAGTTTTGAATTAGAGGAGGAAAAGCTTTGGCTTGCTATTACAATATTTCTATTTTAAACTTCAGTAGTACCCCACATGTGCTCATTGTATATTCCCCACATGTGCTCATTGTATGTTCCTCTAAATGTGCTTTGTATACATGCAACATAACACACTTTGTTTATTTCTTAAAGCTCAAAAGTCTATAATTGCAGTGTGTAATTGTACTAGTTTTGACTGGGGTAGAGTCAATTTTCTTCATAGTAGCTGGTATGGGGCCATGTTTTGGATTTATGATGCAAGCTGTGTTGATAATTCCAGAGATGTTTTAGTCACTGCTCAGCAGTGCTTACAGAGCCAAGGTCGTTTCTGGTCCTCACCCCGTCCCTCCAGCAAGGAAGGGAGTGGAACACAAGAAGCTCAAGGGGGCAAAGTCAGGACAGCTGACCCCAACTAACCCAGGGGAAATCCTGCACCATTTGGAATCATGTTTGACCTATGAAGCTGGGGAGAGGAGAAGGATGGGAACAAGGCAGGGGACGTTGGAAGTGATGATTTTTAATCTTCCCAAATCACCATTACTCATGATTGGCTTTCCTGGTGATGGCTCAACACCTGCCTGCCCATGGAAAGTGGGGAATGAATTTCATGTTTCGCTTTGCTCATGTGCATGGCTTTTGCTTTCCTGATTAAACTGTCTTTGTCTCAGCCCATCAGTTTTCTAATTTTATTCCCTCCAATTCTCTCCCCCACCCCACTGGGGGCAGTAAGTGAGCAGCTGTGTAGGGCTGAGCTGCTGGCTGGGGTGAAACTGTGATATAAATAGTGCAGAGAGATGTTTGCTTGATACAGTGGCCTGAATTCAGCCAACATGGCTTACAGCATCCATCTTTCGTCCAGAATCAGGAACCTTTGTCATGTGCTTTAGATGGTAACCTGCTCCATCTCTCTCTCTTACTTTCACAAAGAATGTAACCCCAAAATTACTGGGTGCACTGGTGACTGGATGTCCATACATGATGGCTTCAGATGAGCTAACCTTCCCAATGCCAATGCTGACTGGCACCCAGCACTAATCCTGCCCTGCCCATCTCTATGATTCCCAAAACCTCTCTTGCTGGTACAACCCTCATGGAGTTTATGACATCAGTATTGGTTTTGATGAGCACTGAACATAAGGATTATATGATTCCCCTTCAGGTCAGGTTATTTCTCTGACTCTTGGAAATGGGTTTAAAATTCAGTAGCCCAGTGAAGGGGGACAGAATGAGCATTTTGAAACACAGCCAACTAAAGCAGGGCTTTGTGGGATTTTGTTTTGAGGTTACTGTTCTGAATATGAAAGTCATAGACTAAGAATCTTGATCGTACAGCAGTTGTTCTCATTTGTTGTTCATAGGCTTTTAAATGTGTACCTAAATATAGTGTATGCCAGAGGAGAGAGTTAATGTTGCTATGAGAACCTTAACCTCAGCATTTCCAAGGGTTTTATGTGTATGTGTAGGGAGGAAAAAAGCAATGATCAAATACCTCACAGTATTTTTTCTTTTATAAGGAAGAAAAAATATATCTATACTATCTGATGCCTTGTGTCTAGGTGATCTTATCCACGTTGTATTGCTGTTGCCACTGCTGTTTGTCTGAAGGGCTATTTTCCTGCATAAGCAGGAAGCAACAGAGAAGGCAAAAAGAGCCATAGGGTTGACCTATATATTTATTTAATTGCAGCAGCTGAATTTTCCATGTCTTATAAAGCTGCCTTAATGCTGCTGGGCAAGTAAAGGGGGACTGGCTGGTGCTCCAGCATGTAGATGTGGTTGACTGAGTTGCTTGCCTTGTCAGGTGTGCACAGAGCATGCTTAGAGGCCTTTCTTTTTCAAAGGTTTGTAACTTTAGGAAGCAAAACCTTCCTTTATTTGTTGCTTTTTCAACCAGAAAAATAGCAGTTCAAGGGTAGCCTGCAGGCTGAGCTTGAGTCTTCAGCAGCTTTGTGTTGACCGATCCTAATTGAAAGCTTCCTCATTCCTCCAGTGACTCTGACTCTGCTCTTGTGAGCTGATAAGCTTTGATTATAAAAAGCTTGTAGAAAAAAGATCTCATCAAAACAGGGTTCCAGTGAAAATAGCAAGTACCTGCCTGGTACATGGGTGCCTTCTGCAGTAAATAGCGCTTCTAGTTGTACAAGGTACATGCAAAGATTTCAGTTCCATTTTCCTTCTATGTACCTCACTGATTGTCTGAACAGTCTTGATGAGTGAAATTGGGGGATGGAAGTCAAAACTTGCTGGACTGATTTTCTGTTTGTGCAGTTCTCAGTAATGACTTTTCAGTGTACTTTAATAGCTTTCTGTGAAGTCTCTGATCTACTTCTCTTATAAAGAGAAACTCTAAAAGAACTAGTGTACTGAAACCTTTGATCTATTAGATTTCAGTCACAGGACCTTCTGATGACTGGTCCTTCCTTCTGATGTTTGCAGTCATAGCCCAGGATAACATGGGTTGGTCTACATTGATATAAATTACGCTGTTTAATTTCAGATTGTAGAATGCAAATGTAAATCTGTTTGCCACTGAAGATTTTTAGCATAACATTATGTAAAAGAGTGAATTTCTGTGATCATTGTGTATAGTTATAGGTTTTGTTTTGAAGAAAAAGGAAAGAAATAGCTTAAGAAATGGAGAAAAAATGATGTGACCATCACATGACTGTTTGGGTTTTCTTGTTTTTGTTGTTTTTTTTTTCCCTTCACATTCCTAAAGCATTTGCATTACTTGATACACACAAAATACTGAGTGAGGTTGAGGAACTGAGGCTGGAAGATGAAGCAGCCATGAAGATACTCAAGATATGCGACCCATTATATGAAACCTCTGAAGTGATGAATATTAATGTTCTTTTAAATTTTTAATTTTTAAAGTCTTTTTTGTCTTTAGAAAAAAGAAAAGAAAAGCTTGGGGGAAGACTTCTTCCCAGAACAATGGTGCAGTCTGTTATCTGCTCCTTTGCGCTGTAAAGCACTGAATGTTCAGCCAATATAGCGCTCTGGTTGGCTTAGCATTCTTAACCTTAATTTTGAATAGAAGGTGCCTTGTGCTGCTGACGTAATTAGGGCCTTTTGTAAATCACTGTTGCAGGCAGTCTGCTGTTGCATTTCACTGCATTTCTCAGAGGGATGCAGTGCAAAAGTGTCAGACTAACTTTTTGAACCTCTCATCAGGCTAAGTGTTTTCATTATTGGAGTATTTTATTCGAGTGAATCTTGCTTAGTTTTCCTTTGTAGATAATAAGCCCTAAATCAGTTTTGGAAATGAAACAGTGTTTCTGCTGGATGAAGTTTGAATAGGGAGCCCTTAAAGTGGGAGGTGCTTCCTTAGGAAAAAAGAAAGAGAGAAAAAGGAAAAGTGAGAGAGTTGGATTTGACCAATTGACTTCAAATTCAGTTCCCTCTGTGATACAGAAATGCTGTTATCTGCGTCTTTTGTCACAGAAACTGTCAGAAAGTTGGAGGTGAAGCTTTGTCGTCAAGCTGGTTTCGTATTTGTGGTTATACTTCATAACTGTGCAGAGTTGTGTGGGGGCATAAAATCCCCTTACCTTCCATGTAAGCCTCTTAGGGGCTGCTACACTCCTGCCTCTGCAGAGGCACAGGGTTTCATCTCACTTCTGCCTCTCTCCTGTTCCCTGGGGCAGGGTTCAGCCCAGGCCATTACATCCCCTCCTGATGCAGTGTTTTATATCTGTGATGTCAGCGGCGATACATGGCCTTGCACTGTCCTTGATGGCAAACGCAGCACTATTAATAAATAGCCAATGAGGTTAACTTGCTCATCGCTGCGTTCACGCTGCCCACCCATTGCACTCCACTCCCTGGAGTGTCTTAAGGGCCCTGTTAACACCCCAAGGGCTGTCTGGTCCCATGAATGAACATATCCATGTTTGTAACCCAATTCCATAGTGGCTGTGGTGTGGGGATAGTGGGTGCTGCCTCCAGGGCCTGGCTCTCCGGAGGAGGGAACATGGCATTACAGTAGGAGTACACCACACTGCAGTGCTGGGTATCCAGTAGTTTGAAATGCTGGGGGGCTGGCATTGGCATCAGCATGAGCTTAGACTCTGGGCAGGGAGGGGGAGGGTGGGACACGTACCCCTGACTCCTTTACTTCATACTGAGAGAGCACAGCATGAATGAGCATAAAAGACAGCTGCAGCTTTCTTCCAGTGGCCACACGGCATTAAGGCTTTCCATGCTTGGGAGCAGAGAAGAGTGTGGTGGTTGTCTTACAGCTCTGTCTTTTCCACCTGCACGGGCTGGGGAGGCACCCTCAGCAAAAGAGCTTTGCCTTTTCTGGGCCTTGGCACTGACAGTGATCAGGTGCTGTCTGTATCACTGCCTTGTTCCCTGCACGAAAGGAGAAGAGGCGGGGTTTGCCCTCCAGGTGTTGCCAATTTCTGTGGCGTATTCCTGGTTCGGGCACCCCAGTGAAAGCTGAGGCAGAGAGCAGAGGGCTGCGCTCCTCGTGACTAATGAATGAATGAATGATGTCACCAGGTTGGTTCCCGAGGCAGGAAATCCATCCAAAATAGTTTAGTTTCAATACAGAAAGTGCACTTACGTGCAGAGTAAGCTGAAGGTAGAACGGAATTCTTTCACCACCAACTTTTCGGTCCGATGGCTATACTATAAAAGTAGAAGAAGAAAAAAAATATCAAGCGGGTGTTAGTCCCTGCCATTCCCCACTAAAACAATCAGAATAGCTACTTTCTGTCTTGTTGCGTACTGACTTTTCGGTGTGCCTGTCCATCCTGGGAGGAACACGAGAGCCGCGCTCCCCACCGCACACTGCGGTGCGATGCCCGCGGCTGTCTCGGGCATCGATCCACTCGTGTCCCCCCGTGCGGGAGTGCCGGAGCGGGCCGTCCCGCTGCGGTGCCATGCAGGGCTCTGCTGCGACACGGCGCCAGCCACACAGCAGAGACTGGCCCGCAGGACAGAAAACGGGGCACCCCCACGCCCAACAAATTCCTGCGTGTATGAGGATGCCTCTGGCTTGGCGAAGCGTTGGCAGGAGTGCAGCCGACACATTGCACAGCACGCATGCCTTCCCCAGAGCAACCGGGATTCCCCCTCCTCTCCTTTCCAGAGCCCACTTCTGAAAGAGCTGGCTCATCCCTGCTGTCAGATGAAGCCGTTTCCTGAACGCGCGGGTTTGAGTCACTTGGGCTGGATGAGGCTTTAACTCCTCCCTCGCCGGGCTCCAGTTTGTGCGTAGCCGGGGCAGCGGGGGGCGGGGGCGGCGCCGGGGCCCGGAGCGGAGCCGGAGCGGGGAGCGGGGAGCGGCGGCGGGGAAAGAAGTTCAATGCCCAAGTTGCAGGCATCGATGACATCAGCGCGGGCAGGCCGGGCTGCGGGCGGGACCGGCACCGGCGCCGGGCAGCAGCGGCACACGCGTGCCGGGCTCCCCACGCCCCGCCCCGCCGCCGCCCCTGGGGTCTCCAGCGCCCCGAGGTCGTCATAAAAAAACCCCCACATTTCCTTTGTAATTCCTTTTTTTTTTTTTCTTTTGGGGGGGGGGGGGGGAGGTGGGGGAGGCGGGAATAATTTGGAAGTCTGATAGTGTGTGGGAAATGATTACATCAGTCGGAGGGAGGGCTAGGATTGGTCTGCACAGTGTGGTTTGATTCACTACCGCAAAGATTGCGTGTAACCCTTTGAGTGGAGCTCTGGCAGAGTTGTTTCCCTCCCCAGAAACAGTCCCCATAGCAGGGGCTACGTGACAGGTAGGGTACGGCCGCCCCTGACGCCGCCGGCACCCCGGGCGCCCAGCCGCAGGCTGCAGAGGGTCGGCGGAGGCAGAGAACTAACTCTCAAGAGGCAATCCCCATTTAAAATGCCATCTTGTTCTTCCGACTGCTGCCTTTTACGTGCCGTTGAGGTAAGATTTTCCATATCGAATTACCCTCCAGGTTTTTGTTAGACTCTCCTTCTCTCGCTAGGATGCGGAGCATTTTAAACACGGAGTTGATTTAAATTTGGGACCTGCACATTTGCCCGGAGAAATAATTTTGCGGGAAGTGTCTCTCGCTTGAGCAGAACAATGCAAAGAGGAAAGCATCTGTATAATTCAGGAGGTGGGGGAGAAGGTTCTTGACTTGTTCTCTCATCCCCGTTGATATTTAGGATGCGCAGCGTATGCACGTTTGGTTTCAAACTACTTTCAGGCTAGGATCAAAAGAGAAGTCAGGGCAGAGAGAGAAATGTGTGGACTGTGCTGGGTAATTGATTTGCTGGCAGAGACTGCGAATGGGACTTCCCCACACGAAACAATCAAAAGTTAGTGGGGAACAAGAGAGCCATTTTTAATCTTTGGGGTCTTGGCCTGCTCCTCTGTGAATGTTCAGAGGCCTCCGATGGGATCGCAATGAAAACTGTGTGTGTTTGACTGGATGTGATTTCTCTCGCCCACTGTTGCCAAAGTACTCTCTCGACATTGTTTCACGTTTGCTTACCTTACACAGCTCTATACAGAACCTGCTCTCTCACTTTTCCTGTGTACGTGGTCATATTAACCCTGCTGAATCTTTGTTTAGTGCAGGGAGGTGTTGGGGAGGGGGAGGGGAAATAGGTCTAGGGGGCATCGAGAGAAAGTGTTATAAAGTGAATCATCCATTTCATTTGTCCTGGCTACCAAGGTGCTTGGAACCCTCACACCGAGAGGATGATGCTTTTCTACAGTAGCTGTGTGGTTTGCCTATGTTCAGAGCTGTTGATCTGTAAGTGTACCCTTTATGTTGCAGGATGTAAAAGTCTTTAGTGAAGATGGAACAAGCAAAGTGGTCGAGATTCTAGCAGACATGACAGCCAGGGACCTCTGTCAGCTGCTCGTTTACAAAAGTCATTGTGTGGATGATAACAGCTGGACTCTAGTGGAGCATCACCCTCACCTAGGATTAGGTAGGGAATGGTCAAAGGGGTGGCATGGTTACCTGGGAACATAAAACATGTGTAATTCATATAAATGTGCTTCCAGACGGAACGTTTTCTTTTCCACTGCTTGTATTTGTACACTTAGCTGAAATCACATACGTGCTTTCTGTGTATTACAATTTGATGTGTTAAGCGTTTAAACCGTTTAAAGTCCTTCCCTTATTTCCCATCCTCTGGTATTTTTATTATTAAAAAAAAAAAAGGAAGAATTGTCTAATCTTCACGCTAGCGCTCTGTTGCTACCTTGCTGTGTCTGAAGCTATTGCAAATAAACAGCTTAGGCAAATTAAGCTTGATCCTTGGAGTACGCTCCTGTGAAACAGCTCAGCTCATCACCAGCTGGGAGACCTGGGTGAACAGACTCAGCCTTACATACCTACAGTAATGCTCATGAAAGCTAGACATGCTGAGCTGGGGGAGGGGGTTGGCTAAACTTGACTCCAGGCAGGGAAAAAATGGTGGCACCACCCGCAAATCCATGGGCAATTTCTGGACCAGCGGTGGTATCTGCTCTCCAGGCAGCAGCTCCTCCACCTGATTGAAATTAAGGTGTCATGGTTACAGTTTCAAGAAGGCAGCAAGAGGAAGAACCGTGGGGAATTAAATAACACCGTGAATTGGTTTAATTACAGTACCTGAAAGGATCTCATGTTATTCAGTCTTGCTTTTCCTGTTATTTTGTGGCACTGATTAGTTACAGGGTTCTGCTGTGCAGCTCGCAACAGCATATCGCCCAGATAACGCTATCTGTAATTCTCCATGGCATACAGTAACGCTTTAAAAAGTGTAGCATTTGGAGTATTAGTCGATATACTTCATGGGGAATGTTTTTTCTAGAAAACAGAGGAAGGCAAATCATAAGCTGCAATCGCCAGCACTGGAATTGTGAATGCTATCTGTAGCTAACAGAGGGGGTTTTATGTCTAAAAATGTAATTCAGAACCCTTACGAATAAAAAAAGGAAATGATTTGCTGGAAATGTGATGCCCTAAACCAGTACTGTTAAACACTAATAAATTCACTGCTCTGAGAACTAACAGTTTAAAAAAATCCCAAACATGTAAGATATCCTGATTAGCTAATGGTTTTATTATCTCTCCTAATGTAGAAATATATGAAAAAATTAACATGAAACACTCTCTGGTCTGTGTCTGTGATATACTTTCAGTTCTGAGGACATAGGATGAGGTGAAGAATTAAGGTATAAATTACAGAATCTTGATCTCTGTAGCTTAATACGCCACATGCGCTTCCAAAAACCTTTACAAATATTCAGTTTTATCAATGCTCATTAAACTACCAGGCTCTCTTTTTCTATATTCTCTTTCCCATCATTGCTGATTACCAAGGTATTGTGTAAACAGAAGCCTTCTCCTTTGTAACCAACATCCTTCTCCTGCCAGATTCATTCAATGATGCCACAATTCAGTGTTTGTGACATCACAATAGCTTCCATGGTGACTAATTGTGCTGTCAAACTCTGGTGTGTGACATCTCTGAATGAATCGGGCAGGAGGCTGATTAGGAAATCAAAAGCTTCTGTTTACACACAAATAACTTGGTAATTAACAATGATGGGAAAAGAGCAAGATACTTATCGGGCTGCATTTATATACATGGGGACCTGCCTGCCTTGGACCTCTGTCTCACACTGAAGCACAAAGCGGGCCCCAGAGATGTGGGGTGTGCAGGTTGGGGCTTCAGCAGCCACCAAACTTGGTTCCACAGGGACGGCCCCAGGGCTCTCCCCTGTAGGCCACAAAGTGGATCTGTGTGAGAAGTAATGCAGCCTTTGGGGGTGTAAAGCCAACAGACAAAAAATATTTAAAGAATTTTAAAAAATGTAATTATACAGATTTCACGTATTTGAAAGGATGAGGACAGAAAAGGGAATAAATTAGTTCATTTAACAGGAGACAACATTATCCAGTTTATTGAATTTGGGGTCTTAAGTATACATACTCAATAAACTCTAAATACCAACTTTCATGCTTCCACCAGTTTTGGCTACAGTTTGAATTTTTTATTATTTGGCTGCTTCTTCCTAGCTCTTCTGTAGCTTACATGCTTTCCTGTATTTTGGAGACTGTCAGATCAAGGTAGTAATGCGACTGCAACCTGGATGAAGTTATCAGGCATCTGATGGTCCATATTTGTTCCTCTAGATAAAAGATTGCTAGTATAAGTATGAAACAATGGTGAATAAATACATAGTGTCAAGAGAAATATGGTTAAAGAGCAGTCAGAATTGTGTGTTTCTAGGAGACATTATTTGTTATATAATACATCCTTGCTGACTTAATGCTCTGGGTGGTAGTCTTGAAGCCCACAAAAAGAGAGTTCCTTCATTTAGTTCACTATATTTTTTTCCTCCCTGTATTTTGCCTAATAGTACTCTCCAAAAGAGCTTGGTTTGCAGAACCAATTCATTGTTTTACTATTGGACAGACTGAGGACAAGATGAAATTTTTGATGCCAGCTGCATGTTTATCATTGCTTTGGTCTTTGAGGTCCCACTTTGTAAGAAGCCTCCACCTCACCGTTCACTTCACACACATAGCCAAGTATATTCCAAATAAAATGCGTGCTTACACATGACTTTAAACAGCTATTTGACTGCACAAAATATTTGTGTTCTCACTGGAAGCAGTGGTGTGACAATTTGCCAGCAGACTTTCTTGATTTGACATTTGAAAGTGGTTCCTGCTGTACCGTACCACTAATATCTAAAGCACATTGTAGTCAATGTTTAAGCAGTCTATGAAATTTGAATGTTACTATAAGTATACCTAACTATATTTATAAATACCACATTTATAAAATGTGGTATTCTCCCTATGTTCTATTCCATACTTAACTATCATCAGTTTAGGACAAGAACAGAGAGCTATGTATTGGACATTAACAAAAATAATAATGGTGAAAACATTCATGTTATTGTATTTGCCTGGACGCTGAAAGAATCCTTCCCTACCTACACACTTCATTTTTTGAGTTCCAGGATTGACTGTACACCATACTAAATACAATTCAAGCAGGAGAGAATGTAGAGGACTGAAATATGTGAGGGTTAGAAGAAAGCATTGCTGCAGTTTTGTACCTAGATATTTTGTTAATGTGCATTGATTTCTTTTAATATGAGTGAATTAAAAGTGGAACAGTTAAGCACAGCGTTGCTTAAATGCAAAATCAGGGCAGGCTCTTTGATACAGGGGTCCACCTGTCATTTGTAGTGATTCTCTGATTGGGAATTTTGGGCTATGCCTGTGAGTTGTTCATGATGGAATCCAGCTCCTTTTCCCACCTTGTATCACTGCTGCAGTTCAGTAGAAGTTCTGATAATAATGCAGATTAACTTGGGTGGGGTAGGGGAAAAGTCTGTTCCAGGAAGCATGCAGAGGAGACTGAGTGGAGCCTATCAGATAAACTGGAAGCACACATTTCTGGTCACTTCAACAGCAATGCCACTTGAAGACAGACTGACCTACTGAGCTGAACTTAACAGGCTGACATCTGTGCTTCTAGTTTTGTAGCAGGAAGCTCAAAGCAGGGCTGAGGCTGAGTTGCTCAGTGTCAAGTTCATCCCATTTGTACCAACCGAGTGCAAATTACCAAGCACTTCCCAAGTGTATGTATTACTATGAAGTAATAGTTTCTTTTTTTTATATGCGCGTGCTATGAAATGCTGCACCTTTTCTCCAAGATGGCTTTGACCATCAAAATGAAAATATAAACATTAAATCAGTGGGAGTATCACCACAGAATCTCAGAAGGGTTTTGGTGTAGTAACAGAATACATCTAGGTCAGTTGTCTAAAGCATGCAAGAAACAGGCACTAAGTATATTTACACAAACTAAACATTGAAATATAAAACCAATTGACAAATGTTCATCTGTACTTCATTTCCTCAGAACAAAATAAAGAGTTTGTCCCTGGCAAGCAATTTTTAATGTGTTAGGAAAGCAAAGACCACAACTTTGGGTGGTGGCAGAACTAGACTGTAACAGGATGTGATCTTTGGGGTTCATGCTGTGATAAAGCTTCGTACCAATGTAATTAAATGTTTTTTGGAGGAAGCATAATTTAAAAAATAGGCCCTTCACCCTCATAGGCCCACAGTCTTCATCACAATGTGGAGGAGATTTGACTTCACCAGTTGCTTAAAAACCATGGTAGTAGCACCAGATTAGCAATACCTGAAACTTTACCTCCAGAGCCCCTAGAAATGTGTAGGTTTAGGTGATGACTGCTGAGGCAGTGCCAAATGTCTTTTACTAACAGCCTCCCTGTAGCAGTACTGTTGTGCACATTAGTCAAAGAACTATCCCTTCAAAGTGCTGTTACACCTGATGCACTAAGACACAGCTCTTTGTTTGAGGGCAGCCCACTATGGAGGTTTGTCAATGTTAACCCCTTTGAAAACACAATTTAAAGCAAGGCTGGACATCACAAATGCACAGTAAATGCTGAAGTCGTCAATGAGCTGGTGATGACTGACAGCCTAAGTGAAAGAGAAAAAGATCATGGGATCATTCAGTCATAGGTTAAATTTTCAATCAAAGAACACCACATAATCTGCTGAGTTCAGCAATTCAAGTAGTGTTCCAGAGCTTGCTCTTTTTGGGATGCCAATGGCTGCTTGCTTTTTATCCTGAAATCACCCCAAGAGAAATTGGATGGCACTTTGGCATTTCTTACTGTAGGAATACAAGCATTGCAGGAACACAAAGTGGGTAAGGGACTCTCCAAACTTCTTTGGTCAGCAAGGAATTTTGTTTAAAGTTTTGCAAAAGTTATGTTTTGTTTGACCTAATTTTAAAATTTTGTATTACATAAGGCATGAAAGCACTGACTAGTTAAAACTTTTGAAAAATAGCTAAATATTTTCTGAGAAAGTTCTGAAGACTTGTCAAGATAATGAGTTCATTAAGTAGTGCACACTTAGCCAGTTGCCTTCTTTCGAGTTACTGCTTTCAGTGAATTGGGTTTGTTAAGCTATCTGTTCATGCTTTGATGTGCCATTCTTTTGACCAGAGAAGTGGTGGTTATGGGCAGTTACCTTGTAACCAAATCTAGAGCAGAAAATTGCCCTGTCATGTGTACAAAACATTTGTCTCTGTCAGTATTCCTGTAAAGTAGATCCTGTGACCTCTTTCATAATAAACCCCATTGTCTAGCATCTACAATAAAGGCCTGAAGTTCACCTTGAAATGGACTGGTTTTATAGAGTGTGATCAAATACAACACTGTATTTCTGTGGTAGTTCAAGACCTAACAGTGGCCTTTCTGTAACTTTTTTCCCCCTTAAACCTGTCCACCTTGCCAGTTCCACAGCACACAACTAGTGCCAAAAGAAGAGGTTTGTCTGTATTATTGTAGCTGCTGCACACACAAAAAATTTATTCCTTTCTCAAAAGTCTGTGCTTATGAAGCCCTGATATAGGAATTCCTTGAAGAACACTGTCATATAATGTTAAACTTTGTAATACATTGCAAAGTAAAGTATTGCCTCATGGCAGTATGGTTTGAAAGTTAGAATGTGTTTTGCTAATTTCTTAAAAGGTAATGGAATTACACTGGGTTGTTTTAACTTCTGTTCTTAGTTGGTCTCACTCCTGCTGGTTGGCTGTGTGTTAACATGGTGTTCTTTTTCCACAGAGAGGTGCCTGGAAGATCATGAGCTCATAGTTCAAGTTGAATCCACCATGGGAAGCGAAAGTAAATTTTTGTTCAGGAAGAATTACGCAAAATATGAATTTTTCAAAAATCCCATGGTGAGTCTCATTACTTAGTTGTTTACACCACAGAGGGGTGGATTGCAATAACATTGCTGGCCACTCTTCTGTCTTAAACATTTTTTATAAAAAGAAAAGGCAACCAACTAAGAGAATTCTTTCCGAAGAAATTTTAACCAATGTTTAAATTCCTTGTACTTTCCTCCTAGCCTAAAAACCTCAAGTGTTTTCAAAGTGTTGTTTCAAAATGTCTGTAGTTACATTGGAGAGTGACCAAGACAGGGAAATTTTCATTAGTTCAAGAAAAACAATCAGAAGCGCAATTTACTCATTATCGTCAAAATTCCTTGATTCGAAGAAAATTTATCACATAACATGCAGTATCCAAACCTTTTCATTTCTGACTGTAATAGTTAATAAAACAACAAACCCATCTGGGTGACCCCTAAAGCACTTACTCCATACAAGGAATTTCACTGTTTCACCTATGGCTGTGCTTTACTGGTGTGCTCTGCCACATTTACTGATCACCATAGCTTGTCCTCTCTATATCCCTGGTATACCCATGCTTGAAAACTACTGCATGCCATACCTATTCCTGGATTTCTAGGATCCTTTGAATGTTGTCATTTTACTGGTTACTGTGTAACTGCTCATCTGAGGAAGACTTTTTCACATTTTATCCAAACAATTATGTTGGAGCAGACTGTTGTCATGAACCACCCTCAGCTGGTGCAACCTATTGAGATAGCTGAGGAAGGGTGATCCAGAGGTGGTTAGGTAAGAACAGATTTTGGGTCAGTCAGGCATCTGGGGTATGAGAAGGAAAAAAAGATACACAAGGTCATGTTTAAACACATTGCTGAAGTAACTGCAGGTGATAAATTAATTCCTTTGCTCCTAGATGCAAGTGCACAGTTGCTGCATCTTCACACGTATGCTTGCATGTACATTTGTCATCTGCTGGTGCTTGTTTCAGAGTCTGTGCCTTGACTTACTCTGTGAAACGTTTCTGTACATGGAGTGTTCCTCGTTTTTCACTTCTGTTGATCTCACCATCTGATAACCCATGAACATCTGAGCGTTGTACAGAAGTTTTGGTATCATAGGAGCTAGAGCATTAGTTTCATGTGGTATATTTTAATTAATAACAGAGCATGGGAGTAAAACCCAGAATGCTTGGCATTCAGTCCCAGGCTCCTGCAATCACAGAATAAATCATTCTTGTGGTGTAAGAATGCGAAGGCTCCCTATCCGTTGCATTAGCTGTTGCCATATGGCACTGTTTCTACTCAAGAGAGGCTGGTAAATGTTAGCTTTCATAACTCATTGTGCAACTTACCTGGCAGAAGGGTGATCCCTCCTCAGCCCTTCTCTTTATGTCCTAAAGACTAAAATTTATATTGCCGGAAGAGTGACAAATGTTCTAAACTGGAAATGTTTTTGTTGTGATTCATCTTGTTATAATCAGTCATTGTTTTATTTCAGGCATTTCTGGATGTCTTCATGCTTCAAATAATGTTTAAAAACTTCAAGAATGATTTCCTGTCATTGCTGTGTATAGTAAATTCAGTGTACCAAATTATACAGGAATTTTAAAACATAGCAGATTAAAGGGGAACTGGAGGAATAAATCTGAAATCAAGTCATTGGTCCAATAAGCAAGGAGTCACTGCATACTCAACTTGCAGGACAATTCATCCTTATCTTCCCAAGAAAGTAGAGGCTGTTAGAGATCCACAAAAGTTCTTGGTAGAAGAGGAAGTGAGAGGAAAATGCACTTAGGAAATGCTGCATATCAGATATTTTAAAAACTCACAATCTGTCTGCATGGGCATCTGGTGAGCAGGAGGGGAAGAACTGCACTTGAAAAGCCCTAGTATTACCTTCTGTGTCAGGGGATCTCCAAATTGATTTAATAGTGATAGTTCCAAAAAATTAATGACTGGAAGAAAATGTCACTAGTTCTCTGTAAGTGTTTAAATATAATGTGATTTCCAATTATCTTCTTTTTGTGTCTAGAATTTCTTTCCCGAACAAATGGTTGCCTGGTGCCAGCAAACAAATGGCAGTATCCCACAGTCACAACTTTTGCAGGTACTGTAAATTATCTGTATGGACAAAGAAGATGGAGGGGAAGGGGTTGAGAGGCAGTCAGGAAGGAAGAGAATTCAAAGGTGTGGAAAATAGTCAGAGAAAGACCAGTATAGTGAAATAGCATATGGGGCTAATGTCAAATACCTGACAAAGATCTTGACCAGTGGCATTGAGGTGCAAATTGTAAACACAAAGTATTCATAACTATGGTCATACATATTTGTTCCATTAATACTCAACTTACTCTGTGGGTATCTGGTTTAGCCACCTGTTGTTACTCGCAAACAGCCTTGGCAGGAATACTTCTAGAAAAACAAATATACCTTTTATAAAAGGCAGAACAGAAGTACTCTTCTGTACTCCACATCATAGCACAGGAGAAAGTGTAAAAATGCAGGTGGATATTAGAAGATGAGTTTGAGATGATGAGAGCTTTTGCTTTTGCTTTTTGTGTCCCATGTTTGTGCCTGGAAAGAATTAACAATAAGGACCAACTTCCCCATGGTTCAGCCAACCAGCTGCTCTTTTGTGTAGAAAAATAATGCCCTAAGAAGTAAGTGCAAGTAGGAATTTGTACACAGTATTTGCAAAGTAATCCCATTTAAAGCTCCCCAGGTTAAATTGCAGGGGTGTGTTCCTTATGCATATGTGTTGGTAGAGTTGTGCAATCTGCGTGGTGGTGGTGGTGGCATGTGTGCTGCACTTGTACTGAAGTTCTGGTGTCACTCTACAGTCTCTTGTTTGCTCATAAAGGAATGGGAGTGGTGCATAGTTGGTTGGCCTTCAAGGATAGTGCTGGAGAGTGGGCTACCCCTCTGACCAGTAACTGATTCACTTAAATCTCTCAATTTTTAGCGCTCCAATCTAAGTCCCGTAGTCTATAAATCCTTTTCACTTCACTTGTTTTCTCAACCTCTGGACATTCAACTCCAGAGCAAAATTAAAACACAATTTATTAAAGAAGTACTGTACTAAGAACATATGACCATGATGCCTGGAGGACAGTATCATGAATAACAGGCAAATTATAAAGCAGAAGCACAAATATATGAAGAATATAAGCATACAAGTAACTGATTTTAGCTTGATTTCTGTCATTTTGCAAATATACACTGACACTGTGTTAAGACAAGTTTCCACTCACTTTTGATCCAGTGCATTCATTCTGTCCCATAAAATGCCAAAGTCCATTAAAATCTGGTTCCACATTCTCTGAGGAAAATTTAAAATACTAGCATCCACTTACATCTGGGAAACATTCAAACAAAAAAAAAAATCAAGCCAATTTCTGGAATTATAAATGAAAGTCATGTGCAGTGAGGTTGTAATCAGGAACCAAAACTGGCATGGACTGGCATTGCCATAGACTGGTAGGAAGAGAGGTTTTCACACCTTGGACCCTCTTCCTGTAATTAGAATGGAGAATTGAATTTAGTAATCAATACAAGCAGCAGGACTCCCAAAAAGAGCAATATGTCCTTGAAGATGGAAAAGTTTTGAGGGTAACTCAAGTGGTAGCAAAAGGAAACCTTACAGCCTCATGAGGTATGAGTTTGCTTCTGGGAAGGCTCTGGAAGGTACAGTCCTGAAGAAGCAAAAGTCTTGGAGGTTAACAACACAAGAGGGTGGGGGAAAGAGGGTGATCATAATCCCTCTAGTTCGTTGTTTACCCATAAAAAATTCCTTTTGTTAAAATTTTTATATTAAGTACTTCTTTTGAGAAACACACAACCATTTTTCAGAATTTCAATGGCAGTTGTAATTTATTCAAGGTAAACCTCCTGCAGCCTAGTAGTCATTAAGCACGTTGCATCTGAGGCCACCTTAGACACTGACCCATTTTGCTGGTTTTAATTATACACATGACAGGGAAGAATATTAAATATCATCTTATTATATCATATACTTCATTAAGAGCTAATATTTTTAGTCAGGACAATAGCACTAAAATCAGTGGGATCTGTTTTCCTTAGTCTTGACCTGGCTATAACATGCAAAAAACCTTGCCATCTTAGTTTACTTTTGTTTTAACTGACTGGACAAAAAGAATCTGTTCTTCTTTTGATCTTTCCCTTTCACAGCTGACCAGTGTATTCATAGTACAAACAGCAAGAAAATTGATTGTTCTTTCCCATTCTGTTAGATGAGATGAGGAGGAACACTGGAAAAAAAAATAGGGTTTAATGGAAGTAAGAATTCTGACACAGGACGCTGGTTTTGGTTTTGTTTCCTAAGGGCAATGTCCATACCAAAACACAACTTTGAAGAATTGCTGAGACATCTAGGCTAACCAGGTTGATGCATTTTTCTTCATACTTATTGAATTTACTAATTTGGTATTTAACCTAATGATTGAGGCCTCTGTCATTTAAAAACCTGGCCTGTTGTAATAAGGGAGCAATCCATCAGTTCTCCTACCATAATGAATTCTTCCTTCCTGTGATATATCACAAATTGAATTTTTTGTATATGGTTCCTCTACTTATGTCAAGAAGTTAAACGCTTTTCAATCCTGAGGTCTGGTATAATTGCTGGCACTTACTTGACTGCTCTACATTTCATTTTCAGTTAAATACCCTGTTGTCTGTTATACCTCTTGTCTTGAGACAGCATGAAATCCCTAAATAGGCTCTTCCTTTCAAAAAGTTGAGGATAAAGATGGAGATTTTGGCCAATGTTTTCAAGCTAGGCAATTTGCCAAAATTGCTGTGACAAGGTATTATTTTAAGAATTAATAAGCTTACTTTCTCTCCCTTCAGGCCAGGTGCAAGATGAATGGGAATACAGAGAAGCAGTATGTTTTTTGAGATTTAAGTCTTGGTGCAGAGAATAGGAAGGTGTCAATTGCAGGAGGAGATGGCCAGCTAGATGCAATGGAAGAGCAGGAATATACATTTTGATTGTAAATCAGATTAAACATCTAGGTCAGTTTAAGCCTAGTATGAAACTGCACCTCAAGTCAGCAAAGTGATTTGCCATTTCATTCTCTGTTCTGCAAATACAGTGACAATTTTACAATTCATCCATAGGATACAATGTTCATCTACATTTTCCTCTCCAACAGAACTTTTTAAACTCCAGTAGCTGCCCTGAAATTCAAGGTTTCTTGCATGTGAAAGAGCTGGGTAGGAAATCATGGAAGAAACTGTTTATGTGTTTGAGGAGATCAGGACTTTATTGTTCTACAAAAGGAACTTCAAAGGTAAGATTAAAAAAGAAGTTGCACAGTTCTAGCATGTGAAAACATTTTCAGCTTTTACAGTGGGTATTTTTTGCTGTTTTTTAAAAATCTCCACACAGTGTTCCCATTTTTTGTTCCACAGAAAAAGATGAGTAAGGCATGATCAAATGACAGTTGAGCCCTGGGCTCTCAATGCATAAACACAGCCACAGAGTTTCATTATAAAATAAAACCAAACCAGCCAGGCAACATCATTGTGGCCACTAAAGTTGTGCTAACCTTCAGATTTCTCTGGACCAATGTAATAGGCCAGGCCATTTTTAATGTGGGGGGTTTGCATAAGCATTTTGTGAGCTTCCTGTACCAAGCACTTTCTGCTGGTAGGCTGGTGTTTAAGGGATGTGTGCCACGGCCACTGGAGGCTGCCTGGGAGAGGAGCAGTGTTCATGCACTGCCCTCTGTTGGAGGCTGGGCTGGAGAGACTCCAGAGCTTGCACATCTTCCAAAACCTTCCACTTACCTCTGCTAAATCATGTTACTTCCCCAGGAACCAAGACATTTGCAATTGTTGGCTGACCTAGAAGACAGCAATATCTTCTCGTTGATAGCAGGCAAGAAGTTGTACAATGCCCCTGCAGAGTATGGATTTTGTATAAAGGTAAATTTTCTCACTGAGTTCTTCCAAAGTTCCAGACGGTGTTGGTAGCTCAGAGTCACCCCAACCCCCAGCTAAATGGGATTTGTATGTAAAACTCTGCAAGCCTTTTCTGTCACAAGGACTTGATCTTTAGCATCTTTCGTTTGGCAGGCATGTCCTGTGAATCTTGTCATCATTTTTTGTGACACTTTTAACACTTTATCTGGTGCTCCTTTGGTTTGGGAAATTTTTGTGCAAGAGCAGCGCAGAGCTGAAGCATGGTGTGCTTGTGAGATGGCCTTGGTTCACCTCACAGAGGAAAGCTTTTTCCAAGTTCACTAATCAAACAGAAAAGTTTCTATGGACAGTAAGCACCAGAACCAAATAGCAGCAAAGGATCAAGCTCTGATAGAGTGCAATTTTATCATTATTGTGGGCCAGAAGTTTGCCTTTATTTAAAGAGGAACAGTGTCTTGGAAACATGAATGTAAGAATAACCATTTGCCTTTGAAGATTTTTAAAACTGTTGTGCTGAAAGATTTATTTGGAAGGTATTTCAAAGGTTTGAAAAGTGTAATTTTCTGAGAAGAAAATAAGGCTGGGAGCTGGTTTTGTGACAGTAGTGAAGTAGTCTCCTTCCTAGCAGCCGTTCCAGAGCCAGACAGCAAGAGTTTGTATCAAAGAGACTGGATGCAGGACACATCCTGAACTGGTGGAAGCAAACTTTCAATTACCCTCAGTTGTGGAAACTTTCATCCTTCATTTCAAAATGGAGGCGTATAAAACTTCTCACAGATTTGAAAACAAAACAAAACAAAAAAAAAAAAAAAAGGCAAAACAAAACAATAACAACAACAAAAAATCCCCCCAAAAAAACAGGAAAAAACCCTCCAACTACCAAACTCAATAAAACTAAGTGCCTGGGTTTGGTTCTAGCATGGCCTGAGTACCTTGTTCCTATAAACTGCTAGGACTGCAGGTTATTTCAAACCATAGAATCATAGAAAACCCTGAGTTGGAGGGGACCTACAAGGATCAATGACCCCAGCTTCTGAAAGTCAGGAGGCACCAACATTTGATCTTGTTGGACCCAGCTGAAAAAGTGATTTCCTTCAGAGCATGCTCAGCCTCTCCTGAGCTTTAAATTCAGTGTGGTGGGAGCTTTTTCTGGCTAGTTCTTTGGATTAGTACTGTACCTGCCTCTACCCTGTTTACAGTGATTCTAATTGTTGGTTTTCTCATGAATGTATCTGACTTTCCCTCTAATGCTTTAAAGCCAAACAGAGTGAGAAACGAAACTAAGGAACTGCGGTTGTTGTGTGCTGAAGACGAGCAAAGCAGGACATGCTGGATGACTGCCTTTCGACTCCTCAAGGTACCTAATCTCTCCTACTTTTACAAAGCTACACCTGAAGTGGCACTTATTATTTTGTTAATGAGAAGTTATCTATATGTTCTTAAATGTCATCTGATCCAAAACAATATGGATAAGAGCAAAATGCCAAGCAGACCTGTCCCACTTAAGAATTTAAGCATGGGACTAAGATCTATTCCTTCTCATATGAATCAAGTATAGTTTTAGTTTGGGATCCAAATTTGAGATATGAGAATGAATTAAAAAAACTGCTTACAAGGTATTTTCAAGTTATCATAAAGCTAAAGAAACTGTTTTCATAATGGTAAGTGGTTCTCTTTACCAGAACAGCATTTCTTAAGCAATTTTTTTCCATTTTTTCCATTTTTCTATTAGAAGAAGTAACAAAAATAAGTAACCCTATATCTGGGTGAAAGTTATTCATATCTGAGAGCACACAATGTAACTTCTTGGTAATATGATAGGAACTTTCACTGCTTTTTGAAACAAAATCAAGATGGAGGGAACTGAGGAGAAAGCTGACTATTTGGTGTCCTTTGAAGGAGAGAACTTCCTGATTTTCATAGGAAAATGTGCATAAATTCTGGTTTGGTTCTAAGTCTTTTTCTGAATATGCTGTTTTGAAAACTGCTGTGTTTTTCTCTCTACCTTACTATGTCCTGTGTACTGAAAAAAAATGACTTTGTTTTTAAGACACACAAAAAATTATTAAAGGTCTGCAGTCAGTGAAAATTAAGGCTCTGCCCCAACGCTGTGTCCATAACACTTGTTTTTATTCACCAACTCATTTAGCTTTCCATAGTCCTCTATTACCCTGTTAGGAAATTGTATAAACTGTTTCAATTAGAACATTCAGTAAGCAATGTTGCTCTCCTTCAGCACTGTGCCTCTAGGGAAGGCACTGAGTAGCTGTTTACCTATCCTAGCTACAAGTGTTGCTAAAATTCATCATGTTCAACCAAGGGCATGACTGGAATTCAATCACCTTATTTTTTTTAAGGTGGGAAAAGTACAAAGTGATAGTGAAATTTATTGAAAGAGCTAGTGAATTAGAAAGGTTCTTATTTTTTATCATTATGAAAACTGAGTTTGAATGTCTTGTGCAGAATTTCTTTAAGTTCTATAGGGTAAAAAGAAGGGGATTAATATGTGTGTTCTGATCTCAGCTGAAAGCTTGTGTTCTACAAAGAAAACATGATCATAGCTGAAGGTGGCAAAAATAACTTGTGTATATCACTCAAGCTTGTATTTTTTAAAATAAAACATTTTGTGCATATTTAGTCTTTGCCACCTGCCAATCACTATTACTCAATACAAATGTCTTTGGGACCTTGGTCCAGTGTAAAAGTAGTATTAAGAAATCACTACAGTTTTTTTCCTAGGGCATATATTTGAATAATACTGTCCTTGTGTTTCTGTTGGCAGTATGGAATGCTACTGTATCAGAATTACAGAATTCCCCAGCAGCGAAAAGCCATGCTTCCACACTTTTCCACTCCAGTAGTAAGTGATGAACTTTACCTCACTGATGTATGATGATGGAAAAGATACATTTGCTTTTGCATTTTAAAAGTGGAAAATTTTACACTAAGAAATGTAAATTCAGCATTGTGTAGCAAATCAATGTAAAGTTCATGTTTTGCATGAGTACAGTTTTTGTGGTTGGCTCTCCATTATCTTAGGCTTACATGATCCACATGATTGAAAAATCTTGGCTACGCTCTTTGAGATGTACGGCACAGAGAGACATCTGGCTGTCTCTGCAGAAGCCAGCTTAGGTCTGGCAAAACTAACACGTAGATTTCCTAAAATATGTTGGGCCAAGAGCTGACTGTTAACTACCTAAAAGGGAAGAGCCTATATTTGGATCCCAACTGGCCCTGAAAATGACTGGAATATAGTAATAGGGCAAGTGGGCAACTTGAGCAAACAGATTTTATTCTGAGCCTTTGAATCGTCTCACTCCCCTACAGTCGAAAAAACATCTATTTTTGTGTCTGTGAATCTTTTGAAAGGAGAAAAAAATAAGATGTATTTTCTGTGCTATTGAAGGAGGACTTTGGACAGTCTTCTGAAACCAAAACAGTTTGAAGTGAAACTCTCAAGCTGGTTTTTCTTTTCCCTGTTTTTTGAAATAAGTGAAAATTCCTTTTCAGAGAAGTGTATCTGAAAACTCACTAGTAGCAATGGATTTTTCGGGGCAAATAGGAAGAGTTATTGAAAATCCTGCTGAAGCACAGAGTGCTGCCTTGGAAGAAGGACATGCTTGGAGGGTAGCTATCTTCTCTTCTTTTCTATTTTTGCAATCAGTAAGTGTCTGTTGAGAGCCAAAACACAGAGTGTGCTATGATGTTAGTGCAGTGCTGGTCACAGTATAGCTTAGCTCCGACCTGCAGCAATCACACTGCAAGCATGCAGATCTGAAAGTCAATATCCATCTTTAGCAAAACTGTCACATTCACAACAACCTTCTACCACTGCTTCTCTGTCCCCCTAGTGTCCAGAGGAAAGTTGAGGGGGAAAGCAGACCCACCAGAACTTTACTGCCAGTTTGCAAAACCAGTCTCTGAGGAGGAATATGTCAAATTAAATGCTTCCCCACATGGAAGAGGCTGGGGCTCTGACTAATGGCTTGCTCCCAGTAAGTTTAATTGCAGAATATACAAGAGGCAGGACCTCTTGCAATGAAAACTGATGTAACTTGTTTATAGTGTCTTGTGGACAGACAGCTGCAGTACAAGTTTTCCCACATGCTCGTCTTTTAGGGAAAAGGAGTCATTACTGAAGCATTAGCTGGTGCTTTATGTATGGGAGGGAAATACTGCTTGATTTACTGAGTGCCTGGTGTTTTGCCTGAGCAGAAACATATCAGTCTTTTCTTTTTTTCTGTCTTTTTTTCCTTTTTTTTTTTTTTTAAGATACTGAGCTTTCATCATTAACATCTGGCTCGTGTTTTAAGCCAACTGAAATGAGCTGCTGCTTGTAGATTAGCCCCCTTCAAAGTTGCATTTCTTTTTCTCATCCTTGCATTAAATCTGCCCAGCCCCCAGTTTCCTGTAAATTTAATCTATATTGCATGTGCACTAATTCTCTTCTCCCGAGACGTTAGTGTGGATTTAACGGTAATTCATTTTCTCTATAGAAACGTAGCACAAGAATGAACATCTTGGGTAGCCAAAGTCCACTCCATCCTTCCACACTGAGTACAGGTAAATTCTGATGGTTTGTAACCATAGTATCAGAGGTCTCTGTGGGTAAAGAAAAGGTACATTTCATATAGACACAGAGTGCAGCCATGTGGTACAAATGCCTTGATGTCAAATACAATCCTTATCGGTAGCTCCTGTGTCATTAACATGCCTACCCATACAGACACCATGGAAGGAACTTGTTTCCCTTGATGGCCCACTCAAGCTCTTCTTTAGGACTTGTCTTTTTAAACTCTTATTTTGTAAAAATAGACACTCCATAAGTATTTCCATTTAAAAGAATCCAGCAGTTAATTTGCCGTTTGGGACAAGGAAAGTCAGTGAGTGACCTTTTAATCTTTAAAGAGTAGAAATGAGAGTTTTCAAAACAGAATTTGTTCCATAATAATTGAAAAATGTAAAATATGCAAGTCCTCAACATTTCTTTGAGACTGTAAATTTATTAAAACAACAGGGAATTTCATATTAATATCCTAGCCTTCTTGGAGGAAACGCAGCTATTTTCTATTGCTATTCTGTTAACAGAATTTTAAAATACCATTTGAAGAACAAAACAATAAAGATAAAAATATTGGGGGCTAACTTGACTCTTGAAAGCACCATCTAAAGTGCATTTCTTTATCTGATATTTAGAAGGACTTGTTTCTAACTCATTAGCTTATACATTGAGTTCTAAGGAACGTTAGTCCCAGTATATTCAAGAAGCTATGAGAGGCAGTATTATAAGAGACTTCTCTTTTTTACCTAATTGTATATCTAAAAATTGGAAAATACATGGAGATACGATGCCTCTCTATTCGGTATATTACGTAGATGCATTTTTTATATTGATTCTCTTTTATATAGGTTGATGGAAGATACCTTATATTCTGTAAGAGATCTATACCCACTTTTAAAATGTTTAAATAATTAGTATGTGGAAAAATGGTTGCATGTGTAATTGTTTTTAACCATCCTCTCCTCCTTTTTCCTCTCACCTCCAGTTATTCATAGGACACAGCACTGGTTTCATGGCAGAATCTCCAGAGAAGAATCTCACAGGATTATTAAGCAACAAGGGCTTGTAGATGGGTAGGTATTCTTGTTGCTCAGCATTTATGATCTGACAGTAAGCTTTATAGATGAGAGCACAACTTATGCTGTAATAATCTACAGGTTTATGAGCATTTCTTTGTAACCTGATTGTTGAGCAGTCCCGTTATAACCTGCCTGGATTCCGAAAAGTCAGAGTGTGTGCTTGTGTAGGAGTGGATCCTAACTTTTAATTTGAAAAGTAAAATCATAAAATACACTTAAATGTCTTTCTTTTTTTCCAACAGAGATAGTCAAGTTTTAGATGATGTTAGAATTTGAATTTAGTTAATTCTTGTAATATGCATTGAGGATATATTTTTCAGGCAAAACTGTACCTAAGCATTTGCCAACAAATTTATAATCAGCCATCCGTGCCCTTCTGCATGAATCAGAGGAGTAAATAGTGCTTGCTCACTATTTCTGTTCTAGAGCAAAGAAATGAAAGTACCTGTTCCAGCACTCTCTTAAATGTCTGTGGTCGTTATTTAAATATCTTCTGAGCATCTGTTTTCCTTATTTATATGGAGTTATGGTTATCAAAAGGAAGTTGCTTGAACTGCATTCAGCATTGTTGATTTGTAGGATGGGAAAGGCATGGTTTCCCTTGGTTCACTGTCTTCATTGCTCTCAGAATTATCCATGTTGGCTTCACAGGAGACAGTGAAGTTCAAACTTTTCTTCAGCATTTTCTTATTCAGAAGCAACACTAATCTTTCTGAAGACTAAAATACATTTCTAGAAACTGGTAGTGCATATATTTATATATATATATATTCATCAAGCAGTGTTTGCTTATTTTTGGGGAGTTTTTTCCAGTCTAAGGCTAGACAGGGGCTTTTAGCTAAGCAGGTTCAACAGAAAAGAGAAGCTGAGAAAGCAAAGGAGCACTGCTGACTTTTTGTGTTTCTGGTTTTCTCACAGTACAATCTTGGGCTCATTTTGTCTTGTTGCCTTAGGAATCTGGTGGCCCATCCTTCTTGAGGAATTCATAAATGTGTTCATGTGTTTGATGCTGTGTTAAATTTGTGCCTAATCAGCTTACTTACTGTGGAATGTAAAAATTGGTTAGTTTAGCCATAGCAAGGTCCACTAGCAGTGACAAAACAACCAGGTTACGTAAGTGCTCTGAGATCTAAGGATCATGATTTTCAGGGGGGAAAATTCTGGCCTATGTTTTCCTGCTCTGTGCGTTCTCGAACAAAAGAAGGTAGAAAGTTAACAGTGTCCTGATGGTTCATGGAAGAGGCTCAACACTGTATACAAGCAACTGATGCTGCTATCTCGGATATCTCTGGAAGTTCTTGCTGAGGGTGCATCTCTCTTGGTAGCCACTGTTTGTGTGGAAGCTGGTTGCTTGCCAGAGGTTGAGTAAACAGCTGCAGCATCAGTTGTGCAGACCTTTGCTTTGTGCCACCAGCTTACCATGCATGATATGAAAAAACTAGATGAAATATAATTGAGAGGCACCTGCATGAACTGCAGCAACCACAGGGCAGGCTCTTTCTCCCTCACAGGGATGCTAATTTATAAAGGCTTTTGTCCCTTTTCCACACATTTGGTCTTCCTAGGATTACAGTGGAACGTTCAAATACCATGCATGGTTTCTGAGAGTGGCAAGACATGCCTGTCCCTGACTACTGAAGTCACTCTGGTTATGATGGTGCATTTTTCTGGTACTGACATTTCTCAATCAGTTCTGAGGAGCTGGAGTAAAATCTTTTGGGTTCTTAAGACTACAAGCAGTTCTTTCAACTGCACTTTGGAAAAGTGTGTTCCTTGCCTAGTGGTCAGCAATTAAGAGGCCTGCTCCAGTCCTGTGCTCAGCCATCTCTAAAATCCACTTGTGCTTTGTGCTATAAGCCTTCTGCAAAGGTATATTCTTTTTTCCTGTGGCATGGAGAGGATCTGCTTCCTTAGTTCATAAATATCATGGGGAGGAAACACAGGGGTTTTTATCAAGCTTTTTTTCTCCTCTTCTCATTATGGATGTTAAATAAAGTCCATTTGGGGTAGGACTTCAGTTTTGTGGGTTAACTTAAAAGTGACAGCTACATGGTGTATGATGTTGGTAGCTGTACACCTAATGTACATTTTTTTCCACGTGCTGAGGGGAAAATACTGTGACTGTTCTAGAGGAAAAATCAGTGTGTGTTTTCCCCATCTTGATAATTTGGAAGCTACTTAACTGGTAAATAATTTTAAGAAAGTATTGAGCTGTTTCTGTGCAATTGCAGTCATTTAACCAACACATAATTTTGTTGACACTGGATTTCTGCAAACTAATGCAAGGTATTGTAGTGGGAACAGATTCCCATATATTACTTTCTCATCTACAGAAATGCAGATTTTCTCTAGAATTAAATGATAACATTTTCTTCATAAGAGTACAAATCATTTGTAGAAAGCTGAGTTAGAGGGAACCTTAAAAAAAGCCTCATAGGTACATTCTTAGGGGAAGAAGTACCATCATGTATTTTGCACTTCTTGTTTCTTCGTCTGTTAATGTTGCTTAGCCATGGTAGAAAGTAAATTGCCAGTTACAAAATCATCTCTTAATGCAACTAAAGAAGAAATCAGCAGTGGCACAATATTACTTAGTGGTTCTGATTATTTAAGAACAAACAGATGGGGATATTCAATTTGTTCTTTAAAATGTTCTCTCCTAGATTATTTCTTCTCCGGGACAGCCAAAGCAATCCAAAGGCATTTGTACTTACGTTATGCCATCATCAAAAAATAAAGCATTTTCAAATCTTGCCGGTAAGTAGATTATTTTTGATACTGATAAAAAAACCCCAAAATTTTAAACCATTAAGCTTTTGCCAACATCTCAGGAGATCTCTTATTAATTACTGTTGTAATTAACAAGGATGTTTCCATTAGCAAATTTATAAACAGATATTCTTTAATCAGTCAAATGGTTAGCATTTCTGGAAAACTGTTGTAAGTCACTGCATTACACAAGTCTGTGTAATGCACAGAACTTGTTCTCTGTGACTGTCAGAGACAACAGCAGTTGTTGTCTCCCTTCCCACTTAAGCAAACATAGAATAACTTCAGGAAACGTTAAAAAGTTTTATTCTGGAGGTTATCCAATAATGTTGAGCTTCAAATAACATTACACAGAGATGTTGGAAAGCAATTTGATTTTTATCTTGATCCAAAAAAGCATGAAAAATTTAGGATTATGTAGACCTTTTTATTGTTCCAAACCCTCTTGTGTTGTTTAGCTGGCCAATTTTACAAAAAGCTAACAAATCCTTTTGCGGTATTTTTGTTTTATCTAATGAATGCCAGTGACATCTGTAGAACTTTCAATTACTGTGCCCACAAATTTTCACTTTCATAAGCAAAATGTTACAAGTTGGGTTAAGGTATGTTTCTTCTAGCCCTGTGCATAGTTTCATAAAGAACTGCAGGCACTGGGTTGTTTATGCAACCGAGTGCCAGCTGAGTGCCCATCATTTATTTATGTCACACACTGGTGGTACTCTCTGAGTTTTTCCACTTGTGTATCTCTTCATGTGCAGCCTAACTTGAAAAGGATGTTTTTTTTTCCTAGTGTGAAGATGATGGACAGATATTTTTCAGTCTGGATGATGGGAACACCAAATTCAGTGATCTAATCCAGCTTGTTGAATTCTATCAACTAAACAAAGGAGTCTTGCCCTGCAAACTCAAACACCACTGCATCCGAGTGGCCTTATGACCTCAAATCTGACTCTTGCTGAAGACTGGATTTGATAGAAGAGTAATTGTAAGAGAAGGTTGACACTGGGGAATTGGCAGATTTGTAAGTTGGTTAAAAAAATAAATATTATGCACCTTGGGACTCTGAAAGGGATGGATTCGACAGGTGCCAACAGACCAAGATTGCTGGTTTGTCTAACACCTAAGAGTGATTGCTGCTGAGTGTCCCAGCATCCCAAAAATGGGGGGAGGGTCTGTAAAACAATGAGTAAATTTGAAACAAAACTGGAAACTATCTTGGCTGGGCCACTTAACAGGAACAAGTGTGAAGAGAAATCTTTGAAAAGAACTCTTGCCCTGGAATAATCTTGACAATTAAGACTAGTGTGTTTACTTTTTGTATTGATCACTTTTTTTGCACTCCTACTTTGTTTCGGATATTGTATGCAGCCTATATTAGGAGCTGATGTGGCTTTTAAAATTCATGCAGGAGTTGGGTATTAATCTGCACCCTAAAATGTATGGAATGCTTCAGCCTAAAAGGATCTAGAAGAAAATCAAGAAGTGTGTGTGTGCGCGCGCGTATGTCTCAGTACTTCTCTGGAGACCTGAGGTTCAATGATCTGCCGGTGTCTTTGAAGAAGCAATGAGGATACAATTCTAAAAGAACATACCACCAATATATGTACTCTTAAAACTGTTGACTTGTAGCATTATGGCTGTAGTATGTTGATGGTATATTAGTGGCATCCAGTCATGCAGAGACTGTATTAGATTCTATGCACAAATTTTTATTATTGGAGTGGTGGTTTGTTTTTTACAGCCTTTTGACTGTTTTCCTGAGGAACCTTACTGTTACTAAATAGAGTAGGACTGAATGATTACACTCGTATTTCAACCACCATTTTTTGTGAGAAGATTCTTCTGCAGGTAGTCTTAGTATGACAAAATAAAAAAAATTAAAACCAGTGTTTTTAGCTTTATAGCTCCTTGAATTTTCAGACTGTTTCAAAGAGCTCTTACAATAGAGTAAAGCTACAGTGACAGTGCTCTCCTGGGGATAGGGCATAAGAAGAACTGAACCCTTCTGCTTCTTGTAGGGTCATGAAAGTTTACATGGTGAGAAGGAACATGCTGGGAATAGAAACAGATTTGATTGTGAAGTAACTGATGGCAATATCATCCATTGAGGTAACTGGTGATCCCTGTGTCATGTGTGCTACTGCACACCAGTACGTATGGCAGACAAGCATGTATCTTGCTCTGGTGCTGGTTTGTCATCAGAACTACTTTATTGTTAATGTTTAAATGAATTCTTCAATGTTTACTCAATAACTCATTCTGATGATAAATGAGTATTAAAGTCAGACAAGTCCCACCTTGACCCTGCAGTTGCAACCAACCATTCCTTCAGCAGCTGTCTGAACTGAAATAACTTCCCAGTGCTTGGTGCCGTTAGCCACAGTGAGAAGTATTCCACCCTGGGAACTTGCAGAGCGTAGTGCAGAACGGAGCATTTGTAAAATGGTAAATTATCTATACAGGCTAGTTAATCCTTAATATTTGCCACTGGGTTTGAAATCCTAGCCATCTGAAAGGTAAAGAAGGAAAACCAATCCTACACTTTTAGGTCTTCATGTAGTGTTAAGAATAGCTTAAGACAAACCATAACCTGCCTGAGTCGTCCATATCAGCTTAAACTATGTCAATGGTATAGAAACACTGTATTTTAGTTTACAGAACACATTTAGTATTTTTTTCCATTTAATGTCTAGATACTAAAAATGAAGAAACTTGATTTTGTTTTTATTAGAAGCCGTTTTTGTTTTGTTTTGTTTTGTTTTTGCTTTTTTTAATTGTACATAGTGAAATGAGTGTTCCTGCTTTCTAGACAATGTATTTTAAAACCTTGAAATTAAGCTAACTTAAGTCTGACTTCACTTTGCATGCTTCTATTTGGCCCCTATTAGGAGAAAAAAAATACTTGTATTGACTACATTACCAGTTTAATAAGACCATTTATGCTGTAGTTTTAAGTTTTTCTGTTTACATAGCTTAGTGACAACCATGCATTTTTCCCAGTAGGCAGATAGTATTTGCAGTGTTTCATATTTATAAAAAAAAACTTTGCATCTTATTTAAATTGAGAATAAAAGTTTGACTATGAACCATGATTTTTGTATGTAGATGGTTGACTTAGTATTTTGTACTCTTCCCAGCTAAAGTGAGCTGTTTTGAGAAAGTGACCACCTTCAAAGTGGCAACAATCTTACTTAAGCAGATCACTGCTTTGTCTTCTTTCTGCTGGAAAACAGTCAATGCCACCTTAGTTTTCCAACAGATTCAGCTGGCTGCCAGCTCAGAATACCAAGGACTGAAGGACATTTGACTCTTATTTTTGTATTTAAATGACATGAATGTAAAGGGGATGCTCAGGGTTGTTTTGGAGCCTGTTGAATTTTTATCTTTTTGCCTGTGATTTTATTTTCTAAATAAATACTTCATGTAGCAATCTTGAATATGTTGAGAAGGAAAATGCCAAACCATTTTGGTAATGAGGTTACTAGTTAAGTTATGTTACGATAGGTGTTAAAGTACAAAAAACTTTTTATTTGTTAATTAATCTTGAAGAAACACGTGCCTCAGTTTAGATGTTTTGTCTTATCTTTTCTGCACTAAATACCTGACAGTTTGACCAATCAATGCACCTTTCCAGTGGCAAGACTTGCTTATCGTAAATTATATTGTCACAATGCAAGATTTAGTGACTGTAAAATGGAATAAAGTTTAAAGTTTCAGGGAATGCAAAAGGTATTAACTTAAGAGACAAAACCTTTATTCAATATGCTTTGCTTCATACTGTAAATAGCTTTTTGGCTTGTGAACCTAATTGTAATCTTTCAGGTATTTTTGTACAAATAAGGGACTGATATTCTGTTTCTTGTAATTAGAAATAAACGTTAATACAATGCTATTCATTTTATATTGGAATGAATGTCGTCCTTTGGATATATCAGTACACTGTGTATCTCTTGCCTTAATGCAGCTTAATTGAGTAGGTCATGTTAAGCAGCTTTTAAGAAGTGTGAAGAGGAAAACACAGTCCCCAAGATACCTTTATTCTGGCTGTTGTCTTTAAGAGTCCTATTAGGATAGACTGCATTTTATTTAGCAAACAACTTATTCACTCATTTTGTTTGAGAAAAAATACTGGGGATATTCTGCTATGATATTTATAGTATTCATTTGGGAAGGCTGCTAGAATCATGTCAGAAGAACACACTATGACCAACTTTCAGGTCATAAAGTTATAATTCATTGAACATGCACACTCTGCATAAAACACTTCATTGGCCTGATAGCTGTTGGATCAGAAAACTTTTCAATAGTACTTCCAGAAAGCAATTATTTACCCCTGTAGTCCTTGTATTTGAGTGGTCTATCAGAATTTGGGTGGAAAAACATCATCTGCACAAAACACATCTTTACTTAAAAATTCCAGGGGGGTGGAGGAGTGGGGTGGAGAGTTTGGTGGTTCTTCTGGCAGGTAGAAAAACAGAAGGTTGGGAATATTTCACTTTTTTTTTTTTTTTTTACACAATCCTTTCCTGTTTCCTCCTTGTTAATTCATAGAAGCCATCAAATGCATTTTACTCTGGCTTCTGCAGGCTGTGTCTCCATGTGATGTCTCCATATTGCACTAAAGCATGAGTTAATTCATATGTTAGCATGATGAAATTCATTCATCAGCACATAGAGGCAGAGTACTTCCTTTTGATTTTGATATTCCTCAAGTTTTTTTCTATCTGGACATGCATGTTACAGTGCTTAGAATTCTCTATCCTGCATGCAGTACCTTACTTTTTTCACTAAGCTTAAGGGGACTGCAGATGCCTATTTCCTGCTTGGCTAGAGGAGGCCATACTATCATTGAAACTGACTCTCACTATGTTCATTAAAAGTCACAGACAATAATTCTACACAAACCTGTTTAAAAAAAAAACCCAAACAAACAAACAATAAAAATCAAAATCCCACCTTGCTTTCTTGTATATATTGCATTTGGAACAGACAAGAAGATGGCATTAAAAAAAGCAACATGGTAAAAAGATTTCAGCCTGCCCCGTTGCAAGGTAGTGCTGCCAGCATGTTTGTCCAAACTGCCCACCTCTGTGGCAGATACAAAATGATGCCTGTGAAATCTGGCCCTTGGCATTAGCAGTGGGTACTTGGGCTATCAGAACATCACCAGTACAAAATTAGTCTGGGCCAGAAGTGGGTCTGTGGTACAGATTTTAATTACTTGCCTGATAGGTTTGTACTTCTTTTCATTAGTTGCAGAACAACAGACATGATCGGACATCTGATCCCACATTAAGCATTCTAGCATGAAGTTCACCAGGCAAAACAGCTTAAATGCATTTGGGCCTGTAAATAAATTCCTATCAGACTCATGTTTTACAGCATGCAGGACTTTCATCCTGATACAAAGAACCCTTAAATTAGGATTCCTTTAACACTAAATTGTTGCTTCAGTCTGTACCTGCAAAACCAGATGAGAAAAACATCACCAGATGAGCCACTTCCCTTCAAGTCGAACTTTTGGTCTTTGTTATTGCTAATTAATAATGCTTTAATCTGGTTTGTCAGTGTCCAGTCTGTAGACTGCTTTGTGTCTCAGACATTGTTTTTCTGACATCTTGGAAACTTCAGTAACAATGTCAGCAGATGGAAAGAAAAGATACCTTCCTCTGTAATATCCATGCTGCCTTCATTTGGGTTGCTTCTGCATCCTAAATCTTAAGTCTTCCCTCCTTGAAGCACAATTTAATTAGTATTTGAAAATCCAACATAACCACAACTATGTCCAAGGTCTATATGATGTTCATTAGATATTGTGATTAGGCACATCTGAGACTTGAAAATGAATTTGTTTGTGTAACACACATTGCAAACCCTTAGCCCAAAGACAATTCTGCTCTAATTGCTCATCATTTTGCACAGATACCAGCAGATGTTTTAGCAAGAAACACAGGTTCACACAGGACACTAAGCTGTGATTAACAGGGTCCTATAACACTTGTTAGTTGCCCAGGTTTGTTATGCTTTCCTCTAATCAGGTGTTTTTCATCCCTTGCCTGCAAGATCCTGGTGCCACAACTTGGGAATAGGAACATGCAATTACAAACAGCTGCTGGCTCTGAGCAAAAATACAGCCTGGCTTTATGGGCCCTGAATCTCAGCTTGGCTGTGCTCAGAGGTACAATTCCTCAGAGCTCAGAAGAGAGACAGGGAAGGAAGTGGAAGGGAGAAAAGAATTACTCTTGGGCAGTATTGTCCAAGGGCTGGTTTGGGTGTGACTAGGAAGAAGACAGTGTTGTGATGCCCTGAGTGCTGCACACCTCTCCCTAAGAGTCAGTTTCCCCTCTTCTTCCCCAAACTTGTGAAGACACTTCTACATATGGACTCCTATCGTACCTGCCCTTTGAAACACATTCTCCAGAGGCATTAGGACTGGCATCTTGCATTGCCAAGGAGAGAAATAGCAGTGGAATTGGTGTTCTCTACAACCTGCCCGTTCTCCAAAACAGCCTGTCCAACTGCCATCAGAAGAAAGGAAGGTGAGAGTTTGGTACTATGGTACTGCTAAAAATGATGATGATTAAAGCAAATGGCTAAGCACAGTCCTGAAAGTGTACAATATCACTGCTCCACAAAAAAATACCTTAGGCACAGCCTATCTTTAAATAATTTAATTATTTATACCTTTTCCTTATTCGATTTCTTTCATAATACTTTGCTGCTGAATTTGTGCATGATAAAAATGTGCTCTGTGTCACTCTTACCAACTCCTAGTTTTCAAAAGGTTGCTGTAGCACTCTCAGAATCAAAAACAAATACAGAAACAAGCCAAGCTGTGAGGATTAGAGCTTCCTGAAAAGTAACTCCACAACACATCTAGTTATTAAAGAATGTAAATTGGTAATTATAGAATTGGTGTAGAGAACACTTATTTGGCATTTTTTCACTAGATAGTAAGGTTTGGGAAAACAGCTAGCTGAACAAGGGTGAAAGTTATTGAAGGCTCACAAAGTTTGCCTCAAAATACTTAAAATCAATTGCTGGAACAAGCATTTGACCTGCTCTAGAAAACAGAGTGCTTCAGAGAAGTGCATGTACATGGGAAGGGATTGCATCCTCTCCCCCTAAAAGTGTAAGAGAGCAGGAACTCAATGACAGCAGAAAAGGAGACTTAGGATGCAGTACAAATGGAAGACCAAACAAGAAGGTCAGAACAATCAAATATATAATAAAACAGTTCAATGAGCAAGTATAACAGATTTATAGATAAACATAGGCAGCTGAGCAGAAACAAAACAATTATGGTATTTTCCGACACACAAGTCACCTGAAGTATGCAGAGGACCAGTTCAGGAAAACCAAAAATATTTCTTCATAAACTGCTCATGTAATCTCTTGTATTTTCCACCACAAAATGTAGCACGGGGCAAAAGTTCACATGGCTTCACAAAGGGCTTCTATCACATCGTGATAGAGAAAACTCAGCTGATGGATAATAACTACAAAAATCTTTTTCTCTGCAAGTCCATTGGTCATATGTCACCAAGTGCCAGGAGCAATCTTAAGGGGAAGAATCATTACTTGACAGCACATATATAAGTACATCTTCCCTGCATGTCCACTGCCTAGATAGAGATAGAGAGGTAGGTAGAGATACTTTTTATCTGATCCAGTTATGTGCCCACATGAGGGCTGGCTCATACAGAAGGTAGCAACTCAAGCTAGCACATAAGACCTGAGGAGCAACCAAGAAAACCTGCTCTACAGTCAGCTGGAGGGAAACAGCCCTGTAAGTATTGAATTTGCCTCCTACCGCCCCACCCTAGGAAGGGATGCCTGCAACAGCTTTCCTGTCCTTGTGTACCCCCTGCTCCAGCCTGCCACTGGCAGGGTCTGCTGCAGGTGTGGGGGCTGCCACAGCAGAGCTGAGTCCATCAGGGCTCTGAAGTTGTTCAAGAGTAGCGTCTGGCTTCATTCAGTCTCAAAATTGGGTCGTAATTGACAGGGACTGAGCTTTCGAGGTGACTGAGCATTAAACAGAGAATAGGTGCTACTCCCTTTCAAGTCAGAAATTACTACACTAAAAGTTGCATATAAATGGGTATCTTTGGGCATTTTTGTTCAGCAGTGCACAAGGACGTGTTGTAAAGGGTTCTCCTGGGGTAAAACACAGGCTTTCCTACACCATTGACATTTGGGGAACAGAAAGGGGCGTGCACCTGCTCAAGCGAGGTGATTTTTCTTACTGAAAGCTATGGTGGAGCTGGAGGGAGAGTGCTGTGCTGGGGTAGGCAGGCCAGGAGTGGGAGGCACATTGGGAGCTGCTGAGGCTCTCCCAAGCCACCCACTGCTGTTCAGGCAGAGAGAGAATGGAAAGAGGAAATCACAGAATTTTTAGGGTTGGAAGAGATCTCTGGGGATCATCCAGTCCAACACCCATGCTGTGGCACAGTCACTAGATCAGGTTACACACGAACATGTCCAGCTGGGTTTTGATTGTCTCAACACAGAGACTCCACGACCTCTCTGGGCGGCCATTTCCACCCTCAACGTAAAGAAGTTCTTCTTTATGTTGAGGTGAAACTTGGGTTTTAGTTTATGGCCATTGCATATGTTCATCCTGACTCCGAGCACCACTGGAAAGTCTGGCACCATCGCCTTGACACTGCCTTTGAAGCATTTCTGTGCATTGATGAGAACAAATGCTGGTGCCAGCCGGGTTCCATCCTGCCCTGTCTCCCAGCAGCAGGAGTCAGAGATGGCTGGGCTCTGTCCAGCCCCAGTGAGGGGCTCACCCTGCTGGCCCCGGGCAGCTGCAGCCCTGCGAGGGGCCCCGAGGGACTGCGGGCCGCCTCTGACAAACAGGAGCTGGGCACAATGGAGCCCCATTTTGCTGTTTTCTACTCTCCGATTCTGACAAGTCTAAATCCTGGAGAAAGTCCCATCAGCGCCGGCAGCTGACACAGAGCCCGGCCTGTGCGGGCCCGGAGCTGGAGTAGGCCGCGCTGGCGAGGCCTCAGGCCCGCGGGCACGGCGGGCTCCCGTGCCTGCCCCGGGCCGGCAGAGGGCGCGCAGCCCGGGCCTGCCCCACACGATGGAGCGGGGTTCTCCCTTGGTTGGGCTTCCTTTGTTTTGTGGCGGCAGCCTTGGCGTCGTCTCCTGTGAAACCGCTCTAAAACAGCTCCAAGCCCGCCCAGGGTGCCTCCGGCGGGGCCGCTGATGCAAATGGCAGCGCTGGAGCACGGCTGGCACCGGCGCCCGCCCCGTCCCCGCCAAGAGCAGCGTGTCCCGCTTTGGGGATGTGAAAAACGCCAGTCACTTGTTTTTAAAAATTTGAAAGTTTGCTAGTAATAAAATGGTTATAAAAATAGTAATACAATTGGAGTAATAATAATTTGGACAGTTTGAATTAGGACAATATAAGGCAATAGAAACAAAGAGTTACGGACGTCTGGGTATGTTTTTCTGGGCAGCATGAGCCCGAAAAAGGACACCCGTTAACAAAGGATTAACCCTTAAAAACAACAACCTGTTGCATATTCATACACTTCATACATGGTGCATAAATTCCATTCAAACACAGGATTCTGTCTGGTCATCGTCAACTTCTTCCTCTGAATCCTGACAGCGCCTTCGAGGCGGGAAGAAGTTCGTTTCTTCTGATAAGAGGGCAATAAATTCTTTTTCTGTGAAAGATTTGGGTGTCCTGTGGCTGCTATCTCGCTGCAAGTCCTTTCTTTAAAAAAAGTATCCTACGTAGCATAGTTTCTATTGTAACATTTTTTATAACCTAAAACTATATTTAACACACTACTTAAGAGAATCAATACATTATTACTTTCTAACACAACACATATAATATTCATTTTAATATTTGCAAAAAGCCAATCATAAAATACACATTTTTCACAGGGACATGATAGTTTGACCCTCCCGGCAGGGCCCCTGAGGCACCGGCAGCCGCTGCCCCAGGAGCTCTGGCTTTGGGTTTCCCGAATTGTCCCACTGCCTTGCTCGTGTGACTCCCCAGACATCTCCATGGCATGGACACATCCTCGTCGGCGGAACCCCGGCAGAGGCAGGATGTGCTGGAGCTGCTGCTTGCTGCATCCCACGTCTCGTTGGATTTTTCACCCAAGGCTCTGTGAATAGGACGTGAGAAATCCCACGTCCCTCCTATCGCAATGGCTGCGAATTGCAGCTGGATGAGCCCACAGGTTTTCTGGTTTCCCCGTGCTGATAAAGCTGACACAGGGGCATGCCTGGTTAATGGTTAACACAGGAGTGCAGGGTGAAGCCACGATAGTTGCTGGAAAAGCCGTAGAAGTATATTGAGATTAAAATTCCTTAGCCACTTCTGGTGACCTCTTCTTCACAGGGCGACTTTGAACTACAGGGAGCTAACTGTAGGGAACTAAAAACAATACCTGTTTTCAAGATACCTGGAAAAGGAGTGAAATCTCCAAAAAGGTAAGGATAAATTCAGTAATTTCTGAAAGTGAAACTACCTCTGCACTTTCACCAAATAATCTGATCCAACAAACCTACGTAATTTGTAAAGTATTAAACTAGTCAGTGTTTAGAAGCACAGCATAGTGTGCTAAATATAAATATTTTAATTGACGTGGCCTTAAGCCAGTTTTGGTGAAAGAGTCAGGAGTTCATTAAGTATTTTGAAATCAAAGCTTTGCAATTCACAACATTTTTAAGAGAACCTCTTCTTAATTGCTGCTGAAAGTTGAGTTGACAGCACTGCTGCTTAAGGGAAGCAGACTGGAGGGATGGCAGTACTAGATGGTGGTGTACTGGACAGTCTTGGAGCTGGGTCCCAGCTGACAAGGAAATTTTATTAATCTTTTCAAATTTTGTCAAAAAAATTTCTTGCTTGTTTGAAAATTTTGTGCTCCTAGTCCTTGAGCTTGGTTTTGTTTATAAACCTGTCACATGAGGTGTATTGTCCTGTAGAGATCCTGTTTATTGCTCAGGGACTGCAGTGATCTTCGTATGTTGACATTCCAATTTTATCTGGGGCTAAATGTGAAACAGCAAAAATTATTATAGCATTGCTGGGATTCGAAGAGTAAGAAGATGCTGAAATTGGGAAAGGAAAGGTGAAATAAAGTGATAATCACTGTTTACATTACAGAAATTTACTGCTTATGCCAATGGTAAAGAAAAGGGGGAATAAAGATACTATAATGGAAAGTCAGTGAAAACCAGATTTGCAGTGTACCTGTGATACATGCTGAAAGGTTTTCTTGGTGAGTGATGCCTCAAGGAAAAGCATCCTGGAATTTTGATGTTCAAAATGTGCATCCCCCACCAGCCACACAAAGTGAGGAAACTGGAATTTCTTGCTGAAATTGCTAAAGGTTGTTTAAAGTCGGAAGAGAGTTTCTTTGGCCAATTGATACACATCAGTGGGAAATTTCTGTGTATGTTTCTTACTCTGTTCTTTCCATTATGCTGTGTCCAGTTCTGGGCCTCTCAGTTTAGGAAGGATGTTGAGGTGCTTGAATGTGTCCAGAGGAGGGCAACAAGGCTGGTGAAGGGCCTGGAATACAAGCCCTTTGAAGAATGGCTGAAGGAGCTGAGGTTGTTTAGCCTGGAAGAAAGGAGCTTCAAGGGAGACCTTATCACTCCCTACAACTTCCTGAAAGGAGTTTGGAACCAGGTGGGGTTTGGTCTCTTCTCACAAGCAACAGCTGACAGAACAAGAGGCCACAGTCTTAAGCTGTGCTTGGGGAAGTTTAGGTTCAACATCAGGAAAAAATTCTTCACTGAAAGAGTGACTGGGCACTGGAATCATCTGCCCAGTGAGGTCACCATCCCTTGATGTGTTAAAAAAAAAGACTGGATGTGGCACTTAGTGCCATGGTTTAGTTGATGAGGAGGTGTTAGGTCATAGGTTGGACTTGATGATCTCAAAGGTCTTTTCCAACCTAGTTCACTCTGTGATTCTCTGAAGAACTGTTCACCTCATTCTTCTGAATCACAAAAAAAGGTATATTTTTTCAATCACAGATAATATATTGTATAATCAGAAAAATACATGGCCAAGAGTATTTTATTATTTCTTTGTGGAAAAAAAAACAAGTTCAACCTATACAACAAACACAATTTACTTTCAGCATATCCTAATCCAAATCCTGTTACTCACCTCAACTCTCTGTTGCCTCTGCATGTCCACAATCCTCCAGTGTTCCTCTCTAATGAGTGTCTCCCCATTAAGCCAGCTCATGCTGATTTTATTTTTTTCTCCTATCAGTGATATTTTTCCTGTAAAAAATTGTGGAATGAAACAGCTGTTTTGTTGTACATTTTTCGCCTCTCTTGAGTCTATGTGGATTGTATGGCTCTCCAAAACCAAATGAATAAACAGGAGAAGAAATGCTATGGCAAACAATCAGTTCTTGGAAAATACATTGGGATTTTAGTTTTAGGCTCTTTGTCAGAGAGCTGGCAAGAGCATTGTGTGCTTAAAATGTTGCTCTTGCAGTTTATTATTAAATAATACTGTATCATTCCCCCCTTTTCCCCCCACTCTCCTCTTGTTTGCAAGGAACATTTGGTTTTAAAATTCAGGGCAAGTTTGCTAAGCTTTGTGAAGGTGTAAATAGAAATTAGTTTTATCTTTCCTGGTTGTATATTTTCAGAGGGATTGGGTGGTTAACATGGAGTCAAATGTAGTTTAGTGTTGTTATTCTTATATTACATTAGACATATTACTGTATTCCTGAAGCTGTTTTTTACAGCTTCAGAGGCAGACAGAGAGGGTCTGTCCCTTAAAAGGTGATGACTGATGCAAGGATTAATGGAAGCACTTTTTTTTTTTTTTCATTTTTTCTCCCTCAGTGAAGTGCTGTGCTGTGAGTCTCAGTGTAGGAACATGGGATGACTTGAAGGCAAAGATGTGACTCCAGTACTGTCATCCATCAAAACAGCCTCTGTAGAGGATGTATCTCCCCATCTGTTAGGTACAGGCTATCTTTGCAAGGCTGGATATGAGGCAGAGAGGTTAGGAAGGTTGTGTTTTGGACAAAGATAAAGTGGAAAGGTTTCAGTCACTGAAAGAAGCATAGGGAGGGAGGACATGGGACTCATCTGATCTTAGCACTGGAGGCAATTGAAGCCATAGTAACAGCAACTGTGCATTCCAGTAGAAGCTGTAATATGTATAACCCTAAGTCAGGGTTATTATTAGCATTTCAGAGTTTCAAGCCAGTCGTGCCAAACTCGAGTTTGTGACATTCCTTATGCTTCAGATTTTTAATTTTTTTTTTTTTTTTATATATACCAAGTACCATCTACTGTCTGATTGCTAGGGCAACGTCAAGCACTGGTGTCAGCAATACTGGCATATAATTTGGAGTTCACTTACAAAAAGGAAGGGAATAATTGCTTCCTGCTCAGTAGACAGGATATAAGTAGCAGACTAAAATTGGTGCAAAAAGATGATTTAAGAAAAAAAATGCACTGGCGTGTATTGTTTAGGAAGGCTATAAATTCAGCATCAGAGTAATGCTGCTGCTAAGTCGCTTATAACACCTCCCTGTGTTTTGGCCTCACTTGCACTCAGTTATGCTATTGACAAACTGTTCCATTTAAATGAATAAACCTCACAGTTTTTAGATTTTCTTTTTTCTGACACATGACAGCACAGGTACAGTTAATGTGACATAACAAGAGGGAAGCATCATTACTGTGACTAGTCATGCAAAAAAGCGAGATGGGAAATTACAGATATGCTACATATGGTGCCTTCTGCTTTTAAAAACAATCTGAGCTCTGAGAAGTAGAAAGGATCCAGCTAATCGTAGAACCAGCTCTATGAATTTCAAGGCAAATATACATTTCCAGACACATGGGACAAGCTGAAGACTGCCGAAGTGTCTGGGAGAATGGCTGGCAGGCACCTTTTCATCTTGGACAATACCGTAAAGGAAATGGCCTTTCAGTGTGGCAGATATTGTCCCTTTCTGTGCTGCTTCTTTAAAGGAAGGGAGAGAGAATGAATGCAAAGGATTTCAGAGGAGGTGTCATTTCATTAACGGCATCCTGTGGGTGCATTATCTTGCAGAGACCTTTTTCTTTGTCTCTTGGTCTGATTAGCACATGTCTTTGTGCAGTTTTAAAATGCTTGGACAGTTTTCCCTTAAGAAATACATGTGCCTTCCAGCAGTTTTAAATTGCTCTTGATATGTTTGATATCCTTATGCATCTGCAGACCCATCAGAATCTTGCTGAGTTCTTGACTGTAATTCTTCCTGTGGTAATTATATTTTCAACAGTTTTAACCACACATGATGTGAAAAAGTGTTTCCTTCTGTCTATTTTTAATATGCTGACTTTAATTTCCCAGAATTGTCCCTCTTGGGCTTTTAGAATTTGAAAACCAGAAAGAAGTTCTTTGTCTTCTCCCTGTACTCTTTCGTTATCTTATCCTTTCCTTGGTTTCTCTCATGTTGTTCTGTTTTTCAAAGCTAACCAGGCCCACTCATTTGAATCTTCCCCAGAGGACAGCATAAGTGTCTTTGAAGAGAAATCTTCTCTTATTCTCCAGGAGGGCACTGAAATCTTTTTGAAAGTGAAAATCTGAGAGAATATTGAATGTTTGAGAAATGTTCCAACAATTGATCAAAAGTCATTAGAATATTTTTCCTCTAATTCTCCAACTTGTTCTTAGTGGATCCAAACTTCTTGCTATTCTTGATCATGCTACTTATTAAACAGAGGTTTTCATCCAACAGTGCCACCAACATTGGTTAGACTAAGCTTGACCCTTGAGACTTCTTAACCCTCTCTGTATTCTGCATTGCTTCAGATTATTTGTACTGAACTTCCTGCAACTCTGTACTGACTATTCAAGATGTGACATTCCTAGCTCTTCTCCCCAGTTCCTATGGCTGCATCTTTAATAGGAAAAAAGGAGAGAGGGCAGGGGGATAATGGGATGGTGGAATGATACCCTTTCACTGCAAGTTTTTGTATCTCACCAATGTAAAGGCCCCCAGGTATTGTGACTTTCATACACTTTGGGCAGCTGAACTAGGGGACTCTGTGACCTCCAGCTGTAGTTAAACTGGGATGCAGAAGGAACGGACCAGAAAGAATACTTGCTGTAGTGGTGGGTAGTGAGAGGTCTGAGATGGGAGATGATGGGTAAGCCTGTATTCTAATAAAAGACAAATATCTAAGAATTTGTGGAAGAGAAAGAGCAATATTGTGTATATCTCTCTTGTGATGACAGGCTGAGGGAGCTGGGCCTGTTCAGTCTTCAGAGGAGACAAGTGAGAGGGCACCTCATTAATGTCTAAAAATATCTGAAAGGAGGGTGTCAAGAGGATGGATCCAGGTCCTTCTCAGTGGCACCCAGCAATAAGACAAGAGGTAACAAGCAGAAACTGATGCACAGGCAGTTCCACCTGAATATGAAAAAGCACTTTCTTGTGCAGGGGACTGAGCACTGGGACAGAGTGCCCAGAGTTGTGCAGTCTCCCTCCCTGGAGATATTCATAAACCACCTGGACACAATGCTGTGCCATTTGTTCTGCTGTGACCCTGTTTGAGCAGGGAGGTTGGACCAGATGACCACTATGGTCCCTTCAGCCTGACCCATTCTGTGATGCTGTGGTCTGTTGCCCAGGATTTTTGACACATACTGAAGATGTTCCATAAGATGATCATATTTTCTGCCCAAGTATAAAAGACCAGCTAATTTTATGGATTTTGCTTTGCAAGTGGAAACATCCAGGGAACAAAAGAATTGATTTTTGAAAAGAAAGAAATGATGGCTAGAGAGTATATTTTAAAACATTTCTAATGAAAAGTAGAAACTCGGAAGGTGTTAATCTTCATATTAAACAGTAAAAGTTTAATAATTAAAAGCAGCTTAGTGATGATCTTAATCTATGAGGAAAATTCCTTCATATCGATAAGTTTCCAAAATAATGTGTAAATAAAATTTAATATCACAATGTAGAATCAGAAGAAATACTTGATTGTGAGAACATGAAAACCTCTACATGACTACTTAGCACTATTATTATTAAGGACCAATGATAAACTGGCATACAAAGTCAAACTTTGTAAGAAGTGTAGATACAGAACTATAATTTTTCAGAAATAGAAGTCCTGAGACCAAATACATTTTTTGGTATTCATTCACCTTAGTTAACCAATTCAGCTGATTCATTCAAACTAACCTATTAAGCAATAGAAAGCATTTGTGAAGCTTTGGAAACAATAACAGCATAAGCTTTGAGGAATGCCCACACTCAAACAAAAAGCATTTTGCACCCCAGCTAAAGCACCACTAGGCATCCCCAGGCAGCCACCAGCCTGCAGCAGGGCCCTGGCCTGAGCCAGCAGGAAAAACCAGCAGCCTCTGACTGGATGCACACCTTACACCTTACTGCTGTGATTTCCTTTTTTTAATGCTTTTTTAGCATTTTAATCTTCTTTCTTATGGCATATTTTTCTGTTTCTTCACTCTTCTTTTCTTTCCAAGGAAATTTATATTTAATGTTGGCATCTTTCCCGAGAATACTCCTTTTTATCATCAGCTATAATTTATTTAATGATTTAACCATAGGTTCCTTGTTTGTTGAGGCTAATTACAGCAGCCTTTACTCAGGTGGCTGTAGAGGTACATGCTTAAAATATACAAGCTTCTCTTACAAGTTCTTTTCTGACCCTCAGAAGTCCTTCTTTTGCTGGTTGCTAACATGACAGGTGCCTCACACGCTCTCTCTCCTGTTTTCTGTTGCCTTGCACATGGCAAGATTTTTTCCTTGGCACTGCTCACGGAGGCAAAGACTTGTCTCCTGGTTTGCCTGCCCTGCCAGCTCTTAAATGGGCCCATATTGTGCCATTCTCCTTGGGTGCCTGGGGACCAGGCACAAAGGTGTTGATTCCTGAGCAAGTATTGCAGGACCACATCCTGAGGCCTGCCAGGATAGGGACCTGTTATTGTGCTAGGCTGCTGAAAATGGCATTTCTTATAATGAAAATTTTATATTCAAAAGGTAAAACCCAGAGCCTTGTAAATGTGTTTTGTGCTAATGAAAGATAAGGCACAAAAAATAGAATGCATTATTAGGATTGTATGTAAGTGTGAGGATTCTCTGTAGCTGCATCAGCAGCTCAGCTAGTTAGAAGGCTGATCTCAAGAATATCTGCCCACGGCACACAACTGTTGTGTGAATTCATGCCCTGGGTTGTTCTTACGCCTACCTCTGCCTCCTCCTTTTCAAGGTTATTGATACACATTTCTATTGTACATCCTAATGAGTCTGTTCCTGCCTTTGGGTGATTTCCATTCTTGCTAGAGCCAAAAATCTGAGATGCAAATATTTTTTTGTCTAATTTTCCTTTCTCTAAAAAAAATATTTTTTTTTTTTACCATTGCAGTAATTTGTTACCATGTTGACTGCTGTTCTGTTCAGCCCAGTAATTACTTAATTGCATACTAGTCCTTAAATGACTTTAAGATTGAGTGGTGAACTCACTCATTTGCTACTGCTGTGGCTTTCTCATGTTTCCTTTCAAGGTTAAAAAGAAAATAAGACAGAAAATGTCAGTCTTCTTTGCTACAGTTTTTGCTTTATTTTGAAGATTCCTTTGGACAGTGTTTTTCTAATTTTTCAAGAGCAGATTTCTTATATTTTGAATATATATTTCTTAAAAATACATTGCACACTTTTGGAGCAACGATTTTTTATGTAATACCTCTTTATGAATAGTCATTTTAAAAGCACATTAAATTTGGTCAAAATTTCATAGCTGGCAGAAGGAATGAAATATTAAAGGTGGTATAGGGAAGCCAATGTTACTAATATTACAAAATAAAAGATGTTATTACAGATCAATGAGTACTGTATGTTAGTACCTTCTTTCTTACCTGTTCTTATTTCTCCTGCTTTTGATAGTGGCTGTTAAAAAAGCACCTTTTGGTTACCATTTTATTTAGAAAATCATCCCTAATTTGAATATTTCATTGATTTTGAAACTTAAAATAATCTTGATATGCAGGTTCTTTGGTGAACCTATAGACTTGTTTATACTGTTTTACTGGGAAGAGCATATTGACACATTTTAAATTTATCTTGCTTGTTTTAAGGGTCAGGTTCCATCACAAGAACAAGGCTGTGGAGGCTATTTGCTGGAAATTACATTCAAGTATTTATTTTTAGTGTATGCACGTTTGGTACACAAATTACAAAAAAAAAGTTGTGCAAGGAAAGGTGTTTGCTATTCTGAAGTTTTGAATGTTATTACATCATGTTGTTACAACATAATTACAACACAAAGATTATCACATCTAGTACAGCTGACCTTGCTGCCAGGTTTTGATTTGTCATCTTTTTGTGGTTTCTACTGCTCAGCACAACTCCATGTTAGAAGTGAATCCAGTACTTGTTTTCAGGAGAGGATTAGGGTTTTTAAAAAAAAATGCAGTTCCTACAGACAACTCATAGTTACTTTAGCAACAGAAGCCTCTGATAAGTAGTGGAAATGTTTTGAAATTGCTAAGATGATGAATCAAAATTTATTGTATCCAAAGCAGGCTAAAACATTATTTTGCTGAAGAAAAGTACCTGTTAAAGGAAACTGGAAGGAAAACAGTGCAAACATAGACATGGGAGCACCATTCATTTATTTGAAAAAGAGAGGGAAGGTTATTTTTACAACCAAACAGGAAGTGTTATGAACATGAATGGCTTATTCAATAGATGTTTAACAGGACAAACATAAAGAGAAATATGAAATAGATGATGGAGTGTAACTGAGCTGTGAGTACAGGAAGTTGTGTCCTCTGCTGTAATTTGGACATCATTCCCTTGTTCACTGCACAGTGCCTCTACACTCCCATTTGATCCAAGGCACAATATTCAGCCCATTTTTCACTACAAAAAAATTGATTTTTGATGCTTGGTGAGGATGTGAAGAGCTTCACTATAAGAAAACCCACAGCTCCACCTATCTCTATTTCAAATTCAACAGGCAGAATAGCAAATGTTCTGAGTCTTAGCACAGGTTCTGGATCCCTTATTTCCCAATCTTCTTCCACATGCTAGTTGAGGATGCTTCTGGTCACCTGGTCATCACAGTTTTACAGCTTATCTTCCTGGATAGCAGCAGTGGCAGCCAGCAGAGCTGAAAGCTGCAGAGCTGAAGAGAACTGTATTGTCTTGGGCATCCAGAAATACTGCCAGGCTTTTTGTGACAGCTTACTATTCTAGCATTGGTAGAAACCAGCTCTTCTTTGTAAGTATCCATTGAGTATAGTGTAACACTGTCTCTCATTGGATTTTATTTTTCAGTGAAAGGGAAGTAAGGAGATCATGTAATTAATCCTTTGTTTAACACAGCTTTGAGTTTTTTCTCTTAGCAGTGTTGTAGGATTGGAATGTGGTTGATACGTGTTGTACTCACAGCTGAAGAATCTTGAGTTAGGCTTTTTATATATATATGTATATAGTAAATTAATTTCCACAATTATTCTTCTTGAAGACTACAGTCACATAAAATGTAGACCTGGGTTGTATGAGTTTGTTATTGTGTAAGATAAAGTAAATAAATTATAATTTTGATGAAAGATTAGTGTGATTTTACATGTTGAACATACATATTAAGAAAGAAAATTAGCAACTAATGTAAAATTTTAACTGCTTTTAAATCATTCTCAAGTCAGAGAATGTAGATACATAGCTGTTTTCTTACTTTTTGCTTCAATGGGCAACAGCAATAAGTTGAGACTGATGTGTTGTTGAAAGAGAGAAATTGAAAATATCCCCTAGAATTCAGCAGATGCTATGGGCAGGTAAGTTGTCTTGCTTCATTATATTTTGCAATGTATGTAACATAAAATGTGGCAGTGATTCTCCTTCCCTAAGCATAATTTCACACCATTCTGTGTTCTCTGAGCACTGAAAAGCAGTGAAAAATTATATTTCTTAACCACTTCCTACTGACAAAAGTTAGCCTGGTGTTAGAGTGGAAGAGATGTCTCCTATGACTACAAAGAACAAGATCACTTAATAAGAGAGTGCTTTTTTAAGAGTTACCAGGAAGGAAGAAAACAGAAATCTCAAAATTTCCAAAACTTTTCTACACTGTCTTTTAGAGAATTCTGCAGAATATCAGACTGGTGTGAAAACTGTCTGCCTCTAGACTGGCTCCATCTGACCTCAACACACAGAGGTTCAAACTTTGTGCCTCTGACCAGAGACAAACACTGCCAGAGTTTTGACAGAGGGTGCTGCCACTTTAAACCTGGCCTAGATTTAGGCTGTTTAGATTCCAAATCCAGCTGGAGCCAAACGTGGTAGCACAGAAAAATAAGCTGGAAGAGAACAACCCTTTCTAGCAAAATATTTTATGGAAAATTCCTCTCAGAACTTACCCAGCATTTCACAGCATATGGCAAAGGCTTGCATCTGTACTTGAAAGCAGGAGCTTGAACTAAGGCCTCTGCATACAAATGTAATGAATACATTGACTGTCCTTCTTATTTAACTGCCTGTCTCTGCCAGTAAATCCTGGCTAAATGAGAGCCTGTCTCTCCTAATGATAATGTGGAAGCTGTGATTATCTGAGGTGTGGAAGTGAACAAGATCATAAGGAGAACAGATGGCAAGCAGTTCTGAGTGGGGAGATGGCTGGCGGCACTGTGGTGAAGCTACCTGCAGCAGCTTAAGCTGTTATCCTCCTGGCTCACTGTTTTCCCTCCTAGCTGGAGATGATTGCAGTTCTTGTGGAGTTGGCAGGATGGAGCATGTGAACACTTGGTGGCTCTGTCACCTAATGTCACAGGGACAGGCAGATTCTTTTAGGGATCCTTGGCAGAATGATAATTTGCCACAGGATTTTAGGTAAATTAGACCTTTATTACTACAATCAAATACTTAATTTTCAGGATAGTTTATTGTTACCTACAATTTTTAGGATTTAGTATCGTTTATTGCACAGTTCTTATGACTTATGCTTTCAGCTAAGCAAACTTTCTAGTAATGAGTGTAGCTTTCTTACTATCTAGAGTCTTTAATAACTACACTTTTAGTCACTTGGACCCTCTGCAGATTATTTAAAATTCTTGGTAATTGGTGCATGATACAATAATCATAATGTGGACTCAGACTTTACCCAGGAGAACATGATTCACTCCATCTTCAGAGGAAGAAGACAGCAGTGGCTGTGTCCCAGACCAGTGGGGGACCCCAGGTTTTGCTTTTTGATTTTATAGGCAGTATCTCATGTAGTGTTGCATTTCTGTATTCCAGATCTGGTGTCACCACAGCCTGGTAGTAATCTTGTGGGGCAAATAGTTTTTTCATAATGCTGACAGGGGGATCTGGCTGTTCTGTGATGGGGGTCATCACATCTTGGTGGCAACTACAGTGTTGAAAAGGGGAAAAGAGGAGGTGATATGTGACCAGCATGCTTACATGCTATGACTGTTTGTCTAAGAAAATGGTGTTGGTTATGCCAACCATGTTAGCAGGAGTCAGGAGCAGGGGCACATGGCTCAATGGAAAGACTCATCTTAGTGCAAGTGCATCTTCCTGCAATCAGGCAGGTGGGCTTTGTACATATATCACTCCCAGCCCTGAGGTGAAGAGAACAACCCAGAGCAGAAGGGAGCAAATATTACCTTACTCATTGTTTCAGCTGTGAATGTGTGTCCATGACCAGGGAGACCCTGTGCATGTGGGAGATCTGGTTACCATTCAGTTTTTCCAGTGCTCTCATTTTGGGATATGTGTGTAGTGGGTTGACCCTGGCTGGATGCCAGCACCCACAAAAACCTTTCTGTCTCTCCTCTCCACAGCTGGACAGGGGAAGGAAAATGTAACCAAGGGTTCCTGGGTTGAGATAAGGACTGGGGGAGGGCATTCATCGAATGTCATGATGAGCAAAACAGGCTCGAATTTGGCATATTAATTGATTTTATTACTAACAAAATCAAAGCAGGATAATGAGAAGTAAAATAAGTCTTTAAAACACTTGCCAGCCTTTCCCAAACTCTACCTCCTCCTTCCCCAGCAGTGATGGGAGACAAGGAATGGGGTTTATGGTCAGTTCATCACAGGTTGTTTCTCCCACTGCTGAGGTAGAGGAGTCCTCCCCTGCTCCAGCATGGGGTCCCTCCCACAGGAGACAGTCCTCCATGAACTTCTCCAATGTGTTCTACTAAACATAAAATTTCCTGAAGCTTTGCATTGGTCTTTTCTGGAAAGATGCATGTGTTTGCACAGAATGAAGAGGAGCCAAAGACACCTTTGTAGAAAAGCTGACAGGGATGTACAGCAAGAAACACTGGTCTGATCCCTTGCCATAGCACTTACTGTAATCTCAGACAACTGGGCACCAACACGCTCTTGATGAAGAGACTAGTGATGTTCTCATCCTTTCAAGAATGACTCACATCTTACAGTGGTAGCAAATGCTCTTCCAAGCTTATCTCGAGTGCATGGCCCTTGTGACAAAGGGTTAATCACAGTCAGTGATTATAATAAATAATAAATAAATAAATAAAAATACCTTCTCAACCAAGCACTGTGTGTTCTTGGACATTTTTGTAAACAGTGATCCTAACAAATCACTTGCTCAAAAACAAGCGCTGCATTGTGTTCCCTCAAGCCATCTTTGTTCCTCATGCCTCATCTGGGTCTGTCTTTTCATCCTCACAGGGGTTATTCCATTCATAAACTAACTGTTAACTTGCTTTTCTAACAAGAGGGCTTCACAGCACATTTAAGGCCTCATAGCAGTTCATCTGTCAGCCACAGCTTCTGTGAAGCTGACAATAGTCAATGCTTGAGAACATTCTTTCTGTGAGCAATACATGGCTGGACGAGTGCCCTGGCAGTGCCTACGCCCCTAGGTAAGCACATCTCAGCTCACAGCAGAAGCTATTCCTATCTTGGTATTGGAAGAGTCTGCCTACTGTGATTGCAGCCTGCTCTCACTGTCTCTGTGACTCTTCACAGCCTGTCAGTTTTTCTGTTGACACTTTTTCAGTTCATCACAACCTCTCTTTTCTGTAGGCTTGCTTCCATAAGAGTAATATGCTCAGGCTGCTTTGAACCAGCAAATGGTACATTAACTCCTCTGAAACTGTGTGTGTGAGTCTGTGTCCATGTTCACTTCGTTAGCAGTTCCTTTTTTCCTTCTTTGGTTTACCTTCACATGTTCACACAACCAGCAATAGATACTGAACAGGGAAAACAAGTCACACATAAAATATTTATGAAAAAAGAGGATAGTTACTTTCCCAGTTTGTCAGCCCTGTCTCAGATTCATCTCCTGGCTAATCTGTTGCAAAGTCTACTTATGTTCTGCAGGAGACTTAGGTTTTATCCTCATACGCTGACAGTAATCCATGTATTTGTGTTGGAATGCTTCATTTAATTCTTACTTTCTTCCAAAGGAAATACACCCTTTTGTTTTAATTAGAAAATTGTTAGTTGCACATTTTATCCAAAATACTCTCTTCTTTCTTGTCTCATCTTCGTGCTTATGCAGATTTGGACCTTGTTTATGGAACATAAAAGGATTTTTCATTCCATTCTAACTTGTTCGTATTTCTTTTACCTTCTCATAGATAATTTCCTGTAACTAGTATTTTTACATTAATGGAAGAATATGCTGGGGGGAAAAAAGAAAGACAAAGATGGGGTTCTACTACTGTTCTCTTTTTGAGGGAGCAGCTGCAAGGAAAACTGGAAAAAAGGCCTGCAGTCTCCAAATATCATCCTTAAACTACAGACATAGAGTAAACCAAATACAACAAACCAGTGGGGTTTTTTACACATAGGCAACAGTGTCTGTTCCTTTGACATCAAATGTGGAAAACAGGCATGAACATTGTGCTAGATCCCTAATTAATTGCTTCAAATTATTTTCTCAGTGTCTAAGATATTGAGCATATCTGAGTCAATTTAAAGCCCTTCATGTTATAGCACAGAACAGGTTTTTTCAAATAATGTTAGGCTCAGTGAACTACAGCCCAAACACATCATAAAATTTAGTACCTAGACCCACACCATGAGGCTGGCATGAGAAGAGTGTCAGGCTGTTTAGGTGAGGGAAAAGCAAAGTTTGGAGTAGAGCCATCTAATCATGACTGGACTAAAAGCCAGAGGAAACTGCCTTTTCATTTCTAACCTGCACTGTACAGTCATGGAAGAGGTGAAAGCTGTTAGAAAGTGGGTACAAACTGTTTAATCCCTCTGCTTTGATCTATGTCTTTGCATAAGGACGGACAGTGGGACTGCAGTGACTGATATCACGTTGTCTGCTTCATTTCTGGTGCTGTACTGGAGCCTCCTGTTCAAACACAGCCTTTCCCCCACCTCGTTTGCAAACCAAAGGCTTCAGTGGTGGTAATGAATTGATGCTATTACTGCATGGACACAGCATCATTTAGGTATCATCATCACAGTTGACTTCCATGTGCAAAAACATATTGAAGCTTGTCTCATGTTAGCTGTGAATAATAGGTCTGTTGGGTGCTTACCAATAAGCCCCAGCCTTTAAACCTTTTAAGATTATCTTTTATTTCTCACACACTGGTATCCTGAATTTTGGAACAGTTTGGCACTAAAGAGGGGATCTCTATTTGTTGTGTTTCAGTAGTAAACGAAGTTGTTCTCTCTCTGTGAAAGAAGGAGCAGTCTGAAGGGTCCGGAATAAAATCATTGGGTCTGACTTAGCCAGAACTTGTGATAGAAAGCTTAGTGATCTTCCTTTTGTCCACCACAGAAAGATTCTGTTAAACAAAGATTTGTTTATTGCCAGCAGTTGATGGTGAGAATTATAAAACTAGTACGAGCCAGAAGAATTTCTAAATTATAGAAGAGACATGGAACATGATTTTTAGAAGGGCATTTAATTCCCCTTTTCCAACTTGCCTGTTGTACCTCCACACTTCATTTCCTTTTTCTTCCTGAGAAATAACAAAAAGAAATATTTTAATGGAAAATGCAACCGTGGCCTCTTCATAGCAAGCTTTACAGGTACAGCAGAGAAATAAAAACACATCAGGTGACTTTGAGGCTGTATTTCAACACTGATGAAACCAGCATTTTAATACTCCAATCTTAATTTTAATTTCGATTTTTAATTTCCTTTGAAAGTTATTTATCTTTTGCAAGCCATTTGGATCAAACATTGAAGTAAAATTTCAGTTCTCTTTAAGTTTACTAAGGACAACTTCAATTTTTGCATCTCTTTATGCCCTCACAACAAATTTTGAATTTTCAGCCTTTTCAGTCAAATTTGGGAAGAAAGAAATATATAGGAAAAGTCTCCAAAACACCTGTTTTCCTGTGGGGTACCAGTGTATTGAGTTTGTGGCTCTGTGAACTCAGGAGTTTCTTTGAGGTGGAAGACATCTCGGATGCTGTGGCAGCTGACTCTGGGATTTCTTGATGCTTTTCAAAATTGAAGAACTAATGATTACAGCAGCCAACCCAGGCATTGGAAATGTAAGTCAGATCACAGAATAACATCTGGCACAACAACTGCAATGACACCAGAAAGCTCACCTGGGAAGTTTAGGTACTGGTTTCATTTTGAAAAGGCTCTTCCAGAATTGTAGCAGAGTTGTCATTGTTCTTGTAACATTAGAAGAGCCATAACAGTTTTAAAAACTGTGACTTTTTCCTCCTTCACAAAAATGTTGGCTGTGATAATACTGCAATGGACTGGAGAGTGCAAGAGCAATGACCATCCCAAATCTGCTACACTACCTGGCTGTGAGCTCTTTAGGACTATGAAATGCTGATAGTATTTTTTTTTAGATAAACTTGACTGAAATAAAAATGACAGGACATCCCCTGGATTCATCTCGGAAGGAGAGCTCCATATAAAAGTTTTAGAATAGGAAAACAAATCTTACACACTTTTAGAATTGCTTTTAAGTGTACATATGATCAAAGAGAGAAACAGGGAAAAGTTGGGTAAAGCTTATCTGGTGATGTTTATTCCACAGCTATATACCTGAGCTTGCAGTCACTTGAGTGGTACTTTGACCATATTTGTGCTTCTTTCGTGGCAATAATATTTCACAGAAGCAAATCAAAGCATTTGCTGTTACCGCAGCAGCCTCAGCAGAAATGTCCCGGAGCGTGCAGCACGGACGGGGAGCGTGTGATCTGACACACTCTGCTCATGAACTTGTGCATGGAGCCCCTGGAAGAGCACACAGGGCCCTGCAGAGTTAACCTGGCAAGGGCCGTTTCTCGGTGGGATCCCGCTGCCTTTCAGGGAGCCTCCTTTGCGAGCTGTGTTTGGAGGAGCTGCGGGAGGGGGAGATGCTGCTGCTGCTGCTGCTGCTGCTGCTGCTGCACGTTCAGTGCAAAGCCCGTGGCTGTGATAGGCTGAAGGGACATGGATACTCTGCCTATATATGCTGGCAACTGCGTCCTCTCCGCTTTGTAGCTGCCACTGAGGAGCAAAGGAGGGCAGTGAGAAGGGCAGGGGAGAAGCAAAAACCTTACCAACTTGCTGTAAGTAGCATTCTTTGTCCTCAAGTCTTTATGGTTATTAAATTGAAGTGGGTACATTTGGATTAATGCAACAATTGGTTATGGAGAGTGGGAAACAGACCGCTTGTGTTATTTTAGGGATGATGATAACAATAATAACATTTATTTTTATTCTAAGTTTGCACAATCTAGTGTACACCTATTGTGTTGTGTTTGCTCTTTTTTACATCTGATGTGTGTCAGCTGTAACTGTTTATATGCATTTATGTAGAGTCCCATGTATACAAAAGTTTGTACCTTGTCTTTCCAAGTACAGCAGTGCTTGCAATAACCAAGCAGAACTTGAGAAATTCTCTGCCTAATATTCTGAATAATAAAATTTCAAGATAAATTAAATGCATGACTTTTTTAGGGTGATGTTTTCCTCAGAAATAACCCTTTCCCATCACAGTACTAAGACCTCAGCAGGGAACATTATGAGGTTGCAGACACTGTGCCAGTGACAGTAAATGAATACAGCCAGCAACTTCTGGAAAATGTAATTATTTAAATAAAATGTAGAGGTTATAATATACTCTTAATTCTTGACTTGTGCAAAGGTAGAAGTACGGTGTAGATCCAGTTCCTTTTTACCTGTGCTGAAGTAAAATTCATCCTTTGGCTCTTTTTCTGGCAATATCCTATTGCCAGCAGGGGAAGTTCAGCTTAACAGTGGCAACAGCTGCAAAAGCCTTCAGCTGGGTTCAGCAGCAGGAAGTTCTCGTGGCTTTGGTGGTGTCACTGAAACACCATCAGCCCTTAAATTACATTTTGGTCTGCAACAATCAGAATAGAAAGTGCACTTGACTCATATATTGGAAAGAGACCCAGTTATAGCTGTATTTGCTCAAAAAAAGTAAAGTTTTAGGTGCTATTAATGTGTCTATGCATTCTTCCTGTCTGCATTCATAAACAGGAGCTGCTAAAAGATTTTATTTTGTTAGCTGTTGTTTATTTTAATTTGATCAGCTGGAGAAGAGGGAGACATAAAATTTTAATGTATCAAATATACGTCTCTCCTCATTTGCTCTTCTTTTGCCTTTTCCCTCTTTTTTTCTGCTTTTTCATCTTTTTTCTCTTTTTCCTTCTCATAATGAATTTCCTGGTAGCATTTAGATATATTTTACATTCATATTTAGTAAATATGAAAAAACTCACCCAGATTCTGAAATCATAGACAATGCCTTTTAACAGAAATAATGAATGAGCTGAATGTTACCAAGAAAATACTATACCTATAAATATCTTTAGTAATTACTTGTGTATAAGCTACTCATTTGTAGGGTTCAGTTTCAGATAAAGTAGAAAATTGCTGGCAAATGAACATATGCAATCTAAAGACTAACAATAATTTTCAGTAACTTCAGTAAAATAAAATGTGTCTGTATTTCAGTGCTGTGGAGTAGGAGTAGTTTTTAAAAAAGCAACAAAGGATATGTCAGCTTTAGACTGTGTAGTGTACTTGTCCTCTGACAAATTACAGCAAAATCAAAGACCAAGGAGTTTATATATGAACAAGTAAAAAAAGATACACTGATATAATTTAAGGTTTAACATGTTTTTTTCTTGGTTTTACCTGCAGTTTAGAGCAGAACATAATCTTCTCCAGTAAAGTAGGATTTGATCAGAAGTATGCAGTGGTGACAGTAGCCATTGATTCTTGCTGGGAACAAAAGTACTCAGGCAGAATATGTGTTTGGTAAAATTGTATTTTATCAATCAGAGTGAGGCTGTCAATGAGTTTGCATACAGGCTGCTCACAGTGTGGCAGAGGTTGATAGTTAGGCAGGGCACCTGCTGAGAAGCTGTCTCTCCTCACTTGGGGTTTAGCTCCCAGATAGTGAATATGCTGAAACTCATCCTGGGAGCTGTGGGATCTCTGAAAGTGTGGAGACTTTCTCAAGAAGATATACCACTATTAAATACTTTAGAAAGAGGCTTAGTTTATCTGAAATTTCCCTTTAGTTTTGGAAACTTGGCTTGCATTATTTTGCAGTTGAAGTTCCTTCAAGTTAAGTGGATATTTTGACTGCATGCAGACTGTAACACTCATCCCTTCAGGAAGTACAGATTCTCTCAAACAGCATTTTCATTTTAAACCATAAGGCCTGAGTTCTCTGAAGTATTTTGCTTCTTAGAAAATCTCTATATTTTAAAAATACACTGGCATAGAGGGAAGGTCTCTCCCTATTCATTATGTTGTTGCATTGTACATGAGCTTGATGTGCGTGCAAGTAGAGATATTCTGTACTGGTAGAGAAAATGCAAATTACTTAATTCAGTAATTTGCATTTTGATAGTACTCACTAGTGAGCATTACAGTTGCCTGCTGGAAATGGCTTCCATAGCAAGTAGTACTTTGAAGCAGTGAAGTGAAATCAGTAGCAAACAGTTCAGGAAGAGAATAAAAATAGGCATGAAAGGGTAAGTGGGTCTTGTCACTCACAGAGGAACAGATATAACATAGGAAGTGAACAGGATGACCACGGTGTTCCTGCAAGGAGTATGCCTTCACAGTTCCCCCATGAGAAGCATATATTACTGTAGGTAGGGGGTTTTAGGAAGGAAATGCATGAATAGAAAAAATCAGATTTTTAATTTCTTTGTATTGCCTTTGGAGGAAAGAAGGGTTAAATACTTTGCTTCAGATTGAAGCAGTTTGACGTACTTCACTGCACTGTAAGAGTATTAGAGATTAAGTAAATATTAGTTCGTATCAATTTATAACAGTGTAACCACTATAGCACGTTTGAGATGAAAGATTCAACCTTCAAATCTGAACATTTAAGCTTCCAGGTTCAGTTACTTCCATGCAAAACAGTGGGTTTCCCCTGTAATTTAATTCTCTACCTGAATTTTGCTATTGCAACAGTGATTAATGACAGAAGCAGTGCAGCCAAAACAATGCTAGGATGAGCCAATGAACCTCCCATTCTTGGGAAGAAGTTACACAATTACAAGCAAGGTCTTCGTGATTAGACAAAATGTGTAGTTCGTCAAATTGAGTTCCATAGCAATAGACTACACCCACAGAATGTGTATCTGATTTTTAGATATAATATTTTATTTGCTTATCCTGATATCCTAAAAGAACTTTGTCCTAATTTCTAATAATAAAAATAACAATATCAGCATACTGTGTAGCAACAAGTTGATGTAAATGTCACAACCTATAAAACATATCATGTATCTTCTGGTAATATGATAAAGTAAATTCTTTTTTTCTGTGTGTTTGTGAGCTGTGCTGAGCTTACACACAATATGATTTAATTTATGCCATTTGATTTGTATTTTAGGAAAATACCATGTGATCCACAGAAGTTTTTATGTTAAGTGGTCCCTTTTATTTGATTACTACCAAGTAAAGCTGGGGAGTAGTGTAGTGATGCTCTTACGCAGTGATGCTCTTACCTGCTGTGCTTGGGGCTCACTGGAGCCACAGATGTGGAATGAGATAGGTGATATGATCCGTGTGTAAAGGTCTGTAGGAATAGCTGTAGCACACTGGTGAGCAACAGCACAGTGCTGGGAACACCAGTCCTCATGCTCTGAGTCAGTTCAGTCTCAGGCATCTCCCACTAATTTGTTAAATTCTTTTTTTCATAGCTTTCTTCTCCAAAACCAGTGGAAAAAATAACAGATCACCTGATTCAAGTTCTTTAGGGCATGCTATAGCAAGGAACCCATGAATGAAGTAGCATAAAATAAATAATAATAGCATGACTTAAGAGTTAAGTTAGACTGCGTTGAAAAAGAAGTTCAACAGTACAGTATTTAGATTTCTTCTGGCAAAAAAATATCTAAACCAAAGAAGAGAGCCTTGATGTGTAAATAGATTGCTACCACAGAAATGCATATTGTTTGCTGCAGTTCATGCTGATTTCTTTAGACAATTTGTTAAAATTTTGAATGATGAACAAAGATGTGTTGAATGAAAATGCAGGTAAGATTTAGGGGGTATGGGAGAAATTGAATCATCCTGATTTTAAAGGAGCAGAAACAAAACTGCCTGCTTAAACACAGGTTTTCAAAAGGCAGTTGACACACAAAGCTGCTCACTGCACATTCTAGGACTGTAATGACCACTGGTAATGTATTTCCAGCAACTAAGTGGCAAGATATGAGGTCCTAATACCCCTTTATGAAAGGTAGAGACAGAGCCAAATAAACGCTTTCATGATGATTATAGAGAATACTCTATAAAACTCTAGTGAAATAGCAACAGGAGCAACCATCTCTGGGCATTTAAAAGTCCCTACTGTGCAGATCCTTGCTCTCCCAAGTGTTTCGTGACCTGCAGCACCACCCTGCCTTCTTAAATAAAAGCAGCAGCTGCTCCACACAAATTCCAGATCCCCTGTTTGTAGCAGCAGAGATGTGTCTAAGACAGTGCTTGGTAATGTCTTTCTCTTGTGATGTTGCGGTACTAATTCAAATGTAATAAAGCCCAGGAGGTTCTCTTTTCTCAAAATTATGTCCTCAGTTAGAAATCATTATCACAAATACTTGATATCTGAAAAATTGTCTCCTGCTTATCTAATATTCACATTGTGCTTAATATAATTATTTCCTTACAAAGCGAAGATCTACAGGTGTGTGAGCTAAGCACAATAGTTCTTGAGACCAGCAGTGAAAATTCTTTTCTCTCTTATCAATCTTCTGACCAGATTCCAAGGAACAAGATCCCTCAATGTCAGCATATCAGGACTCGTGGACACTTTTTTGGTACTCAGTGGATAAAAAGTTTCAGCCATATATTCACTGAGTACTCAAGAGTAATAAAATTGAATGGTCCAGGGTGGCAGGAGCAGGCACTATATTAATGTTATATCATGAATTTATGTTTGCAGAGCACTTTGCAGGCGAACTCCAGCTCCTCTCAGCTGAGCCGTGTATCACCTTGGGTGTGCTCACACAACCTGCCTATCTCAAATAACCCCTGGAGCTGCAGCCCAACATCTTAGAAATATGGACAGCCCCAGACAGAGCTTCCTCACATTCTCCTGCAAAACACAGTACAGACCAACTTGAAGTGAATTCTTTTTGAAACCTCACTAAGAAACAAAATTTTGTAGATGACAAAGCATGTGCATTTACAGTTAAAGAGTAAAGAAGCTAGATCTTGAGACAAGACAGGAGTTGAGAAGCAGATAAAATGACAGGGCAGCACAGTGGATCACTGTGATAACTGTGATTATTATAGTTTGTTATTACAAATTATAATAGAGACACACAGACAGGTATTTTCTTATACTTATTCTCCATAAGGCAGGAGGGAGTTGATTATGTGCTACTTAACATTGGACATCCTTGTGTCAAGCAGCAGCTGTAGGAAATAAATCTGTAATTTTTGAATCTTTATCAATGTGCTTCTACTGTTCTTCTGTGCTAAACTTATTGTCTATGTGTAATAATCTAATTTACTCATATCATGACCATCTGAGTCTTCCTATAAATCATATGAATAACAGGTTTAAAACTAGTAAAATTCTCTTTCAAAAATGGTTCTTTTTTCTCTTTCTTTTCAGGTGTTTTTCCGAGAATAAGCCCTAAACTCCATTACCCATGGATGCTGCAGAATTCCGCAAGAGAGGGAAGGAGATGGTGGACTATGTGGCGGATTACCTGGAGAAGATAGAGAAACGCCAGGTGTTCCCAGATGTGGAACCAGGGTACCTACGGCCCCTCGTTGCAGACTGTGCACCCCAAGATCCTGAGAGCTTTGAGGATGTCTTTAAGGACATTGAGAAGATCATTATGCCAGGGGTAAGAGAAATGGAACTGTAGTGCAATGTTCAATACTGCGTTTAGGTTTTCAAACACCTTAAAGAAAGTGGGGGTTTACCAACATAAATACCCACACTGATTAACTTTTAAAGGCAGGAGCCAGCTTTACATGTTGAAGATGATCTAACTAATGTTTTCCATTTTTCCTAGAAATAATCAAATCGTTCTTTTGCTTCATGCATGGTTTACTTTTGAAAATAATTCCTTTTCCTCCCTTGAACTGGTTAAAGCAAAACTTCATAACTTTCAGTTTCATGTGATATTTTTACTACTTTCATAGCACAGTAAATATTTTACAAAATAGTATTTTTATTAGTCTGCTGTGCCTGAAGTGTTTCTTCAAGCTGATCTTTAAATGTTAAAATTCTCTTAGGAGACTTCTTTTATTAGAGTTGACTAGAAAGGATTCTTCCCAATACTTGTTCTGTTGACTTACTCTCCTAAATGTCAACTACTTCTCGTAGCTTCTAAGGCAGACCACCACTGCCTAAATATTAGGCCTTGAATAGATCAGTATTGGACAGACAATGCAGAACTGTTGGCAAAGCATCTGGAATTTGTTCAGCCCTGAAATTTTCTTGTTTTTCCACTCATGGTGCACCTTTTTTATTTTAAATATGTACTTGTCTCCTTAGGCCTCTAAGTAGCTTGAAGAGAACTGAATTATTAGTAAAAGTTAATGAGGAATCTCTCCTTTGGATCTCCTCAATAAGCACTTTGGGTTTCTTCTCTAGATGCAGCTAGGTGATATGATTGTGATGGGACTGGACACCACAATCAAAATTACTTTAGTCAGTGTACTGTGATGCCAATTCCTTTCCATTGACCAATGTAAATATTTGATATTCAGTATGATTTTATCTTGTTCTCCTTGGAGACAGCCATCTGTACTTTAACAGGCAAAAGCTCCGCTGAAGTCAATTGAAACCTTTGCACTCTTTTCAAAGATTTGAGGATGAAGTCTTAAATCCAAGGGGATTAAATCAATGCAGATTAGATAAAAGAATTATGTCCAACACGTGCAAATATTTTAATTGCTGCTCATAGATATAATTGCCTTTTCTTTTTCATTGGAGGAAAATAGTAATGTCTGTGAAGTAGAAGAGAAAATACTTTGAACACCTGAGAACTTTCAATAAAATAATAATGCATTAAAAAATAAGAGATGAATAACTTGAGAGTAGAAAGTGAGACATTGAATTCCAATTATGTCATCAGCATGTCATGTTCTCTCTTAACTAAACTGACTTCTCTTGATATTTACGTGCCCTGCAAACAAATGTACTTTTACACACTGATACATTCTGAAGAAAAATTGTTCTATCCTAAATATTTCCACTGGTGTGAAATGTTAGTGACACAAAGAGCACAATATAAATCCCAGTTCTTATAGTAATTCTGATTCTACCCATGTTGCTTATACTTAATTCCAAAGACTCACATGGGCACAGAACCATGAGGTCCTGTATGGTAAAGATTGGATGGTATCTCAGGATCATTTAGTCCATCCCCTCTGCTCAAAGCCGAGTCAGATAGAGCAGGTTGTTCAGGACTATGTCCTGCTGGTCACTGAATATCTCCAAGGATGAACTCTGCTGTCCTGTTCCAAAGTTGGATCACCCTCACAGTAAAAAAGCTTTTTCTTATGTTTAAATGGAATTTTCTCTATTTCACTTCATGCATATTTCTTATTGTCTTGTCACTGGGTACTTCTGAGAAGAATCAGGCTTCCTCTTTTTTACACCTTCCTGTGAGGTGTTTATACACATGAACAAGGTACCCCCTGAACTTCCTGCAGGCTGAACAACCCCAGCTCTTTCAGACACTTGTCACATCACAGACACAGCAATTAATCATCTCCATGGTCTTTCCCTGGAATCACTCCAGCAGGTCTTTGTTCCTTGTACTGGAAAACCCAGAACTGGATGCAGCATTCCAGGTGTGGCCTTTCCAGTGCTGCACAGAAGGGAAAGATCAACTCTTTTCACCTTCTGGCAGCAGTTTTGATACCCTGGCCCACAGAATGCTCTTGGGTCACAGTGCTTGCTGCCAGGATTCATTGCTGGCTCATATTCAGCTTGGCCACCAGGATCCCCAGGTCCTCCTGGGGGATTCCTTCCCCAATTTATTCCGAGCTGCTTGCCAGCCAATTGATCCTTGCTCTGTATGGGGCAGGGGGTTATTTCTCACCAGGTACAGGCTTTTTCATTTCTTTAGTCAACTTCATGGGATTCCTGATGGCCTATTCTGCAGGCAGTTAAGGTCCCTTTGAATTGCAGCATGACCACACAGTGTATCAAACACTCCTCCAGTTTTATGTCGTCTGCAACCTTGCTGAGGGTGCACTCTATCCCATATCAAGGTATTTAATGAAGTACTAGCCTTTGCCTTTCATTCTTCATGTGACCTATCCTTGAATACTTCAGGGATGGAGCACTCACAACCTGCCTGGGCAGGTGTTTCAGTGCCTTACCACCCTCACAGGAAAGAACTTTTTTTTCAAATGTGTAATCTAAACCTATTCTCAATTTAAAGTAATTCCCTCATGTCCTATCACTCCATGCCCTTGCAAAACGTCTCTCTCCATCTTTCTTGTAGGCTCCCTTTAGGTACTGGAAGGCCGCAGTTAGATCACCCCAAAGCCTTCTCTTTTCAAGGCTGAGCAATCCCAATTCTCTCGGCCGTTCTCACAGGAGAGGTGCTCCATTCCTCTGATCATCTTGATATCCCTCCTCTGGACTCGTTCCAATAGGTCAATGTCCTCCCTTATTCTGGGGATCCTAGAGCGGGACACAGCAGTCCAGGTAAGGTCTCACCAGAATGGAGGAGAGGGTCAGAATCCCCTCCTTTCCCCTGCTGCCCACACTGCTTTCAGTGAAGCCCAGGGCACTGCCTTCACCACTTCTTTCCTGTTGGTAAATGTGCAGTCCCACACCCTGTCCCACATTTTTGTCAGTTCCTCCACAGTTTCCTGTGTTAGGTAATTATCAATGCACTCCAGAACCCTCCTGACTGTGTCCTGCTGTGTTGTCTGTCCAGCAGATGTGAGAACTGTGACCTGTGAACATGAAGTTTCTTCCAGCTGTCTGAATGCTGCACTCATGTGCTTCTTCTGACCAGGTGGTCTGTAGCAGATGCACACCCCCAAATATTGCCCATTTTAATATCTTCACCAGTCCTGACTCACAAGTTCTTGACTGGCTCATTGTCCCTTCTTAGGCAGAGACCAGTGCATTCCTGCTGTTCTCTTCCATAAAGGACCATCCTCTGCCTCGCCTTCCTGGTCTGACCTTCCTGAAGGGCCTGTCCTCATCTGCTGCAGCACTTCAGTCATGCAAGCAATCCCACAGCATCTCTGTGATCCCAGTGAAATCACAGCCCTGTACTTGCACTCAGCCTTCTCTTTCCTTCTGTTTGTTCCCCATGTGTTGTGCACAGCTTATAGGTGCTTCAGCGAGGCACCCATTTGTCTTGATTCCCCAGAAAAGATGTGAGGGCTCCTCTGTCTTGCCCCTGCCCTAATGCTGCCCTCTCAGCACTTCCTAATTTATGTAGATACACTGGGGATCAGTCTGCTTTAGCCTTAGCTTCTTTCTGAGTTCTCTCATGTCCCTTTGCTTGCCAGCTTGGTCCATCTTCCTCCCTTGGCTGTGGTTTCCTCTCCTTCCCTCATCATTCATAGTTTACAGCTCTCCTTCCCAGGTTATCCAACCAGTCTGCAAAGGTATTTTTTCCCTAATTGTTCAGGTTATATTTTCCCTTTTCCCTTAATCTTCTTCCCATGTTTTTCCTGACAAGAATAACATTTAAAAGTACATCTAGAGTTTTTCATCTATAGCATTTACCTACTGTTTGACCAGGGAATGTCTTATATCCATTTTATAAATGAAGAACTTCAGAAAGGGCTTTTTCAGAAAGAATAAGTAATATGACATATCATAAACCCTTATTTTGTCTGTAAGCTGTTGGTGGCCCATAAGTGATTCTTGTTTCATTCATGTTGACATCTTTACTGTGTTAGTTGTGTTCAGATATTTGCTACTTATTGTAGGACTAAAAATATGACAATAGTGTTCCTTCAGAAGGGCAGGGATCAATTAATTGTGTGAAGTGATAATGATGCAGTATCTATTGCTGTCTTCACCCTGTAGGAGAAAAGAATTTGTGAGTAGTGAAATTTCTTTATGGAGACTTACTGTGAAATGTAAGGTAGACCTTCAAAGGGCAGCCCACCCAATGATAATGACAGTAATGGCACTAGGTTCCTGATTCTTACACAGAGACAGAGGGAATAACTGCAGAACTCTGATCTCCACAGCAGGCAGACAGTAAGAAAGGATCTGCATGTCAAAATATCAGTCACCTTTCCCTCTCAGATTTGCTTTGCTGTCTTTCTCTTTTAGAGCTAAAAATGATCAAGTGTAGTTGTAACTGCAAATAGTGGTACTCAAGATGCTAATTTTCCTCACATTGGATCCATTAATCTATGAACTTTCAAGTTCATAGATTAGTACCTATCCTCAGAAGTACCTATCCTCAGAATGTGGTAAAGGAAGACTCTTGCTTAGACCAAGCAAGCCAGAGAAAGACATCCTTAGAAGAAATCTTGGAAATAGAATGTCTCTGAGAAGCACTAGAGTGGTAATTAGAGTGAACCCAAGACATTTGTATATCATTATTTATCAGCAGAGGGCAAAAAACCCAGGCATCAATTATGTCAGGCTCTTTGCAATATCTGACTAAGTGTATCTGTTCCAACATTGTGAAAAAAAGAATTTTACAGCTGCTTCAAGGGACGGGGGAAGGGGAGGCAGGAGGAAGAAGCGCAGCTGCACTTGCCCCAGGGCTTTTAGCTTTTTTGCTTTGTGTGAGTGGTGCAACTGGAATCTGCTGTGTTTCATCAAGCAAATGGCTCCCAGCAAACAGTCAGTTTAACTTGATTAACCTAAGATGAATGTCACAAGTCTTACAGATCACAGAGGATTAGAGCTGGGGAGATGAACAGTGGCAGCCCTGGCTTGTTACAGATATCAGTGAAAGTCTGTGCATGTGGACCCTATCAGAGACCACTGCTTCTTGAATATTTTATTGTTTTCCTGTGGAGAGCCACGTCCAAAAGACATTTGCCACAAGATCTCTAAAACTTTGTTACAGCAAAGAAAGATATCCCGACCAAATGTGGGATACAGCTGAAGAGGTTCGCAGTGGCTTGCCTCTGGATAACTGATTTGACAGGTTTCAACCTAGTGACCATTAATAATGAAATCTTGAACAGAGCAGGTACAGGGCTAGTTTAGACGGTGGAAAATTGTAATGGGTAGGAGATGTTTTCATGTGAAAGAGCTAGGCACATTTGAAATTGGTACACTGCAGCGGGGAAAGTGATACCTGATTCATTCTGTTCAAGAGTTAAGGCAGTTTCCCCTTGGCATGGACCACATCCCTTAAAGAAGAGCTGGTTGTTGGCATGAGGAAGGTTAGAAGATGAAAGAAACAGACTATTTGCAGCATGCAGTACTGTGTGGTGCAGCAATCCCTGAGTTAGCTCTAGAACCAGAAACCTTATCACAGACTGGGAGAGAGGAGTGTAAGCGCTAAAATCATCAGAGAATGAATGTGGAACAAAACAGCAGAGAAACACTGAACTCGGGCAATAGAGAATGTATAGTTGTGCTATCCTCCAGCTATAACAGAAGAATTCCAAAATTAAAAAGGAAGCAAAATGATGTAAGAAAAGTCTAGCCTTCAATAACTCTGCAGCCGCTAGACTTCCACCCACGAAAAAATCTTACATAGATCTGCTGAATTCTTGCTTACAGCTGTGGAAGTCTTTTTTCAAAAACTTGCCTTTTTGAATGTAAAAGCTGGTTTTGCCAAACATATCATTTATCACATTATTTCCACTGAACACTGCTGTGTGGCTGTGCATTTCCTGCTTTCAAATTTTATTAGATTAGAGTTGTGGAGCACTATCAAGTATCTCTCAGATCCTTAAAATTTCTTGGATGTTACATAAGAGAATTCTAAACATTGCTTTGGCAGGACAATTGACTGCCATTTATGCAGCTACCATGTTGTTCTCTCATATTAGTTCATACAGAGTGGAGTTGTATGTAAGTCACAACTTGTTAAAGGGAGATGAGAGTTTCGTTTTCTACAGAAGTTACTGTATACTGGGATGGCTTGTTTCATTTTGTGGTGAGGAGCTGTTTGGTCAGATTCACTGCCTGAGAATTAGCAAACAACATGAGAGTGTGAACAAGAGAGTTCTGTGGACTTCTGCTGCACTGAAGACACTCTTCCTATGTCTGTTGTGTGACAGAGATGGAAAACCAAAATACCGGAGTCCCTGATGGTAGAGACTCAAGAGCAGTGAGCCTGAGCTTGCACAGAAGCTCAGGCTGCCATGACCCACACAATTCTTGTCTTCTAGGAAGAAAAATGGAGAACTCTCATTTTGGAGCTGTTGGGGGGTTGGGGTGAGAACTTACTTATTTTTATTTTGAGTAAAAGATGGAGAAAATACCATGAAAAAAACAAGGTAAGTTTTTCTAAAAAAATGGGATCCTCTGTTACAGCCAGCTAGTCAAGAACTGTTGGCTTGTCACAACCTCTAGCCTTTTTTGATTTTGTGACAATTTTTTCCTGCTTCCTGTATTAGTTAAAAATAATTATTTTCCACTTAATACAGGTGACTCACTGGCACAGTCCGTACTTTTTTGCCTACTTCCCTTCAGCCTCTTCCTTCCCAGCTCTTCTTGCAGATATGTTGTGTGGTGGAATAGGATGCGTGGGCTTCTCCTGGGTGAGTTTACTCTGGTGGGTGGTATTGGTGCTTCACCTTGCCAGAATTTTAAGTGTTTCAGTAACATTCTACAATGAAATAATTGATTATTAGCAGTGAAGTCACAGGAGTATTTTTGTAGGTAAATTTCCTTGATTAATTAAGGGTTTTCACCTAGACAGCCTGAATGATTCCAGGAATAAAAGGCTATTTCCTCATACAAGTTTTGCTCTTGAAAAATCACCAACATTTAGAATTAGTGATAGCAATGCAAACATACTGGTAATCCAGTAATAAGTATGACTGTAGTTTAGCAGCCATTGTTGTTATTTCTCTTTTCATCTGGATGATGGAAAATTTTCTTAAAACCCCCACATTCATATGACATATACTCTTCTCAAAACAGGCTGATATTTGATGTTGGAAAAAAATATGCAAGATGCAATCCTAGCTTTGACATTTGATAGTCATGGTTCTATGTAAGGCCTATTTTGACATTTTTTAGTAAGTGTTAGAAACTATATGCACAAAATGGTCTTCAGGTCCCTAACTTGGCTGGTGACATTAGTTATCTCATCTCTATAGCAAAAAAAAGAGAGAAAGAGAGAGAATTATTCTTGCTCAGGTAGATCTGATTTCTCTTCATGGTCTAGTGAGATTATTCCCTCTGCTCTGTTTTTCAACACAGGCTGCAAGTCCAGCTTGCACAGAGCTGGAGACTGTCATGCTGGATTGGCTAGGGAAGATGGTTAATTTGCCTAAGGAGTTTTTAGCTGAGAAGGATGGCCAAGGTGGAGGAGTCATTCAGGTAAGAGGGGAAATGAGACAAATACAGATTGAGTTCTTGAAATCATGATTTTGTAAAATCTTTATACTAGGACACTGATGAAGGAAATATAATTTTTTTTGCTGCCACATGGGTTCCTTTCAAATTTCAGGAGGATTGATGGTCTGTGAGAATGTCTGTAGGTGGGCAGGATCATTCAGGAAAGTAATGCTGATGTTTCTAGAGCAGATGATTTCTAAAACACTTCTCAGTGAAGAATTGTTAATAGTTCAATTTAAAATTTAGGCTTAAAATTCAAATCAGAATTGTGTAGGATGGAGACTTCAATTTGTTGCTCAGTGAACTGAGCTCATATTTATCAAAAATATCCAGCAATGTTTCATAGCTGAGGTTAGAAGTCTACCTGTTCTATGTGCAGTTGTTTATTTCAGTCAGTTTCCACAGAACATTGGAGATAAACTTTGATAAATAGAAATAGCAGAATGTAGTAAAAAGTATACCAGTTTTTGCCAAAGAGGTTCAAATTTCTTTACGTTTTTCTTATACAACAAAAGGAAAAAAATATTTTAATATTGTATTTTAATTATTCTATATAAAAATAATATATATATAAGTTTTTCTTATATAACAAAAGGAAAAAGCAGACAATTATAATAAAATGAAGAGCTGTTTAAAATGTGTACCTAAGCAGTTCTATCAATAGATAATACAGTTTTGAGACTACAGTGCATATCCAAACTAGAAAAAAGTCCCCAAACTTTGACATTGACAGTTGAATGAAACTTACAATGTCTGAGCAGATAACCTGAACAATAATCATGGGCAATCTTGGTCCTAGATGGACTTGCACCTACACCAGTGTATTTCCAGTATAGTTCTTTACTCATCTGCTTGCTCTGTTAATGTCTTTATCATTACGATTGCTAGGGAGGGCTTTTTTTTCAAGAAAGCAAGCTTCCCTCATGCATGTAACAGCATCTATTTTGTACCAGTTAAAGCAAGCAATTATGCCTGATTGTTATCAGCAGGAAATATTGCCCCTCCAGGCTGACAGTGCTGGATTGCCCATAATTTTCATCAGAAACTGGTCATTTTCAGAATCGAAAGTGGCCTCTCTGTTCCAGGTTATGATGCAGTCATTTGGGCTGCAGATCTTGTCTTGCTCTTGAAACAATAACGATCCAAGCAAAAGAGCATGAGGCAAAGACAACGTGTGTGAAAGTGCCAGTCATTCTGTGCCTAAATGCCAAGTAATTATTGTGCTATTGGGCAAAACTGAGCCTGTGAAAATTGCCTCTTAATTACATTTGAAAGTCTATGTCAATATGAAGCACTTTGTTGTTCTGTGCGAGATGACACTTCAAAATGGCAAAAGATGAAAGAAAATTTCAGTTCAGAGCTCTGGTGGACATGAACATCAGCTCTTGCTGATATTTCCTCCGCCTCTTGAGCCTGCTTGCCATGGCAACCTTTGTTTGCCTGTGGTAAAAGCAAAGGTATCATCATCCTTCACTTAATGCAGCATGCAGCATTGAAGAGGAGAAAAAACAGCTTTCAAAAATAAGCGAGAAAGCAACTTTCTTCCTGAAGTTTGTAACCTGCTGTTCATTCTAGATAAATTGCTGGAAAGTGTACCTGCTTTGAATTTTAAAGAGTTTTCTTGCTCTGCAAAGAAAAAGTATTTTAGGGGTGAGACAAAATTATCTTTGGCCTGGCAAAGAACACTGCTGATTTATCTTACTTGTCAGTTAGCCAAGTAGTTCAAGAACCAAGGCGTTTTTTTTTTTTTCCTCAAAAATATTTAGCACAAGACTTTGGTGCCAAGTGTATAGAAGAGCATTGCAAACCAAGCTCTGTAAGCAGTGTAAAAAGGTTCAGTGTAAAAAAGGTGACTCAATATAAAAAAAAGTGATGTATGGAAACTGAGGCAAAGGGAAAAAACCTGTGTCTGTCGTAAGATGTCCAAAAGAATTTCCACGTTGCTGGATTCAGGTCCCCTTTAGGCTGTGTCCCAGCAAAATTCAGGAGGCAAAATTCAGCTGGGCAGTAGGCCCTTTTCTTTTCATCCTTGTTTCTGTAAAAGGAAATTCATACAAGAACTGTTGTATACATTGACTACTCACCAGCATAGATGAAGAGCCAGGATATCTCGGTGCACTCCATAGGAAGCAGAGGCTATTCTTCAGCCTAAGTCATTTGCTCACCCAGCCAGGTGATCACCAGAATAGTGGGGGCCTACATTTCCAGCTCTCAAATAAATGCCTTAACCTTTGTAATTTCTTACAGCCATTTTCTTTTACGTATTAATGCCCGTTTTTGTAATTAATATGTGTATTCCATTCATATCCTGGAAACACACTAACAGTGTAAATAGCTATTTTATTTCAGCTATTTTGACTTTTTGGGCAGAAAACGTAGGAAGATTTCTCCATGTTCTGATATTGTGATGAGAACTCTGTCTGGCTACAGACCATACACAGAATAACATTGCTTAAGGAGATTGCCAAATTATGTTTTCTGTAATTAATAGACCAAATTTCCTTTGGCCCTTGCCTCCACATGGAAGGCAACCTTACTTGACCAAAAGGAGTAATTGTATCCTAATTCCATACTGTATCTGTAATAATTCCCTCAGTTACCACAATACTGTATGCAGCAGCAGCAGGAGGTATTAAAAAATGCACAAAAAATGCAAACTAGTGCACAAAACTCTCCAGCTTGTGTTTATGCCTTGGGGTCTACATTCCTTGAATCTCACGCTACCAAAAAGGCAGATAAAATATATTAATAATTGGAAATACATTCAGTGAATGCTCTGGGACTGTCCTTTTCCCACATTACTCAGCTGAATTTCAGCTGGATTGCATTCATGCACTGTTGAGATGTTGACATGAGTAGAAGGGAGCTTGGTCTCATATGAATAGCTCAGCCAACTTCAGTGTAGGAGAAAGTCTGAACTCACTGGGATCATTCTCATATATGAAATCTGTCAAATCAGGCTCATCTTTAAGGAAATAAAATTGCCTTCCAAATATTTAAACATTTGTTGTAATTAGTAAGTATACTCAAGTCTTCAATAGAAGTAGGAGAGAATTTTGGTACAGGAGAAGAAACATCACTCCAAAATTAGTTTGTTGAAACTGGGGTTATTTCTGAGACAAAGATACTAAAATAAGTGACTCTATTCAGAGCACTGTTATGATTCACATGATATTTAATCAACTTTGAAAGTACCTAAAAACTTCATCTTGCTTAGAGATTCCCCAATACATTGAAATTTATCAGTATGTATTTACAAACTGCTACAAATAGTTTAAAAGAGTAGTTTAGGGCATGTTTCAGGTGCATTTTCTAGATGAAAACTGTAAAAATAATTTCTGGGAAGTTGTATTCTGTGAAATTTACTAAATAAATTAATAAATTGATACAAAAATTTATTTTTGTTATCACAGAGTATCCAAGACATATTTTAAACTGATGTTTTGTGAGTCAAAGTGCAATTTAAAAGTAGCGTGTCACTGTTCCTTTCATCTTTCTTGGTGTTGAAGACAACATACAAAACTAATACTTTGAAGTGCAATTAGCAATTGAATCATAGCAGTTTTGGTTTTTCAGTGTTTTTTTTTCTCTTTTAGTCACAATAATTTACATGCCCAAGGTAATTCTAATATGAAAGGAGGTGCATAATTAGGCATGTGTCTTGATAGAAGTGAGAGCTGGCATTCAGATTGTGATGGAACTGAGATGTGCAGAAATCCAGAGTAACAGAAATCAGCAGTTACTCTGACTGAATTGTTATGAATTAAGAGCAGACTGGTGCCTGGTTTGAGAGCCTTGTCACACACATTTAAGCCTTAGTGAGTCCAGCTTTGTAGCACTTGCTTGCGAGGTTGTTGCCTAAATGGACCAAGCATAGAGATTTAAGAGAAAAGGCAGAGGCATTGGGAAGGAGGAGATCAAGATCAAACGGAGATCCCTCCCTTGCTGTCAGACATATTTTTTAAAAACATAAGATTGCACAGTTTCTCATCTGCATTTTCTGTTAACTACTTTGCAGATTAACACAGAATGAATGTCGCTTTTCTCCTTCTGCAATGTTTTCATTTTGAATCTTCCCTCAATTTATCCCCCAGGGAAGTGCAAGCGAGGCCACCCTGATTGCACTGCTTGCTGCAAGGACAAAAATTATCAGACAGGTGCAGTCAGAGAAGCCTGAGCTGACAGAAGCAGAGATCATGGGCAGGCTGGTGGCTTATGCTTCTGATCAGGTGAGTGCCTCTCATTAGCTTGGAAACACGATGTCTGTACGTAACAATTTCAGCCATCTGAATAGGCAGGTGAATTTAGCATAAACTCTTTGGATTGGTGACTATTTGATTTTGGTTGTTTAAATCTTACTGTACATCCTACGTGTGTTCCATGGGGGTCTGTATTGGGATCAGTGTTGTTTAACATCTTCATAAATGACATAGACAAAGGGATTGAGTGCACCCTCAGCAAATTTGGAGATGATACCGAGCTGAGTGATGCAGCTGCCACAGCTGAGGATGGGATGCCATCCAGATGGACCTGGATAAACTTGAAAATTGCTCCATGGGAATCTCATAAGGTTTAACAAGACCAAGTCCAAGGTGCAGCACCTGGATCAGGGCAACCCCCAGTACCAACACAGGCTGGGGGGGATGAACAGATGGAGAGCAGCCCTGTGAGAAGGACTGGGGAGTGCTGGTGGATGAGAGGCTGGACATGAGTTGGCAAAGTGTGTTTGCAGCCCAGAAAACAAAATGTGTCCTGGGCTGCATCCAAAGCAGTGTGGGCAGCAGGGCCAGGGAGAGGATTCTGCCCCTCTGCTCTGCTCTGCTCTGCTCTGCTGAGACCCCATCTGCAGGGCTGCATCAGCTCTGGGACCACAGCATAGGGAGGGACATGGACCTGTTGGAGAAATTACAGAGGATGGACATGGAGATGATCAGAGGAATGAAGCACCTCTTCTATGGGAAAAGGCTGAGAGAATTAGGATTGCTCAGCCTGGAGAAGGGAAGGCTTTGGGGTGACATAATTAAGACTTAAAGCCTGTATGAAAGACATGGGGGGACTTGTTACAAGAGCATGTAAAGAACAAGGGGTAATGATTTTAAACTGTGAGTAGGGTATTATATTAAAGAAATTCTTTACTGTGGGAGAGGTGAGGCACTGGAACAGGTTGTCCATAGAAGTTGTGGATGTCCTACCTCTGGAGGTGTTCAAGGCCAGGATGCATGGGCTTCTGTGCAACCTGGTCTAGTAGAAAATGTCCCTGTCCATGACAGTGGGACTTGCGCCAGCGGATCTGTAAGGTTCCTTCCAACCCAGGCCATTCTATGGTTCTGTGGTAAGTGAACTGGAATGTCATATGTGCTTTCATATTATAAAGGATAAATATCCAGATGTCAGTGTTAAACATCTTTATAAAGATCTTGTTTGAAGTAAATAAGGATAATTAAATAAGATATTAATTTCAGTCAGGTTTGGTAAGTATAGTGTACCCTTTGTTACATCCAGTCTTCTATATCTATCTGTGTATCTCCTACAAGCACATGTGCAAACAACCATGCTCTCCCTATATGCATGCATGGGTACAGATGCATGTATGCAGAAAAACCTAATGCATGAATAAAATCAAATCAGTCACAGTACTTGAAGAAGCAAAAACATTTTTTTTCTTTTAGAAAAGAAAACCTTTAAGATATCCATCTGCCAATCCAACTAAGAAATCTTGTAAGGAAACAGAAAACATAATCCTTGATTTCTGACTGTGAGTGGTATTTAGCAGACTGAGTTACACTAAATTCTCAGCAGGCCATGACTATGAGAGGATTTTAATGTTAATGAAAACAAATTCTGCTCATGTGAGTTCTGCTGCTGCTATGTTTCTGACACTGTAATCCTACTGAATGGCCCTGCAGTGTTGTTTCTCTTAATATGTGTGATATTTTCTTACCTACATGTCAATGAGACAGAAAAAAACCCTCTCTTAGTACTTACTGTTTATATTAAATAATATCAGATGTGCAGAGTAAAATGGCCAGGTTTCAGCCTTACTTTGGTTCACTACTAAGTGTATGTTAGAGAGCACTGTAGAAGTTGTTAACACCACACTTGCTCTTTGCTGGTGGGAAGAGGGATTACACTTGTGTGGTGAGAAGATTCAAGACAAGGAAATATGAGAAAAGATAACTGCTTTCAAGAGGCACAAAGGATATTTTTCCTTTCTTTTTGTTTGTTTGGGACCCTAAGGTCAGTATTGCACAGACCACCAGTCCCAGAGCTCCAACCGACCCAGTGATGCACAAAACCTTTTACTTGTTTTGACTTCTTTGTCCCGTGTAAGAGGCTGACCTGAAATGAGGACTGACAGGCCTTCCTGCCTACTGAAGGTCAGAGGATCTTATGTTTACAGAAGGATTTGCCTTAAGATACTGCTGACCTTTCCTAGCAGATTGTTGCCGAGCTCACCGTTCCTTCTGCGTTAAGAACAGACCTGTGTGACTCATAGGCAATAATCCACAAAAGAAAGTTCAATCCATTCTGTAAAAGGGAAAACCATTTGCTGATAGAGCCCAACAATACCAGAATGCATCTGGAAAAGAATCTTACTACAATTTGAGTCTTGATGAAGCAATTTAGGGGTTCTGACTGGCTAACAGCCTCAATGTATTATTGTAGTTTGCTTATCTGCAATTCTAGTATAAATAAGTTCTAAAATACATTTTTAATTGTACACTTGAAGTGTGGTATTGCTATGCCACACACCTCTTTTTCCCCTTAAAAAGTTATATTTCAAATTTAGGCTTCCTAATTTTCCTAAGCTGGTGCCTAATTAGTTACCAAGCACATTAAAAAGGGGCACTACTGAGATACAAATTGATGGTACATCTGTCTTTAAAACATGTCATTCCAGAAATATGTTTAGCTGAAAGGCAAAAACTTCATCTAGGCTAGTTCAACAAAATTCTGGATTGCTATTTTTGTGATTATATTCTAAATTGAAATAGAATTAATAAGCAGTCTTAGGCACTGGCAAGAATCAACAAGGAGATTGTGAATGAGAATAGTCATGATATGAAAAGGTGAGGCATTTTCCTCTTTCAAATTAATGATGATTAATGAAATTATAGAAGGTAAAATAGCTTTTCTGTTTGTTTGTTTTAATCACGCTTTAAAGGAGATTATTTTGTGGCTAATGTACCTCTCATTGTCAATGGAGTTTTTATTCCTGTTATTCTATTGTAGTTCACAAATTTATGAGAATTTGTTAGTGATAACTTCATTTTTATTAACAGAGATGTGATTTATTTTCTAAAACAATATTATTTCAGGGGAATTAAATGGAAATGTTGTAAATAATGAAGAGTTGTAAACACGTATTGGGAATGATCCTTGCCTAAAAAAGTGACTGAATGATTGAACCACCGTGTAGTTAGTATGTAATCAGAAAAAAACGGTTGTGTAAGAAAATACATGTACCATACTGTGACATGTAAAATTTCAGAGTTCAGAAAAGCTATACACCATAAAAATATGCTAGTCAGCACCTGAATCATTATCAGACAAGAGGATTGTCTGCACATCTTTTGATTGATCTAGAGCCAAATCCTGAAGCTCCACATTAATCCTACCATGTAAATTAAAGCTCTTGCTAAGGTTAATGGAACTCTTGTCTACTGTGATCATGGCAATGGTCCCAAGGATATGTCAGGGTTGCTATTAGTTTATTTTGTGTATGTACATATTTATGTATTTATGTATATGTATACATATATGTGTCCATCAACCTATAGGAAAGGTGGACAAGTATGTATCTATTACATATGATCAGCAGTACTAGGATCTCAAGTATGGCTTCACTTGAAAGGACTTACTTCTTTAGTTTGTAAATTCAAATGAACTTCTTACATTCCAGTAAAAAGTATTGGTCTTAAAACTTGCCTGTTTCCTTGTAGGCTCATTCCTCTGTGGAAAGGGCTGCACTAATTGGTGCTGTGAAGATTAAAAGTGTTCCTTCAGATGACACATTTAGTGTTTGTGGTTCAGCCCTGAAGAAAGTTCTGGATGAAGACAAAGCTGCTGGTCTTATACCTTTCTTTGTGAGTACTGGGTTTTAACAAATCAGTGGATTTAATGCTTCTGATAAGAGGCTTTTGACATGAATAAATGGCCTCATCCCTAACAGAGGCACTGGTAGGCAGCTGGGCTAGAATATTAGGAGAGGTTCCATGAGTGTTCTTCACATACCTTTTTGTGCAGGAGGAGAAAATAATTTGAGCAACTGGTTGCGCTTCTCAGCAAAGTTATGCTTGAGGTCAATTTTATAGTTGCATGTAGTCCTGCAGTGTTATAAAGTCCTAATTCCTCAATTCTGAACTGTTTACCTTTATTTTTCAGGTTCCAACTTACTTAAAAATAAAACAATTTTAAAGGCAGTAAATTAAATGATGCTATCTCAAGCCCAAGTGTCTTCAAGAAACAATGGTTTCCTCTTGATAGTACTTTAGCAAAAAAATGAATCTCCATAATGTACCCCAAATATCATCAAGATCAGATGCAGTCAGGTACTTGTGAGTAAGTAATTAATCTCTAGCAAGTGAGTTATAGAGAATGCAGCTGTGGAAACTTCAGATGTCACCATTTCTTGTTATCTGTCCACTTTTTTTTTCTCCAGAAATTCCTGCTTTCACAGCAGGACAGCAAAGGCAAATATAGTTATGTATCTGTATCTTAAGCTCATAATCCCCCAAGTTTTGACATAGAGCATTGTTAGATTAGCTAAAACTCTAAAGCTTGGTTCTACCATGATAAGAACCTGATCAAAAAGAAAAATTGCCTATTCATCAGATGTGCTCCTCCTGCCAGTTCAGAATACTATGCTATTACTTCAAGTTTAAACAAGATTTTGCCATTTGTTGTTTTTTTTTTTTTTTTTTTTTTTTTTTCCTATGATGTAAGTAACTTCTGTTGTGGTTTTGTACACCACCAAAAAAATTCTTTGCTTATTTCCAAGCATTATGCTCTACTAAACTTGATAAGGACCACAGGCTATATAGATTTATTAAGAGGTATAACATGCTACAGAGAATATGTTTTTACTGGCCTCCACTGAAGAAAAAATCCTCACACAACTAATTTAGAAACTGAGAACTTCAGAAATGGGATTTTTTTAAGAGATTCAAAAATAAGTCACTTTTTTCACAAAAAAGTCATGTCCAACAATGGTTGTTTCTTTTCTTTCATGTTGTAACATTTTGAAAAGGGATAATGTGACTTCAATTTCTATGAACTGTTTTCAGAAGAATTAGAAGATTAAGCTTGCTTATACTTATGGATTAGTGCCAAATGGGACAAAGAAGCTTAAATTTCACCAGGATCTTATGAAAATATAATCTTTTTAGTCTTCTTGTTGTTAACCTTTAGAGAATGCTTTTATGTAATATGAGGATGACTAGAATGAGAAGTGGTTTTCCTATGTGCAGAACACTGCTAATTTCTAGGGTGCCTAGAACTAGCGAGTCCTTAGGATGACCAAGCACATCCTGTCAATTGCTTTATAATATAACTGAGAAAAAAAGCATTTCTAGGGATTCCAAAAAGAACTTTTTTTCTGTGGGATGCACCTATTAAGGTGAAGAACAAGCCACACAGCATGTTTTATTTGTCTGTGTTATGATCCCAGCTCATAATACCTTACACAGTATCCTGTTTCTATATCTCATTGTTAATTTTAAATAATTACAAGTACAGCAGGATATCACATCTTCATGCAGTAACTATAAATGTCTTTTTTCCTCAGCTTTCATCCATTTGCAAAAAAAAAAATGCAACTTGCCCCTCATAAATATTCAGGCCTTATTAATTTTTCTATGCAGACAAGAGGAAAAAAAAATCTAATTTATGTATTCAGTGACACATTTACAAAGGGTGATTTATCTGCTGTTTTTCTTTCTCTGTTTGTTTAGCTGTGCAGCTTTCAAAGACAGCAGAGGCTCTGCCTGAGTTAATACAGCCTGTATCGAGTCCTCCACTTATTTGTATACATAAAATATGTCAGGTTTAGCTTAGACTAGATCTCATTATTGGTATGGCTGGCCTCTTAACTCAAAAGGTGTGTTAATTCTCTGTCATGCTGAGCAGCAGTCCATGCACTGTATTAGTGCTCCCTTTTTTGCCTTGCAGATTTCAAAAGCCCTTCCATTTCTTTTGTTCTTGAGTAATTTGGTGCTGTTGTATTTTGTTCTGGCGACAAAGATATGCACATTGCCAAGGAAACACCTTAGCCACTTGATTCCTTGTCTCCCTGTATTCACTGATCCTTCACTAAGGGGAGTGATTCAACATCAAAGCAACAAGTTTGATGGAAGAAATTCTGCCTGAAGAGACTTGTGACAGCAGCGACATCACTCCTAATGAAGATGTCTTGTTTGCATCCAAGCTGCTACAGTCTCCCTTAGAAGCAACAAAAGGTTTTGTAAGGGATCAAAAAGAAAACACAAGTAAATTGCAATGCCTTATAGGCATGTTCCTCCTCTTATTCTTAATGAATAAATGAAGAATCATTATACTGAACTTGATAACAGTGCTTTCCCTGTAAAGGTGAGTGGAGAGTCAGGGTCAGGTTTGCTTGATGTGAAACAGGTTCTGTCATTACAGCAATCTGTTAACAAAAGGTTTGCTTTTCACTTACATAGGATTTGGCAGTCAGCCTTTTTTGGGGAGAGGCATTGTCTTTAAAAGGAATCTTTGCATTCCTACCCCCCATCAATGTCCTGTAGCACTAGTAATGTGTATATAATTTTGTTCAGTAAAAGCTGTTGCCACTAGGGTACCCTGATCTCTACTTTTGTTTTCTTTCTTTCATTTCTGAGTTCAGACTTGTGTTAATTCATCTCTTTCAAAATACTTTTGCAGAAACTGAAACAGAGATATTTTCATATAATAAAGCAAGGAGACTCTGCAAACAAAGCACTTAACCATGTCAGGTGTTGAGGCACTAAAATAGCCACAATTTACTGAGGAGCCATTTCCCAGCACAGGGGATGTGCAGCCCTTCATGTGGCCCCGAGTTAAGGGGGAGCTTTAAAACACATGCTGAATTCATGTCCATTTTATTACTGTGAATACACACTGGTGGTTAAACCTGTGTGTAAATGCCTCTCTCACTTGGGCCCTGTGCTCCCAGCTTGACACAGGCCTGTGTTGGCAGAATGCTGGCTGGGATGCTCAAAAGTGAAGACCACTAAGTTAAGCACTCCTAAATTCAGATAGAGTGCCCACTGCATTCAAGCCTGGCTCACCTAAACGTGTGTATGTGGCCTGTGAGCTTTGTGCTCTCTTTCATAAGTCAGCACTGACAGATTGCAGCTGGCATATACAAGGTACAATATACTTCAATGACCTCAACCAATATAGAGCTGGTACAACACAATTGTCTGCTGCCCAGCATGAAATCTCTCTGATTTTAGATGAAATGACTCTTCTGAATGTGATCCACAGGATATTAAGAAGCAGGCTTTTTCTATCCAGACTCACTCAGGAAACAATAAATCAGTATCAGACTGACAGATGAGCCATCTTTTCACTAGAACACTTAGATCCTGACCACAGATTTCCATTTGGAAGAAACATTCTTCAGACACATACAGATGTCTAGGGTGATGTTTCTTAACCCACAGTTTGTGAATGATTGCTGTTCAGTAAAATACTGAATGGTGGTTTAGAGAACTGTTGCAGTTTTCTTCAGGCCACAGACATTCTCATGAGTGCAAGCTGGCAAGAACTGAATAGGAGAAAATAAAAACAATATGTGAACATTGAAAGTTCTGCCTCATTTTAGTTATTTGCAAATGAAAAGCTTTGTGGTGGAACCATGCAAAATGTGCCCACATCTTTTCAATAACTGTAGGAGGTCTTCCAGTTGAAAAGATTGAGAGGAATTGCTCTCAGGAATCATAAAGATGCATGTATGTTTCCTGACATAGCTCTCCATTTCAGGAAAGTAATACATGAGATGACTGAGTTAAGCATTTTAGCTGCTTTGTATTCACAACCAAGGGCTGAGTCATATTTGAAGTGCACAACCTGAAAAGGAAAAGGCCTGCAGGCTATACTGAGCCATCAGTCCCATTTCTGTGATGCAGTCTGTCCCCTGCCCTTTGCACAAATGTGATTTTTCTGGTGTTACACAGGCTACAAATTGAGTTAGATTCATTCTGTAGTACTGAGGTGGGGTAATGAGAATCCTGACAAGGGCAGACGTTGTCACTCTAAGTGGTTTCTGAGAATTAAAGAAAGTAGCTTTGAGGCTTAGACACCTGCAGAGAGGAAAACAAAATTATTTTAGAAATTGAGGTATACTTTACAGAATAACCCATTATTTAAACAACTAAGCATGTGTTTGAACTCATATAATCTCTCACTGAAAAAACCATACTTCTTATCCTGATTGGGGAGAATACCTTAACAGCAGTACAAAATGAATAACAATAATGAATAACAATAATGAATGAAAAACAATAATGTGTAACTTTTTGTTATGAAATTTCCATCATTATTTTAATTGCTGGACTAACCAAGGCAATTTCACTCTGATCTTGTCAGAAAATTCATACCATATTCCATAAAATATATGTGTAAAAGCTGAGTTAAGTCTATAGTGCACTATTTTTATTTATTTCCCAATATATGCATATTCCTTATGCATATTTAAAAACTGGCATTTTCATCATGGTATCCTCCATTGTGGTAAATATATTTTCACTCCATACATATGTGCCTTCTTAGGAAAAATTGAGACCAAATTTTTTCCTGCTATTTAAAAAAATACCCTGCAATCTTTTCAAAGCAGCCTCTCTGAATGGGTGATTAGTGTTCCAGAGAACTCTTAGATGTGCCTCAAAGCACTTCAGTTTTCTGTTTTTCTGTGTCTCAGGAACAGAGGCCAGTATAGATAAAGATGAGATTATCTTGAAGGAAAAATATATTAGCTTATGATTTTACTAACTATATACATACAATTACTTCTCAACTGTATTTGTTCCAAACTCCGGTTCTTAGTAGCTTAGTATAGAAAAAATACTAAATTGTCCCTTTTTTATTTTATTAATTGCTTTTTTCAAGTTTTTCTGGGACAGAATGTTTGTTTCTTGAAAAGTCCACTGGATGGACAAGTATAATTTAGGGTTTCCTTTCTTTTTTTATTGGTCTCATAATGAATTTGCTGAGGGACACATACACACAGAAAAATGTGTCTAGTTCCGGATATATAGGGAAAAACTGTAGGAACAAAATATGTTGCTTGACAATGTACTTGGCAGAAAAGGCAACCAGAAATACTAAAACAAAACAAGCAAAATTCTGGGTTTGGCATTTTTATAGTCATGTCCTAGCTGTACTGTTGTTTATGTGTGATCTTGGATAAATTATCTAACTCTTTTGTATTTCAATACTCTGACTATAACACAGCATACTTTATTTGTATATTTAAACTGTAGAGTGTCTTTTATTATGTAAAAAATCTAGTAAACCACAAAAATCATACTCAGCCTTTTAGTGCTTTCAGAAATAAGACAGGGTGTTTAAAACATAAGTGTAGCAATGAAAAATAATGTCAGTTTATATACCCTTGGTAGTTGGGGGTTATTGATTAAAATTCTACCTGCATATTTCCAATAAATTACAATAGCTCGTTTTCACCTAGTTATGTTCTCTTTCTGCTGTGAAACTTCAGCATTTATGTTGCCTCTGCCTTTGGCCCACTGGTCACACAGAAGGGTACATTAAATGAGACATGAACAGAACGAAGGAAGCACTGTTCCAGTGTTTTTGGATGAATCTGGGAGAAGAAGTTTCTCTGTGAAAAAGTCTTGCAAGCCAAGTAGGGAACATATGCTGCTAGTGAACAGGTTCCAGGTTGCAGATCTCTTGAGCATAAACTGGTTACAAATCTCTGTTGCAGAGCTGTGGCTCCGATCAAGACAGCAACAACATTTGTCGATGTATTCTGTCAATAATAATTCCAGCACCTTTAAATTGCTCAAGTTCAGAACTTGCTTATGTACCATGAACCGCAAATCATTTTGGTGGGATTTGCATGTGTAAGATAGTACTGAGCCACACAATAAACATGTAGAACTTACAGAAAATACATAAAATATAGCATTAGCACAACACTGTGCCTATATTACAGTACTTATCATTCAATTTTTTATAAACATTTTATTTTATGCATCTACTTCAATGGACTGTTATGGGAGCCTTGGAAAAAACCAACCCACAGTCTTAAAAGTTCCACTAAGGGACTACTTAAGGGCCACTAATGACTAACATAATTTTTTTGTTCTGTGATATCTTGTATTTTTGTTTATTGCTGCCTTTGCAGACTGTTTTTCTCCTTTTTCTCCTTTGGTAATTTTCTATGCTGTAACAGTTTTTTTTTTTTTTTTTGGCTCTGCAGTTCTGTGCAACACTTGGAACCACCTCTTGCTGCTCCTTTGACAAACTGTTGGAACTGGGTCCTATTTGTAAGTCTTTGCTGCTTCTTTCTAAAATTTCAGATACCAGTTTAAGCCATGCTGAGTCATTTCCAGGACATTATGCTGTGTCAGTGTCCAAATACAATAAAGCTACTTATAGATGAGACCTTCAGTTACAGTTTTATTTCTAATATTAGGTCAAGCAAATGTGCATTCTCAAGCTGTTAAAAGAGTTAGAGGGTATTGCCTTAAGGGTTTCTTTTCTGGGGAGGGGGACATATTTTGGAATACTTAAGAATTACTGTAAGGGCCTCAGTTTGTAACATATTTCTTCAAGCCCTTCTGCCCTGCAAGGGCATCTAGAACGATGCTGAATATCAGGGAAAAGCTGAACTGTTAATTCTGCTCTGCACCAAGTGTTTTGTTTCTGCCTGGTTATAATAACAATAAAAGGTAGGGAAATATGCACCAAAAATCCCCATCTATTCTTAATCCTTGATCTCCCCTTCCCAATTTCCTTCCTCTTCCAAGAAAATAGGAAAAATGCCAGTGTGTTTAATACAGTGATCGAGTCATGGACTCTTCATAAGTATTTCTTTCTGTGTTATGGTTTGTCGTGTCAAGCTTTGATCTGCAGCAGGGCTTGGTCAAATCCCATGTTTGCTGGCTGATGAAATTGCTACCAAAGCACACCATATCTCTCCAAATGAGAACAGGAAATCCATAGCTGTAAGCCACTGGAAGCAACTTCATAGAAACCCAGCTTGATTTGATGTCCTGTTAATTTATTCAGGGGTCATTTGCTCTGTGAGGTTTGCTGCCTTTCAGCACAAGCCCCAGTGACTCAATTTCTCCCAGTCCTTCTTTTTGAACAGGTTCCTAGTAGTTTGCTTAGCAGCTACAGATTATTTTGCTGATTGTGCTATTCCTAAAGACCTACTAAAATAGTGACACCAATATTTTTAGGTGTAGCAATAATCATGTGTTTCACTTCAGTGATTTCCTGCTTGTGTAGCAGAGCCCAGCAGAAGGATGGCATGCCAGTGAAGTCAGAAATCTCATGCTAGCTTTTCTGCTTAATCTTATCCTTCGCACACATGAGAGCAGTCCTGTGATATGAAGGCAGTGTCTCAAATCAAGTATATTTTAAAATAGATAATCACTTAAACATTCAACATGCTTTAAAATAAACCTAAGTTGTGGATGTTGTGAATAATATTTTATTAGCTTTCCCAGACATTAATGCATAAAGAAATTTTAGTTCACAAGAATGCAAATTTCAGCATGAACTTGGTGCCAGACTGCAGATCTCAGTGGATGTACCTCTGTATGTGGAAATAACCATCAGAATTATTTGGTGGCAAGTGTAATGTGAGCTTCAACCATCAACCAATAGACCATAATTGCTACTGAGTGCATTAAAACAGTGTTCCCCAGTAGAGTGGGAATACTTAGAGTATACCTGAGCTGCTCATATTCCAAAATATTTCTGCAGAAACCATTCAGTGACTAATCAAAGTAGCACTTTCTCAGCATTTCAGTGCTTGCTTTTGCCTAATTGTCTGCATCCTTAAAATGAGTAGTTTGCTGCACATAGTTCAAAGCATGTGCATGCACATTTATCATTATGTATAAAATTCTGTTTAGAAATGTGTTTGTGAATCATGAGTTAGAAGTAGGGAGCACAGGTAATATTCTATCTCCTGCTAAAGTAGTTTTATTAGCATATAAATGATAGCTAAATCTCTATATACATTTTTTTTAAAGTTTATTTTATAATGGTTCTTAAATTAAAACCACAAAATAATTTATGTTGCTTAATTTTAGTAAGATAAACCTAGAGATGATGATCCTTATGGGTCCTTTCCAATATGGGATATTCTATGATTCTATGCTTCTGTAACTTTTTTCCAGTAGAAGTGGGAAGGAAAAATAATACGTTATATATACAATTTATGTATTAATGAAAACCCAGATGGTGGAAACATTTAATCTCTTAATTTAATTTGAAATTGGGACAATAATAACATCAAAGGGAAACCTCTCAGGCACTTGGTTTCATGCAAAATAATTGGGCTTTTTAATCAGCTGTTTAATTTATTTCCTTCAATTATTTTTTTAGGTAATAAGGAAAATATCTGGATGCATATTGATGCAGCCTATGCAGGAAGTGCTTTCATCTGCCCTGAATTCAGGCATCTTTTAAATGGAGTGGAGGTGAATGAGTGTTTTTTCTCTAGCAGCCTGCTGAAACCTTGCTCTTTTATAGAATTTGTGTGTTTTTTATGCAGCCAAGATTAATGGCTCTTCCAGAATCTCTGAGTAAGCTGCACCTCGGTTTGCACTACAAACCCCTGTACATTCGATTACATTACTTAAATTTGTAAATTTTTAATGGTTTATACTGGGGCTCTATGAGTACCCCTCTATAAGAAGTTTGTCATTCAGAATAACAAGTAGTACTGAATCAACAAACAAAAAAGAGGAACTTTTCCCCAAATATTGCTAAAGACATATTTGTAACATCCTACATTACACAAAAATGAGGAAAAAATAATTTTGACAAATTAATGAGCTCATTATGTCTGGTTTTCTTCTTACATCCTTAAATTCATATAGTATAGAGCAAGCAGCTGTATCTCAAACAGACAGGGTTTAATAACCAAGAGGCATAAATGAAATATTCCCCTAACAGCACTGCTGTTCCTTTTCCGCTGCCTTGCTGAGCTACTTGGCATTCAGTTGCTTAGATAAGAGTACTTCAATTTCCTGCTGCTCCCCTCACTCAGATAAGTCCTTGTCTTCCACGCCAGTGGAGAAAATATTACTGTTTGGTAAAGCCAGAAGTTTAAACACAGCACTGATAGGCAGTGAGTAATGAAGAAGAGGCGGGAAAACCCCCTCACAAATAAAGCATTTCTTTTTGTCTCCTTTTTATCAGCAAATGAAGCTTGTTGTAATTTCCTGTGGGGGAATATTTTTTAAATTATTGTTATTGGTTCCTAAAGGAAATGAAACAGCATCCCTTGTCTGGGCCAGCATTTGTCATAAGAGTAAATATTTGACAACCATGAATAGGCTTCTTACTTTACATAGTGCAGGGTGATAGCAAGATAGATGGATAGATAGATGAGTAGAGAGACAGGCAGATCATCTTCTCTTATTAGAGCATTAGTTAATTGTTTACAAGTGACAGGGAAGGTTATGAGAAGCAAATGAGAACAGAAAAGTGCAATATGGAATAGTCACACCTGGTGCTGCTGGGTCTCCATCCCTAGCTTTTTAAGGCTGGTGCCTTCTGCCTTTCTTAAAACATAAAACATGGATGAAACCTTTCTAAAATCTTTACCCACCTGGGTTTCTTGTGATGTCCCACCTAAACATGTCAAGTAAACCAGGCATGGCATATGGTGTATAAATGTGTATTTATTGCAAGTGCTTACTTTTTGGTGGTTTTTCTTTTGAAACAATAATTCTAGTGAAAGAAAAGACCCCGTAAAAAAAAAAAAAAAATAAAAAAAGAAGGAATACTTCCTAGTCAGTTGTAATTTTTTGAAGGAGTATGATGTGCAGATTCTGAATTACATGTATAGTTTCTTGGTATATATGAATTTTGTGTGTATTAATTTCATATCCTTGGAAGTAGAAAGCATAGGGATTTGTTATTGGAAAATGTGATATGAACCCCAGTGAATGTTTCTGAGTATGCAAATATATTCATTTATTTATTTATTTATTTAAGATCACAATAAGATATACACTTTTCCATAACATATGTAGCAAGAAAGTATAATTGTAAACAAATGCTCAAAATGTTGATAATACCACTAGCCTTACTCCATACCTAACAAGAATTCCACTCCCAAAATAAATGAAGATTTAACTCCAACAGTTACTAAATAAGGTGACATCAATATGAACATTATAAAGACCTGATTCACGAATTGATTTATAGTTATACAGACAATTTGACAAAGTCCTATCATTATCACATGATTTCTCTTTTGTAATTCTGTTTTTATTTATCCATTCTCAGTTTGCAGATTCATTTAACTTTAATCCTCACAAATGGCTCCTAGTGAATTTTGACTGCTCTGCAATGTGGTAAGTATTTCAGTACAGGGAAACATTACAAGAAACAAAAATGAGGTTTTATTAGTCTTCCTTTCTATGAGAAGACATTTCTTTATATTTTTCAACTGAAATGAGGAGAACTGCATAGCTTTAAATATTATAAATTATTTACAGAATTCAGACTTTCATTTAATCCAAATTTCACAAACACAAAGTTCTGAAAGAGACCTGAACTCTGTATTGTGTTCCAAAAAGAGAGAGAAGTCCCCAAAAGTCTGAAGATTTATACTTGCTCCATTTTGGGACTGTTAAAAACATAAACAAAAAACCTCATTTTAAGCGTAGCAGTGCAATGAACAGCATGCTAAACAGGGTTTGTTTTTTTTTTTTCTTTCTTTCTTCCTTTTCTTTTCCATAACATTTCTTTTGGTTTGATTCTTTTAAAAGCCGTTCTAAAAATGTTGAAGATTTGGCTGATGAAAAGCAGCTGATTTCAAAAAGGCCTATTTATGCAATTTTCTACTGACTTTCAATTTTCCCAGATGACAGCCCAGACATTTTCATATTAAATGATGCTGAAATAGAAACCCATAGACATACTTTCAAACAAAACAAAGTATTATGGCAGTAATAATAGCATGGGTTTGTTAAAAACGTTCCATGGGTGATGCGATTTTGTCCCAAACAAAATTATTACCAGCATCACAATTAATGATACTTGTTAGCAAAACAGCTATTCAACAAATGCAGACCATTTATCAAAAATGAAAACATTAATTTCAGTCATAAAAGAACTAAATTTACAAAAGAGAAAAAAGAAGACTCCAAAACATCATCCAGAAATAGGTCACCTATTTAAAAGAGGAATAAATGTAAGACAGTGATCACTCAGTTGCTTTTGGTTAACCTTTGTCTCTTTTAATTTCCCTGGCAAAGTTGGTAAAGTTAGTAAATAAATATATTACCTGAAAAGGTAATATATTATTTTTTCAGGTATTATATTATGGTTTTTACTTTAATATTTCAGCTGATGTAGGCATTTTGAATCTTCCCACACATTGTGGTTTTTTCTTTTCCTTAGGGTAGATGGCGTACATTTAGACCCTAATTTATCAGTAGTGGCAGCACCCCATAACATGCTGTGTCTCTGGATGTTGGGAAGTGGGAAGAGGAGGAAACAAACTCCTTTACTAGTTCCTCCCATCTTTTTCTCATCACTCAAAGACATTGTTAGAAACATAGCCACTTGCAAATTAGACAATACACTATCGTTTTCTTTAATGTTTGTAGAACAATGAGGAACCACAGTCTAGTCCCTAACAATTTAGTTTCTCATTAATTCTGCTGTCCCTGAAAACCCTGTGGAACTACGTTAAAGGCATTTTATCTGGCTTTCCAATAAAACAAGTTATATACAATCACACTGTGAGTTCCCATCTCAGGTGACTTTACGTTATTCCTAGTAAAGCTTGGACTTTAGACTTAGGGAAATATTTTTTCTGCATTTTGTTTCTTGTTGGGTTTTTATTTTTTATTTTTAGAGAAGACATTGCATAACATGCTTATTTTCATAGGTAGGAAGATTGCAGTAAAAGGACTCTGAAGAGACCTTGCCAAATCTCCCTACTCAAAGTAAAAGTTTCACAACTATAGCCACTCAGGCTTCAGGTCAGCTAGGCATTTCTGTATAGGGGTTATTCACTTAACACAATAAATATACACTTAAGCTCTTTGACTTGAAGCCAAGTCCATTGTCCAGCAAGCTAATTTTAAGACCCACATCCAAAATTCACCTGTCTTACCTAATGTAACACTCCCTGAGGAGGTGAAAACTAATAATAAAGGATGAAGGATGGTAAGAAAAAGTAACTGTAAAGAATACATTCTCTTAGGATCCATGAAAAGTATTAAGTAAGATACTGTGGTAGTATGGAAAGAGGAGTTCAGTAAACATCGAACACCATTTCAGAACCAAAGTAATCTGTGCATCCATTGATGACCAGACTTCAAAATAACTCAGACTCCTCATCATTTTCCCTAATAAACACTTGCATTTCTTTTCTCTGCAAGCTGATTAAAATAATCTACCCATTAGATCTGTAATGTAATTATGTAACTACTCAGTGCAATATGTGGCACTGATGTAGTTTCAGATTTGGAGACAATTTCATTATAAACCTTTTGTAAAATATTCTCAGACTTCCTGATGTACAGAAAAGAGCAGTCAATTTCCTATAAAAAGGAATTTAATAAAGCCAGTCCAAGAAGGATATATTTTCTGTATTCAGATATCAGAGTCCTTTAGAGACTTTCTTTTGAACCTACAGTCAGTTTTGCCTGACTTGTTTAAATGATGCTCTGGAATATTATAAAATAGGACTAAGTGTCTTCATTCAGAGAGAGTGAAAATAATAATCTTGCAAAGTCTTGGTATTTTTGACTTTTATTACTGTTTTCGGGGTTTAAGTGTTAACTTTTGATTGAGAAGGGTGTTTCTGTAACTGGAAGAAGGTGCCTACAGGAAATACTTATCTGTAGATCATAGAACACAGAATAGTTTGGGTTGAAAGGGAACTTAAAGGTCATCTACTTCCAACCCCACTGTTATGGGCAGGGACACCTTCCATTAGCCCAAGTTTGCTCAAAGCCCCAACCAGCCTGGTCTTGAAGAGTGCTTGAAATGAAATTGTATTTCACTTCCCAGCTCCAGCTGAACAAACTTGAACAATCTACTTGAACACAAACTGAAATTTTCCTGGTGGTTCATTATATGAGGTCACCTTTTTATCTTTCACTTAAAATGCACAAAATAGAACGAGGCAGTTAAAAGCTGCAGATGTGCAATTCAAGTAAGTCACTTCTCACAGATTTTCATTACTCATTTCACCAGGAGTTTTGTTGTACATTTTGTATTATGAATACTTAATATGTGAATCTGTGCTACTTAGGCTAGGTCCTGGTCTATTAGCATAACCTCCAGCCTTAAAAAAATTGTAGTCTACCAGTATAATTTGTGAAAAACATATTCACAGGATCACAGATTCATTAGGGTTGGAAGGGACTTCTGGAGATCATCTAGCCCTATGGTTTTCCTCTTGAGAGGTGGTCAAGGAACATCTTTTAGGCTGGTGGAAGAAAGGAACATCTTTCAGGCTCTGCCTCAGAGCCCTTTAACAGAGAGCCACCCACTACAGTCACTCAACTTTTCTTTTTACAGTAACCACCACATGGCTCCTGATGTAGGCTCACCTTGTTTGCCTTGCTCACAAACATCTTTAGATCTCTAAAGAATCATACCTGATTTTGCTCTGAATGTTGGAGGGTGGAGGTTGGTTGGAGCCCTGCTTTTTTTTTTGATCGCCAGGGTCCAAGGTGTCTCAGTGTTATCCCCTGGAGGTGGATGGTTCTGGAGCCACATATCTACCTTTGTTTGAGTCCCTCCACTACCACACAGCCTGTTATCTGTGTCTTGTAATGCAGCCATTTGACAACAGGTCATCCACCCGTGCACACCTTGTGCAGGTACCAGCCTTTTCTCCAGGAGAAGTGTCTGGGTATCCATTGCAAGCTACCAGCAGCACTGACACCTCCTTCCTTACCAGTTCCATCTGAGTGGCAGCGTCAGACTTGTCAGGGGCTGCCTCACTCACCCTGGGTCTGGCTCCAAGGTGGGGGCCCCCCATTGTGGCAGAGACCTTGAGCACTGAGCACTCTGGTCTGGATCTCTTTAGGACTTGCCTGAGGTGTGGACCTGCTTGCAGAATGGAGCAGCACCCTTCCTGCATTCCCTGCCTACAGAAACTTCATTTTCGTGTGTTCTAAGCTAGATGTTGCTACAGAATAGTTGCCCTTCCCATTGTTTAATACAGCATCTTACAGGAGAAGAAATAAAGTGCTCACAAAACATCTTAAGATGTTGCTTATAACTTGGATTAGCTGCATGGAGAATGAGCTACTGAAACACAAATATACCAAAGTAATCAAATACTTCAAATAAACTACAGTAGAACAACATAAAATCTGTTAAAAATATTTATCCTAATTAAACCTTTTTTAAATTATTGTTTTCTTCCTTTTGTCCACAGGAAATTTTTAGCAATAATTAGGTTATTCACTGTTTTTATTTTATCTGAAAATCTGTCACTATTTTTCATATGCCTAAGTTTACTTATTTTCAGCCATGTACTTCCCTTACCTGAAGGCAAATACTTGCCTGTTGGCCTTGATACTTCCCTGACCATTAGAGAGATGAAGGCTTTTTGTTTGTTTGAAAAAGAAGTTTTATGACCACAGTCTAGATGTGAATGAGACTGGGAGTATGTACTGGCCTGTGCATTTATACATAAACACTAAAATATTGGAAATTAGATTTTTACTTAGAAATTTACAATTCTACAATAAACAATTAAAACATAGAAAAAAAATTCGGACTTTAGTCTTTTAGAGTATCCCTGTGTTGATATAATTTTTGCTTAATTTGTAATATATTTATAGGCATAATATAATGATGTAGCAGTCTTTCCCTTTTTGATTTATGGTTTCTTCTTCTGCCTCTATAAACCCCAACATTTGTGGAGGTGAGTCAGTCTTACTCAGCATGAACCACGAACCAGAAAAATCTCGTTATTAATCGCTGGCAGAACAAAGTTTATTCTCTCTAATAGGGACACACTGGCTTTTGAACGTCAGTCCAGTCACACCACCCCTCAGCTGACAATAGTAAGTTACACTTCTCAGTGTAACATTGTGCTGTAGAATGTCTGTCAGGAATTGTGTAGTGGATCCAGCTGATGGCAGGGTGGTACAAGAGGGGAGTCAGAGTCAGAGCTGGGGCTTGTCCCTTCCAGGGGCTGCTCTTGCTGCTTCCACAGCAGCGTGGAGAGACAGTGGCCGGCGCCCCCAAAGCCTCAGCGCGGCTCTGCACGATGTTTAGGAAGCAACAGCTCTTCCCACGCAGCTTTGTACTGCAGTAATTTCAAGACAACTTCTGTTGACTGCAAACATTAACATTGCTTCAGCTAGTCTCACATTCTGGTGTGAGTGTCTATCACCATAAAAAGATCCTCTATGTCTGTTTCTTGTCTGTTTTTAAATATGCAGTCGTGCAGTCATGCTGCCCGTTCCTGCTGAGCCTTACACTTAACTGCTTGTAAGTACAGTACTGATATGGCTGTGAAAAAGCACTGAAAATGGCACAGGCTGTGCTCAGGAAATATGCCAGTTTAAACACATTCAATTTGACTTCACTTCTTGTGGAAATTTAATCCCTTAAGTCTTTATTTTTAAATTTCTCAATTTGATTTCTTTCTTTTTTTATACAGGGTGAAAAAAAGATCAGATTTAATAGGTGCCTTTAAATTAGAACCTCTTTACCTGCAGCATCACCATCAGGAGTCTGGTAATTTTATCATTAAATGAGATTATTATTATTTTGTTTGCACTCTGATATTTAATGGAAAGAAAAAAGGACTTAAGATGAAAACAGCAATTCTTAAACTACCCAAGTTGTTTAGGAGGCCGTTTCCATTTTCTGAGCACTCTAGGGAGCTAAGCTCATTAAAGTGCAAATACATGTCTAGTGAGATTTTAGTTAGTTAAAAGCAGTACAAGGAAAGTAATTTCATAAAGCATTATGCATTACTACTTTTGTATTGGGATTTCCCCAGTTGCAGACTTACCACTGATTGATTGCAGGAGTGTTGAGAAAATTCTCATTATCTTTTGGCTGTCAGATAATCGTATTATTGGGTGTTGTGTAACAAGTCCCCTAACCTGTCTCCCCAGCACATCTTTCTCCAGAATGATTTCGGGATCTGATTTGGTTTTAGAGTTTCTAAGGCCTGTGACTTTTTTTCTTAGTTATTCATGCAAGCTCTGATTCAAATTTTTCAGAAACACATGTGAGGAAAAAAACACTTCCAGAAACTACAAAGAAGGGGTGAACTGTGTTTGCTGTCTGTGCTCTGCTTTTGAGTGATAGCTTTCTGGGACCTTATGCTGTGGCCCTCATGCTCTTACACTGGCTGTAGGGAAAGGCAGAAAGAGCAGACTATCTGTTTCGTACAAAATGCTCATGAAAGCTCTTTGCAAAATGCACACAAAGAATTTAAAAATCTCAGGCTCTGTACAAAGCTCCTCAATGGATTAGTGATGGTCCTTGCACATACCTAGCAACTGCAGAGTGGTATTTGCCCTCCTGAAGCCCATTTTTACACATCTGGGTATTAACTGAATAATTGTGAAGAAGGTCACAGCAGTGCAGAGTCAACATGTGGTGGAAGTTCCCTCATAACTTGCTGAAGAGAGTGAATCATCTGTAGATGGACTTACCATATACTCAACCTCATTGTTTTCCTGGAATTTCTGGTGCTGATCTGTGTTCAGAAGTGTATCCTGATATGGCTATGAACTCATTGACATTTAAATTAATACCATCCAGAATTCCACTATTCACTAAAAAGCCCTAGGAAAAATGGACTCCTGTACCTTAATCCTGAACTGGCATAAACCTTGCATTTTATTCCTTTCCTCCATTTCCAAGGAATGCAAACATAGAACAGTTCAATAAACAGGAACATGCAGTAATTCTGGAGCTGATGTTCACCCTCTAAAGGCTCAAATTATTTAGAAAAAAGATATACCTTTTTTTTTTTTTTTTTGCCTTTTCTAATGGAATATACAAGTTACACTTAAGGCACTAGCTTTTACTTAACATACACATTAAAAATATTTATCTTCAGGTGAAAAAATTCCAGCCTTAACTAAAATGAAAATATGTTCTTGGGACAACTGATAATGCTGATACAAGAACTTTTGGTCTTACCTGGGTTAAATAACACCTGAAAAAAACCAAACCTTTCTTAAAAACAGGTAGTTTCAGTAAAGCCACCTAGTTGACCTAAAAACTTTGTCACCCAGTTGGAGAAAGAGTTTTTTAGCCTTCATCTTGTCTTCAGAAGTGGAATAGCATGTTAGATGATCTAACATACTGATTTCAAAGGAGATAAACTGATTACTAGCAGTCTAGGGATGCCATTTTTTTTTCTGTGCTCCATTCCCATGTGATATCAATTTTCTAAGAAGTTGGACAACACTTTTCAAATGCAAAAGCCTCTGGTTAAACTTCCAACCCTCACTTACTCCTTCAATAAACACAGTCAAATTTGCTACACAAAGGTGCTGCAGTCCCCATTGACTCCTGTGTGATTTATGGGATGTCAGCTCTCTTGAAAATACGACTTGCCAAATGGAGGGTCTTGAATTCTCAGTATTCTCAGGTCTGAGAATTCCTATCCTGGTTTACTAAGTAATAAAGTGGTATTTCTGAATTCATTATCTCTCACTCAAGAATTTAAATGAGTGAAAAAATATCTCTATCCGTGAGCAATTACTCTTATTAACCATATGGCAATTATATGTGTCCCCAAGGGGAGAGTCTTTATTTTGTCATTAATTATAATTTTTATGTGATTTGCATCACCACACCAGAAAGATTATACTAGCTTGCCTGGCAACACAGGATATAGGTCAAATCCTCATGGCAGTGTTAGAAGAGTGCAGCTTTATACTCTATTGTGAGCACCACATACTCTCCCACAATGCAGTTCCTCCTGGTTAAATACAGATGTAAGACTAAGGCTTGTAATCAAGGAATCAAGCACTAATCATTGATTACATTCTGCTTCACAGCTTGTGAAAGGCGTTGTTGTGGATCATTAGACATAGCCCCTTACAGGAGCGTAGGATTATTTATCTGTCACCAGTTGCTTTACTCTCTTTGCTACCAGTCTTGCAGCTATCAAACAGAAATGGCTGCTACAATGCAGAAGAATGTGAATGTTATCAATTTTCCTCGTTACCAAGCAGAGACAACCACATTCATTTCCAGAAGACCAGAAACAAGTTGATGATTGTTGGTTGTTTTGTGGATTTGGGGTATTTTACCACCTGGAGACCAACATAGTGACAGGTTAAAGAACCTAATGTCCTTCTGTTACAGGGACAGAAGGACCATGTTTTTTCCTGTGTTTTGGCTGCAAATGAAAGAACATTGGCAAGAGAGCTTGTAACACAGAAAAAAGTTGTTTGGTTTTTTCCTCTGTAAAATATAAAGGCTGAAAATTCTGTAAATGGCATATACTGGTCAAATTCAGAAGCTACAGTTCAACCTTCCAGTTAACATTTTAACAATTCCAGGAACATTTAGCATTTTCCCAAGGAATCCAAGTACATCCTCTCCTATGAAGCTTATACCCCAATGCAGAGAAATAAAATGAATAAGCTAAGCAGATGCTTCCTAGAGAAGTGCTTTAAATATTACATCAGTTTAATGTCTCTTACTGGCTTACAGCAAGCAACCGACTGAGTTCAAGTTTACTTTACTGTGAAATCAGTTGAATTCCTTGATTCAAAGAAAAGGCAGGTGAATCCTGACACTGTGTGCTTACATAAAAGGACAGCTGATAATGCCCTCTGCTTGCCTTCCTGGACTGCTTAGTCCATCTGTGTAAGCGACTTTCACTCCATCAAAAGAAAAACCATAAAAAATTGCAGAATACTATTCTCCAAGCAGGGACAGGTCAAATTCTGAGTCAATTTTCCAGTCACTTACTAGATATTCTGTAGAATTAGCAACAAATATATGCATGAGTATAAAAGGTGGATTATTTCAAAGAGTCTTACCAGTTCACTAGGGTAAAGACAATGACATTTCACAGCAGAGAATGAGTTATGAGGTGAGTCTGGGGATTCTGCAAACTGTTTAAACCAAAATTAATAATAGTTATTATATCTGCTGCTTGTTTTCTCTACAGGAAGAAAATAAACATAATATTTGATCTGTCATCTCCATAGTATCTGCAGTATAACAGAAAGGAAAATAATGTTTCTTCTGTAAACTCTTTGTCAGTGGCATATTTTGACTAGCTAAGGAATGAAGGTTATTGCAAGCCCCTTCATTTAACATGCAGCCAAGTACCCAGCTAGATATTTAGTGCTCCTGTTGACACTGATGATGCAGAAATTTGCAGCAGATGTAAAGGATAGATAAGATACAGCTTTTTCAATAACATTAGAATGGTTGAAGTCTTTGGCTGTTGTGATGATGATGCAATGTGTATGTTTTTTCTTTAATTTCCAGGTCTTGTCACAGATTATCGGGTAAGTATAGTATCAAGTAATTAACACTATTACTTGTCTGTACTGGTATTTTTAGGGCTTTATTTTCCATTACTGCCATAAACTTCCAAACTTTATGTTTCTTTACAAGAAGGATGCAGCTTGCTAAATTTTTTAACAAATAGAAATTTGAGGTTTTTGCTGTTTTTGAAAAAAGAATGTTTAAAGGCAGAAATTGTCTTGCATGTGCAATATCTTTAGATTTAGGCAGTACAAAGAAATTTTCTAAAGTTGTGGGTTTGGTGGTTTATTTCTTTGACATAGTGAATAACACAATTTTAAAAAAATTAAAAGCATCTCTATTTTAATCTTTTACCATAGAAACACTGTTGTTTTGAAATGGAAAATGTGCCTGTCTTTGTAGATGCTAGCCCCACAACTTTAAACGAGCCAATGTACATGAGTTTCTCAGATACTTGTTTTTCTAAAGCCTTTGAGGAGAATTCAGGATGCACAAAGAAAATTTGATTTGCCTCATGACCCTTCCGTTCTGACTCCAACCTCCTTTGCCAATTTTAAGTTGAAAATTCTGAGTATTAAATGGCATTAATAAACAGGGATTAATAAACCAGGAATAGATATTTCTTCTATTATTTGTTCCACCTCCAGCACCTGCCCATAGGATGTGGCCATGTGGGTCACTTCAAAACCATACTTTGTGCTGTGTCACTGCAGTGGTGGCCTCTGACACGGGCTCTCCTTTCTCTCTGGGTTGCAGCACTGGCAAATCCCCCTGGGCAGGAGGTTCCGCTCCCTGAAGCTCTGGTTCGTGCTGAGGATGTACGGCGTCAAGGGGCTGCAGGAGCACATCCGCAAGGTGACCGGGAATCTCCTTCTTGGGTACCCTCTGGTGGGATGGCAAGGGAAGGTGAGCTGCCTGGCTGCTCCCCATGACTTCTGCGCACGCATCAGAAGGCACAGGAAGCAGTTTGGGGCAGCTCAGTTCGACAAGGGTGCTGCTCGTTTGCCCCATGTAAGGTCAGCATTTCGTATCATGGCCGGAGCAAAGGTGCCATTCATTTTGTGCTCATCTTTAGGAAAGAAACATCTCAGAATTTGGACCTTCTACAGTGTGGTACCACAGTTCCCTCTCAAATTAAGCCAAAAGACATAGATGGTTTTATTTTGTGGAAACACATGGATGCTCATTGCTTCTTTATTTTATTAATATGCATGCATTGATAGGAGGTTCAGATTATGATTAAGGAATACAGTGACTTATTTGGCATGTCTACCTCTGCTGTTGCTTTTTTTCCTGTCTAAAATATATTTTTGTTAAAGGAAGAATGCGCACAATTTACAGTCTGTTGATACTGTTATAAGTACTAAGTTTATTCTTGATGAAGAAAGGAGGGTTTTTTAATCACTAAAAACACATGTGGCACCCATCTAAATTCTATATATACTTCCTCTGTAGCAGTAAAGTCAAATTCAAGCATACCTTTCCACCTTTATGGAGTTCAGGGAAACCTCTAGTGAGGGGAGATCCATGACTCTAAATATTTACAAAAATATCCATTAGCTAAGGGCCTAGCCTAGCATACCAAATTCCTTGCAGACACACATTCCTTTCAGTTTTGGTACTAAACAGAAGAATTCCTAAGAAAATCTTTGGAAGACTCATATCAATTGCACGGCCTTTTGTCAAGCTGCTTTCCACAGATCAGTATTTACATGCAAAAAATTCCCTCTTTCCCTGTTTCCCACATATCTTCCTGCCTGTCCTGCCTAAAGCTGCTTGTCTTCATAGAATCATAGCTGAGGACCAAGCATTGATATTTTCTGTGACAATTCAGTTCAGGAAGGGTAAGCAGATGAATCTTTTCTTAAAGATAATGACTCCAAAGTAAAACCCTTGTATGTTTCCTCGTTTGTAAAGGTGGTTCAGACAGCTAAGATTTCCAAGGGCTTGTTGAAATGAGTGTGTTTGGTTTATATTTCTAAGGACTAAATTTTTCTTCAGTACAGATATAAAAATAACATATGAAAAGACAAGAGGGATAATTAGGTGAAGAATTTTTCTCACTGTATACATCTTGAAATTGGAACCATTAAATTAATTTCTCCTCTTACCTCCTTACCCACTCCTAATGAATGCTGGTTCAGTGGGTTCCAAAGCATCTTAAAATAAACCTAATTTATATCTCCAGCAAGCCTCTGTTGAACTTAAATTTCAAAAAATAATTGCATTTCATTTGTTCCGTAGCAGAATTTAAGGTATCTCTTGTGAGTTTTCAGATATTTTGATAAAATTATATCACTAGCTGGAAAATAAAAATTAAAAATGTATTTCTTATCTTGTACTTTTTCCCATCTTCTCAGAAATTATCATGAGCTCCAGGTAGATTGTGATGACTTTTCTTTTGGTAGAGTAGTAATGAAGTATCTAAACCAGACTGACATTGGTTTAAATTTTCAAGCCTATAGACAAGTTTCCAAATGAAAAAATAATTTGGAATTTAGCTTCACTTGTTAGCTGAATTTTCACATTGCTCATCCCCATGCCTGGCCTTGAGAAGCAGTTTTCTTTTAAACATGTTGTAGCATCTTGCAAATAATTATATTCCCACTGCCGGCCAAGGCAGTCGCAGGCAGCTCCTGCTCCGGGGCTGGTACTGTCTCCTGTGTACTTGGGACTTGTAGCTGGGTTTTAAGGGAAGCTCTGCACATGCCAGAATTATTTCTGGAGATGCATTTGAGTGAGTGATAGAGTGGACATAGGTGGAACGAGAAGAGACCTAGGGACAGTGACAAAGGCAGGTATTGCAACCTTCCAGTGGAGAACTCCAGAGGGCTGGAGCTGGGGAGGCAGGAAGAACTGCTCTCTCCGCCTCTTGTGTTATTGAGGGGCTGCCTCAAGGAAAGGGTGACAGAGTCGGGCGGAAGAGTGGAGGTTTGAAGCTGCTCCTTGGGCTGGAATCTGGGAAAGGAGGTGCCTAAGTTTGCTCCTAAGTCATGGAAAACTCTAGGAAGATCTGTGCAGTGTTTATAGTTTTCTAGTTAGGCTTCTTTTGTGCAGTCTGGTGTTACTTACAAAGGGGTTTGAGATTTTCAAGAGTGATGAGCCTCTGACATGATATAGAGGGGAAAAACACTGTAGATCCTTAAGAACCCACCCTATTTGTTGTGTGGTAGCAAGTTTCTGTGTGGGAGACCAAAGATGTCTGTAACTATCTCTTCAAAAACTTCTTTTTCTTGATGTAAACTGTCACAAAAAATTATTTTTACCTCCTTTTTGTTAGTATGTTTTAAGGAATGTATGTTTGTTGTGTTTGCAGCCTTAAGGTCTACATCAAAATGACCGGATAACCACTGCAATTTGGCACTTGCTTGAGGAGGGCATTTAGGAAGTAAAATATTCCCAGGAGATGAGAATGTGTGACTTGGATTTAGATTCAGTAACTTTTTTTGCTTTCCAAACATTCCAGTTATGTACTCTTTTCACACACAGCATGTCATATTAATCTATTGCAAAGTATAGGTTTTAAAGCAGTGGTAAAGGGGAGGATTGTCATCTTTGAAGGATGTGGGGAAAGACAAATACAAATTTTGGATTAAGTCCTAAAGCCACAGAGGAGATGTAAAAAGAGGGCAAACTCAACAACAACAGTCTTCTGGACTGATGCCAACCACTCAGAGTCTGTATAAATGTGAAATCCAAATGGCCCATTTGCAAATGGCTCATTTGCAAACTGCTTGACCATCTCTTTATTATTCCTTTGTTGGTTTAAGTCCTCTCAAGGGAATCCTCCTTAGGAGCAGAAGTAATCAGTGTACTGAGGATAATGAATGCCATTAAAAATTAACAGTAGAGTCCAAGAAACTGGAACTGTAAAGAACAGCAATACTAGAGATTGAACTGGAGAGTGGCACAGTCCAAGTGGCTGTTAAGAAGACTCTTGTGACAGCATTTCCCTTCAGTGTAGTGGGATGCAGGCTAAAGCAGGCAAAGAAGTGAAATTTATAGGAGAAAAAGTATGAAGTGATCAAGACTAGGGCAGTATGTTTATCTGCATAAACACAGTAGCGTACTCTGATGCTTCAGAGAAGCTCCCTGCAATCAAAAGCTATTTTAGCTCTTGAAGGCGTTGCTCAAAAATTATAATTCAGCTTGAACACTTCAATGCAGAAGCATTTAAATTTAAATTTATATTTATATTCATAATTATAGTTATTTACTCACAGACATACATAGGAAAATACAGATTTTTTTAAATAGGGACCACATCTTAGTGCCTCACAAGTTTACTGCTCCCATTACTGATTATGTAAGACATTTCCCTTAATCCAGAATAACCAAATTAATTAGATCCCTAGTTTCCTTTCTCACTTTTCTGGAGAAGAGCAAAGGTTACGTACCTGAGATAATAGTGACACATAAGAAGGCTCTTTATTCCAAGCTAAATTGCACAGCAAACACTGGGGCTGTTACTCTGTTCCTATATACCAAGATACTTCAGGACACAAACACAGTCCATGTGATTCCACTCTGAGAACGCACCTGATGGAGGGATTGCTCAAATGGTAGTTTTAGAAACAGTATGTGAGTTGGTTTGCTTATGTTCACACTTTTGTTAAATCAAATAACAGCTCTAATAAAATAATTTTGAAAAGTTAAATAATATTTGAATGCCAACTTCAAGTTAATGCTAGGGACACAGCTTGACACACAGATGTCAAAATCAAAAGCACTTGAGGATTAAGATATCCATAGGTCAGCCTTGGTATGTACACATTCAGCAGAAAACTGAGAACAGCCTGTCAGTCTTTTACTTCTTCTTTCCTATTCTGAGTTTCAGTGCCAGCAGTTTTATTTTCACAGTGTACCTGGCTTTGAAAAGCTGAAGCACTAAAGCCACACGTGTCCTCCTGTCAATTATTGCCATGCTCACATCCAGAGCGTGGGTACAGCTTTTGGACTTAGAGAGACACGTGTGACACCTGAATGCCCTGCAGTTCCACAGAACTTGAACTTTCAGGCTTAATAATTTTTAACTTCTAGGCTTAATATTATCTAACTTTACTGCTGCAGCAATCAATGTAAGAGCAATTCGGGATAACAGCTTACAGTTCAAAGGTGCAGGGACTTGGCTAACTGTATTTAGGGAAAGCTATACACGTGAAACTCCACTTAAATCCCCTCTTTCTCTTAGTCCAGTTCAGTAAAACCTAACACGCTTGGTGCCCCCCAGTGTCTTTACCAATTATTGCTGTTTGTTAAGACTTGCTGTGAATATAGGTATTTGTATCCAGACATGAAGGCAAAATACCTCCAGAATTTTGGTTTGTGACTTACTTAAAAATTTTCTATTTTCCCTTGCTTTTATTTCTTTCAAATTCCTGTAAAATCATTTCATTCAAGAAGTGGACATAAGTACCTGCTATAAAATGCACAGCTTGGGTCTGGAGTTTTCTAGTACAAAGTCCTCACAGTAAGCCAGATCTTAAATGTTTACTTTATTCAGTTGTTACCCGGAAAAAATTTGATGAAATTCAGCTGGTGATTACATTCAGCTGGACAGTTGTAAAATTCTTATCTCATTGAGCATGATTTGTTTTATGGCTTTGTTTTCCAAGACATGCTACTACATGCAGTGCAGAATTTTGTGGAGCTGTGTAAAAGACATGTTTGGTTAAAGCTACAGAACATGAGGATAGGAGGAGACAGTAAAAGACCATTACAACTCCTGTGCTTATTCCACATATGTTTTTCATGCAGTTATTATGCATACAAGTATCTGCACGTATGCAGATAGTTCTGGTTGGATTTCACAGCAGTAAATTCATGCTCTGTGTATTAGCACAACATTCAAATGCCTTGGAAGGGACTGGGAATTTACTGGTCTCATTCCTGACTCAAAGAGCTTTCAGGCTCATTTTAGAGGGAGTTGATAAATGGGTGTAACAAAGAGCAGAGCAGAAGTGGTAACAACTGGCTGGTTACATAGGGTACCAGTAAGCCCAATATGAAGGTTTTGAAGAAATATTTTGATTCAATTTAAACTATGTTTTTCTATTTCAAGAAATAAAAAACCACCAGAAAGCTATGATTAAGATTGCAAAATGTGTTGGCTTTTTTTCTTCTTTTTTTTTTCCTTTTCTGTAGTTTCTGTTTTGCCTCGTCCTTTTGGAAGAAGTTACTGTGAGATGATACATTCCACATTTAACCTTGACCCAAAGTAATATGTTTCATTTTTGTTTAATAGCCGTCCTTGAACTTACAAAAAGTCGAAGTGCAAAAGCATGGGCTTAGTTGTTTATTTTTGTAAAATTATTTGCAGTCCTAAATATATAAAAATGAAAAAATCTTTAAACATGACTTTTAGGTGTTTCAGATAATTTTTGGTATAGACTGGCTAGTGCATGAAGACAAACTATAATTAAAATGGCAGGTTTCTGTTGTTGCCTTACCTTTTTTAGTTGGTAGTTTGGTTGTATTTTTTGTCTTTTTCTAGAATAGTGAACACTAAGCTAATGATATAGCTAGTAGGAGGGGGACTGTATAGGGTATTGCAGGTACCTGATAAGGATATGTGTTGGTTTTTTGAAAGTGCTTTTAAATTAATTTTCTCTTTGAAAGAAAACAAAGAAAAACATGGTATGAGTATGCCAGTATCACTGACTAATGATAATACTTCCCAGCTGGTTTTTAGCATGTCTGTTGGTTTTTTCCTATTTATTTGAATTTTGGTTTCATCTGCTTCAAAATAATTGCTCTAGCTTGGTGCCTTTTTTGCCTCAGTAACTTCTCAACAGGTTTGCTGAGATTTGCTGTCCATTTTCTTGATTATACTGCCATCAACTTTTTTTCAACTGAACCTGAGCACCCAGGTCAGAATAGTGAGCAAGTTCTCCGTTTCTTCACAGATTTCTCATATTAAGTAGGCTATTCTAAAAAGTGTATATTTCCAGCTCAATTTTCACTGAAATTGTGACAATTTTTCCCCTGTACATCTGTGCACTTCCCCCTTTCCCTCTAATGACTTCTGGATTCTTTTGCCATTCCCAGCCTAAACTAACAGCGGTATAAAATGTCAAGGAAAATTATTAAAATTATTTACTGTTAATGTGGTATCATATCAAATTGTGCTGAAGTGTCTCAAGAAGTAGACCAGCACTGCCTAAGACAGACTGAGATCCTAATACAGCAATGGCTCCATATGGTCTCTGGGAGTCATAAACGGGATGGAAGTTAACACAAACAGATGGCAATATGTGAATATTATCACAGAGCAGCAGAAGGAACAGAGCAAAGGAATGGAAAATACTTCAGCACACCTTTTCTCTTGGTGAATCAAATGTATTCAATGTAGATACTCTTTCTCTTCTCAGCACATTAGGCTGTCGCATCAGTTTGAACACTTAGTCCTTCAGGATGAAAGGTTTGAGATCTGTGCCGAGGTTGTTTTGGGACTGGTCTGCTTCCGGCTGAAGGTAAGGCAGCTGAAATCTCCTATTTCTTCTCTCATGGTTTATAGCAACTCCAGAACCTGCAGCTGAATACAGCCTTTGTAGTTGATTACTTTTTAATGAAAGTGAGCTTGTTTAGAACAAAGCAGATGAAAGAAAAAAAGCTTTAGACAATTTTGTTCAAATTGAATCAAAAGCTTAAGAGAAATTAAAGCATAATAAGGTATGGAAACATACAGTCAAGGCAAACAAATGTTTAAACAAGTCATATAAAATGACTTACATTCTATATGTGAGGAGCTTTGATAAAGATGCCTGTTTTAGTATATTTCCCTAGACTGCTGAATATGGTGTATATATTTCATATTTAGTTTTATTTTAAAAATACTAAGATAAAAATCAGAGAACTAAACACTTTTCTTTAAAGACTGTTTTTTCACCTATAAAATTTGATGGTAAAACTGGGAAAATTGAAGTAAGATGTGTTTAAGAACAGGTTACATGGGAGGCCAGCTTTCCTGGTCTGCTTTTTATTGCTGAACATGATCCTTTTGCCTTGTTTGGCCTTTTATCGCCCCAAATCTCTCAAAGTGCCAAGTTCATTGATGTGGAGACCTTGCCCAACAGAAATTAGAAAATTCATTCTGTACTTAGAAAATAAAAGCTGCAGTAGTTGGGAGAGCTCATTTGTTTCAATCAGCCATTAAAAGGGGATCAGTGTCTCAGTTTAGGTAAAGAAGTCATTTTCTAGAAGAGCTTGCAGCTAAAGCCTCTGCAGAAGACTGGATTGTAACCCTGGATCTGACCACCAAGCAACAATAACAACAACAGCACTAGTGTTTTCTAGTTAACATGATACCTGAATGAGCTTTTCACTTTTCTGAAGGCTTCCAAGCACATCTTTTCTCCTTCTGGGTAGTTTATTTTCAACAAATTCTTTTCTCAGTCATTCAGTTGCTCCAGTTACCTGAGTTTGATGCAAATGGCTGAAGAAGCTAACAAGTAAATAATAAAGTAATGGCAAGTTCACCTGGAATAGGAAAATGGTTTTGTTTGAATTTATAATGTTTAAACCAAAATTTTAAAAGACCCTGTTTTTAAGGGATCAGACATATTACAGATGTAGTTTTTTCAGCCAATGGAAACATGAATATAGTCTCTTTCCTAACAATAACATTTAAAAGATGTTGAGGGATAGATTCTGTGGCTTTTATTGCTCAATAACAAAATGCTGGTTGCAGTCTGCTCTCTCACATGGAACAAGCAAACACTAGTTTTGCAGATCCAGACACAGCTGTTAGTCAGTGCTCTACATTTACTTTGAAGGAACAGTTCTGGTGAAATAGAGCATAGCAACACAGGAATTGTCACTTTTGATCAGACCAGTAGTTCATCTACATCTGTTCTCCTGTCCCTCATGATTCAGAGGAAGAAATTGCATCTAAAGGGAAAGACAGTTTTACAATAGGAGGTAAATATTGGACCTTTAGCAAAGAAACCTTTGGACAAGTTGTAGAATAAAGGCCTGATTCCACTGAAAACCAGTGTTAAAAGAGCAGTGTTGATCCAAAAAAATGAAAAAAAAAAAACCTAGCAAGCTTTCAAATTAGGAGGGTTTTATAGCTATTTTAACAGCTTTATTTGCTGTTTATATCACTCCTTCAAAAATCATTCTATCATTTTTATAATTCATAAAATCATATAATTCATATAATTCATGCATCTTAGAAGCAGGACATTTGTAACTTTCATGTAGTTGCAGTAGTATTAAGGGTCAGGGGACTTGAACTACATAATACTGCACAGCTGTAAAAGTATGATTTTTTTTTCTTACTTCCTTTGTTCTTGAGAAGCCCTTTTAATTTTTTTTGCTTAGCTGTAACTTTTAATTTTTTGCCTTTCACACTGTTGAGCAAATGGACTAATTACCTATGACTTTCATATTATAATTATTTCATCAAATATGTCATGCCAAAGGGTTAGTTTTAGGCCTCCTTGTCATGACTGCAGATGAATACAAGTCAAGCTGGTAATTTCTCCAAGGGGGTGAGAATGCTGTCTTCTTGAAGCTCACAGACTCAATCAAAGCTGCCTTCTCAAAGCTCTGGGAGAGGATTAGTCACTACCAACTTCAATTTGACTTGACACCTGAGTGCCACAGCAGCCCTAAGGTGGAGCTGTGAGAGCAGAACAGAAGAAAGATAAATTAATCTTTCTCCCTCCTCCTGCCAACCTAACATCATGTAACTGCTTGTATTGCCTGAAAGTCAGCGCTGTGCATTTGATATTAAAAGCAAGCTCTGTCATTTTAATAATGCATTGCCTTTGATAAGAAAGCAGGACATCATTGTCAGCAGTGACTGACCTGTAATAGCTGGGGACTTACAAAACACCAAAGTTGGTCCATTTTCTTAGCTGGGAGCATTTCAGTCACATAAATATCTCCTAGAAGAGTAAGGCTAAGCCATGAATTTTAGGACTACACACCAAATTCATCATAACTTGTGCTAAGACAGAACAAAGTTTTGACATGGGTTCAACTCTTAATTCTTAATATGATCTAAAAATGTGAGAATGATACATTTATCCTTGCTGCCAGTAGGAAACTGTCTGCCTTATGTAAGCAGGAAAGTCACAATTGGATTTCGGAGAAGGTGTTTTCTGGTCAGGATGCTGAACAGAGGGATTTGTCCATTTGCAATTCTTTTTCCACAGACTGTGCTCAGTAAGGGGGCACTGCAGTAAAAATGCAGATGCTCCCAGAATCTCTTGCAATTGTGTGTTGCCACCAGTGTAACAGATGGAGTAAAGGTTGCACACTACCTAAGATACTTCCTCTGAGGGCTTCTGTGGTGGGCAACTCCTATAGAATTGAGGCAAAGACTTTTTTAGGGTTTCCACTGATCATATGAAACCTAATTATGCCAGGGATATATTACCTTAAAAGTTTTTTAATTAAGGGTAAGATTTCATATTCAAAAGAATCTCTCACAGCAGCCATGCTTAAGTGAGGAAAGTTAGCATAGCTCACTGCAAAACTTCCTCCCATGTTTGTTTGATTAGATCCAAGAAGAGTGTAATAACACAGATACAATAATGAATGCTTTTAACATAGCTCACAACCTTAGGTCACAAAAAGGCAGTCAGCTATCACAAATGCCCCAGTGTGAGCACTGCTTCTAAACTGAAGGTAATCCCTAAATCTCTTTGTGGCCCAAAACTTCTCTCTCACATCATCATCTTTTTGTGATCCTTTGATGGCAAAGCACTGAGAGATGAGAAGGTGACTGCCTGTTAGTGGTGCTACTTGAGCTTGGCTGCTTGGTGGGATTTACATTTTCCAGAATTGTTTCTGAAATTCATTGCCATATCCATTGAATTACAATGATTTCAGGGCTCAAATGAACTAAATGAGGCACTTCTAAAAAGCATAAATGATGCCAAGAAGATCCATCTGGTCCCGTGCCACCTGCGAGAGAAGTTTGTGCTACGTTTTGCTGTTTGTTCCCGCACAGTGGAATCCACCCACATCAAGTTTGCCTGGCAGCACATCTCACAGCTGGCAACTGATCTTCTGAAAACTTGGGAGCACAACCACCACCAGCAGTAACAGCAGTGAAGTGTAAGTGGAGATGAGGTAATTAACTGGCTTTCTCTGAGTTGCCAAGTTTTATTTTAGTTGCAGGTGGGAAAGTCAAACTATGAAGGAAGAAAGTACAAAACCTGTTTTTATATAGCCCAGCCGCAGTAGCAAAATCCTTGCCAGCAAGTTGAGTTGTAACCACAGCCATTCCTCCTCTGTACTGTAGTTTCATCTTGCCTGTTTCCAGGATGCACATAGCCAAGAAGAATTGAGCTGTCATTTGCTCCCAGTTTGTAGCCAAGAGCATTTGTTCAACCAAGTAATGGAAATGGAAGGTTTGGTGCTCCCTCCACTGTCCCCATTCACCTCTAGCACACTCCCCCCTTTCTTCAGAGAGGTCTTAAAACCAATTAATTTAACATTACTATGACTGCAGGAAGAACCCAAGTTGGGGAAGTTTAGTTCAGGTTCTAAATATATTGGTATCTGAATAGGCATGCACAAATGTTGCCAGGATTTGGGGCACTATCGTGTCATGATACACTTGCTGCAGAAATTTTGTAAATGAACAAAGGACAAAGAACCTTCAAGACTTCCTTCACTGCATAGCCAGACTTAGGAGAATGAGCTTTAACTGATTACTAATCATCCTTCTGGCAGGTTCTCTATTTTCCCCTAAATGGTTTGCTTTTAAAACTGCAGTTTTGTCAAATTCCAGCAAATAGGTTATGCTGGCTATTGGTTTCCAGACTGATCATTCATAATGAGGTCCCTGAAAAGCTCCTCCTAAAGAGTTTTGGCAAAAGCTATGTGCTACCTGGTATTCTGTATTTTTAATCAAGGTATTATCAGCAGTGATTACTTGAAAATAGTCTGTAAGATATGTTCTGCAAAACTGAGCTGTGATTTGTTTTTATGGCTACCATTTTGATTACTTCATGGTGTAATAAATCTTTGACAAAATGTGCTAAGAAATGTGATGTCAAAAATATCACTTTTAGTTTCTCAAATTAGCTAGCAATCGAGAAAGCAAGTGACAATAAAAATAGGAAGTAAGAGAACAAACCCCTCAAATCAGCTTTGGTGCCCCCATCAGTGGTTTTCTTAGATTAAGAGTGATGAATGGAAAATGAAAATACTGGAAAACCTCTTTCTGAGAAAGTCAAATCATATATCTTTGACACAAACCATTGATACATCATCCTGTCAAATGCAGGCATAGTGAAGAGCAAAAATGAAAGTTAGAGGTGAAAGTCAGAACAATATCAAGTCACAAAGTACTTTTGCCATTTTAAAAACATAAATTCCGGACAGTTATTTCTGTGTAAATAAGAACAACGTAAGTAGCTGCTCAAAGAAAAATAATATGTAGGATTCATTTCTACATATGAAATTGCATTTCAATCTTCCTTTTAATGCTCATATTAACTTCTACAGCCTCTTGAGCAATGTGCACAACTCTTCAGCTTTCCTGCTCCATCCCTTTCAGGCTTACTGGCTACAGTTGGGAAGTTGCAAGTGGACCAGGGAAAATGGATCAGGACAGTTAATTTGGCACATGGTCTGCTTCTCCCTCTGTCTTTCCTGATCTCTCACTCCTGGGGTGCAAACTGGGAAGGATTGCTATTCCCATAAGGAACTGATTTCCCAGGTAACAGATGGAGAAAGGGATAACCAATGAATTTAATAGAACCCAGTAACACTTGAGCAGGTGACTGACACAAGACACTACTGTCAGCTACAGTGTCAGATTTGGATCACAGAGTAAATCCAGGATAATTCCACTGAAATGAAATGGAGTTGCTCTGGGCTTAGGTGACTATAATTGAAATTAAAAATCTGACTAATAAGTGTTAGAAAAGAAAGGCCTAACGTAAGGCACCCCTAAACTGAACATAAGAAGATTCTGCTGGAAATCTGCTCCATGGAAACCAGAGCAGAGATGAATGATGCCTGTGTGAGCCTCAAACTGCTGTAAAACTGGGATGCAGGCAGGATGCACACCCAAACCTAGGAGAGGTAAAATGTCCCCAACAGCCCAGAATTAGGCACAGATCCCTTTAGACATTTGTGGGAAAATACTGCCAAAACTGACATTCAAATAAATTTTTCAGTATCTAGAGATCAGTTTTGGAAGTGGCTGTTTTCCACACACAAACTCCTGTTGGCAAAGAATTAAAGATAAAGGCTAATTTAAAATAAAGATGGAGTAAAAGTTAATTTTTGGGTTTTTTTTTTAAAGAAGTGACATTAGTAAATCTGTCTGATAAACAGCAGTGATGAGACCCTTGGAATTACATTTCCCCCTCTCTAGCCCAGTACCAAAATTTGAAGTTCACGTTCTGGTTCTTCTGAAATTCTAGAATGATCCAAATATGTAACCCGTGAAGGCCTTCATGGTATTCAGTCTCTCATACCTTCTTCTCTCCATGTGATAACTCCTTCTTAGACTATTAACATTAGGTCATCTGAAAAGGAAATATGGCCTGTGTAATCAACTCGAGAAGGAACATTTTAAAGAAGATCATAACTGCTGTTTCTGTTCTGTAGCTTTGCAACGTGTCTGTAAGTGAGAAACACTGTGTTTATGAATAGTTAATGTTAACCCTGATTTATTGTGCCTTGTGTGCAAAAGCTAATATATCCTGTGCCTGTGATGAATACTGTTTGATATTAAAAGTTAATTAGAAAATCCCAGAACTGTACTTTGGTAGAATATCCACATCTCCAGGAAGACTGCAGCTATTAGAGAAGGAGGGAAAAACCTGACTTTTACTTTCAGGAACCTCAATTTATTTTTTTTAAACTAGCAGAGTACAGTCCTTACATTCTTAATGACAGATTATATTTTATTACTGATGGTGAAATAATGAAAATGTATGTATTTATGAAAGTATTGGTAATATATTATGCTCTGAACTGCATTATAATTATTAAATTTTTTATTTTTTCTTGCATTTACATACAAGATTCTGCTCATGGCTGTTTTGTTGTTGAAGTACTACTCATCACCATATGTGATGAGTAGTAATCACATTGAAGTTGCCTTACAACAGCAGTCTTAACCTTGAGATGTAAAATTTGAATTGCTCAAAGACAGAAGCAAATGAGAAATAAAACTGAGGATCCTGAAGACCAGGGTGGTTGGTGAGGGCAGGTTAAATAACCATCAATGGATAATATCTGTAGAGCATATGTAGAGTTTGTATGTTCTAAGTGGAAAATAATCAGAAGTCTAATGCTCTAATTATGATTTGTGAGCTGTTGACTCCCTTTACAATCTGTACCCAAAACCTCCTGAACACACATATAGGTTTTAATTGGCAATATAAATAAACCAAAACAAAACTAAAGCTATTGTCTCTTTGTACTTAACTAAGCTTTTCTCGTCTCATTGATGCCAGATGCGCTGTAAGAGGCCCAGCTTCCCCACTCTAATGAAGTCAGTGTCCTGATTTTCACCACCAAGGACTTTTTTCAATGTGTCCTTCAAATTACTTTGCAAATGGGAGTTGGCAAATTTTCCTGCAGGAAATTTCCTCCTCAGCAACAGGAGTCTGAAAAATACCTGGCCATATCCAGAAGGGCCAGTGCTGACCCTTCTGCCAAGTTCTGCACAGTGCTCCAGCTGGATCTGCCACTGGAGCCACCTGCCCAGCTTCAGCCTTGGCTTGTAGTTCCAGTGACATCCAGTAGGACAGGGAAGGGGCCCATGACATCAGTCCTGCCTGGCTGCAGTCCCCAAGGCTGCTGTGCTCCCTGCCTCCGTGCAATCCCAGGGATATCAGGCATGCCTTGGGAGAAATCTGATGGCAGCAGCATCACATGCTATTTAAATGTTAGCCCAGCTGGGTCTGAGATGATAGCTTGCACACCAGCACAGACACTTCAATGTGCTGTCTGCACTGATGGCATAACAAGCCTGATGTGTAACAAAAACCTGACAGTAACTGCGGGAAAGGTTCCTCACGGGAAATAAAATGTTCACCCACACAGAAGCGTTCCTGTTAATACCAGAGGTATTGCAGCTTAGAGTGCTCATTTGCATGTAGGTTGGTGTGCTAATTTGAACGTGGGTTGGTGTGAGCCACATGGGGACTCCACCACCACATTCAGTTCATGGGATACTTCCACGTGGAGCACCATCTTTTGCCCTGTGTAACAGAGTGTCGTTCATCTTGTCCTTGTCAGAGCTGTTCTCCCAAAAAGGGCTGTGCAGCACCGGTTGTGAATTTCAGGAGTGCTAGAAAGCGTCACTGCCGTGGTGGCTGTGGTGGTCCTGCAGCGGTGCCACAGGGGTGGAGATGAAATAGGTGGCCCCGGAGGCCAAGTGCTCGTGTGCCTAAGGGCCAGGTACCCATCATTGGCTGCGAAGTCGCCACCAGGGTTAGGGCTCTGTGCTTGGGCCACATTCATGGAACCCACCTCCTGTACAGCCCGTCCTGCAGGGAGGGCTGCTGCCAGGGACACAGCCCGGGATACCACTGGCCCGGCCGCCTGTGAGCCCAGCAAAGGGCATCCAGAGGGTCTTCGACTGCCAGGAGAGGAACAAACAGCGGCAGCTGGGGAATGCTGATGGGGTGCCCTGCTGTTTTGGGCAGCCAAAGTCGAGTTTGACAGAGGAAGAGCCACAGCAATTCTGCTCCTTAAATCACCGAACTGAAGGGAAAAGCCTCGTCTGACCCACAGAAATTGCACATTTCCACGTTCCCATTTTCTACTGCCGCTGAAAATGGCCTGGAGAGGCAATAAACGTGACAGAACCTGTTACATTCTCCAGCCTCTCCCTTCTCGGCCGCTCTGACCTTCACTGAGGAACCAAGCCCTGACCAGAAAGGATTTTCAGAAGGGTGTGAGCAGGGCTGGCAAGGCGCGGGAGCCGAGACACCGGCACCGGGGGAGCGGCCGGAACCGCCGGCGGGACTTCGGTGGGAGACGCGGGACGGAGCCGGGAAGGAACGCGCGGAGGGGATGGGAGGGATCCGGGAGGGAACACGCGGATGCGACAGGAGGGATTCGGGAAGGAACGCGCGGAGGGGATGGGAGGGATCCAGGAGGGAACACGCGGATGCGACAGGAGGGATCCGGGGGGGATCGCGCGAAGGGTCCAGCCCGTCCCCTCAGAGCAGGCGCGCGCCCCTCACGCGCTGCGCTTGGCGCGGATCCAGCCCCGCCTTCCAAGGCACGGACCCCGCGCCCATTGGCCGGCGCGCGCCTCAGGCGCAGCCAATAGGGAGCGTTCGCCCTGCCGCGCGCCGTCCTTCTCAGTGCTGTGGGTGACGTCAGCGCGGAAAACCCGCCCTTCTCCCACTCGGCCCGGCCTCCCGACCTCTGATTGGTTGCGTCTTCCGGCGCGCTGTTACCCGATTGGCGGGCTGGGCGGGGCGGGCCGGGCATGGAGCGGGCGCGCGCGGTTGGCGGCGGCGGCGGTGGCCGGTGGGTGCGGGGAGCGGGAGCGGCAGGGCCGGGACTGAGGGGGACGCGGGAAGGGAGCAGGGAGGGGAGAGGAGCGAGCGGCGGGACCCTCTCGGGGCTGTGGCCTCCGCTTCCCGTGCCGTGAGGGGGCACCCCCTGCCGCCCAGCCGGCCAGGGCTCCTGAACTGAGGGGCCGTGGCCGCCGGCTGGGTAGGGCGGCGAGGGCTCAGCCATGGCCGGGCAGCTTCCCGGCTGGATTGCCGGCCTGAGGGCACTGAAGGGCGGGGGAAGTGCTCGCGTACCTGGCCGTGTTTCCCCGGGCCCCGTGTGGGCGTGCTCCTGTGGCGGCGGCGGCAGCAGCTCCCGCCCCTCCGCGCTGAGGCGAGCGCGCAGCCGAGTGCCAGATCCATGGGTGGCCGTGCTTGGATACACCCCCGGCTCCAGGCGGGCACACGGAGCACGATATCCCCGTCCTGGCCGAGCGTGTGTGCGTGTGGCTCTCTTGGAGAGAAGTTGTGAGGCTGTGAGGACAACTAATATGGGTTAGACCAGGGGGAGAGAACGATGCCAGACGGTGTGTAGGATGTATATGAATAACTAAAGGCTGGGTGTCCAGAGGGCGCATCCAGGCTCTTCTTGGGGGTGCCGAGCAATAGGACAAGAGGCAATGGGCAGAAACTGAGGCATAGGAAGTTCCACCTGGATATGGGGAATAACTTCTTTGCTGTGGGGAGCGATCACACTGGAACAGGTTGCCCGGAGAGGCTGTGGAGTCTCCCTCACTGGAGATATTCAGGAACAGGCTGGACACAATGCTGTGCCATGTGTGCTGGGATGACCCTGCTTGAGCATGGAGATTTGACCACTGTGATCTCTTCCAACCTTCCCCATTCTGTGATTCTGAGAATAATCAAACTGCAATTTCAACCTGGTCACCACTGTTCACTTGTTATGGCCTTCCCTCAGTGCTATGAAGGTGACCACTGAGTCCTTAAGAAAGTGGTGGTGAACTTGAGATTTTGTGCTCTGAATTATGGAAGTATTTCATGGGGGCAAATACTGTTATTAAACTTTTCCCAAATTTATGCTTTTATATCACTTAAAATATTTTTGATTCAACAGTTGCAAAAAAAATATGTGCACAGTGAAAGCCTTTTAGAGAAAAGAAGTAAAAGGCTGCAGCCTTTCATCTCCTGTTCATCTGTCACTCAGCTATGGACAGATGATGATGATGTGAGTTAGTATCAGATTTTCTACGTGCACGTTACACTTCTCCTGGTGCAAAAGTTGGCAGTAACTTTTCAGAGAGAAAGTCTTACTTAAGTGGTTTTGTTTTTGTTTGTTTTAATTGGATTTGCTTGTAGAGGTGCCAGATTTGCAGGTAAAGTGTATTTTGACTTTTCTAAACAGCTCTACAAATTTGGGCTGTAGTAAAAAAAATATTCAAACCAAAATGACCTACATTCTCATTATATATCGTGTGTGTAACCATATAAGCATTTGGGCAATAAACATAATGTGCTCTCTGTTTCTAATGGGATGTTTTGCAAATAATTAGGGAGGACAGCCCCACATAGCCTGGATCCCTTCGGTTCTGTGTCCCCAGCCTTGCACGAACATGGCACCTGTACCTTCCTCTGCACTCCTATGCAGTCTGTAGCTGATCCAGAGCGTTGCAGCTTGACTCACCTTTTGTTGGAGGTATGGACACGATACTTTGCAGGGAAAGAAAGTACATCATAAACGTGAGCAAATCATTTCAAGTCAAATGAAATACTCCTCCTGGGCCAAATGTCATTTTCCCTATTTCTTAAAAAAAGCCCTACACTAAAGGAGTGTAAATTCCACTTTCTGAAGCTGAGAAACAAGGATTGCTTTAAACATGCAAGACCTTTTCTCCTCTAAAGTTTAAAATGAGGACATTTTAGTGCCTTCTAAATATAAGAAATAGTTTTGAACATTTTCTAGTAATCTTAATATTTTCTTAATATGAAGTCTTTGCTCCATTCAGGATTATTCATTCCATTTTTATCTCCCCTCAGAGACACTGCACACAATTTTACTTACTAGCTTAATTGGTTAATTTTTATTACCATCACTGTAATAAATGAAATCATTCTGACAGTGGAGTATCCTCTGTCCTCTGCTGCACTGTGCCATACTCTGTCAAGTAAGAATGAAAGCACTGGTGATTTCATTTAACAAGACCAGTTTTTGCTTGGCCATCTGTTACCATTCTTTGCAGCCTACTTACCTCCCCAGGAGACCTCTGGTTAGAAGCAAACTCTCTCTTTTTTCTTTTCCCCCCACTTTTTTCTTTTCTTTGGACAAGGAAGAAAAGAGAACCCCAGTCTAAATGCCTTTGCACCACAAAGCTGGTTGCTTTTTGAAAAGATTAAAGTGCCCAGACTGGCTAAGTAGCTTGCAAGACCTCCTGCTCTGTTTCTCACAGTTAAAATAATGTAGGTTTTCCTGTGTGAGTGTTTGGGCAAGGGGGGAAGCAGCTGGTGTGGAATGGCATTTTGTGACTGCAGGAATTTTCTGTCTGTTCCAGCTCAGCCATGGAGGCCCCCACGGCCAGCGCAGTGCACCTGAGTGAGTGGCAGGAAAGTTCCTTTGCTGTCACCTCTGGCACCTGCACCCCGGGGCAGAAGGCAGACGGGTACCGTGCCAAGGTGCTGCGCATTCAGTATGCATGGGCGAGCTCCGAGATCTCCCAGGCCTGTGCTGCCAGCCTGTTCAGGAGCTATGCAGAGAAATACTCTGCCATTGTCGACTCTGGCAACGCGGAGACCGGCTTGAACAACTATGCGGAAAACATCCTGACTCTGGCAAAGTGTCAGCAAAGTGACAGTGACAAGTGGCAGTCTGCCTTGACAACAGAGAACGTGTTTGAATTGAAGTGTGTGCGAGAGAGGATGCGGGCTGGCAAAATTTTCCAGAGCTCTCAGATGGCACCGACAGATGCCCGTGTGCGAGCTGATAAAGGGGTCAGCGCCCCCGCTGCTCCAGCTCTTCCCAAACTCCATGGCTTCGGCAGTGCCGGGGAGGCTGAGCTCACTGCTGCCTCAGCAAAATGTGCCAGTCAGGGACCAGATCTCCTTGGGCATCCCTCATCTTCCAAGTCCCTTCAAAGCAGTGTGCCTCCTGTGACCAGAACTTCAGACACACTTCCTGCTGCTTCAGCCTCCTCAAGCAAACAGGTTCTTCCAGGTTTCCAGGCAACTCCGCTCTTTGGAAGTAAAGAAGCCACTAATAGTAGTTCTCTTAAAATGCCAGGTAACTGTTATGATGGACAAAATTCGTCTCTTTTCAACCAGGCAGCTGTACCTACCTGGTCTGCAAATTCTGGGAAAAGAAAAGCATTCTATGGTCTGGCTGATGAAGGCAGCACAGCTGTTCCTAGCCTTGCTCTGTGTCAGGCCTCCATTTCTACAGAAACTAATGGTTTTTCAGGGCAGAGAAACAGAAATGAAGAGAGCAGTGCTCCCGGGTTTAAAACTGCAAAGGAACAGCTGTGGATGGATCAGCAAAAAAAATCTCAAAACCAGCGTGCACCAGTCTCATCATACGGAGGAGTAAAAAAATCCCTGGGTGCAGGCAGGTCTCGGGGTCCGTTCGGCAAGTTTGTGCCTCCAGTTCCGAAACCAGATGGAAGTGAGAACGGAGTAGCACAGTGTAAGCCTCATGTAGGGGAATCAACAGACCCATTGCTGCCTGTGGATGAACGGCTGAAAAACATAGAACCAAAAATGGTTGAACTCATCATGCACGAGATCATGGACCACGGGCCTCCGGTCGGCTGGGATGACATTGCTGGAGTGGAGTTTGCCAAAGCCACCATCAAGGAAATTGTGGTGTGGCCCATGCTGAGACCAGACATCTTCACCGGCTTGCGTGGTCCTCCCAAAGGAATCCTGCTCTTTGGCCCCCCCGGCACTGGCAAGACCCTCATAGGCAAGTGCATCGCATGCCAGTCTGGAGCAACTTTTTTCAGCATCAGCGCCTCCTCCCTGACGTCCAAGTGGGTGGGCGAGGGGGAGAAGATGGTGCGCGCGCTGTTCGCCGTGGCGCGCTGCCAGCAGCCCGCCGTCATCTTCATCGACGAGATCGACTCCCTGCTGTCCCAGCGCGGAGAGGGCGAGCACGAGTCCTCCAGGAGAATAAAAACCGAATTTCTGGTGCAGTTGGATGGGGCAACGACCTCCTCTGAAGATCGGATCCTGGTGGTTGGAGCGACAAATCGGCCCCAGGAAATCGATGAGGCGGCCCGGAGGCGACTGGTGAAGAGACTGTACATCCCTCTGCCCGAAGGCTCCGCCAGGAAGCAGATCGTCACCCGGCTGATGGCACAGGAGCACTGCTCTCTGAATGAGGAGGAAATCAAGCTCATAGTCCAGAAGACTGATGGGTTTTCTGGGGCAGACATGACCCAGCTCTGTCGGGAGGCTTCCCTGGGCCCCATCCGCAGCCTGCAGTCCATGGACATTGCCACCATCACGCCGGAGCAGGTGCGGCCCATCTCCTTCCTGGACTTTGAGAGCGCCCTGAGGACGGTGCGGCCCAGCGTGTCCCCCAAGGACCTGGAGCTCTATGAAACCTGGAACCAGACCTTTGGCTGCGGCAGATGAGCTGCACCACAGCTGTTCCACTGGAGCAGGGTAGGATTTCAGCACTGCCACGCATCAAACCTGTGGCAATTCAGTGCATCTGCACTTTGGTTTGCTTCTGTCCTGGAATTAAACCTCCTCATGTTATGCAGGCACATGTCCAGGCTCTGGCTGAGGCTTTGCCAGCTGAAAAGTCCACGAGGAACTGCAGCTCATGATACGAGAAATTGCTGAACAGCAGTGGCATGACAGCATTTACAGATTGCTGGGAGAGATGGAAACAAATTTCACTGATGTTTAAGGAGAAGGTTATCAAACCTCAAAAATAATTGAAAGGAATTTTGGGAAAATCTTGCGAGGTTCACCATGCTGTGTCAGTAAGGAATTCAAGTAATAGCAGAAATGCTGATTTTGGGTAGGAGCATGGAAAACTGGATAGGGAAGAATAATTAGAAGTGCTTTGTTTGGGAGGAGAGGATGGAGATGGATGTGGACTTACATGGAAAAATGGAAGGGAGGACAAAAGAGGGAGGTCTCTTGAGAGTTGTCTGACAGCCAAGGCTCATTACTGCAGTCAATCCCAGCTTCTCATTAAAAACTTTTTTTGATGATTTTCTGCTTGACCTTACTTTCTGTGCTGCATCAGCATGTGTGGGTGTGTTTTACTGGCAGGTCTGGACACCTGCAGGTGGAGAAGAGGCCGTGGGTCACAGGGGCTTTAGGATCTGGCCCAGCTGTGGGGTAGCCAGTGTGGGCAACCAGGTGCTGTAGGCATCCAAAACTCACTGCCAAACCAAGGGCTGGACAAGCTGGCAAGGAGGGAGAGCAGGATGTGGAAAGAGCCCCCAGAGGCAGGACAAGGGGGCTCAGGGTCTGGGCATGGGTATTTGATAAAGTTAAATCCTGTGACAGTGTCTGAACGCTCTGTGAGTGAGGTGTCCTGGTGAAACTGGAGAGTGTGGGGCTTGTGTCACACACTGGTGACCTCGGTGCTTGGGGCTGGAGCTGAGGGACAGGGTGGGGCTGTGGGTGTTTGTGGGAGTGCATTTGTGTGTGTGTGTGTGCTGGGAAGGACAGGCCCACTCTGTCCTTGGCTGTGTGTCTGTGTGTGTGTGTGTGTGTGCTGGGAAGGACATGCCCACTCTCTGTCCTTGGCTCTGTGTGTGTGTGGTTTTGTGTCCACTGCTTTGGACTGGGGGCTCACCTCGCTCCTGGCTGCACCCCCAGGCAGAAGCAGCAGCAGCTGGATCCATCAAATTCGGATGGAAGATGCCTGACTCCAAGAGTGCTGGGCTCCAGTGGTCAGCAAGGAGAAATCCCATGTCCAGCACCTCCTGGGTTCCGCTGCTCCTTAAAAAGTCCTCATGCATCAATGGTAAAATTCTTGGCTAGCTTGCATTTGGCATTCTTACCTAAGGCATGAAAGAATGCACAGCCTTTTATTCACACAACCTGTCCTTGCCCACTGACTGAGCACAGCTGCCCCTGAAAGGAAAATAAATGGAAATCTTTCCTTTGGATTCCTTTGTCCCTGTGGCAGAGCTGGCAGCTCTGCTGTCTGTGCTTCGTTTTCAGTTTCTCTAAAGAACTTTTCCTCCTGTTGGGGAAAATGCAGAACTTAAAAGCTGCTCTTCCTCAGATTTCTCTGAAACTGGATGAATGCTGTTTAACTGGCATTTTTTAAAGACATTTGGAAACTACAGGGCCCAGGAGATTACAGTGAGCCTTGAATTCAGAATAATTTGGAAGGCTTAGGATTTCTTAGAGCTCATCCTGATTTAAACAAATGAGTCAGTTTTATTCATAGCTTATGTTTTTAGTAAAGTCCAATATATATCAGAAACTGTTTTGCAGAGTTGTAAAAATTCAGGTATGGGAATTTATCTTCATTTTTGAGATAGTGAAAATAGAATAATTAGATTATTCTGAAAGAATAAATGTGTGATGTAGTTCAAACCAATCGACTTTTGTGCCACTTGGGTAAAGATTATGAGATTAAGTCTGTTTTTGCAAGTTCCATTTTGGAGAGCTATAAACACATACTAGGTAAGATGTTTGCTTTCTCCAAACATTTCTCTAAATTCGTTGTTCAGGCAAGTGAGTGAAACACCAGAGAATTTTCATTGTTTAGTCAAATTAAGGTTGCTCAAGGGTTAATAAATGCCTTATTTATGATTAAATAATTGCCTTATTTATGCTGGGAATTATTCTGGTGTGCATTCTGTGGTCATCTCTACATCTGAATTTTCACATTTTCATGGAAGTGCTCCACAAGGAGGGACCAGTGAGAATCCACATGGTGACAGAGAATAAAGCTCCTCCTGAGGTGACAGGGACTTGGACATAAGTTCTGTGCCCCTGTGTTTGTCTCCTGCAAAGTGGAAATTGTCAACAAGATAAAAGGTAGAACCAGACAAGGCTTTGTTCTTCCTCCTACTTTTCAGATTACTCATTACAAGAATTACATGAACATGCCGTTGGTTTTTTTTTGTTTTTTTTTTTTTTTTTTTGAAACACATAGAAATAGTGAAAGGGAATATTAGGTAAAGTTTTTTGTGTTTTAGCAATGATGCAGGTGACACAACCATCTCTTCAGCCATGTAGCATTCTTTGGGCTTTGCTGCAGAGCTCAGAGCCAGCAGGACTTGCAGTTTCATCCCAAGGTGAGTTTCATAACCCTCTGTAACAGTGCCACCACACAGCAATTCGACTGCCAGGAACATAATTTCACAAAATACAGAAAATTGCACAGAAATAGGGCATGATTGTAATTTAAGGGAAATGGTGCAGATAAATCCACTTTAATGGATCTGTTTAGTGTATGCAGAAACCTATGTACTTCATTATTTATTCTTTTTGGCTGGCTGATCTTTGGAAGGAGAAATGCACAAAACTCTGGTTTTGTGGTTCAGCAACGTTGGGTGCACAATCTCTCAGTTTCTTTTTAAGGCAAATAATTGCAGTCCTGGAAAAGTCAGGTCTTATTAATAAACAAGGCATTTCAGACTCTCAGTGCATCTTGGATTTGAGTTAGCTAAATTGTCTCAGAGCTGCATGAAGTCCCCTGGGGGATTTTCATTTGCAGAAAGCTGTGCCAACACATGTAGGGGGAAAAAGCTGATGAGGCAGAAATGATCATCACCTGCTAATGGCGAGTGGATGGAAACCAGACTGGCCTCTTAAGGGCATCACTAAGATTGTCTTTTTGAAATAAGGCAATTTCCTTCTAACAGAAATTATGGAACTGCTCACAAGCCAACGTGACATTGGAAAACAGCCCACCCAACAAAGCAGCATGGGCTGGGCCCTGGGCTGCAGTGCAGGCTCCTGCTCCTTGGGTCTGCTGGAACCAGCCAAGGAGGCCTCCCCTCAGCCCTCCCCTACTGACACCTTCACACCTGCACCCAGCACACAACAGTTCCTGTAAAAGCAGGGAGAGCAAAGATACAGACACAATATTCCCAAAGTCCTCATTTCTTAGCCTTGCTTTTTAATGTTTTGTTACCACTCTGTATCAGTCATGTAAGATGCTGTGGATAAAAGAAGCTGTAGAACTAATAGGTTTCTGGTACTTTTTTTTTTGTCCCATTAGTTGAGAAGTTTAATATAACCTTGGATCATAGCTGTGAAGCTAAAATAGCATTATCACAGAGTTATGGGTCTGGAAAGGACTATGAGGAAACTTCAAATTCCCCACTTTGTGTAAGGTGAATTAATTTTTGTGATTCCTGGTGCATGTTTTGCCTGGTTTGTTCTTTAAAAACATTCAGTACTTATAAAAACCTTGGTCTCTTTTTGGACTTAATTCCCATGCCAGTGATATGATCACAGTCAGGACTTCACACATTCAGTAGGTGCTGGGATGGGAACACAGAGTGGTAAATGTTTAGTGTTAGCCATTAATAAAGTGGCTTTCTTGCCTGGATTCTTCTTCAGCAAGGCTGAAGGTGAGTAAAATTCTTCCCTAATGTCTCATCTCTGTTACTGTGATGCAAGAGTTCTGTGCCTTATCCTGTCGCATTTCTCACATCACAGACACAGGGAAAGGTTTAATCATCCCCTTTGTGGCAGGTGCCTGAAACAGTTGGGATGTCATCATTTGACACTACAATAGCACCTGTACTAAATAAAAGTCACTCTTCCACTCCTTTTAATCATTTCCTGTTGGTTAAACTTCTGATCACTGCTGTGTGCTCATCTCTCCTCAGGGCTGATACCCCAAATGCCAGTGCTTGTCAGTGATAAGGGATGAAACTGGAGCAGAGTTGGACTGACCATAGGTGCAGGGTGATAGACGAACTTTTCACTGTATTGTTCATTTTCAACAAAGTTGTTCTGAAGTTGTTGTTTTCTCCTCTTGCCCAGGTTGGTTTCAACAGCAAAGTTATGCAGAGGAGCCTCCCTGTTCCATCACTAATAGTCACCAGTGAGTCCATCATCTCAGCTGCAGGAAAGATCCAAGTGGAATCTCTGGCATGCCTTGTTGTTTGGCTCTTAATGCACTTTGATTACGGCTTTACAGCTAACTGGGCAGAGGTGGTACAAAAATTTGATAATTTCCATCTTCAGATAATATCACAAGAAAGACTCAGAGAAGGTGTGTCCTGTGTCCATATTCCCATATTACCAAGGCACATAACCTGTTCTAAAGGAATATGAAGTTGTTTTCTGGTGGCAAAGATGGAGCAGTAAGCAAAAGGCAATATTGTTCTTTTCCAGAAGCTGAGGGTCAAGGAAAGTGAATGAATGAAAGCTGCAAGCATGCTGTAAAGACAAAAGATCTGCTTTCTGGCTGGTGAGAGATGATGCAGTGCTTCCTCACTGCAGGTAACTGGGGAAAAGGGGAACAGCTGCCCTTTCTTCACCCAGGCATGGCTGGAGTTGTTGGCTGGGCAGGGAAGGGGGGAACAGAACAGAGGAACCTCCAGCTGTCCGAGCTCAAGCAGGGACAAGGCTGCTGTGCGTGTGACTCGGGCAAAGCATCACAACCAGGAGCTCATGGGGGCAGCTGAGGTGCTCCCTCAGGTTCCCAAACAGCACCCTGAGCCCAAGGGAGCCCCTCTGTTTGAGCTGGGCTGGTTTGTACTGGTCAGGGGCAGGGTGGAATCCTGCATGCTGTCATGCCTGGGATCTTATCAATTCTCCTTTGGCCACGGCAGCGCGATCAAACACAGCCAGGATGCTTCAGGCTTTCCACCAAAACCACGGGAGAAAAGCTCCCAGGAGCTCAGGCTTTCCCTACACCGTGCTGAGAGAAAATTCCAGTTTCAGATTAGTTTGCCTGGTTTTGGAACTGTCAGGCTGCAATCTGAAATTCTCTCTGAGCTTTGTAAAATGGAAAAACACCTGAGCAACAACAATTAAATGATGGCCAGCCTCTAATGCATTGCTCTGGAAGATTGACTGGAATGATTATGTGTCCACAGGGGGGGAAAAAAATCTGCCTTTTTTCTTTTCAGAAGTAGATCACAAAGTTCTGGAAAGTGGCTTGTGAAAATTCCTACCAAATTATTGCAGGTTTTGAGTTCTGTCCTATGGGTTAGAATGTAATAAGATTAAATTGCCTAGGCTTCTGCTTTTATGATTTCCGATTACTGGTGTTAGTAAAACTGTCTCTTTATAACTTTTGCCTCCAGCCAGAGGCAAGTGTGTCTCTGCCAGCTGGGGCAGTTCCACCTAAACCTGTTGTGCAGGATCGTTTTGATTAATAAATGTCTCCAGTCTCAAATATTCCTCAGTGGTAGTGAAGACCTACAAGTCAGTTTTCTCCTTTCCCAAATGAGTAATTTTCTTTTGTGACACTTGCAACTAGTGACTGATTCTCCCTGCTGGTCTGATGTAACCGGTGAGATTTCTTACACAAGTTGTTATGAAATGACTCGTGCTCACATACTTAGTTCAATATTCTGAAGAAGGAAAATTTATTTGACCTTTGGATTGTTTTTTAACCAAGTATAGAAAGAAAAAAGAAAGGGAATAAATATTGACACAGGAGCTTGAATTCACTTGATATATTGTATTTTGTGCACACCAATTATTTGCACCACAGAATGGATATAGATCTGGTATAGTGAAGGGTATAGTCATTTACATAGCATTATAGAAACTCCTGATTTTCCTTAAGTGATGGAGAATTGTTTTCCAGAGAAGGCACGGACTCTGGAAGCTGGTGTCTGCCAGCTATTCTGATGCCAGATTCTCTTCAAACAGAATCAACAGAGAAAATGGAAAAGTACTGTGGGTGGGGAGATTGATTACATGTAAAGACACAAATTAATGTGTACTTTCAGGCTGTTTTGTCATTGATGATGTATTTTTCAATACCTGTCAATGGCTTAATGTCATATCAAAACATACATCTAGTGGTGATGGGACAAAGGAGAAAAAGAAGACTGTTTTCAGAAAGGTCACAGAACCTCTGGGCTGGCATAGCTACAACTGGAGCGAAAGAAGAATCTTGTAGTGACAATTCTGTGACCAGTTCATTATTTTCTGAACATATTTTGTTAATTTTTTTCAGTGATTTTAATGCTACATTTAAAAGGTTCCACCCTGCTTAATGCGGTGCCTTACTGTCATACGACAGTGAGTCTGAGAGCTGACTGAAAAAAATTAAATGTGATAATTAAAACATTGTGATATCAGAAGTCATTCCAAAACCAGAAGTTTTGCATCAGAGAAACAGAAGATCAAATTTTTCAGAAACTTTTGCTGTCATCTGCTGAAAATACACACACTCTGTCTGCAAATGTCTCAGAAGGGACAAGGCTGAGCATGCTGGGGACTGCTCCACTGTGGTTTCATTCATGAAAACTATTTTTCATGTGCTTTTTAAAATAGTTATGGTACTGCAACTCCCCAGATAGTCATAGTAGTACAGCTTATGCCTCTAGTCACCCCAGAGCAGGGGGAATTCATGCCAGGGAATGTTACCTTTTGTCTGCAGAACAATCCCTTTAAAAAAATATCCATGTTTTAAGAGGCTTTATTGCCCCTAGAGCAGTGGAAAAGCAATGCTGCCTTATTTTTATCACTAGGGAGGAATGAATGTAGTTATTGCCTGTGGGTGAATCCCAGTATCCTGGACACATATGCCTGCAGGTGGCAATGGCACTGCTGCTCCTCATCTTCCACAGGCTGGGAATGTCTCGCAGCGCAGTCAGCAGCAGAAATTGTGCAGCAGGGCATGGGAGCCAGGGGAGCTCAAAACCATTAGCTCTGCCTGCATTTAGGACAAGTCTGAAAGATGCTTTGCTCAGTCTATCCTAGATAAATCTTAGAAGTTTATGGAGAAATAGTTATCCCCGGGACTCCTCTCCATTTCCAGTAACAGCAGTCTTTCCCAGGGGGAGGAACGCAGCTGTGGTGTTTGAGTTGCTCTTTTTTTGTAGCCTGCCACCAGATGGAGTTCTTTTCCTAAAGAAGTCCGTCTGATTTCTTAAGGAAAGCCCAAGGGTAGCCAATATTATTTCCTTTTTGTCACTTAAAATCATCCAGTGTCAATGGCTTGTTACTGGACCTTTATTAATTATTGCATTTATTGTTTCTTTTTGTAGGGTGGACTTAGATTTTTGAGATTTTTTTTGAGGGAGCTGCAAAAACCAGGCTGGCACTTACAGAACTTCCTATTTAACAAAGCTGGGATTCTAAAAGATCAATTTTACTTCGTGTCTCAGGTCAACGGGGGCTGGGAAAAGAGATGAAAATCCTGGTACAGTGCATTTGAATTTAAACTGATGCTGATGTTGACATTTTAATAACAGGATAAATGAGCAGATACAAAGAGTCTCCCAGGCTGAAGATCCCGAAAGTGCACTGACACGTAGATGCACAACAGGTAACAGGAAGTGAGTCTGATTAACTCAAAAGTCTCAATTTATTTGAGTTTTGGTGGATAGTAGATGGCACCTGCTGCTCTCTCAGGAGTGTCCCAGCAGTGAAAGCCACTGTGCTGCTGCTCCAGGGTCACACACAGCAGCACCACCCATACCCAGCAGGGCCGGGCCCGCTCCTGGTGCCCCGGCCTGGATCCCCTTGTGCTGGACAAGGGGTGAACTTTTGGGGTGATCCCTCTGCCCGTGTTCCCTTGAGCTGTGTGGGCCCAGCATCCCGCTGGAGAGGAGCTTTTGTGGCTGGAGAAGCCCCTTGGCTGATTCCTCTGGAGAAGTAATTCTCCAGAGCCACTGAAGGCCTCAGCCCCTGGAGCGCGCTTCAAGGGAAAATGGCTGATGCCACCCAGGATCGCTGCTCAGGGATATTAAAAGCCCGAGTATATTCAGATATAGGTGGCTAATATTGCCCTGTCTCCCTGAGTCCTACAGTTTCTCACTTCCCTGCTTTGTGGGTCAGATGCTCTGAAGCCAATTTACATCAATTCCTGGCACTGTTTTTAAAGGAAGCAAGGGGGAACAGCGTGAAGTCTCGCTTTCTGCCAACAACAGGAAGCGCACGCTCTCTGTCAGGCAGCTTGTCCCAGCCATCCCTTTTGCTCAGCCAACAGATTTCGGGACTGTGGGTTTGCTTTTCCACACAGCAGCGCTCGGCAAATCCTTGGAAAGGCAACGTCGCGGGGCGGCAGCATGGATGGTCAGGGAAAGCCCAGCGCTGCTGCAATTCCCTTTTTCGAAGGGAGTGTTGCTTTAAAGAGCTCTCGCCTGAGGGAAGGGAAAGGAAATGGTAAATGGTGATAACATCTCTGCCTCGCTCTGTGCCGGCTCTGAAGGAGCTGCTGCTGAGGTCCTGCCCAGGGTGATGGCTGCAGGAGTCTCCTGGTGGCCCTGTAGCACCGCTGTCCTGCGAGTGAGACAGGTGAAGAGCTGCTCTCTTGGATCCTGCACCTAATTTTTGTGCCTAAAGCAGGCCAAGGTACTCCATGGGGTCCAGAAATTTGTTGTGTAGTTTCCTGAGATGCTCACAGAGCAGTCCAAAATCCCTATTTATTTTCATTCTCCTGATACATAAGTAAAATTAAAACTGATATGACACTACCATAAAAAAAAAAACCTAAATCCCCTCTCTGTAATATCCATCTTTGGGGCAGCTCTTTCCGGGCCCACTTTTTGTATCTGACTGCATGTGACGATCGCACTATTATTTATGTTATTTTTTTTTTTCCTTATCACTGCTGCAAAACTTTTTCTAAAGCTCACTGCAGAAGCCAGGGTTTCTTACAAACACCTTCATTCCTCCCAGTGTTTTCCAGGTGCTGACACAGGCTTAGGCTAAAGAAGGTAAGAAGTGCAATTTCCTGAAGAAATTATATTTTGTATTTTAACACCCCTTACCACCATGATTTTCTTTTTTTTTTTTTTTTTTTTTTTCTTTTGTAAATTTCTTTTCACCTCTGTGCTGCCACCAAACCTCCTGGCATTTGTTTCTCCTGGGCATTTCCTTTCTAACCCCACGCTAGCAGACTTGTCAGGGCGTGCTGTGGGGCTGAGTGGCTCCAGCCTCTCCCTCTTCCCCCTGCCCTGAAGGCTTCAACTTGCTCAGCACTAATGCAGTCCTGGCCTGGGAAAGAGCCACGGTCCTGGCACAATATTCATGGCATAAAATTATGGAAGTAGCAAGAGACTTTGTAGCAAAAGCAGATGTGGAAATGATGGGGTTTGAGCTGAGTATTTCCCTGATTGCAAAGGAAATTAGGCAAGCAGTTTGTACAGGAGAAGCAGAACCAAAAGGAAAGCTCTTCACTTTCCCCCTCGACACGTACTATTTCTCCAGAGAAGCTGTGGTGATCCTGCAAAGTTAGACAAGGAGGGTGTAACAAGTTCTTCCCTATTTTCTGGAAATCCCACCCTCTTTCCACAGCTTATCTGAAGTTTCTATTTTGCACGTTCCTATTTGTGCAAAGTTTGGGTGAGCCTCATCTTTTCCGTTGCAAATGAGCCTCTAACTAAAGCCCTCATAGGCTGATTTGTTTTTTGTTTGGTTGTTTGTTTTTGTTTTTTCTTTTTCTTTTTTTTTTTTTTTTTTTAGTTTCTTCCCTGACATTGTTGGGAGGGCAAATGAAGTCATTTTGTGTTGTGCTTTTGAAGGTTTAGAAAGGCATCCCAAATTGTTAAATCAGTTGGTCACATAAAAGAGATATTTGAGCAGAACATTACGCATCCATAGAAAAATGGAAAGAGGGCCCACAGAGCTGTGCACCAGACAGGGAGTCCCTGTCCCAGCATTGCTTTCCTTTTTTGTCTGTGCATCATTTGAAAGACATTTGCAAGGAAAAAGCAGTCTAACTTCAACAGCTAATCATGGAACAGGTTATGTGTCTTGGTATGTTTGGTCAAAATATAGTACATGTGCACAAACACACACATACTTTGATGTAACATAAAGCCTAACTTCTTAGTGCTGTGGCCTTTTTTCAATTCTTAGCTGTTAGTGCAAGGGTCTGCTGGGGTTTCTTGAGTTTACTGTCCACCAGAGGAAGCCTAATTTCTGGCTGGAGAATAAATAAGAAGACTGGGCTCCCAATCCTTCCTGATTTTGTCAAAAACATATTGCACAAGCTTGCATGAGGAATTCAGGGAGCATTTTGTGCTTCAATTTCCCTTTCAGGGAGGGAAAGGATGCAGTTGTTTCACAGAAGTGCTGCTGTTTACAACCTTTCAGAAAAAATACCTTGAATTTTGGAAACTATAAAATAAATTTAAAGATAACAGGAAGAAATTATATCACCTTTTGATTCAAAGTAATTTCCACTTGTTGTAATGTTACACACTCAAACACACACTCATCCCGAAGTCAAGAGAGCTACACACCTGCTGTGTTGGGAGCAAAAATGGATATTCTCCAGGACTCTGTATCTCCAGAGAACAGGATAGTAAGAAAATATTTATTTTTTTAATTAATGACAGCATCAAAGGAATTATTGAAAAGGACTTGCACCACGCAGTTCTCTGCTTTGTCAGAAGAAAGTAAAAAGGAAGTGTGAATGTATAGTAGGAGCTCCTGTGTTGGCTGCCTGGATTTAGCAGGGGTGGGGGGTAGAGAGCTGTCACCTAGATCTAAATAGAAGAATAGTTTCAATTCAGAAGTTGATTTCAGGTTTAAGGATAATCAAGAGAAGAGGGCAACTCTCCCATGGTATAGTAATAGGCATGCAGCCATTAAGAAAAGTGGATTTTTTTTCCCCTGGAATGCACTGGATTTGGCTTTTCTTAATTCCATAGTAATAACCCTTATGGTAGAGAGTAATTTCTTCACTGCTGAACATGATATCTTAATTTTTCCACCCAATCTTCTACCACCCTTCATTTCCCTTCTGGTCTGCCTATCACTTCTGGTACATTTGCTCCTACTTTCAATGACCAGTGGTTAAGATATCAAGAAGTAGTTAATGAAACTCAGGCAGATACCTGTAGTCTCCTTCTCCTGGCCTGGGGTTTGGAAATGCCAAATTTTGAAAATGGGTGAAAATGCCTAATTTTAGATGACTTGTTCTATTAACACATGCATTTCATTGTTTTCCTAAAACCACTCAAGCTTCTCTTCCTCTGCTCTTTCTGCTGCTCAGGATCCCAACTTTCTTTAAAGGTCAATTATATGTGATGGAGTTGTGGCTCAGGAAAAAGCAGCTTCAGGGTCTGTTGGTGCTGGGTGCTCCTCAGGAGCCTGAGTATTCTCACTTACTCAGCTTTACCCTGGTTCATGCAGAAGAAATTCTCTTGTCAGGTACTATAATAATATCATAATACAATTACAATACTCCTTATAAAACTGGTTGGTGTCTCAGCCTCGATTACAGAGCGATGGAGAGACAGATGTTCCCAAAGCAGAAGTAACCATTCTAATTTGTACCAATACTTAATGAGTCCAAAAACCCCCTACGTACAAGTGAGTGCTCAGCACAATTCCCATGTGCATTTGCTAGACTATGCAAATAAGACATTATCTCTATTATTAGCCAGGAACTAAGTGACTGGATGCAAAGCAAAAATAAGGAGTTTGTGAATGTTTCAGAGCTGGACTTGGGGAGGTAAATCACTTATTTAAAAAGTGAAACTCATGTAACAGGGCTTTGGTTACTGCCTACAAATATGTTTTTGGCAAGTATTTTCACCCTCTTTTTTTTCTTTAACATAATGGAAAGTAAGTCTATATTCTGTCCCATGGCTACACTGAGGAATCTCTGTAAGGTGAGAAAGATATATTTTTGTACACTGCAACTATCAGTGAAATAAACCTGGAGTGTTTGAATCCAGATTTGAACAACCCTGAATGTTAAGAGCTGTGTCGATCTCTCTCCTGATTTTTATGACATATTAAGGCTGTAGTTTCTTTAATCCCTGTCAATGCAACAGGGACACTACAGAGTAAAATCTGTAGTCAAATTGATATTGCTGTCTCCTTTGGAACAAAATAGGGAGGAATAGAAAAAGAAAACCCCCTCATTTACTTGTAGTACGCATCCCATCTATGTTTTTAGCTGCCCCCTCAATACTCAGGTTATTTTCCCAGTTATGGCGGTAAAGTGCATGCAGGGCTGGCAGGTGCAAACGTTCTGACATGTTGGTGAGGCTTTGCAGCCAGAGGCTCCTATCCCTGCTCCCTCAGGCAAATGATCTCTGCCCAGGAGGGGATGCTGGGCTCCTCTGGGGCCCTTGGCTTTGTTCTTAGTGGAAAGGAGATTACAGGGGATGTTAGCCCAGGCTCCTGGCATTCCTGTATCCAGGCTCTATGAGTTTTGGGGCATGCAAATAGAGGAGATGACTTCAAGGTCAGTTCTTCTGCTTGCTGAAAAGTTTATGGGCTTCAGATTGAAAAATCAGAGCATGCTGAAATTGGTCACTAAAATGTCAACTGACTGAACAGAGAGCAGGGTTTTAGTCCTGACAGCTTCAGTGGAGACCTGAGGACTCCCACCAGAGGTTTCCCTAGAAGAGAGCTGAGAGCAACCCCAGGCAAGCAGTCAGGTCACATTTAAGATTTAATCTGGTTGAACCTTGAGTGGGAAACAAGAAGTGAAAACTGTCAACTGTGCCCAGATCCATTCAGATCACTTCTAGGGACAGTTTTGATACCAAATTATCCTTGTTATGCAAAGTTCCTCGCCAACCGGCTGGTTCCCAGTTATGCATGGGGAGAAGCGGTGGCCACATCTGCTTCCCGTTTTGCCCTTTCGGGGACGAGCCATCTGTTTGGCCTCATCCCGAACAGCCTGCCTGGGGCTGATTAACTTCCTCACCCCCACCAGCCCCTGCCTCACTGTCTGCTGCAAGGTGTAGATTTTTTTTCTACTTTTTTTTTTTCTTTTTTTATTCTCTAACTGCTCATAAACCAGAACCTTCACTTCTCTCCCGAGGGACAGGAAGGCGTTGGTTTGTGTGATTTGCAGCCGCCACCAGCGGCAGGAACAGCAGCAGCTGCCCTCTATCATTCACATGTTTCATATGTGTGGTCAGGACAGATAAAACCAGGAACTGTTCCATGTCCTGGGATGGCTTTGAAGCAGTGAGACCTTTCTCTATATGAAAAGAAAAAAAAATTGTAACAATAAATGCAGCAGAAATGTCGCTGCAGTTAACAGGGATCTGTTCATTTGGCAAGAGCAGGGTTTCAGTGATGCTTGTGCAGCCTTTTTTTGTTTAAATGTGATTAACTCCTGGTGTCTGAAGCCTGGCTTTGGATTTCTCACTTCCAGCTATCCCACTTTCAGCGAAACTTGGCAGATTTTTGTCCTTCCTGTTTTCTGTACGCCCATCTACTGGCCATTACAGCAGGATTTCAGAAATCCCTGTCTGCTGCTGCCAGTGACTTCAATTCAGCAGCCCCAAAAAGTCAAAGTCTGTGTGGCCAAAATAAAGCATTAAAATTTAGAAATTGGGATAATGGATGTCCCAATTTGGATGTCTGTTAAGATTAAGACTTCTTTTGCCTTCCACAGGCCAGATGTAAGGAATTTTTCTTTCTTTCATGATGCATTTTGACCAAAATTAGTTCTCGTGTAAAATTTTCCTTCCACATAAGAAGCTTCCTGTGTTTCATGCTAGTGGACAGAGCCTGGATGGCCCACAGCAGGGAAGGATGCCCTGGAGATTTGACCCACAAGACAGGCATGAGCAGTTTGTTCAGAAATCAAATATTTTGCTTTTCCAGTTGCCACATTTTCAGTTTTCAAATTGCTGGTGCTGCTGGTGAAACATGAAGCTTTTAGTGAAAGTTTTCCTTTCTTTTTGACCATCTTTTTGACAAGCTGATAAAAGCAGTGCAATGTACTCAGTGTACTGGCAAAGTCAGGAGCATTTCTAACTCCTTTCCCCTTAGTATAATGTTGAGTGATTCTCACACACACACAGACACACAGACACACAGACACACAGACACACAGACACACACACACACACACACACACAGGATCCATGTGCTCCAGGTCTGGCTCTGAGTTCTCATTTTGCTATCTCTAAAATATTCATGTGTGTTTTAGTGTATTTCTTGATTTCAAAGCCACTGTTTGTTGAGCAGAGGTTAATGCTGTTTTGGTGTTTTGATGGCTATGTATGGATTGGGAAGCTGGTCTGAGCACTTGAGGCTGAAACTTCTCACCCCTGGTAGCTGTAGGTTTTGTCTGTGTAACAATTTGTATCTTGGCACCTGCCACAGTTTCTGATGTAATCAAGCTACTGGAGTAGGAAAAAATATAAATGTGTTGATTTGAAGGAAGTCTTTGAAACATAATAGATAAGAGACCCAGAATAGATTTTTAGGAACACAAACTTGCATTTAAATCTGTGGATTTCTCTAGCTAAAGGATTTAATAACACTGCTTGAGAATAGTAAATTTGGTCTATTTTTTGTGTTTATTATTATTATTATTAAACAGAACATATTTGTTTTGGAGAAAAGTCACCAGATGAAACAGAAATCTGTAGTTTCATTTACTGAGAACCAGCTATGATGGGGAACAACGAAACTAGGATGTTAGCTCCTTCATATATTATGTAGTCATAGTTTATAATGAAACTATACCACAAAAACTTAAGGAACTTAAGGAAAATTTAGATTTTGGGAACCTGTAAAAGAATTAATTGCAATATCATAAGCGCTTGTTTTGAGATTGTTTTTTCTTTTTTTAAAAACCTCTGTTCAAAATTATGCTATTTAACAAATGGAAATATTTCTGAAACTTTATAAATGGTGCCTTTTCTGAGAAAAACACTGATCCTAGTTTGTATTAAATATGTGATGTGAAACGTACTGTGCTGGAATCCGAACAAAGAGGGACACCCGCAGAGAAATCACCTTTGTTATGGCAAATAGTAGAAATAATTTCTCTGTGTTTTATTTTGAATTACCATGACTCTGCATGCAGAAGTAATTGTGTTCTGTAATGACTCCATCTGGCTGGTGGGAGGGAAGGGGGTGAGGAGAGGGCTGGAGGGGAAGCGCTTCTCAGCAGTGGGCTGCTTGCAGGACCTGGGAGATTGGGATGGGCAGGGACACTCTGGAGAGCAGGTGTTCAGGACCTGGAGCTGGCTGAGCAAGGCTGCCTCACGCGCAGGGTGGTGACACAGCCTGGCTTTTTTGGCCACAGAGTTTGGATTGCAAGGGCAGCACGGATGGACTCACCATGGTGCCGGGAAAACATGGATGGACTTTCCATGGTGCAGGGACGGCATGATGGAATCCCCATGGGGCTCTGTCTATCTGCACCTCACCTTACGCTGTGTTCCCTCCCACACAGTCAACACCCACAGGCACAGAGCCTCCAGCTGAGCCCAGTGCCTCCTTCACCCATGAGGAGAGTGACAAAAATATTCTGGGGCTTGGGGATTTTATCTCGTTCTCTCGTCTCAAAAGATACATCTCAGTTTGCAGACATAATTTAATAATATTTCCAATTTTTATGAAATTGCTTTTTTTAAATACAATATTCTCAAAGAAAATGAAGTTACAATATAAAACCACAGCAAAAAAAAAAAAAAAGGTGTAAATACAACTTTTTCCATTAGAAAAGGCAGTGCCTGGGGAAGAATGGGGCGCAATTACTTTTTACTTTTTTAAAACAGATATAAACTTAAAACCACTCACATATTTACTCCTTTTAAAGGTCAACTAAGCCATATCAGGGTATTGCACTATAGCAAAAAAAGAGCAAAAAAGAAGAATTCACTAAACTTTTCTGAGGGCACAGTTTGTTTCAATGAACACAGACACAACATCCTATTTCCATGCCATTCTTGCATATGTTCATAAATAAAATTACTGAACCACTTGTTCCTAAACAAAATGAGGATGATTTTGTGCAAAAGAGAAAAACACTGGAAAAAAGCAAAACTAAAAAAGCCCTTTAGTGAACAGAGAATGCCACTTGCTCTGCCTTTAGACTATGCCCTGGTACACTGTGTCTTAATATGCTTACGTATACTACTGTACTGTTTATTATACAACATCAACATATTCTGTTATAGTATAAATAGGAAAACTCCAGAGTCAGGAAACAAACCCACTGTGAGTGACAGTGCATGACCATCATGTCATACCAATCATTTTAGATACATTTACACATACAAATGTATATAAAATATTAATGATACACAAAGCCACAGAGAGGGCGTGTGCATGTGGACAGGAGGAGAGACACAGGGACTGAGACACGTGTGTGTGCACAGAGATGTGGTGAAGGTAGCAAACCTACCCAGGAATCAGAAATCACCTCTCCAAGCTGTGTTTGAGGCACACTCGAACTCCACTGGAGCTGTGCTTGTCTGCACGGTTCATGCATGTGGCTTTATTTGTGCTGGTTTTTGGTAAAAGCAAAAAAACAAAACCACCTGAGTGAGCTGCTGTCCCCCTCCCCTGTATAGCTGGGGGAGTCTTAAAATGAAAGGTGGAAAAAAATATGGCATGGGGTACATAGTGACCTAAACCTAAGAAGAACAGGAAAGAGGTCTAAGAGTAATAAAAGCAGAACATTTCTGTACAGCCAATATCTCATCTCACACAGGACATTGCAGCAGGGCTCAGAAATTGCTTTGTACCCTCTCGTTTGGCATCAGTCAAAATTGGAGAGGGGTAAGAACAGCTGAATGTAACTCTGCCAGCTATGAAAACTGAACCCATTCCATCTGTACTTAAAGAAAGGTTAAAATTAAGGAAACTCATCCATGTAAATTAATCCCCGGAAAGTCCTCTTCAGATCATTCCTAATGCAAAATATTTGGTAACACCTTACTGCCAGGTGAATTGGAGCTGAATGTGTAGCAGGTATTGATGACAAGACCATGGCTGGGGCTTGAAAGTGGCCAGGGATTCCTTGTGCCCACCCCCTGTGCAACCCCTTGTGCTGGAAGGCAACAAGCAACAACCTCCCAGCTGAGTTATGATACAGGAGTAGAGGGCATCAATAAAATCCCTCAAGGCAACTGAGTTCTAACGTGGGAATAGAGACGATCACCTTTGGGTCTGTAGTTCACACTGCTCATTTTGGGGGATAACACGTACTAGTAATGTGCTTTCCCTGCTGAGGATGCACTGGTCTGTGGGCATTCCTGCAGAGCATTCACTCTGGTGACAAAGCCACCACATTGTCAGGCTCTCCTGCAGGTTCAGTGTAAAAACACCACCGTGCCCACGTGTCCAGTGAAGCAAGGGCCTCACAGCTGCATGAACAGCCAAAGCTGGAGGTTGTGTAAGCACACATTTGTGATTCATGTTTTTATCAGTGTCCTTCCTCAGCTCCACTGTTGTTGCTCCTGACCTACACCTGCCAAACTGAAAGCAGAAGAAGGAACTCGGCATGCCTGTAATGGTATGTGTATATAGGAAATGTTTATCAAATATAGCTGCAAATGTAGTATCAGGCCACACTGGCCCAGGTACAAGCAGTTCATGGTCCCATCAAACCTGTTTTATAGTAAATACATGTGCTTGCATGCACTTGTGAATGGAAAATCTGTAAATATATGACAAGACTGCTAGTCTTGTTGGGTATTTAATGGTGTTTACTGTAAAATATTCATTCCTTATGCAGAGTGGAAGTATTTTCAACATTAAGTTAATAAGATAGGGTTTTTTATGAATGTTTCCCAGAAAATATTACAGCACCAGTGACAGATTTTTATGCAGCTGCAAAAAAATTATTTTTGCCCAGTCTTAAAGCATGGGGGTGTTCAGGGAGAGAAATGAACGATTGGAAGAGGAAGCTAAGTAGAAGCTTTTAAAAAAAGTTTTTTTATCAGATGTGTATGGAGTTAAAATCTATTTGTCATAAAGTTTTGATTCTATCTGCAACTATAGTACCTGCAGCAGAACTCACCATGGAGAAAGATTTTGGTGGACTTTTCTGCATTCTGCAAAATGCTGCAGCCTCTGGTCTCCATTCTGCAAAACCCAGTATTTTATATCTTAAGATTAGTTCCACTGAAGTAAAAGTAAAGCACTTAGTGAAATGACTGGTTGGATAGAAAGTAAACGGTCACCACAACTTTGTGGGTCTTGGTCCCTCACTATATGGCAAATGCCAGGAAAAAAGAAGACGGCTGCAAATTTTGACTGGCTGGTTTAATTAATCTCAGTGCTTTAAAAATAATCAAGTGCAACACTTATGAGTAGAGCCACAGAATTTACAAGAGGACATCTTCTGTGCCAGCAAAATGGGATTTTTTGTATCTAAGAGAGGGACATTTGGATATTTTCCAGACAGTTTAAAAGGATGAAAAATGTGCTTAAGGAGACTCCCCACACAAATACCTATCCTACTTTCTCAACTGTACATCATACTCTTCTAAATAACTAAAACTTTGAAGAGAAAAAAAATTAAATACATTGTAACTTTTATATGAAGAGTAAGGAGGGGTTGCTTAACAAAAAGTGGGGGTTTATTAGATAGGAAGAGAAAATATTTATTCAAAGAAGAGCCAACAATACCCTTTTTCTATACATTAAATGCAATTCATACTTCACAGAGTATATTACAAGGGTGTTTCTTCTATCATTTGCATTCCTGCTTGCCTGCCTAGTGACACAAACATGGCATGTTGTGCTATCAATACCAGTAGCACCCTTGCACGTGGAAATGTTCTTCTTACCACCAAAGCAGCTCAGAACCTTCTGGCTGAGGGGGTCCCATCCCAGCCCAGCTGTTGGTGAAGTCATCTGAAATGGGTCCATCCATCTTTAGTTGAGTTCAATCTTCTTAAAGTAGTCAAATAATACTGGAAATCAAAAAAAATCACACATCTGGTAGAAGAGCCCTGGGCTCAGGGTGCTAAGAGAGAAAGCCTGGCTGCTGCTGCCTGTTGTGTCCTCATTGTGTGGAGCACTCTGCACGTGGTTAAGAGTTCTGGCAAGGGGGGCTTGCAAGAAGCATCAGTTCAGGGAAGGGCTCTCAGCTATGTGACTACAAAAACTACTTACATTACTAAAGGTTTTTGGTGATCAAACATTTTCAGTAAAAACTCATTTTAGAAAACTGAGTTGCAATGCATGCTACCAAAATGAAATCCCTGTTCTTGTGGGAGAACATTGCTGAACTTATGATTCTCTTGTGACTTTTACTGTCCAGCTGACTTTTGCTTTGTTGCTGTCATGGCTCGTGCAGCTCCAGTAACGCAGCTGTTGAGGCTTGATCTGTGCCAGTGTTTTAGCCCATGTGGAAACGGTGCTCCCCTCGAGTTATGTGGGAAGAGAATTCGTACCTGTCCTGGCTGTGATAGCCACACATGTTGCATTCAAAAGGATCACGGAACCCGTGGCAGCCCATATGGATTGTATACATCACGTGATCCAAGAAAAGGACTCGACAGTGTTCACACTTGTAAACCCTTACTTGCTCCCCATTGCTGCTGATCACTTTGAAAGCATCCTGGGAATTGTCAGTGCCTGCTCTCAAGACGTCGTATTGCCTGTTTTCTTCTTTTATAGAGATGCCATTTCTTGCATGAGCACCTATGTGGTTTGTCAGGTAGATCAAACCACTGCGCTCCTCATTATTGCTCTCTGTATCTGTTGAGTCTTGGCAGCTGTTGCTGGGAGAGACATCTCGTTCGGAGGAGACAGACTTGGCTTTGGAAAGCAGCAACAAGTTTTCCACTGCGCTGTCCTGAGGGAGGTTGGAGCGAATCTGATTGTCCCCAAGAGGTTTGTGGAGCTGGTACATGGGGCTGATGACGGGCACTCCCTCAGAGCCGCCCGGCGGTGTCTGGACGAGGGGGCGCAGGGACTCTGCCCCCAGGTAACTGATGGCGTTGTTGATGGCCTGGTCGATCACGTGCGTCTGCATCAGCTCGTTCTCCTTCTCGTAGTTGATGCTGGCATCGTATGGAAGATCAGGCAAGCATTTGTCACCTGCAGTGCAAAACAGCGAGGAGTTAGAGGGCTGATTTCTACATGATTAAGGAAATTAACGTCATGGATTAAGAAAACAGGGAAGAGGACAGTTGACCAAATCCACCTCTGAAATCTACTTAAGGTATTCAGGGTTCTCTAATACAGCTGCTCAGAAAAGTGCTGGGTTGGTGGTATTTTTCAGGGTGCAAAATAATTTGAGGGTTTTGTAAAAGCAAATGGATGAAAGAAATACTGGAAATAATTATACAGGGACTCCTGGGAGCTAGAGATCTAGTCCTTTGTCATATCTTTCTCCTTTCTTACTGGTGTCCCGCATCTGCCTCTACAATGAGCAGAGGCACTCACTGCCTTTGTGGCTGCTGAAGCCAGTGTGCCCTCACAGCCACAGCAAGCTTGGCCCGATGCTTCAGAGCATGATGCACATTATCAATATTTTTACATAAAGTATTACAAACTTAGACTGGAAGTTGGATGGTTTAGTTTCAGACCTTCAGTTTCTTAGAAATAATCCATATCAGCAATGTGGTCATATATATGTAATTTTGGAGAAAAATCAATAAAAATTTTATTTTTCATATTGCCTCCATCCCCACACACCTACCATAAGCCACATTAGACACATTACCAGAAGCTACCCATGTCCCTAAATATTTTGTGTCAAAAAGTTGCTGTATACAGGAGAAACCAAGAATCATGGAAAAAATTTAAGCACATTTGTATTTGGAGCATATTTTTCCTACAAGGGAGAAAGCCTTAGCTGGAGCAAGATTACTTGTTATTGGTAACTTTAATTCTGATGGGATGCCTTGAGTAAGGGGTACTGTGCTAATAGCATACCTTGACAGTATATTTAGCTGGATACCCCAGCATTGAACACTGAGGTTCACTACAATTTCCCCCAAATTACTGTACAGATAGCAAAATATAGAAGAAAAAAGTTAGGAGTGGGAAAAACTATTTAAATGTGCAGATATTGATTTTATGAACTTAAGCAGTCTTCTCTAACCGTGTAAACCATCAGTTATTACGAGGCCCTTAATAAATTCATGCAAATGTAAAGAGGTAAAAGATTTTCACAAGCTCCTATGGTCTACCAATAACATATTGTTGATAGTCTGGATGGATTTTCTAGCTCTTCAGATCTTGGGAAACACTAAAAGCCACAAACATCTCTGTGAAGTGCTGTCACCATTTCCTGATGAACATGAAATTTACTGGTAGGTCTTGGAAAGTCCTAATTTGTCAAAAGAAATGCTAACAGAAGATGGAAATTTTACCAGAAGATCTGCACATTAATTTATCAACAATTTTCCACACAGTTTCTGCTCAGATTGACCATTCAAAGTCAGTGAAGAGACCAAAAACCTTCTAGCACAACACTTTTGCAATGATGGGGGCTAAAGTGTAGGAAGTCCTGTGGTCTGCATTTCCCACAAGATATGGTTTCATACCAGTTCCATGCTCTGCAAGCAGAGAAAGAAATACCCTGAGCATTGCATAAGTTCCCATAGGGGATGTAGGGTACAGACACCTTCTAGCTGCTATGCTACACAAGCTTCCAGTTCCTCTTGTTTTCTTTCCCAATCATTCTGCCAATTTGAGGTTCATTTGTTTTTAATTCCAGATTTATCCTCTATAATGCTACTCTTTTCAGGCAGAGGGGCCTAAGATTCAAAATAGGCATTGTAAAAGACTCTTGAATTAAATACAGGAAAACTCTCCTAACATGAACATAAACGCTTTATTCAAGGAGGAAAAAATGAAGCCAAAATCATTCCTATTCCACAGGCACTGCACACCACTGAAAAATGGGGCTGGTCCTCATTATAAACAAAATTTTGGGCATCCAGAAAGCAAGATTTTAATATCTGTTTCTTGGGTAGTATTTGCTTTATGTAGCATAAATAGTTGGTAGTTGTGCTGAGAGAACCAAGTGTTCATAAGAAAAATTTGTTTCCAAGCAAAGTGTCTGAAACACATACAAAGTTAGGGAAGGCAGGCACCATTTCTATATCTAGGCAATACAGTAATACTTGCACTCATTAAAAATAATAGCTCATTTCTGTGGTTATTAGAGCATAAGTAAATTAAACTGCTAATGGCTTGATGCACTTCAAGGTTTGCATTGCTCAGGATTCTGCAGCAGGTACTTAAACAGTAAAAATGCACTCACTGCATGTGGGCACCTTTCTCTTAGTGTTTTTTATTCCCTTTCTTGGCTGCCTGTTCTTTTAAACATTATAAGCATATATCAATTTTTTGTGGAGTTCTCACTCTCAGGTTTGGATGGCCAAGTTCTTTTGGGTTTGGGAACTATTCCAGTTCGGAATACAGAGAGAATGTTACAGGTAACTGGCTGGATTTGTTGAACAATCTAATTTTTGAAAGGTAATTAATTTAGTCTTGAGAAAAACTACTGAAGCAGAAGACACTCCTTCCTTTATGTGAAGGATGCCATTTTCTTCTTCTCCCTGAGACTCAGCACAGGTATTGGGACATGAAAATTTACAGGAGCAATGAAGTACCCAAAAGCTCTCCTCAGCAGCCAGCCAAACCTTGTGTTAATCAGGAATTTTTCTATTGTATGAAGCAGCAGATGATGATTGGAAAGGAAACGATTTGTGAGCATTTTTTTTTCTTTTTAGAATAATTTTTTCTTTTGAAGCCTATCAAATTTCCACAAATATCTGCTGTCAGTAGGTTGTCTTCCTACACTGCACCCTGAAAAACTGACAGGAAAGCCTGCCCTCCTAAAACTCATAGCTAAACTGGCTGTCTTTATTGTTTTTCAGGGTGAACAGAGAAGAAAAGAATGTAATAGCCAGTCCACACCCAAGGATACATTACATATAGTATATTTGCTAGTACCTTTTAAATTTAAGCACTTTTAATCTTCCCGGAGCTTTCATAGAATTAGTATCTGGTCTAATGCAAACAGTTACTAGAGTGTCTAAACTAGTCTGGTTGGCCTTACATATATATTATAGTTGATATATTTTTGGTATCTATCTCTACTACAACTTTTGCCCTTTTTTAAGCATAAGCATTTCTTATCCTTGACAACCTCCTAGAATTGTTGTATTTGGACTTGAAAAAAAGCCTTGGAATTTATTTTAAAACCTTTTGTTGCACCTCCTGACATAGCTGAAACTCCCCTTTCTATGTCTAGGAAATACTAATTTTCCTTACACCCCCGTGTCCTTGTTGAAGAAAGTATATTTGCATTTTCTGTCCCATAAATTGATCTTTTTTTTCCCTTGACTTTTGACTGAAGACCTTCTTAATGTGCATTTTCTTTCAGAGACTTTAATCTGATTGTTTCCTATAGAATAATATTTTTAAATGTACAGAGATTTAAAAAAGAACCTAACTAGATGTGAGTATATGCTGTCCTCTGATCTCCCATGTTTTAATTTATTGAAGAATAACCTTACCTAACTGACAAAATATTGTATGTGGATCTCACAAAACTGCTGTAATCTCTCCTTAGCACAGGCCTACTAAACAGAACAATATGTGTAGCCTTCACTTTTATAGGCTTAATGTCAAATTTTTCATTGTTAAGACAAGAACTGCTATGTGCAAATGGGCATGAAATTTTTGAATTTTTCATAGAATGAACACAAAGTTTACATTTCATTTAGGTGCTGTTTTCAGACATATCAATTTGGGCTGTAAAAATAAACAGAGTTTATCAAAGGGTGAAGAATATTACCCAGTCTATGTTCAACTAGTCACAAACGCTTTCGGAAACAGCAATATGCCCAGATCTGAATGTCATTCAAGATTTCAATAAAATAACTCTCAAAGTTTGATCAAATGCTATCCCAACGGGAAACTTTTGTTCCTATCTTCAGGTTCTCAAGGCAACTTCAAGAACCTGTTCAGATTTTGTAATGATCTGGTCTGTAAGCTTTTAGAAACACAGAAAATAGGTTTAAAATTGATCTCCAAATGTGAAAAATTAAACATGCAGAAATTTATGCTGGAGATGTTTAGTTGTTTTTTTCCCTCCAACACATCTCTGTATCTGCTTCTATAGAGATACATATTGTTAATTTAGCAAAACAAGTAAAATTATAAAGCAAAAGTAAAAATGCTGTGATTTTTTTTAGGGGACTTTGTTTTATTTTATTTTTAGGAGACAGCAAACGTTTAACTCTTACCAACAAATTTCTGAGGCATAGAGCTCTTACGTTTGGCGACGTTACTTGCTAGTCTATCCAGCACGAGGGCTCTTTCTGACCCTATCTTGCACAGGTCTTCAGCCATTTCACTCTGGTTACTTTCGTCTTTTATGACTGAAATCAAATGACATCAGAAGGGTTAGGCAGGTTCCATTTTAATGGAACTGTTGTCTTAGGTTATCATTTGTCAGTCAATGTCTTTTGGCTCCCAAGCAGCTGGATGAAGGAGCTCAGCATATGACACACAGGACAATTCTGACTCTCGGTAACAAATTCCCTCATGCTGGTTAATCTATGTACATGCTCATGTTTTCCTCATTTAGGACACAAAAATGAGATAGCAACTGCAAGGTTTCTGCCTGTATGTCACATAATCACTCCACCCTTTGTTCTACAGCCACTCTGCATTTTTGTGAATAAAAGAGGTCCTAACTTTATCCTGGACACAAAGCAGTTCACCTTTCCACTCTCCCACTGAAACCCTCTGCAATGTCCTTCTGCACCTCTCCCAGTGTATGATAATTGCTTCCTCAGCAGGAAAAATTAATCAACTTCTCAACTCCAACAGTGGAAGATCTATTTGCAAGCTACACCAACCCTTGTTTCTATCCCCTTTTATCCCATAACAAATATTTCAGTACTTCCTTGATGCTATTTTAGACTTTAACAATTTAAATTGATAAAATCACACCTTCAGTGGAACACTAATTTCCAATACTCAAACCTGTTTCCCAACCTCCTGCTGCTGCTGAGACTCTGTAGAATTAGGAGCTTAATGTGAGGCTCTAGGAAAAGGAGACTATTTCATTTTCAGTATATTTTACTTCAGTACTTTCCTGCAGAAACAAAAGGGATGTATGAAAATGCACTGTCAAAACAATGACTGTGAAACAGGTATGGAAAGGTATTTCTGACTTCCAGCACCTAAGAGAAAGGCAAATGGACTGAGATCACAACACAACTGTTTTGCTGTAGGCTTTCTGTTTGTGGGGTTTGGGGTCTTTTTGGTTTGTTTGTCAAGGGAGAAAAAGGGGTTAATTTTATTTTTATCCGCTACTAAGATATGGACATTTTTCCTGAACTTTTGGGTTGCTAATAAAGGAAGACGTAAAAAGATTATTTTTACACTTTGATTCTTTGAGTTATTTCAATTAAGTGCCTAGCTCTGCTATATTTTTCCTTCTGTGCCTGCTGAGAATTTGTTTTATCAGTGGATTAACTGGTTCACAGGACCCATTACTCTGGTACCTGGCTGTTTCTCAATAGCTGAGAACACATTGTTGTGATCCAATGTTATTCTGAGAATATACCACACCTTATCATCCATATAAAAGGATGATTGTGAAAATTTTGTTAGACCTGAAATATATGAAATCAGCTCTGATGGATACCTGTGAGGAACAGGTGAAGTTTCCCATTCAACAGTACCCTGCAACCAAACTGAGGAGTACACAACTGTTTCTTGAGTCCCTGCTGCAGCAGCACATACTGCAGAGACAACGACAGTGACAATGCCAATGCCAGTTCCAATGACAGTTATATGGAGTTTCATGGAATTATATTCCAGCCCCATATGACACTAAAGATTGTGACCAATGCAGGAAATTATAAGAATTTAGTCGTGAAGGTGCAGAAAACTAAAGGGTGTTTATGGTACATAGCCATCATTGAACAAGCACACACCAGCATCTTGGGCTGACCAAGGCTTCCAGGTACCATCTCAGGAAGAGACTTACAGAGAATCTTTCAAGGCAGACATTCAACAGGGACACAAAAGACTGAATATTTAGTTAAATGTTGAAATTATCAAGAAATATTTGTTTAGGATATAATAACATTTCTAATCAGTTCAAGAGAGGGTGAGTAATGTATTTAACAGTTAAACTTTCATTCTTCTAAAACTTCTTAAAAAAGAGGGCAAAGTGAATCATGTACTAATCCCCAGTACTTGCAACTGAAACCCTCTGAAATCTGCAACCAAATGAATAACTATTTCTCTATAATTTGGTGTCTGTAAAGTGAAAAAAAAATCATGTCATCTTTTCAAACAAAAAACTCACAGTGACTCAAGAACTGTAATTGACCTTTTAAAAACTTCATAAACTACTTCTCCTACTGTTTTATTTAAGCCTGGTAAGACTTCAGCGCACCTCCACTCAACTCAAATGCAAAACTACAGGTAATATCTCTAAGAGAAGAACTTCCCATGGACAGTGATATTTTAGTCCTCTAAAATAAGAATTTTGCAATTCAATTCATCAGGTTCCAATTTTTTGTAAAAGTTAAAAATGTAAGTACAATCTCTTGCTCCACTTCTTACTCCCTTTTACTCTATCTTATCCTTATTTAAGTTCTTTCTCAACTACATTTTTTAGATTTCCAAGCTGTTTAGGTTTAGGTTCCTTCTACTGACAATTTTTCTATGTGTGCTGCCTAAAGTGATTTAAAAAATCTGTAAAAAGCAATCTTGCTGTGGCAGAATGTCAAATCAGATGGACTAGCAGATATTTTTATACAAATTCTTTGAATTTTGTTTTTAGAGACTGGGGAAAAAAACGGGTCTGAATAATAACAGATCCACATCACACCTTGAAATAGTTTAAGAACAGTGATATTATAGCTGCTTGCTTTTCTAGTTATATGATAGAATACAGTAAAATTCACATGGCATCCACTCATTCTCAACTGTTTTTTCTACATTTTCATCATGCAAAATATGAGGAAAAATGCAGGAAAATTTCATTTTTTTAGAACTGTATAGAATTGATTTTTTTAACTAAGGACTAAATTTCTTTAAGAGTGAAGTCTTTGGTAGAATATGAGATTTAAACTTTTTAGTTAATTTATTTTTTTCTAATTTGCAAAAGCAGTCCTATAATGTCAAATATATTGAATATAGAAGATATAAGAAGAATATACAAGAAAATATACATAAATAAATGTATATATAAGAAGCAGTCATTCTTCCAAAGCATTACTTAATTCCTTCAAGTTTTCATCCCATGGAGTTATTGGATATTTAGTATTAAGCTGGTGCAAGCTCTCCTTTCAGGATTTGATATAAACAAGGGTCAGTCTCTAAAAGTGTTTCATTTCTTATTAAAGTTTAGGATTCCTGACATCACTTTCATCTTACTAAGACTTTTGTAGTAGTTCAGCTACTCATTCACACAGATTTTCAAATTCAGTGTGCAGGCACTTTAATTCATGTGCTAGACACTGAAGACTGAAATCCCAAACCAGAATATTTGCTCAAAATCCTGTCATGTCTTTGAGAAATAAGTATTTCTCCTTACTGTGTATTATTACATTGAGGTTTTCTATTCATATATTCTGCAGCCCCTCAATAAAATTAGAAGGGGAACTGCTCTAACATGCTGCCTGCAGAAGCATCTCAGTTGTATTCACTGCTATCATTATGTGCATATACTTTACATTATTTGATAGCATGTAAAAACATATTCTGGTTCTGTACAGATATAAAATATTAAATGAAGCATCATTGCAAAAAGGGCAGAGAGAACTTTCCATTTTTTCTCATTTGACGAGCTAAATAATATATACTGACAGGATTAAAAAGGTATGCAGGAAATGGAACTTACTGGCTGCATTTAAACTCCACCACAGAAACTGGATCTTCTCCATCTAAAACTGCACAAGCAAGAGGACTTTGTATGGCTAATTACTGTGATGAATCCCTTACAGATCTTCTGGATCTTTGTTAGAAAATATAATCCAAGCCCCAATATCTGCTTGCTCTCTTTCTGGGTATAGTTTTTTGATATTCTCCAAGAAATGGACTTTACCTTCATCATTACACTAGTCTCAACACAAGTCCTTACCTCCCGCCAGTCTTCTTTCAAAGGGAAGCTTGGGAAGAAGGCTGTCAACAAATTATTAGCCATTCTGGACTATCTCAGGTCAAACTGCCTAAATTAAATATCTCTGGCTTCATGTTCTCTTGCTTGGCAGAGTGAGAACAAAGCCAGATATTTCATCCTTGTTAGATGAGCTGGTCCCAGTGGTCAAGTAAGCCCTTTAAGCTGTGGCTGGGAAGGGGAGGAGATGTGCAGTGCAGAAAACTCTGCAGCACCAACTAGAACACTGGAATTAAGTCTTTATTGAAAATACAGCCATAAGTGTATTGCAATATAGGCTTCCAAGAGAAGGCGGTGAGGCGATGTAGCCATATTTTCTTGACATGACAAACTGATGTTTTCCAGGCCTTGCAAGTGTTTTGTTACATGTTTGAATTGTACCTTGGCATTTTATTTGAGCTAAAAAAAAGTGAAAAAACAGCCAAATATTTATCAAATAAAGAATTAATCCAGACACAATATCACACATGTGGGGGATGTGTGTGACTCTCCAAAGCAAAAGTTGCCACAAATGGTACTACTGATTCTTTTGTACTCCTTTCTCTGCATTTATGACAGGACAGCAGTATTGCCCAGATAGACACTTTTATTACCTGGATAGATGCTGCTTGAGAGATTCATGGTTTGAAGGTAGTTATGGCAGCGTTCTTTATGTTCTTCCAAAGAGCTGCGCTGCTTATAACTGCGACCACAGTATCCACACTTATGGGGTTTGCCAACTGGAGAAAACACAATTCATTATGAGATTCAGATGAGGAATTCAACAGCATATGGTAAAGACAAGAGATAAAAAGCCTGCCCCAAAAATAAAGCCATGCTGTGGTGAAGGAAGATTTCATCAGTTTAAAAAATCTAAGTGAAAAACAACTAATGGAAAACTGATTGTATATCTTTACATTAACAGGCAAATTCTATGGGTGCTACAAACTGATTTTAGATGATTCAGATCAGATAAAGACTGTGACATTAAATCTTTAAAAACAGCATCTACACAAGTTAGGAACTGAGACACCTTCAAAGGTCTGGGAGCGGTTTCTGTAGTGTCCAGTTGCACAGAGACTGCCAGTGGACAAACTGGTGGTATAGGGAGGGACTTGATTGGCTGCAGGTCAGTTCTGGTGAACAGAACCAGCTCAACTCTTTTAAGACAGTCTTAGATTTTGTGTGTTTTCTGCTTCTGGAAATTCAAGAAAAATGGCATGACATTTTATTTTCTGTTTTACATCAATCCAGATCGAGCTAGTTCAAGGAATTTTTCACAACAATACTTTTCGGTGTGCTTCTGGACTTGAATTTTCTGTCTTAATATGATAAGACTGTCACTTTATATGTGATTTCACAATTTTAGATAGTTACACAGCTTAATTTCTTAATTTTATTTACAGGTTCTTAGGGGAAAATCAAATTCAGACATCCAACTTGTTTTATAATGTATCAGTGCCAATTTGCCAGTTGCAGGAACTAATCATTATCTATAATTTAGGCATTGTCTCTTTAACTACAGAATCCTCAGGGTTTACCAAGAGTGTCTAGGTGAGATTTCATATATAGGTATCCATGAAAACCTTGTTTCAAATTGTGCATCCATGAAAATCAATAAAAACAAGGAGAGGGAGGCAAAATGCTATTTAAAATATGTGCCTTCCTTAATCAGGCTGGGAAAAGACAGGACAAAGAGAAATTATTTTGAAAATCTAAGGATCCTATTATTCAATACATGTGCTAGAGAAGAATCTTCCTAATTTTTTGGAGCGCAAAAATATCACTTTGAGAGCTCCCCTTCTGCCACCCAGAACCCAAAACCAACTTTCACAGGTAACATTACCAGTGTCAATTCCAGCAAAGTGTATTGGAAGTCTCCCATCCAAATAGTAATTTGCATTTGTAGCTTAGCTTGGGGAACTAGATGAGATGGCACTCTGCTTTTAAAGGCACTTTAAATGTGCTAAATTGGTTTTACTTCACAGAAGGTATGTGACTGTGGCTTCTGTCAAACAATGAGAGGTTCATGGTAATGGGAAAGTGCAGCTATTCAAAAATATTTATTCATATCTCCATGTTACTGTTGAGACAGACACTAAAAAACTCCATGAGCATCCTCTTTTGTGGAAGATGATTATCTTTCTTTCTCCCACCCTCTGCCTTGTCCCCACTCTCTCTTTCAAAGTACTTGTAATAACAATGTGCAACAAATAACTCCTGCTAAATGGTGTAGGCAGTATTCACTCCTCAGGCTGAAGATGAATACAAGACTGTATTTCAACTTTATATTATCTCTAACCCTAAAACATTCATCAACTTAAGTCATGTTTGTACTTCTATGAAATGGATTACTCACACAGGGCTCGTAAGATGAAACTCTAATACAGAAACTTTGAATCAGCCAAGAAGTATGGGAAAAAACCCAGTTCTTCTGGTGAAGGGTCGTGAGTGTGACGTGTGTTTAGTCATTTCTTTGCTGCTAACACGCTGTGACCAGCTCACAGCTTGGTTAACCCCAAGATGGGGCTACTCAGGGTGAGAAGAGCTCTCAGGATTGGTGGCCACCCCCATCTCCTCCGCGGGTAGGGTAGTGATAAGCAGCCCTGGTTATTCCCAAACCTTTGCTTACCTGAGTGAGTCCTCAGGTGTCCCGTGAGGGCATCCCTGCGGCGGCAAGCATAGTTACACAGGTGACACTTGAAGGGCTTTTCACCTGAGTGCAGTTTTATGTGGCGCAGGAGGTTGCCCTTCTGGGTGAAAGAGGCTCCACACTGATTGCACTGGAAAGGGCGTTCTCCTACGGGAAGAAGGGGAAAATATGTGAGAACAAAAAAATCTTACGCGGTAACAAGAGAAAGATTTCAGGGAGAAAGTTGTTTTCTCACTGCTGCTCTGTGACTTCCACCGGCTGCAGGTTTGATATAACATGAGGCTTTCAGACTAAACCTGCCAGTTTCTTAATGCTTCACTGGCTGGGTCAATTTGATCTGAAAATCTAATTTTTTTTTTCTAAATCAGAATGGCACATCACAATGCAAATTCAAACTCATTTAAATAAAGTGACTGCAACATTTTGTGTTGAAGAGCCACTCTTCCTGATCAGCAGTTTTGGAATAAACCAATATCCAATTTTGCATGTTGTGGCATTTGGTGGGGTTTTTAATGTGGCTTTTTTCAAAGGGTCTTTAAAATATGCCACTGAAGCAGCAAAATAAAAAGGAAACTCATTAAAAATGCATTTCAGGATCACAAGTTCATTTCAGCGTTACATTCTTATATTTAAATGAAAGGCACTTCATTATAACAGTTATAATAACTTCTTTTCATTTACATTTTCCCTGTATTTTCCCTTTCAATTTCTTCTCCATTACCTGTCTGTCCCTAAGCAGCCAAATCAGGAAAGAGACAGAGAAAAGAGAGAAAGCTAGAGAGTAAAATCAGAGAAGTTAAGACAGTGCAAAGGAAGCCCTGTACTTTCATGTCTAAGTCCCAACCCTTCTATAGGTAAGGTATGAGCAGAGGAGCTGCACAAACAGGCTCTGATGGCTTACACTTTGGACAGATGGGGAAAAACTTGAAGAGATGCAGCCTTGATTTGTCTAAACTGGTGTTTGTTATCAAGAAAGTGAATCAAAGCCTTTGCAAAAATTAATATGGCTGTTGTTTGCTTTTTAGTGTTGTTTAAAATCAATGTATTTTATTAGTTTGGGGTTTTTTGGTTTTTTCTTGTATATTTTTTAAAACATTTAAGATGGATGAGGCTTTTTCTGAGATCAATGGGAAATAAAATACGTTTCCAGTTGTACCAGATAGGAATAACAGAAAAATTATACATTAGAGCATTCTATCAGCCAGAACTGCTTCTACATGTCTGTTTCTGTACAGTCCTCAACTAAGTCAAACCAGCCTTTAAAAGACATTTGCTGAATTTTGTTTCTCTTAGGCATCAGTTCAATCTGTTGTAGTAAGTATAGCGTGTCAACATTAGAAACAGCCCAAAGATGACCAGTTCTTAGTTATACTTTTTTTTTTTTGGTGTAACAATAATATTGTATTTAAGATTTCAGTGCTGAAGTTAAAATACTAAAAGAAAGAAAAACAAAAACAATTTCTTCCTTCTCTCTCACTCAAACATCATGTACCATTTTGCACACCTAGGATGACTTTTTATGTGCATATACATGTGCATATATGTGCAGCATGATAATTTTTGACTTCTGGGTAACGCATCAAAACAGCTGAAGATCAATTAGACAGCAGCACTGTCCCAATCCAAAAACATGAAAACTCTGCCATCCGGGCTGGCAGCTTCAGCATACATCAAATAGCCAAATGGATCCCCTCTATGGCAAGACATTTTCATTGGTCAGTTTCAAGCACAGCAGCATAATGCCTGTCAAGCCAAATGAGCTCACTTTCTTTGTCAAGTAGCTCTGTTCATCTAAACTATACCCACATCTGGTTCAGCTGGGGTGGCACACAAAAATGCCAGCATAAGCCTTAAAGGACTTTGAAATGTACTTCATAAACCATGCATGGTATGGTTAGGGAGAAAAGAAAACAGGTGTCTCTCTACTTCTTAAACTTTGGGGCAGTTACTCAGGGCAGGAAGTATTTTTCAGAAATGGACTGAAACAGTAAACGGAAGAAGTCAGCTCAGCAAGGGGGGCACATTCAGAAGAAGTAGTTAATTCTTGCTAAGTAGCTTTTCTAGCATTCATTTCTGTTATTTTTACTCAGAGGACTGTAAGAAGACAAAACAAGAATGATAAAAGTACTCCAGGAATGAAATGTAAAGCAAGTAAGAATGCGATGTATCTCTAGCCTACAGCCCTCCGAGTCATAGGGTGAAGTCTTGCACTAAGTGGAGAAGATGGATGGAGCATTTGAAACGAGACTGCTGCACACCAAATACTTCTACAGAACTTAGAGTGGGATCAGATGTAAGGAAGCCTGACCTTATGTTCCTGTAGAAGGAGAACAACATTGTCACCAAAAGACCCTGAAGCTATGCTGGCCCTTAGCTGTCCATGATGCAACTACTGGGGTGAGGAAATGCCTCCTTTATTGAGTTCAGCAAAACTCCCAGACCTGCCAGGATGCTGACAGCTACTGATGGAAGGTTACTGGGTGTGGTGATACCTCCAAAAATGAGGATGGAACAGGATGGAAATAAAAAATACATAATGACTCTTTTTCTAAACAGTCTAAACAGTATTATTTTCTTCAGGTCTGAACAGTACATACCTGTCCTTGGCATGTAGCCATGACCAAATATAGGCCCAGGAACAAAAACTGCAGTGGGACCCTGAAATCAATCAACCATTATCACCGTTGCAGTGATTTGCAAGCCTTAGTAGGAGCTTGGGACCTGAACCAAATATTCAGTGAAGAATACTTATAATCTTAATGAAAATATTTCTAATTTCTTAAACAATGACAAGATCACCTAACACTCAGAGACCTCTAACAAGCAGACCTCTCTTTCTAAAAAAAATTGAGACATTCAGAACCAAGTAACAAGATGTGAGTGAACTAACTGGTGACTTAACTTAGTGTACACATAAGAGGCAATATATACACTTATGCACACGTATAAACAGATATGCATGAATGTGCAGATATATGCACGGTGAGCAAGAGAAGCCTGAATGTACCCTGAGGTTTCAGTATCGGGGAGCAGGAATTTCTTTCTCCTTTCAAGATCTCCTTTTTCTTAAACACCAAACAAGGCAGTGGCAAGCTGGAGAAAATGAATGTGCTGAAAGGGGAGTGAGAAGAGTTGGGCATCTGTGAGTTGGGATTTGCTCTGCAGATCTAAGCAACAGGTAAGGTGCTAGGGAGCAGTCAGTGCTGTACAGCTGCCTGCAGACAGAAGAGGGCAGAAATATCAGGTGCTGCTCTGCATATCTGCACTTGGCAGGTGTATTCATTAAAAACAATTACATCTTTTATCAGGTCAGGCAGTCATGTTATTTTGGCACTTCAGTGTGCTAGAGTTTTGTTCACTTATCAAATATTTATTTAAGAAAACCTCACTACATATGCAGGTTTTACATGAATTAGCAGCAAAGTAATTCATTTGTGAGGCTTATTCCTTCACCAGGCATGTATTGAAATGGGCTTCGGCATAGTCAGTTAAATGTCTGTAATAGTATATCCCATTTCGACTTTAATTTTCACAGCGCAGCTGAAAGGAAAAGCAGTCACCACTGTTTCCCCATGACGTCCCTTTAATTTAAACTACCAGCTCTGAACTTCCACTCCTTTGCGAGCCCCTGAAAAAGCACCTGAGCTCATTCAAAGAGGCTGCTCAGGAGAGGAGCTGAGGATGAGGCATGAGGGAAAGCAAAGGTTTTGCATGGAAGGACCTAGGGACAAAATTTCATACCCTTTAGTTTTATCGAGTGTAAAAGAGGGTTGTGCTGAACAAAGTGCCTCTCGTGGGCTGCTTCCACTGTAGGCTTGAACTATATTCCCTTATTAAAAAGAGGGTCTAGTTGGTAAGGGAAGAGCTCTGCAAAGGGTGAAGAAATCTTCAAGTGACAATCTTTGTGTGGTAGCACCGCAAGCACCCCTGGCAGGCAAACGGGTCCCTCTGACAGGCAAGAGGTTTGGGGAGCTGAAGGTCTGGGGAAATGACCTGGCACTCAGTGAAGTGGCCCCAGGGGATACTGTCATAGGGACCAGGCAGCCCAGCTCATGCTCAGAGACAGTGAGCTGGGTACCAAGGAGCTCATGAGAAGCAAAGGCAGCTGTGCCCACCACCTCCCTAAAGTCAGGTGTGCTCTCACACAGGCCATTTAGCCCTGGTGCAAACACTGCCATGGGACCTGAAACAGCTCCTCTGATCCAGCAACAGTGGGGGTTTTTCAACAAAAGAGCAGTCTGCTTAAGCAAGCACAAAAACTTCTACCTCTAAGTGCATTTCAAGTTGCAGCATATTGTTTCAACCATTACAGCAACCTCTTTAGCCCTGTTTAAAGGGCTCACGTACAAGTCATTTTACATGTTCATTTTATCAATTTTTAAAGGAAGGAAAGGAAAGGAAAGGAAAGGAAAGGAAAGGAAAGGAAAGGAAAGGAAAGGAAAGGAAAGGAAAGGAAAGGAAAGGAAAGGAAAGGAAAGGAAAGGAAAGGAAAGGAAAGGAAAGGAAAGGAAAGGAAAGGATCAATCAGTACTTTTTATATCTTGGAAGTAGGCTACAGCCTCTCTTCTGAGTACTAGTTGTGACTTTTCCAATAATTGTCTGTTCTTCCCTGACAGAGGGATTTATCACATAGAATTGAAGAGTACTTAGAAGCACGCAATGTAGCAGCATTGCTTCTGAACGTGGCTACCCCATGTTACACTAACAGATCACACGATTCCATGGCTCACAGTTCCTGTGACAGACAGTAACACTGAGGGCAATGGAACACACTGTGGGCCTTTTCACAAATCCTCTCCATTTTAACTCTGAAAGCACTTTGTTAATCTCACTGCTTAGTAATTCTGGGAAAGTTACTTAAGCAAGATTGTGAGGATATGGAGGAAGAAAGAATCTATGTGTTTATTGGCACAACTATTTCAAATGTAACTAAAAGACAGGTCAATTCTTACCTTAAAAATATTTTAAAATTTGCTCTCATTGGAATATTCATGTAAAAATGCCAAAACCCAAATTTATTTTCAAAGCAACTTCTGTGAAATAACATTACAGTTTGGTTCTTCTCTTTTAGCTACAAATGACATTAAAGTTTAGATTGGAAGCCTAATTTTTAGATATCTTATATCAGGCAAGGTGAGACTCACTCTTTACTTTTTCATTTGTTTCAGCCTCTTCATTTTTGTCCCTCTTTGAGACTTATCAGAATTAGAAAATTGAGAAAAGAATATTCACAGCATTGTATAATTAAAAGCCATCCCTGTGGACACAAAATCTTTACATGTCTCTTTTAGTGTCCTGGTGGAAACACTTTAGCGCACATTTGACCCATGACAATACTTGTTTTCACTTAATGAAACACCGGACATGAAATGTAAGTATTTTTTGACCAAGTCTGTCAATACAGTTCTCTTAATAAATATTTTTCCAATCACTTTCATAATCACTGATCCATAATGAGCTTTTCTGTTTTGTTGGCAATATAACAACTGGGTTAATTTCAGAGTTAGCTACAAATGGGCTTTTCTTCAGCATTCTTAGAAATTTCTTAAAAATTAAACAAGACTTCTTTTCTTTTAAGTTTGATTTTTCAATTTTTCTTTTTTTTGTTGTTTCAAATCAAACAAACAGCACAATTTCTAGCCCAATAAATGAACTTCCATGAAGAAATCTCAATTTCTGTGCAGGCCGGAAAGATGTACCAAAATAACTGAGTTCCAAAGGCTCACCCATGCTGCGTTACCTTAGAAGAGGCAACACGTGCATGATACAGAGCATAAGTCTTAGCTACTAACTACAAGAACTAGGCCAGTTCTTGTCAACTATAGGAAAAACTATGGCAGGCCTTACCAGTGTGGCTTCGTTTGTGAACCATGAGCACATTGGGACCGATGCAAATTATCCCACAGATATCACATTTTAGCTTTCCGTTAGGAAGTCGAATGCCTCCAACTCCTGACAAAGCCTTGCTGCCTGGGCCATTGTGTGAGCCATTCATTTTCTCTCCTGCGGCATCAAGCATTCGTAAATCCTCCGCACATTCTTCCCCATTCATTTCACAGGCACGCCCATTCTCTTCATCACTCTGAGTCTCTATTTTAATATTACCAGCTGAAAGAAACAATACAGGATGCCACTCAGTTTGGTTACAGAACAAATAATGTGGCAAAGAAACAATCACATGAAAGGAGTTAATTTCTAAACAGCAGGTACAATATCACTAAATAACAAATGCTGTGACCTCAACTATAATTTTGTGGGCAATGTGATGAGTTTGTAACATGTGGAGCAATGAACAGTGAAGACCACTACAACAAATACGAGGCATCCAGGGAGCTGGGAACCCAAAAAATATTACAAGTCTGTTTCTAGGTCGCTTTGAGATTTTTGTGTCTATAGCTTTCATTCTGACAACCAGGCTAATTGGACTGAAACTTAAAATTAACCCACTTCATAGGGATTTGTCCAAAACAATTGTGAAAGTAAGTAACTCAACTCAATGGATGAACAGAAAATGCAACATTCTCCACTTGGCAGGAAGATTCCTAGGGTTGTACAGAATCCAAAATTTTGGTTTGCAGTTCTACAGGGTAAGCAATGCCAATGGTAAAGCAGAGTACAAACACTGATAAAGAAATCAGGGTAGGGAAGGATGGAAGGAAGAATTTAAGGAAGCCATAGGAGTGATAGTTGTGTTTCTCGGACAGCAAGATTAGGATTGCTGAGTAATTGGAGACTATTACTATAACCAGAAGTTATGATTAAAAACCAGTCAAATAAAAAAAGGTGGATGGGAAAACTACTATGATTTTATAGGATAAATCCTTTACATTGTAATCCCATAGGTGACAACTGTCTGCAGCCAGAATAAGAATTTAGGTAAATTTGCTACAGCCACACATGTGACAACATAGAGGCTAGTAAATTTGATGTGATATGAACACAGCAAACTTCAACATTAAGGAAAATTAAGGAAAAGGGTCAAGATTCAGACAACTTCATGCCAGTATTCATTCCTCCTCTCTCCACAGGATTGTATGATGTTTTATGTATTAAAAAAAATCTTTGCTATTATTTCCCTCTTTTCTAATCTGGTGATTTTGGTGAAAAAATATTCTTCATTAGGCTGGAAAGGACCATTTCATTGCCCAAAATCTTACTTTCCATACAGTAAAACCCCTCTCACCTTCATCCCACCCCACCCAAAAAAACCAAAGAGTTTACTTCAGTAGGTAGCTAAGAATATGAGGGATCTGTTTCACCCAATAAAGTCAAGGTCTTTTTCTTCTGTGGAACAACAGTTTTATGGTAACCTCATTAAAAAAAGTGATGGTGTAGCAATAAAATAACAAAAAGCTATGGACAATAATTACCTCAAGAGATTGAAAGACTTTGATATTTCTTTGAAATGGAGAGGATTGACAAACTCTTTTCTGATACCTCCTGCAACCTCAAAGGTGTCCCAGAAGGAGTGCAAGGATGTAACTGACAAGACTATCTGACTCAAAATCCTATTGGGAAACAGAAGCCTAAAGGTGTTCACATTTATGAATACTGCTTGACTGGACACCTTTTAAAAAGTTTACCAGCCTAGGTATTTTAATGTTTTTTCAAGTATTACATTATAAGAGAAATCATATGCAAACCAGAATAAGTGCATATCATAAATAGCAGTTTTCTTTTAAAATGTATGTTCTAGAAAGAGGAATAATTTAGTGATATACCAAAAAAATCAATGACCAAACAATGACTTAAAAAGATGGCATGACTGGTTAAACAGAACTGATCCTGCAAGTTTAATGGGCTACAGCCTCATACTGCTGTTTTCATCATGGCAAATGGAAGCAATACAAATATTTGGCTTGAGTGTATGACAAGATTTTCCACAATTTACATCTAATTTTTTTCCTTTCAGTTATAAGAATAATAAATATGTATTTTTACTAAACAATTATAGGCTCCTTGCCTGCCAGGAATTTGGAGAAGGTAACTTTTGAAGCAGATTTTTTGTTAAGTTAAAACAAAACACACATGAACAAAACAAAAAGATCAGACTACTTAAGTACATGCAGACAAACATACATTACTCAGAAATGAAATGACACAAACAAAAAAAAATCATAAAAGTAGGAACTAGATGGAAATGCTCTGTAGTGAACTGAGTTTCAGTATACTTACTGGAAAAAGATTTGGGAATTATTGCATGAAAGTCCCTAAAGCCTTCCGCCCCGTATGCAGCTGCAATAAAGAAGGCAAACAGGATGCTGGTTTGTGGTACTGCTAGCAGTAAATGTAAAAGAAGATGGCACTATTGCTATAAGTAAATACCTAGGAGAAAGACAAAACTATCATCACAGAAGAAACATAAGCAGTTTAGGATGAAGGAGGAACAGGAGAAGGACAGCTGGCAGGGGAATCCTGACTCGTCTAGAACATTCCCATCTACGAAAATGCCCTTTTCTTCCAAAGCAGCCAACAAGTTTTATCATGTTTTCTAGAAGCATTATGTGCTCTTGGGTATTCCCCTTGCCTGAGCAGTAATTCCTGCTGAAGTCAAGAGGAACTCTTGCTAACTCTTGTCTCAAAAGGGTCAATCCAGGCCCCTACAGTGCAGCTCTCTCAGAAATTATTTTTTGCCAATATGCCCTCCTTCTGTGACAGAAATCTCTTAAACATCCTTGTTTCTAGTCTCTGCAGTTATAAAAAGTGAAATTGTGTTGTTTTCCTCTTACGCCTGCTGGTCTTATGCAATGGAAGAAGAGGGAGTTCAGGTTTACATATATATATATATTTATTATGTATATTGGCATATTTTTGATTTGTACTTCTAAGGCTTGTCCTCACAATTTATTTACAAAGAAGAGTTGTATAAATGTATTATACCCTGCATATTATAAGTAGCCATACAAATTACCATGCCATTGGGCATGCTGATACAGGTAATGCTGGAGTTCATTACTTGACATAAGCAATGACAGGAATATTGATCTAGCCAATATTCACTGAAGTTCTCCACAGCTACGTCCTGGACTGCTGCAGCTGTACTGCTCAATGAATGTCCCTGCGCAGACCAGGCCGAGTGCCCAGGACGTGCATCCATTCACCAGTGCACCTCGTGGCAGAGGCTCAGCTCACGTGCAGAGTTCACTTTGCCAGTGAGAGATGGTGGACATTGAGGGCATCTGACTCATCCTGGGTCCTCACAGAAATTTCACTGGTCTAATTAACAAAAAAAAGTCTCTGCCTGTTCAAACTTAGTACTTCTTGTGAATCTATCTGCAATACAAGAACTGGTGAAAAGAGTCCCACTGATGTAGGAGACCCAACAGGAGAGACAAATCACTCCAGTAAAAATGCTGAGGACTTTTATTAAATCTAAATAATAGGAAAGGCAAGGTATACTTTCTTTCTGGTTTTTTTCCCCTTGGGGGCTTAAACTGAAAATAAAAACCATCAGTGTTTTCTACTTTTGTGAGAGTGATCTTGTCCCGCCCTTGTTATAGTAGAGAAATCACTTATGGAGCAACAACGATGTGAAAAATACCTGTAAACCATATTTTTCATGTGCACTGATTATGAACATACTCAAGACTTTGTACCCATTTCTGAAACTGCTACCCAACACAGCTTTTGTAGAAATAATTTCTGTACACATCCATAGCTATGTACACACATATGCATTCATTAATTAGCTTTAAAATAACTCATGGTAATAACTTCTCATTGGCTTTTCTAACACTATTAAGAAATTACTCATTAATTAAATACCTTCAATTTGGTTGGAGGTGACCTTAAAAGGCTCAGTATTTTATTCCCTTTGTACACATTATCACAATTCAGGGCTGTTTAATACAAACCTTTTTTCTATGGAAGGGGTGCAGAGCTCTTTGATGTCACTGAACTGACAGTTTTCCCCCATTCCTTTTTTACCTATCCAGAGTGTGGAAAAATTACTCAAAAGCAGGGCACTGGCTGGGTCCCTTGTGGTCTCTTATGTTTACTGAAAATTTCACTTTGGATTTTCTGAAGAGCATTTTAAATTAATGTTAAAACATCTGTTCAGTATTCTACGGCTAAAGGTGATTTACACAAGTGTTGGAAAAAAAATAAATTGATATGTCAAAGGGGAGAGAGGTGATGATATAATTTATCACTGAAGAGCAGCATTGCTGGCTCCACATCAGACTTGGGCTGGGGCAGTCACGACAGCAGGATGGTGTGAGAGCAGACAGCGTCATACTTCCCTGGGAAGAGCTGAGCAACATGGAGATGGAAGGGAGGCATTTTGCAATGAGTGAAAGAGCTGATGGCAAGCAGAAAGGAGAAAACAAACAGACCTCCTGGGAAACTGGACGTAGAGGGTGGCTTTCGAAGGACAGAGAAATAGGCAGCTGGAAAAAAGATGCAGGGGAACAATTAGTAATTTGTTTACAATCCACTGCCAATTTACCTTCTTTTTTAGCTATAAGAGTCCCTCCCAGCTGTAAAATGCTTTCAGTTTTGTGAGACTTTGGCAATGGCATAGGTCTCAGTACCTGGGCCATAATTCTATTTGGAATGGGGCATTCACCTCCCAAGTCATATTGTTCTCCAGAGGGATTTTTAAAGATGTAAAAAAGCATAAGACCTGGTTATCAAAGGTTTTTAAAGAGTAGCAGACGAAGACAAATCACACTGAAGCTTCTGAAACATTTAAACAATAGAATTATTTGATTTTTAATGGGATTTGACATTTTATCCCAATAAGTACTAAACTGTATCTTGTGGCATATACCTGCCTTTAAGAACTTATCCTTTAGACATTATTTGAAAATAATCCAAATAATTTGGTTTGGTGTCATGCAATGTCTTGTTTGTACTTTGTAGCCAAGAGCAGAGAAAGATTCCTCTTCAAGTGTCTGCAAATAGTTTGGGTGCCTGTAATTTTTTGTTTTCATGGCTTGCTTTTTATTCCAAGACAAGTCAGAAGTATTTAGTTGATTAGTTGCTGCTTAAATCTTAGCTTTAAAATCCAGGCATTCTCATGAAGACACCGTACGTATTCAACCAGCAACCCTACCTGACTCATTTGAACAGTACCTTATCATTGTAACTGTGAGGAAAAAAACTTTAACACCATCCTTTCTAACAAATGATAGAAAATGTTGCTAAAAAGGCAGAATAAGATGAAGAAACCCTACTTATCAGGCTAAAATAAATCACCTCAGCATGCCAACATGTGTCAATAAATGCAGACAGGATCTCTTCTTGTTTACATAGGTACTCAGAAAATAATATTGTCAGCAATCCCACCTGTCATTTCTGATACAAGACACAACAGCTATTCTGTCTTGTAACTGCATATGAAAATTTTAGCATTTGGTTTTATGCACTGAAATCCTTCCCCCTTTCCTTTTTATATCATGGTCATTTACTGTGGTATCAGCTCTGTTCTCACCCCACAAGAGCTCTGCAGGTGTAGGACGCCATTCTCAGAAATGAAAGTTGCCTTTCCACAGAATATTTAAGGAGTCATTATTCACCAGCCAGACTTGACAACAAACAACGATGACCAATTCTTTAACTTAAATTATGTTTCCATTAATAATTTCTTCCCCTTATGAGCTCTGAAGCAACACAAATAACTGTGTGAGTGTGAAAAATGACAACAAAAGGTCTGGGCAGAGGAATCATAATGCAATGCCTTGAGCTCTTCCTCAGTCTAATTCAGATGACACAACAGAACAAAGATGGGACTAATCAAACTAACTGGTTATTTAGCTACAGAAAAAAGCAGGTGCACCCAAGTGCTCTTAAAAATTACTCTTCTGCTCCCTCCTTTCTACATAAGCACTGCATTGGCAGTGCTAATCAAGTGTTTGTGGTGTGTCTCTGTGTAAAATGCTGAAAGTTAGAGAGCATTTACGAAGGGAAACAAAAATAACAGAAAGAAGAGTAGCAGCAGGAACTGCTGGGACACACCTGCAGGTAGAGAGGCTGGTGCTGACGGATAAGGAGATCCTCGCTGCAGGGTCCATGCTGCTTCCTTTGACTCCAAGTGCCAATCAGCCCTTGGCAGCCAATTTCTTCCCTATTCTAATTCTGGCTTTCAATCAAATGGTTATTATTCCAGAAACACAGGCATCCACAGATAAGCTATCTCCCATGGGACAACTGGTGTGAGGAGCTCCACCCATGTCATCACCCATGACTGCAACTTCTCCCTGCTGCTGTCTGGGGGAGGTGCCCGCCCCGTGTGCCAGCGTCAGCGCCTGCCAGCATGCACAGCCTGTCCTCAGCAGAAAGGAGCAGGGAACTGTGCTTCACTGCATTGCAAAGCACATCAACATGTTTTTCTAGGGGCTACAGTGAAATCAAACTGTACGGAATCAAACAAGTGAACAAAACAACCAACAAAGTATGTCCTCTCTAGGTAAAAAAAAGTGGCTTTTGCTCCATTGTACATTCTCCCAGCAGCCTCCTGTTAGCTACCTACAGGAATTTTCTAAAGGACCAGTAAAGATACATTGGTTAAAGACAGATTCAAATAATGCCCTTAAATATACACTTGGAGATATGTGCCTTTTATACACTTTTCCAAATTTGTGTTTCAGTAGGAAATGATCTGTAACCAAACCAAGGGGCTGGTCTAGTTCATATTTCTTGTCTTTGTTGTGACACTTCCTGGTACATTCTGTACTGGATTCAAGTGTTTTTCCAAAGGACAGTTAACTACCTGGCTGTTTGATGTTCATCATCTGAACTATAAGTAAAACTAGACTTTAAAGGCAAGAGAAACAGCACTGTCAGGAAATGCCATACTAAACCTCTTTCTCAAGTTCTACACGTATGTATCTACATGCTTCCTAGATTGGAAATGCTCTGCATCTTTTACTGGCTGCATGATGGAGAAGCTAAGGGAACAGTTGCAGCTTTGCTGGTAACAGAGTTTATGGACACTTCTCTGCTTTGAGAAGTAAGCTCCGAACACTCAAACTGAAGAGAAAGATTTGCTGACAAATGATAGTAATAACAGCACTTTTAATTTTCAACTTTTTTGAATCTCTTCTGCTTTCACCAGATTTTTGTTAATATGGGCATTAAAGGATGAGGGAGTATTAAAAGGGCCCTTATCAGGAAATTTTTAAAAAGCAAAGTAACCTTAAGTAACAATGCACAACAGTGAGGTGAAAAAAATAACCATACTTGAAAACATTCTCAAGTATTCTCAAGCACATACAGATGTGTCCCTGAACGCTCATGCTTATGTACTGAGACTGGAACCTCCAAAGCCGCATCCTCCAAAAAGACTGCCCGCACACTCACTGTGCCTTACACTCTTCCCCACACAGCAACAGTTATCCAGGAAAAGCAAAGCCTGAGATATATGATATCCTCACATTAATAAGGCTTTTCCTTTCTCTAATCCTTCCACAAAGCATGATTTAGGGAAATTCATGGGTATTGACCCATTTTCAATTAATGCAACAAAACTCCAGCTAAAGGGAGTTGCACGTGGCAGCTGGGAGAACATGAAAGGAGCATGCACCTGCAAAGATTAGTGATTTGGAGAAGAGGAAAGACTACATTGAGATTCAACAGGCAGACCAGAAGCTCTAAAAGATGGAAGAAACAGCTAGGCTCTTCTGGGAGTTACTGTGGGCATCCCTTAACAAGGCAAAGGGCTTAAAAAGTGTAGAAACGATTAAAAACAGGTAAGGCCATCACTTACATATGAAAAATGTGAACTGTCGTTAGAAGGGGAGTTTTAAGCTTGTTTGACCAAGAGAAAAACCTGTGAAATCTGAAAATGCACAGAGGGTATTGGTCAGGTACCAGATCAAGGCAACAGTTACTGCCACTGCTGAACAAAACTGCCACTTTGGAGCAATGAAGTGCCCTTGGTTCTGTGGTTTAGGGAAAGGCAGGGAGATGAACTGTTTTTTATATTCCTTCAGAGAGCCTTAGTTTCCCTTGCCCTGAATGCAAAATTAGCCTTTCTTTTCAAACCTTCCCCTTTTCATGTATCACCTCAGTGAGCTGCTTGCACATGCTTATTTTTGTGCCTAGAGTGACACAGAGCTACCCTGTCTCAGGTTCAGGCCCTTGCAAGTCCATCTGTATTAAGTCCATGCGTGCTAACAATGTGTTGTGCCTTCACTCTCAGTGAACGGACACAGGGACTTTTCCAGGGACCATTCAGGTATCACTATGATGCCTTGAGCAACATTTTGCACCAATGTACATAGTTCCCCATAGCTGTCAAAGGGTCAGTAGATCTAAATTTAGACTAAGCAGCTGTGTTTAGGTTTGGGGAGGTGCCTTTGGGTGTCGTGCCAAAGCTGTGCACTGTCAATGTCCTCTTTTGAGAAGAGGTCAGAGGATGAAGTGGGGAGGAACCCAGCCATTTCAGCACTTTGGAGGGAATACACTATGAAAATTGTATTATCTTGCCTACTTTAAAAACAAATTGCTGTGCAGAGTCTTCTGTGCCCCTCATATGACACAGGGGAAAAAAACCCCAGGGATATCGAAAGCTTATTTTAGACTAAAGCAAATAAAATACAGTCATCACTTTATGAGTGATAAAGTACATATTCTCTCTGAGGACTGTGAAAAGAAGTTGATGTTGAATTACAAAGCCTGTTTTAGGTCTGTTAACCCTAAGTGCTCAGTTATTTTTCCAGATGCTATTGAAGATTCTTCTTTTTTGATTTAAAAAATATTATCAGAAAGTTTTGCAATCTAAACTGCTGTTTACTTTATCAGAGTGTACTCAACCTTCCAGAAGAAAGAAATCCAAATCTACATCTCCTGGGGAAGAGGCAAAAATTTTTCTACAGAAATCTCAAAGAAATTCTCTGAATATGGACATACCTGATAGCTCCTGAGGGGAAAAATGTCAGGACAATATCAATTATTTCCCACTGTATATCACAGACAATGCTTTGCTACAGTGACCTGCATTACCTCTCTGGCAATCAGTCCTCTATGCTGAAATGGCAAGAAATCCCAAATGATGCTGGCAAACTCGCAAGCACTCAGAGATCTGGATTATTCTGAAAGTCTACAAACTCAGTTTAGTACACATTTTTAAGAGACTTCTTGTCTTTCCTCACTCCTATATTATTTTCCATGCTTGTAGTTTTCCTGATTTTAGCTCAGGAAAAACAAGCACACCTTCCCTTTCCTGAACAGAATCCATCCTTAACCACACTGTTTCTATGATAAGTCATCCCTGACATTGGATGCCTCTTCTGTGAAGCATACAACAACTGTTAAGTGAAATACTGTTTTCTTGGGTCTTTGAGTGCAGTGTTAAGAGAAAAACCTAGATTCCACTAGCTTTCTGTAAAAGATGAAGGAGATAATATTTTAAAAAGATGAGTTTCTCAGAAAGATGTGGAGAAAAATATGTCAGAAGTTAAGACTAAATTTGATATATAAAAGATATTACAGCATCCTACCTAAACTTCCTAACTCTGATCTGCAATCACACCTTATCTGTGATTTGAAACTATTGAATTTAGGAGTCTCTATTCCTGTCCTGAAGTGTGTGTCCAAAACCAGAAAGTAACTATGCTGCAGAGCTGAAGTTTAGCTGAGTTTCTGGTGCAGGTATCACCATGCTTCCAGAAGAGAGAGGCAATCCACTCAGGTGCAGCTTCCTCAAACCAGATCTGAACAATTCTTCAGCAATATCTAAGGCTGGTGAGTGTAAAAGGTGTTTTAAAATTATTTTACATCTCTTGAATCAGTAATCTGACATTTGAAATTCACTGTAAACACAGTCAAGATCACCATCTTCTGACAGTCACAATCACCACGCTGGGTTTCTTACATCAAAATGCAAACATTTCCTTAACTTGTATAGAACAACAAATCATCCAAGCGAATACCTTGCTTGGCAGAGCTTCAAGGGACAAGTTTTTCAAAATTATAGTTTTTAAATGGAATATTTTCCAATAGCTCCAATCACTCAACTAAATTGTGACAAGGAGCCCAAAACTGATTATTATGAACATCAGAAACTTATATAATTCAGGTGACAGAAATCACCCCATCAAAACCTTTATTTCTGGATGAGGTATAGAACAGAATAATCCAATAAGGTCTAACTACTGTTCAAACACTCTTCCACTCATTTCAATAGGCCTACCAAATCCTTTAACGCTTGTCTACCAGCAAAAGATTTTCACAAAAGCAGCTAATGGTTTGAGGCACCCCAACTTCAGATACTAATGAAACTAGATTATCAGAAAACAGATCACCTGGAAAATTCTGATCCACTAAAAAAATCAGACCACTGTCTCAAGCTCTGTATCTGTATCTTGGGCATCCAGTCATTTCAGAAGCTTCCTCTGTTTAGCCTGCATGTGCAAGCAGGCATTTGTTACTTCCTCACAAACTCTGTTTGGTATAACCAGTAAGTTGATCAGTAGTGCAGTAGTTAATAAAAAGAACCTATAGTGGCATTTCAAATCCCAGAAATGGTTCAGCTATTGCTTTCCAATCTGCAGCAGAGGGAGACTGTGAAATCCTTGGTCCACTGCAGCACCAGACAGACTGGAAGCAACTGTGTTGCAGTGGAGAGCAATTTTGAAGTATCAAAATTATCCGGGAGCTTAAATCTCTTTGACTTTTAGTAATATTCAGATTTTTAGGACAACCTGAGCTTCCCATTGTGGGGTGCTGGCGGGGGTGGAGAAAAAGTAAATCTGCACTGAGAATGCTGTGAAACTTGAGTCCAATTGCAGCCATAGCTGAGAAGGCATTACAGCTTCCCCCTTGTTCCCTTGGCTTAACAGGAAACCTTTACCTATTGTTCCTCTAACTCCTTCCACAAAGAGCAGTCTGGACATATTTCTTCCCTACCCACAGTTGTTTATCTCCTTAGCATCTGTCATGGTCTAGAAGTTTGGATCAACTCCTACACCAGTTGCTATGATGTACTTTTAATTCACTCCAGTAGAAAGGTTTCGAGGAGAGGAGAGGAGAGGAGAGGAGAGGAGAGGAGAGGAGAGGAGAGGAGAGGAGAGGAGAGGAGAGGAGAGGAGAGGAGAGGAGAGGAGAGGAGAGGAGAGGAGAGGAGAGGAGAGGAGAGGAGAGGAGAGGAGAGGAGAGGAGAGGAGAGGAGAGGAGAGGAGAGGAGAGGAGAGGAGAGGAGAGGAGAGGAGAGGAGAGGAGAGGAGAGGAGAGGAGAGGAGAGGAGAGGAGAGGAGAGGAGAGGAGAGGAGAGGAGAGGAGAGGAGAGGAGAGGAGAGGAGAGGAGAGGAGAGGAGAGAAGAGAAGAGAAGAGAAGAGAAGAGAAGAGAAGAGAAGAGAAGAGAAGAGAAGAGAAGAGAAGAGAAGAGAAGAGAAGAGAAGAGAAGAGAAGAGAAGAGAAGAGAAGAGAAGAGAAGAGAAGAGAAGAGAAGAGAAGAGAAGAGAAGAGAAGAGCCTCCAACTAATGGGCACCCTAGGAAGCAGCTAGAAAAAATCCTTGAGAGAGGATTTTTCAAAAAAAAAAAAAAAAAGAGAGAGCACCAAACTGTGATTCTCTGTGTAAGAATAGTTTTTGTTTTGAGGTTTCATTATTTGCTTGTCTGTTGTTTTGAAAGGACAGTTTTAAGAACTGTGCACAATACAGGTCTAGATCTCTGCTCAGCTTTCATCTCTACAGGCAAGTTAAAAAACATGATCGTGGCTCTATCTAGATCATGGCTCTATTTCCTCTGTTGCAGCAGTATTATGAGAGGCCCCTACACTGGTACTGCCTGCATCTCTCCCTTGCATTCAAGGACACAGTGATGGTACAGTTTGGGATTACCTTGAACTATGTGGAAGGCTATTATCTCAAGTTACCAAGCTGGAAACTTTCTGACTTTTTGTCGTTTCTCTTCCCTATTTATAAATCTCTCCCTTCCTTCACTCACCTACCCACTCCTGCCTCTCCATTCTGATCTGCTTCTTTGCATTCCTGGAGGTGAAACAAAAGAGCTGCAGTTGTGACACTGCAGTTTCCACATCCTCCTCACTCTGTTATAAAAGTACTCGAAGAGGAAGAAGGGCAAATAATGAAATATAGGAAAGCAGGAAAAGAGGAAGCAGCCAAGAGATAGCAGCCCAACTGAAATGCTAAGAATTATGGAGAAGTGACATAAAGGGAAGCAAAGACCAGGAATACTTACTTAGGGGCTTAAAAAAAAAAAAAAAAAAAAAAAAAAAAAAAGAGAGAGAGAGAAAAGAGAAAAAGAGAGAGCACCAAACTGTGATTCTCTGTGTGCATCTGGACTCCTCCAAATCTGAACTAACCAGGGGCCCCTTCCTTACCTTCATATCAAAGGCAAAATTAGAAAATAGCCTTTTTTCCTGAAGCTAGCCATCTAGCCATGGGGGACAGAGTGGAAGAATACAGAAGGAAATTGGCTAAAGCAGAGCAGGGATTGCCTAACTGGGCAATCCCGCCTGGCTGGCAGTGGATGGAGCAGACAACTTAGGAAGTCCTTCCACTGAGATCATGTGTCCCACTTGTTCAGAATGAAACTTGGCTGGAGAAGAAAGCATTTAAGATTCACATGAAGGATTTTCTCTTCTTCATTTCCAGGCAAAATAGATACAAAACAGAACATGGACTTCTTTAAGAACAGAGTGGGAACACCAGCTTTTTACACTCTTCCATTTCTTAGGGACTTTTCAGCAAGAATTTGTCTGATAAAGAGCTAAGTAGAAAGTAAAAATGTGAGAAATGACCCTCTATGAATATCACAACATCAACAGTTAGGCATAATTTTTGAGTCAAGCTCCAGTTTTTGTCTTATCGGCTGGCTAACTGAATTTTGTAGTTTCTCAGGAAGATATTGGTCAAATCTTGCATGTAAATAAAGACAAGAGTGTTACACAAAGGTGTACTGTAGTACATTTATTTGTTCATCACTGCATGAAAGCTACCTTATTAGAACAACTGTCAAAACCATTTGGGGCTATTCCCCACAAAAGAGGCTGTCAGGAGGTGATAAGAAATAGGTTTTAGAAAGGTTTCACTTTCTTTGAAATATTCTTGAACAGAGAATATCAGCAGGTTCAGCTCTTCTTCCTGCCATTTATCTGTAAATGAGAGAATATCCTATGGGTCACTTGAACAGCGTTTATTTCTTCAGCTAAAGTTAATGTAATTTGGGATACGTGGGACTTCCTACCTGCATAGGAAGGAGTTAGCACTATTCTCCAGTGAATGGCAACAGTCCCTGAGATGGAATCACTGTTGGAGACCTGCACTGCAAGTCCCATCCTGCAGCTGTTACTGCTCTCCCAGTTGCCTACAGGTACAGCACCAGTACCTCTAGTCTGCAAGGGCAGAGTTTACACAGTGCATTGTTCTTGTAGGGCTTGCAATGACCAAGGTGTGAAATACCCAGTAAATTTCTGTGAGAGGAACTATGACCATTGTGAAGATTTTGCCTAGCTTGTCATATCCTGCCTACTGCAGATATGGGCTTCTGCTTATTTCAGATTTTAGGGGCATGACCTGCCTTCTGACTTTACTGGTCCTGGTCTGGTTTTCACTTCAATGGAACCCCTCTTGATGTAGTTCAGCATTTGCAAGGATAAAATTCAGTCATGTGGCAGCTCAAGAAAAAGAATGTTTTGTTATGTCAAATGAGCACAGTAAGAGAGAACATAGACATGGATGTTCTCCACGGGAAATGGATGTAATTTTTCTATTTGATTTTGGATGAGAAATGTAAAGCAAAAGAGGCATAAACAGAATCACTTTTCTGCCAATCCAGTCATAATGTTACTTACTGTTAAACCAGAACAGTTGGAAACAGCTAAGCATTGGGCTCCACTGTAACCCTAGCCATAGGGAAAGGCACAAGCAGTTTGGTTAAGGAACAATACCACAAGGGGATTTTTATGCTGATGTAAACTTGGAAAAAGAGAACATTAAATAGCAATACAAATGGGTAATACTTGATCCAGAACTATTCTCAGTTTCTCACAATTATTAATAGTATTTATTCTCTAATATTTCTCATTCTCACACTCAGTGTCCTGCTGCTTCAGCTTACAGAGAATTTGATAACAAACAAAATTTTACAGCCTGAAATGGGGGCAAGGCACTGGATGCAGACTGAGAAAATCTAGGTTTAATTCCTAGCTTTGTGACAGACTTCCTGTGTGGCCATGGGAAAGGCATTTAATCCATCATGTGCCCTTACTTCCCTATCTGCAGTTTTCAATTCTTTTTAAATGGGGATAAGCCTTTTCTCTTTTTTTCTTTTTTTTTTCTTTTTTTCTTTTTACGGGGAACTCAAAAGCCATTTTGCTGCTTAGAGTGATTCCTTTATTCAGGTACATGCCTCTCAAGTGTCCTAACTCATAAAGCTGAAATATAGCCATGCACTGGTGATCCTCTTGGTATGTGTTCCACAGAAGATTAGGGACCATGAAGCAGGCAGAAGTTGTAGCTCCAAAAAATTATATAATTTAGGTAGTTGTGAAAATGCTACTCATAGTCTGTGATGCATCCTACAGAATTATACAGAGGTAGAATTACTGTCCAGTCTAATAAACCTTGGTTCTACCATAAAATACTTGATAGCAAATGCTTGGAGCCCTCAGCCAGTTCTTCCTTATCCAGGATTGTTCAAGATCAATAAATAAACTTTGTCTTCCTCAGACTGATGCAGAATCAGGAAAGACATTTTATTTTTCCTCAACTGATCTTTTCTCATGCTATCACTCTGTTCCAAGAGAGATGTAAAAATCTCAAAGACAACTACCTCAAGGAAAGAAAAAAGCATAAGCTGTTTAATATTCAAAGCAGTTTTTAATTATCCTCCACACTGAGGCCAGCATGGCAAAATAATCAGTGGTCAGAGAAAGGAGAGAAGAGAGGGCCTCAGCCTGTACCTCTGGTGTGGGAAATGACCTAAAACCGAAAACCCTCATCTCCAGTTCAGTTGCATAGTGCTTCTTACATGTTCAGTTATGAGGTGCAAAAACTCACTCCACAACCACATTATTAGAGTATTTTTTCTCAAATGTAAAAGATCTTCAGAAGCATCTCAGCATAAAGAAAAGTCTGGACCAGAGTATGGATTTGATATCCTGAAATTTGGGCTTCTGTCCCTACTTTATCTTCACCTCCCCAGCCTCCCAAGATCAGCCTCACTCACTTCTGTCACATCAGCACCTGGTTGAAATTTCACTCACTGCACTGGTACAACCCAGGATTTCTGCCGTTCCAAATCAGGCACAGAGCTTGGAATCAGCCCTCCTCTTTTTCCAGAAGTACAAGTGATACAGTAGATTGCTCCTCTGTACTAAGATCTGGACTAATTAGAAGTCAGGAAACGAATTATTTCCTGATTCTCCAAGTCATCTAATAATTCATTGACAATATTTTATTCCCTCATGTACAATCACCAAATCATTAATTTATTTACTTTTACCTGCCTTATATTTTTCAATCTTATTTTTCAAGCTGAAGAGATGTGGTTTAAAACAAAGTTGAGTACTTTGAACAACACCAATCCCACTGCACCCTGGAGAAGAACACACAAGACTGTTTTGCTGCATCTGTTAGAAAAACAAATTTGCTCTCTGGTCTCCAGAATATTGTATATGGTTTAGATTGCACAGCAGAATTGATTACATTTCATTCTGCCCTACCTTACACTTACCTTGGCTAGAACTTGTAAAGCTTAATTAATCAATTATGTGTATATATATATATAGCCTTAATTAGACTGTAAATTCTTTGGGGTATTCTGTTGATGTTTGTGCAGTGTTTAGAGTAACAGAGGTTCTTTTCCAGTAGCCCTGTGCCACAAAGTAAAATGAGAATCAAAAAAAAAGTCCCAACAAAACAACTGGAAAAAAATGGCAGTAGAAAAAACCTAAGCTTAATTCACTCCCTTTGCCAGTCTGATACCAACAGCAAGAGCTAAAATTGACAAAGGACACACAATTATATTCAACCAGAACAAGATCTGTGCTGTGAAAACTGGTGCCAGGCATTCAGAGGGCAATCAAAACTTGGTCTCCTGTAAGGGTTAATGATCTATTCAGACTATCATTGTTGGTATTTCCTGCCATCTCAGCTTTTATCTCAGCTTTTATGGAATATTTGAAAATGTCTAGCATGCAAAGTTTCTGTCCAACTTCCTCTCTGCTCCTAGTCGCGTGCCCTAGCCAGCATAAGTGCCTTTTACTTGGAAGAATCTTTTAAAAAGTATCTGCCCAGTTTATGTTTAAAGTGCTCTTCAAATATTCCAAAGGATAAGACATTGCATTGTGTTTTCACCAAATATGATGGATTCTCAGGGTAGAAACAAACGTGTGTCCTAATGTGCCGTAACATATCAGGAAACCTTCTTTCCCATGAACTACCAAGTTGCAGCTCCTTGCTGCTACCAAGGCAGAGAGAGTACATCAGCAGTGCCCAACCCAGGGTTCATAAAGCACCTAAATTTTATACTAACACCCAGACAGTATGGCAGGACTAAATGTGAGGCAAATGGAAAAATGAAAAAAATCTGTGACTGGTGAATGATGCTTTGTTCGTTTAGAAGAGAGAAAAAGTCAACTTTCAATCTGAAGTTACTTGTCCAACACAAAAATATAAAATTTTAATGGCTGATTATTTCTGAGCACATAAAACACTCAAATCTCAGTAATCCCAATATTCTACTTGAAGGCCTTTGGACTCTTGCAAACTGTTAGTCATCAGGATTGTCACTTGCATTAGAGTGGTTCTAAGAAATCTCCTTGCCACCTGAATAAATGAAGTATGGCTCATCCACAGCTTCAAATTTCTTTACCTCAAATTCATCATGGAGTCCCAGGAAAGCTGGTGTGAATCACAGGCTTACATCTTCAGGGTAAGGTGCTTCTCAAGTGTTTTAAGAAGAGAACGTTAAAAGTTTCATTTTCTACTGTCATCTGTTTTGTTAAATGAATGTGCAGTGCCTGTCAGTAGGGCAGGATGGTGGCATGCTGCAGAAACCTTCCCGGCAAGTCTGCTGAAACTAGCTTCTGCTGATGCAAATGTGCTATTTGCTAGAGCTGCCCATGGCTATCTGATTAACTCCCATCCTATGCCTGAGCGTGAAAAACACAACCCGCAGCCCAAAATGTGAGGATCACTGTGTTCTCAGGAAGTAGGCAACTATTTGTGCTCTGTCTCACTGAGGGCAAAAAAGAGGAGTGAAAAAACCACCATTGCAGAGAAAACGTGAGTTCCCACACAGGAAGGCAGGGGACTGCATTGTGCTCAACTAGCCTGGTGTTTGTGAGGAGTTATATCTTGAACTTACCTGAAGCTCCCCAAGATGTGCATAAGGAGATTCCCTGAATACAAATTGCTTTCTGGGACAGAAGAGCAGAGCGGTCCATCACTACCTTTATTACACTGGTACTTTTGACTGTGCTTTTGTATTTGTCAGCTCAGTTAGCTACTGAAACATCTCAAAGAAAGTTATCAAGTTAGGCATACATAGGCTTTCAGTAGAAAACTGTATCTCAAATGAGAGATACAAGATATTACATCTGCATTTTCCATTAGATTATGTCAATATGTCATCCATCTCTCCCTCTGCTGTGGGTATTATATGCCCCCCAAAGCTTCACTATGCAGTCATCAATTTGGTATATGACTGCAAAAGAATCTTCTGGAGAAAAACATTTCATGAATGTTTCCCTGTCTCTTCATTACAGACCTTACTTCTATAATACTGCAAGGAATTAAGTAAATAGAGCACCTGAATGCAAGGAGGAATAGCACTTAAGAGCTGCAGGGAAGAATCCTCAGGACTCATGCACCCCTGACTGCTAAACCAGTAGGGGCAGGCAGGAGAGCCTTTTCAGGCAAAGAATGCTGACAAGAAGACTTGGGAGCATGGGTGTTTCTCCCCCTCATTTCTCCATCTCCCTCTATCTTCATGAACTCCTTGGTGGTCCTTCTTGTACTATGACCTTCACAGCTGCCTTGGCCCAGCCACTTGACACAGACTACAAAAGCCACAGTGGGTACAAACGGATCTTCCTCAGCTGTTACCCACTTCCCAAATGGAATTTACAGTTAGGTTTCTTATAGGGATACAGACAAGCTAGCAGGAACTAACCTTTTCCTCTTTTAGGTTTGAAAAAATATTTTTATGGCATGTGTTTATGTTGCAGAGTATATGTTTGCTTGGTCTAGAGAAGAAGGAAAAGCTCAACTTTCAAGATAAATGTTCTTTTGCATATGTGTACTGTTTTTACAGAGACATAAACACAGAGGAACTTGGTTTTGCAGGCACATAATTTTGTGTGCTGACAGACAGGTATTTGTATGTACATATGTGTATGTGTCTACATGTAAATATGCAAAGGGGAAAATACAGGATAAATGGGTCCTGATGGCTGGAAAATACATGGTCATTTCAAATTTCAAAGGGAGTATTAAAGAGAACAAATGAATTATAAAAAGCTTTAGAAATGAAAAACATATTTGCATTATCTTCTAAACACCAAGGCCTGTATCATGTATGGTATAAATCAGTCTCTTTCTTTGAACACAGGAAAGAGCTTATTATTAATGCTTATACTGTACAGCAAATGTACAGACTCATTAATGTGTGATTACAGAATAAACAGTATCAGACTTCTCTAGTCTGTTTGGCAAGGAGAAAAAGAATTCCACTTAACACCACAATAAGCCCATTACAGGATACCAATTTTACTAGGATCTACTAGCAATGTAGTGGCAAGATTAAACAAATGTGATACTACAACAAAGGTAATGCCTCATTACCATTATTCCACCCTCATATATTTCATGTGTTGGGCTCCAAAGCCACTGAAGCCTTTTGCTAGCACAATTATCATTTCTCATTTTTACTTCTACTTGCCATTATGTGGACAAATGGGCAGGAAACTCAATCCCTCCCCAGAAAAGCCTAGTTCCCATTTGACTTCTAGATAAATTGTTGTAGATCCACACCTGCAGCAGACAAAGCTCCAGTGACCATGCTGGCCATTAAGGCTTCCCCACCTCCTCTCCACCATCCAGCCACAGGAGGTGCCAGTTACAAATGGAACAAAAAAGAACAAACCCTGACTCAGAAAAGAAGGGCCATATGAATGGGGAAGGGATGTTCTCACTTCTTTGCTCGTGGCTGCAGTCTGAGAAAACTGGGAGGGGTGCTTTGCTTTGGAAAGACAGAGACATTTACAGCCTGAATTGTGAATAACAGCCAGCTAGATGTCAGAGTATAGACGGATCATGCACAATTTGACACTTCCCTCAGTCTCATTGGTGTTTTTTCTTTGCAAACCTGGGCACAAAACCCAAGCACCCCATAATAAGGCAAACATACTTGTCATAGCAAATTCTACAGGTGCATGTGTTGTTTTCCCCTGAAAATAAATTTTTTTATGGAAAGAACTGGAAGATGTATCTGAAATGCAGATGCAGCATGAGGGGTGCAGAAACAGTGTTCCTCAGTTCACAGTCCCCATTTTGGTGCTAATGAAACCATCCTGCTTCAACGCCAACCACTACCACCACTTCCGAGCATTGCAACACATATTCGCAGCAGGGAAAAACAGGTTCCATAACTTGGCCCATATAATGCTGAGGTGCACACTACTGTGAATGAGAAGGGACAGATCTCCCTCCAAAAAACCCCTAAGCCACTATGAAAAATCAGAACACAAAACTCTTAGCTTAGACAAAAACCCCCAAAACTCAAAAACCACCAAAGATTTGGGAAGTTCAAATCCATAACAGGGATGTTGGCTGATCACAGCTTCTTACAAACACAGGATGCTTCTAAATGATGAAATATGGAGAATGAATATTTCCTCTTCTACTAATTGCAACACAAGCTGAAAGTGTCGCCAACTGTGCCAACTTTAGTTCAAACCCACCTTTTCATTGCATTAAACATTTCTGTTGTTAATCAGCAGGGAGGGCAAAATCATGTGCAGATACTCTGTTATATGAAGGAATTAGCAATTTATTCTAAAGATCTCAGTTATTATTTTTTTTTTTTAAGGATGTGTCAGGGAACAAGTGAAGTGAGTTTCTCATATCATTCCATGAAATAATCTAGACGTTACTGAAAACTCTGGTAAGAGCCACTTCCTCAGAAGTAACATTTCCAGGGTAAAAAAAAAGTTCATGTGAAAGTTCTCCTTACCCTTCAGTTTCTTCTCCTTTTTTTTTCCCTCCTTTTTTTTTTTGTCTTTAAACTCTGATATGTGGCTGGGAGGAGTGGAAGTTAATTCATGCTGTCATATTTCTCCATTTTTGCTACATTTATTGCACTTCTCAAGCTAGATAATTTTGGACTATCTTTGAGGGAAGAGAAACAAGAGAAATGGAATGTGAAAAATAAAGAGGAAAATATGTGCCTAAACTTTTCTTTTTAGATCAGGCTTGTTTTGGCTGGAATTTGAGAATAATTCTGTGCTTGCTCTGCCATTTTTTTTCCCTCCAATTCTTCAATCAGGTTCTTAATTCAGTTTTTAGGTATGGATTTTGCCATGTTAGGATTGTAATCTCATTTTCATCAATGGAGTATGAGTTACTCACTCCCAAAAATCCTGTTGGGTGCCTGTGATGTCACTATGGCTAATGGTGAAACAATAGATTAAATACCTTCTTGGGATCTCTTTTTATGCAGGCAACTTAGACACCTAAATGCTTCTGAGAAACATGACCCTAAACTGCAATACAAGAACTGGGCATTATTCCTAACTTCAAGATGTGTAAAAAAAAAAAAAATAAGCACACACCAGGGTTACTTTAGTAGGAATTGTGTTCCTGCATGTGCACCTTTTTAACACAGAATCCACACAGAATCTATGGTTGAAGAAGGAGACAAGAGAGGGAGGGAGCAGCAGGATGTCTTGCACTGCAGGCTGAGGTCTAGCCTGCTTTGGGGCTGCTGTTCTGCTCACTTGTTCAGGGAGTGAGCTGGATGAGGCATGACAGTTTCCAATAAGCTGTGTCTGGAAGCCAAAATCCCGGGACACTAGCGGATCCACCTTCACAAGTTAACAGCTTCCTGTGGTCCCACATCACCACCATAAATGATATGCTGAGGGTAAGCCTGCACTGGTGCCTATGTCACACCTCTCTACTGCCTGCCAGGCAAAGCTGTTTCCTGAGAGGCTGTCTGAGGCTTCAAGAAACCTCACATAGCGAACTCAAAGGAAAAGGTTTGGGAACAAACCTGTGCCCTGCTGCAATGATTGGTGTTCACTCCTGGCTTTAGGACTATAGCTCCAAAAAGGAGCTCTTCCATCCCCTCTCTTTATCATAAAGGGCTTTTTCTACATTGGAGAAAACTGTGGAGGCATGGCCGCACTGCACATCCTTCCTTGCAAATCTCAGATGTGGGGGATTGAGCCAGAGTGACACTGTGTTTGCATATTTTACTACGGGACAGAGCCCAGGAAGTTCATCTGAGGGGAAAGCATAGCTGCAGGTCCTCTGCAGCCAGAAACCATCTCTTCCCAGGGAGCCACCAGAGCAGGAGCTGAAATTACAGAAATGTGAGGAGTGGCTGAACAAGACCAAAAGAGCAGCTGGTTCTGAAACATCACCTCTGTAGGGGCAAGTAGTTCCTGCACTGTGCCTCAGTACAGCAGTTAAGTTTTTGGTAAGGCTACAGTCAAGAGCACTCAGGGTGAGAGAAAACTTGCTCAAGGTAAAAAGCAAGCCTACAACAAAGACTAAGCAAGAATTAACACAGAACAGAGGGGTGGCTGGTGTCAGGAGATGAATCCAACCTTTTGATGAAGAATTATTCCCTTAAAAATCACCTGAATTTTTGAAAACTGCAGTTACAGATGTCCTCCCCAGCTTAAAATATGCCCACCTTCCAGCCAGAGCATGGTGTTTCTGAGTTGAGCTGCAGCCACTGCTGAGATCCTGCTAGATAAATTTAACTCCTGAGCTAGAAGGGGGCTTATCTCTGAGGCACATCTCTTCTGCTCAGATAAAGAGAACTTCCTCTCACTGCAGTTTAGATCAGCGGACTCAATCTCTGTACCTAAAGCCACACAGCTAAACACACTGCATCTCTCCTATTCAAGCAATGTGTGCCACTCTCTAACACTGAACAAACAAAACTTGCACAGCTCCCAGGTTTTTCCTGACTTTTGTGCTGATGTTATCTTCTGAAAACACAGCTTTACCCAGCAGGTGCTCATGAAATAGGCTGCAGCTCCACAAGCTACACAGCTCTGGAGAAACAGGAGAAAAAAAAACATAACTTCAGGACCTCCTGCAATATCATGTTGCCACACAGTGGCAACACAAATCATGCTGCTGTCATGTTTCTGAGTAAAAGAAATCCTCACAAAACTAAATAAAAATCATTGTAAAAATACAACTCTTTTTAGGATCAGTTCTGTTCTCAAGGCTTTGATTTTGTCATGTGCTATGGTTTCATCAAGAGGGCAGATTTTTACATGCCTGATCTGGCTTTGCATGGACAGGTTGAGAGAACTGAGCTGATAATGCAGCACAGCCTACACTGGGGCTGCAGCAGCTCTGTTTTCCAGGCTGGGTCACCCTTACTTCCACAAATTTCTTGCAAGTTTATTCTGAAAATGTTCACCCTCCATTACTTGCAGCAAGCATTTTTAAATTTGATAGAGGAATTCACCTTTAGTAATAGGACATTTTTCCATTTGCCTTTGTGCACATTTTTCCAAGTCATTACATAGATCAGAGGTTGTCTCTTGGCACAACAGGAAATTCCCAATGGCCCCATATACCAGTGTCTTCTGCACCTTCTGTTTCACACTATGCTCATGCAAAATATTCCTTTGAAGGCTGGAATATAACTTATATCCTGTATAGCACATTTAAGGGCATTCATGAAATTTGTCACATGCCTTCTCCAACTAAACCATCCTCTTCTATACAAATCCCTATAAGAGTTTAGCAGGCAAAGCTAAAATAATCCCGACAAAAATATCTCCTGCATTCTTCTTAAAAAAATATACATCATACTGGCAGGCTCTCAGAACATACAATACCAGTCCATACTGGGGACTGTTACTTTGGGGTTAGAAATAGGGGCTTCAGACCAAACAAGAGGGGAGATTCCTGACTTCCCTATTTTTAAAAGTTCCTAAAATATTTCAGCTTCAAGTTTTTCAATTCCTTCAGAAGCCTCCTCAGTTGGACTTTCAAGCCTTGTCTCATTGTGGAGGGTTAAAGATAATTTTCAAAGCTCCCCAAACCATCTCAAAACAAATTTTCTCTCTGCTCTCATGGGGGCTACATCGGGTGAGACAACAATTATCACTGATTATTTACAAAGGCTTGTCAGTTTCTACACACTTCCAGACCTTTGAGTAGTAGAGATGTCCATCTGAAACCTGAGCAAATAAAACATATTACACAGTCCTCCAGGTTATTCCAGCTCTTGGAATTTGGTTCCCTGAATGTCCAGGCATACACATGCCACACTTTATTACTCATACACAAGACACTGCCTTCATAGCCACTGAACACCCACAAGGAGGAGTGTGCAAATAGCTCCAGCAGCCTTTTTCTTCAGCTCCTTTTCCTGCCCTGCAGAATTACCAGGGCACCAGTGCACTGGACCTGTCTGAACCACAGGGCCGATTTTGCAAGCTGGGGTGGGGCACTTCCCCTTTTGTCTTTCCTCGCTTTTCCCCTCTGTCTGCTGCCTTTCCACACTTCTACTCTGTCTCCACCCAGCTGTGTGTGAGTTGCAGTAGATTTATGTAATGGCAATGGTTGTGGTTGCCTGTGGTGGCCCCTCAGCAATTCTTGTGCCTGTGATCTCAAATGGTGGAGCTCCTTTTAAGGAAATAAAGTAGCAAAGCTTCTCAGAGAGGGGACACTAGCCTGCATCAGTAAGTAGCTCCTCATGCAGGTTACAACCTCTGAATGCCCATGGCTGAGAGGGAGGACCCCAGGGTGTGAAGGCAATGCCAGGGTCCCAGTGATGCCAGACACCAAAGCCTGCAGGTACACAGGCTTCTCCTTCAACAACTGAGTTGTGAGAGGGACAGAACATCATCATTTGGTATTACCCACTGGGGGAGAAAAATGTCCAAAAAAATCTTCCTTTTAATGTTGCTTCTCATACCTATTTATTTTAAACAAATAGACTTTATAATTTCATATGAATCTTGTCTGTTTTCTACTGATGTCTATGATCACCCTGACTGGTTACTTTGGGTATACTCTGTCAATTGTTTGACAGTTTCAACCCAATTTTGTGAGATGAATTCTCCCCACCTCTGAAAAAGAAGATCTCTATACATTATTTGTTCCAAGCCCAGACTGTAATCTGTGACTGCAGTGGTAACATTTGACTTCTATCTTAGAAGCCTATGGTCATCTGCAGCACCAGACAGCTATCCGTGCAGAAATGGTGAGCCCACAGCCTCCTTCTGAAGCCACTAACACTGTGAGAAGTTAAAAGAGGTTTTTTTTTTTTTATCCAGTGATGGCCACCTATGGAATGAGCAGTTATGGATAAAGAAGGCACGGCCTACCTTTCCAGACAAATGCCACCACTGCAGCAAAGGGCTCTTTCTCCATGAAGTAGGATTTGATCTACAGATCACTGAGTCATTAACTTCCCACACATGTATTAGGATACAGTCTCAGAGCACAAACAGCCCTAAATTGCAACTGTTTACCACACACAGGATGTTCAGTACTCATCGTCCACAAAAGGTGCACACAACGTTTAACCTGAACCTTGCAGAGACTGAGAATTATCAAATGATATTTCCAATAGGGTACCATGAGAAATAGGGCTGTTCAAAATAGGCTGCAAAGCCACTAATTCTTAATGGAATGGACTTCCAGTGGATTTCTAAATAACTCAGACCAAGATTTCAAAAGGATATTTAGGAGAGATGATAAAAGAGAGTCTCCAGAGCCCTAAAGAGCTGTGAAAATCTCACACTTTGCTGAAAATGTTCACTGTGTCTTCTAGAGAAACTATCTGTAGAGCACATGGGTGAAAAGAACAAGATTAAAATAATAAAATGTTATAGGTGTCAGATCAGCCTGAGAAGTAAATTTGGGGTGGAGAACAGGACAAGGAAGGAAGAAGATCTAGTGGAGAGAGCAGCAGAAATTAAGCATGCAGAAGGAAGCTGCTCAACACATAGTGGCTTTCTGGGGGTTGCAACATTAAAATGATAGTAAGCTCATCAAGGAAATGAAGAGTCTTGATGTTGACCAGAACATCTCTTCCAATATGTTTCTGCTTTGCTGTGCTACTTGGGGTTATTACTAGAAACTGTTGATGACTTTACTTCCATAAATTATCCTTTCAGACCTGTTGATCATTGGTCAGAAGAAACCCATGTTTTGGGCATCCCCCCTGCCTGGGGACACAAGTCAAAACATACATTTCATGATCCCCTGGTACCTCCTTTATGAAATTTGCACCCTCTATAGTAATTTTAAATGATAATTCAAAAACTAAAGGCAACCAATAAAATCTGGCAAGTAGAGGCCTTCAACACCTTCCTTCTCAGAGCAGGAGAAATATCTCCAATGTTTCTATCAGCTCTGTAGCACCACATTAAAGTCTCAGTACATGTTTGGAAGAAGCACAAAAAGAGATTTTTAAAAACACATGGAAGAGTAGAGCCTATCTTTTTTTTCTAAAAATAGCTTATTTCCTGTAATTTTTGACCTTTGAAATGCTAAATTGATGAAAAAGGTAATTAAACTTTTGACTCCAGGAGTCAAATAATGAAACATTTTTTCATTAAATGTTACTACAAATCTGAGTATGCGAGTTGTCAATTCAACATTTCTATCTCACAGACTGATTAAAACTAAAAAAAGACTTCTCACCTAATTTCAGTAGGATGAGGTAAATATTTATTCTTTTCATTTAAAAAACTTGCAATTCCCATTGTTACCTCTATAGCCCTACATATACAAAAATATCCTCCAGAATGTAGAGACTTCATTAAATGTCTGACTCAAATTCCTTGGTGTATGCTGCATGGACAGCTGATCTCTCAGGGTGTTACAGGTTAAGTGGAATGCATTGTAAACCCTATGTTGAAATAAATCCAAATGCTAGGGGATTCCCTTTTGATGAAAGAAACAGATGGGACATTAGGAAAGTCATACAGGGAGAAATTCTTGGCTGGCCATATCTGTTCATGCAGGGCCTGTTGGTTACCACAGGCCACAGTCTAGCTCCCACCTGCCAAATACACACAGATAACATCTGGGTCTTTACAATGCTCTCCTGTCTATCTGTCAATCTTCAAACTAATTTTTCAGATCATTCTTGTCTACCTAAGTTTGGTGATGACTAACAGTGAAGAACAGATCTAGGGACATGGCAATGACAGTGTTGTACTAAACACGAAGCCTGTCTACGCTTCCAGGCCACCGCCTACATAGGAAGATAGCCCTCTTCACCCCTAATACACCTATAGGATCATGTAGGCCAAACACCACTCCTAAGGTATTATTTTATTCCTAAATTGAAGATCCAGAATGTGAACAGTAATCATATGGCTCCTGATATGCCTGGGGCATATATTCAGATCCTCTTTGTAAAAAGGAAGAATTAATTTTTTTAGTATACTGTTTTCTGAGAGCTAGCTTAAAGTTAGTAAAAAGGAGCAATAGAAGAGGTAAAAGTGCATGCAGCTTTACAGAAAAAACAAATATTGCAAGCATTGGAATTGATACCTACAGATCATCCATAAGGCAGAGTATTGTGAATCGTCTTTGTTTCTGTTGGCTATGGTAAATGTCTCACTACAAGATATGGCCCTTATAAACAAAAGACCTATGGGTAAAGTGGCTGGAGAAAAATTGTTAATGTCAGAGCATGGTAAATCTTATTTATTGCTGAGTAATGAGAATAACAGATGGAACTTATTTAGAATATGTGTACGTGTTGATATATGACTGAACTGTTGACAGAGTCATCGTCAGCAAATATGAAGTTCAACTTTGCTGCATCTTCATGATATTTGTAAGTATATCAAAGAAAATTCAACACAATGAAAAATCGTGTTTGGGTTTGAACAAAGAATTTAAAACTTTAATTTTTGACTCAGGGCTTAAATATTTAGTAGGCTTAGTTACTGTGGTAGAAAGGTGACACAACTCGTTTTGCTGAGTCGATAGACAAGCAGTTAATGAAAGATTTTGTCCAAAGATCCTTGGACTTAAAAATAAATCATTTAATAAGTGATCCAATTGTTAAAAAGCATTTTTAAATATTATTTTTTTCATAAAGTATGTCAATATGCATCTAGGAGCTGAAATTTTTGCTCACATTTTTGATAAGAGGGGATCAAATAATAAATAGACTGAAGATGCATGAGATGATACACTCCCTACTAGCTTGTGCTGGAGTTTGTGAGTAGGTTCTATTCCTAATGCTGACACCATCCTTGTGTATTATGCTGAATTAATTATTTTGCCCTCTGTGCCTCCCTTTCCACCTAGTATCCTCTACTGGATTTCCCTAGACAATTAATATTTAAAGGCACTTGCAATCTTTCTGTAAATCGTCCACCCTGACCCTTACTCTTACAATAATGTTAGAATGTAAGAATAATGAACAATACTTTTATTCGTGGGTAAACACTTGTACTTTGATAGTCATCCCTTTACAGAACTATTTTTATCACATAGGACATTTCTCACAGCATTCTGGGAGTCACTGTGCTTTTTTTCCCTCTTTTCCTTTTTTTTCCCTATTAGTTAACAGGCATGATGCTCAAGTAATATTTAGTCTTTTTAGTGCACCACGTGGGAGCTGGTGCATACAGTAGTCATCAGCATTGCTAGTCCTTGGTGTGAGTCTGGGATCCCTAAGAATAATCAGCATTTTGCACAATCATCTCTGGACAAAAATTCCAACCCAACAGACTTCATCGATTGTGGATTTTTATCTAAAAGATAAGTGTTTCCCAAAGTTCCCAAAATCAGAGATAAATGAAGATCAAATATTGGAATCTCAAATATATAAATACTATGTGTGTTCTAATTTGTATTTCTGAAGAAATCTGAATAGAAGATAACACAGTAACATTCAAGACAGCATTCAAATTAATAACAAAATAACAATAAAAATACTTGAGCATTTATTGAATTTTTATGAAATCTGACTTCATATAATTTTGACCTGGACCCACATATTTCATTCCATTTCCTACATAGAATGAAAACTCTCTTTCCTGAGGAGAATATCAAGCAACAGTCATGGTAAGAAAATAAAAAGTAGGATCTTTATAAGTTCTCTGCAGATGAAGATGCCCTTCCCAAAAAAAAAGTTGCATAAAAAACACTATGCACTCGAAGAAGATGGAAAGGCACAGGACCTGCTTGTTTACCAGTTTGTGAAAAAGTAATTTAACATTTTTGTTATATCATCTACTAGTATTTCTTATTAGATTGTATTTGTTATCTTACCCAAGATTCTGTCATTCTTAGAACTCTGCTGACCTCCAGTACTAGTTGAAAGGTCCTCTGGTATAGGCATAGGTTCATCTGGATCATCAGGGACATCACTAGTTGGAGGACTTTCCTTTCCTAATAGTGAGGAAAGCATCAGTTAGATTATCATTGTCGGAGCAGCCTCATTTTCAAATAATACCATAAGAGGAACCACAAACCAAAAAAAATTTACAAAACCCCTAAACACTACTAAAACATGATATTCTTAGGACCCAACCCCACTCCCACAAAGAAAACGTCTTAGGAATACAGGGGAATAATATTTTTTAAAAGAATGCATATCAATGTCTGTGACAAATTTACTGAGTATGGATGCACAGTTATTAGTCTTACCATTCTGGATATTTGTGAGATATGTATGTTTTCCAGCTGCTACGCTCAGAAGGTCCAATTTAGCCAACACAGACTGACAGATTATAAAGGTTATCAAATGGACATCCTTGGTAAAAAATCTTCTTTCTTCCACAACTTCTTGAGAACACATCTGGATTTGCTTCAAAGACATAGGGAATTCTAACCCACAGGTATTCTGGGGCTCCAAATGAACTACCTCAAATAAAGTTTTATCTTCAACTGAAAATTCAGTTACAATGCCAGCAAGCTTCACTAATACCCCCAGATCAAGTTCTGGCTGGTCCTCGTAGAAGTAGTGAAATGCCTGTAACTATCAGGACTTCTTAAACATGTACAATTAGCAGACTTCAAGGATTTTATTGTTTTCTATTTGCAAATAGTAAACAAACCCAAACATCTTGAGTACACAAGGCTTTGCAGAGGCAAACAGGTTGGTGCTTTAAAACACTGTAGATATTGTGGAACTGTTTTAGTGCCAAACACAATACAGTAAGAAAAAAGAACTCTTTTGCTAAGTATTGTGCTTCCAGAAATTGTGAGGTTTCTTGATTCATCCCTCAGTAACAGCATACATCTCCTGCCCATAGCACTATCACTGTCTTGCAGAACTTTCAAAATGACTGCATATATCCCTAACAAAAGCATGCCTTGGAAACATCTATTGAAGGAATTGAAGGAAGTGATTAATTTCATTGACTATTACTAAAAGACTGGCCTTTGCATTAATAGCAAGGAATAGAACAGGCCCAGAGCAGAATTCAAATGCAGTAATGTTCACATAAGACCCTTGTCTCGAAAATGGAGATGTTACCAAATTACATTGATGAAATCTGTTTGACATCCTGTGGCAATTGGCACACCAGTAAGGGCAGTAATTTTATGGCACACAGCCTTAACAAATTTGTGGGTTTTTTCCTAATGAGGATTCCCTCATTAAAACACAAACATCAATTAAACCTTAAACACTTACCAGAAATGGAAAAACTAAACCAAATATACCTTACTTTAGTGACAGCAGCTCAGTGGTGCCAGTTACGGACTTGATCTGAATGAAGTGATTGGTTTCCTCCCTGCCTCCTGGATGGATCAAAGCATTGTGTTTTCCCATCTATATTGATCATGATGGGGAGAAATGATAGGTAGTTTTAAATCATCTTCCAAATTAGCTGTTTTGAGTTGTTGGCACAGACTTGTTTAAATGAATTAAATGAGTATGTGACTGCATTTCTTAATGACACACCTATGAAACTGAGGAATAATTGCTGAGCAGGAGTTTTGAGAGCTGCATCAGGTGAACTATCCCAAACTGCAGCCAGAGGACTCCAGGGTGTTGAAGAAACAGTTCTGCACTGGCAAGAGGATTAACTAGATGATTTAATAAGGTCCCTCTCATACCCAGCTTCTGTGGCATATTCTTAAATGGGCAAAATCACACCCACTGGATATCAGTGAAAGAGCAAAGGCAGATTGCATAAATGGAGAAGAGGGAGCATGAATTTTACAGCAAAGGAAAATAAAAGCAGGAAGTAAGTAAATTTTTTTTTTTAGCATTAACAATTTAACTCCTTATTAAATTATTTCTTCAGATTCCTGGGATGTAGGGAACCTACAGAACTGACAGCAACTTTCCATTGCAAGTCCTAACCTGCCAAGTTGAGGCATCTCTTACAGATAAAATGCATAAGTGAGGAGAGACAGCTGAAATATTTCAGTTTGTTCAACATATTTTGCCCCACACAAAATGAAAACCAAAAAAAACTCAGAGGTTTAATTGGAGGGCAAGCAACAGCCTGGCAGCTTTCTTTACATTACACATAAATTAACAAAATTTGTTAAAAAGTAACAGTAATCCAAAGCTACCTGCATCTTCCAAGGATGAAACAGCACTCCCAGTTACAACAATGGATGTTGATGCTTTGACTGAGTCTAGACTGAGAAGAACAATTATCCTAAAAAGCTGAAAACTATGTATGATTACAAACCAATATAAACTCATAATACCAAAACTATGGGAAAACAGGTAACAAAATAATATCTTTATAAGCGTGTTATTAGGCATCCTACAATGTAGTCTAGGCAGGATTTGAAGTCAGAGCAGTCCTTTTGGAATGGAAACCTGTTAGCAGAAGAATACATTTGCAGTGGGGAGCTCTTTGGTTCACTAAATGGGTATCAGTCTTCTACTTGTTAAATTAATAGCAGTTTGCCCAGGTGGTATGAATCAGGCTCGCCTCTTGGACTTGGTGGGGTAGAAGCTGGAGATCGGGTCTGTTTCCCTCTTTGCAGAAGACTGCAGTTAAGAAAACTTATAAACTTGTCTTTAATGACTCATTTAATATAATTTGATTTCTTCTTGTTACTCATGATTGAGAAATCCCTACATGCAAAAAGACAGGACAAAAATAGTGGATTTTAAATAGATCCATTTATTGAGCTCTGTCTCTTGGATTCTAGAGCATCGTATTTGTATTTCATGCCTTAACTACATCCGAATCATTACACCATGGTAAGCTCATTACTGCATGGCAATCTTACACATACACGATCTCAACAACATTCTTTTTCCACTGAATTTAGAAATGGAAGGGTAGTGGGGGAAGGTGGGAATGCTTTCCATTTTAATTTCAAACAGATGAGCCCAGAACAACAACTGGTCAAAGAAAAAGGAGCTAAACCCCATCCCAATACCTAGAGGCCAGTACTGGGGAAAATTATTCAAAAGTCACATAACAGAGCAAAGTAGCTTAAGAAGTAAAGTATAAAAAAAATAATCTAATCTTGAGGTCTAAGGGGTGAGTTTTGGGTTTCTAAATTAATTATTATAAAAAGCCACCTTAGCTGTGGAATTGAAGTTCTGTTTCTGGTACTGCCACTGATTTGCGTTGCTCTTGGTTAACTCAAAAATAGAAAGAATTACCACTGCAGGCTGTATCAAATGAAAGAATTACCACTGCACCATTGTATCAAATATTCCTTTATTCCAATCTGCATCTCTGTAAGATGGTCTTAGATTTTCTACACTGCCATTTCTGTATAAAAATAGTCAAAGAGCCTAACCTATCAGTGGTGCTTGGCAACACCCTCAACTTCTCTCTATTTGAGTTTCCTCATCTCTGCCCTAAAAATATACCTGAAGCCATAAGGAAAGAGAGGGAGGGGAAAAAACTGCAATAAAGTTCAATAAGGTTTTAGTATCTTTTATTTCTGTCAAAGTCCTTAGCCTTTACATGTTCCTTTAGCATGTGCATCCAGATCTGAGAGTGATTCAGTTCATGCCAGAATGGTGCTGCTGGTGCTACAATTGTTGAAAAGAAAGCCAGGGCAGGATATATTATAGAAATCTCATTCCCTCTCCTTTGAAAAACTAATGTTGTGTGTGTGTGTCTATTTAATATTGAGGGTTTCTTCTTCCTGCTTTTGCAGAGTGCAGCACAGCCTGATTTGTTCTAGGAGATCTCTTAATGTTAGATGTGGAAACATTTGTACCGTTTTTTCACCTTCCTTAACTGTTAGACCCTAAAACTGAAAAAAAAAAAAAAAAAGAGAAAAAAAAAAGAAAAAAAGGCAGGAAAAATACTGCTTGTTAAGTGAGATATTATCTGTGTTTTCTGACTCTCTTGTATGGGTGCCGGATACCATTTGGTTAAATGTATGTCAGCTCTCTCCTCATTTCAGAACTGCAACTGCTTGTCTCATGAAATATCACTTTCAGGAGAAAAATAAAAAGTGTGAACTCTGTGCTAGTCACACAGTATTTCAGTTCCTCTAGGAGTCAGCCATGCCTGGATTCCCCGAGGTGGGAATGCCTGTGTGCATGCAGGGTTTGGCTCACTCGCATTAGTTTTATACTCTCCTGGCCTGGCTGGTCGCTGCCACACCTGAGTCAGCTGCAGCTGCATAGAGCACATGGCTGCAAAACACCACATTTGAGCTGGGGCAACTGTTTCTAGAGACCTTCTTTATTTCTGGGTTGAAAAGCAAAACAAAAAGACCTGAAGAAATCCACCAAACCAAGTTTATTTTTTAACTTATATTTTTAAAAAACCCAACCAAGTGTGCTCCTGAAGCCCCCTAATTCCATAGGCCCACAGAGCCAGATATACCTGACGAGCAATACTCATAAAACAGGAGAAATAAATAAGTGTTTTACAGTTGTCAGGACAATCTTACACTTCTGAAACTGCAATTGTTTAATTGTTTCCCAACATATAGCAGAGCTCCCTCATCATGCTAGGAAGCATCCCAGAAGCATGTAGAAACCAAGGAGAATATACAAGGGGAAAATTCCTTTCTGTATTCACCAACCTATGAGAAAGAAGTAGATAACATCCCTGTACCTTCAGATCCTCTACTTTTGAGGTCTAGTAAGAGCTTATGAAGAGGCAGTATCTGTGGAACCTAATCTGACAAACTCTCATTTCCAGAAGGTGAGTCCCCAAATATCTCTTACCATAAATGAAAGTAAATTAGGAAGTTCTTTCTTTGGCCATAACTCCAGCTAACAACCCAATACAAGTCACAGCCTTTACTCACAGAAAGTACCAGATGCTCAGTGACAGAAATGGCAGGAGAGTTCAAAGCACAATCTAATCAGTTTGTGTAGGTCTCCCTCTTATCAAAGGTAACTTTCTTTTTCAAGAAAACCCTCTCTCATTGAAGAATAGTACTATTGCATGATATGCTAGAAAAGCTAAAAGGCACAGCAAAATACTACAGTGTTTCAACTACAAAAACTTTGAGAACTACAAATTATAGATATACATCTATTATGTATATATTTACATTTATAGATATACATCTATTGTGTATATATTTACATATATACAAGCATTCACAATGGCAAAGGTTCTTGTAAGATTTCTCTCTGAAGGGGAGAGGCCGGCCACAAGGAATGCAAAGTGTTTGCTCTACCAATCCAATCCTTGACTCAAGGCAGCATCTCCCCTGCTTCTACTCTTCATGTCAAAAGAAAAACAAGCAATGCTCTAGTAAGAAGTAGCAGGTGTGAAGCTCAAATTCACACAGTTGTAAAGAATACCACAACAGTTAGGTGGGGGTATCCAGGGTAGCCTGTGCTGCTGCAGAGGAAGAGGAGGTCAGTGCTCCTCCCCATAAGAGCTCATGCAAGCAGGGAAGGGTTTCTGCAGCAGGCAGAGGAGCTGGATTCAAATCATGGTGCCTCCCATTGCTCCAGGCAGATCCAAAGTGAATAAACAACTAAACTCCACTACTTTTTCTGCTAAGGCCACAAATGCTCCAGGAACTGCATAAGACAGATTTTATTTCATTTACAAATTGGTTCAACCTGCAACAAAGCAGTGATGTGTAAGTTTATCCAGTTACAATTTCAAATTTGTTACCTCAGGAGCAAGTGAAACGTCTCCACAGGGCTAACTAGAAATGACTTCCCTATAATAAACATAACTGGTAATCTTCTGTTGGCATGAAAGATTATTATACTGTTGCTCTTTCAGACAGAAAATGTGTTTGATTTTTATTTCTCAGATGACATTGAAAGTTCTGGGTTCCAATTTTTGACAAAACTTTTCAAAAACTATTAGGAAGGAGGCAGTAAAATAACAAAAGAGAGAGGGAAAGAAAACAGTATTCATGTTTTTCAGAAAAAGCCAGTGATATAGTCACCTACACTATGCCCAGACCTTTACCAGATGCCTCCTACAGCTGGGCCCCCCAGCTCCTGAGACAGCAGTGCCCAAGAGCTGCCTCTGAAGCAAGAGCTGCACGCCCAGGTGTCTGCTGTGAGTGGGCTCAGTGACGGGGCTGTCGTGTTCCAGGCTGAACACTAAAAGTGAAAACTGAAAGCCATTACTGTTGCAGCTGCCAACATTTTAGGGAAACTGGGAAAGACAGTAACTTGGCCTTTTTCAGCTGAGGAGGCACAACAATATGAATATGTATTATCTTGCTAAGCCAATTTTTTAAGGAATCAGTTTCCAAGGAAGTTAAGAATACCCCCAAGGAATATCAATATGGGGTAAGACTGCAAAATCATATTCGAGTGACTATGGAGCAAGTTTTAGATACCAAAATTCTCTGCCATTTAAACATGTTTTAAAATATTATCTTGAACAAAAACAATTACAAGCATAAAGTCTCATGCCAATCAGTTCTCATTTTCTTTTTTTCTTCTTGTTCTTTTGTCTTCTTTTTTTTTCTTTTTGTTTTTAAACACATATAAGTAAAACTGAATGCTTTGGAAAAAAGTCAAATAACCCTGTATGGTAAATACAGTTTGTTTTTCATTTGTATTTGCCCCCTCCCACCTGGTAAATTTAGTTTGTTCTCTATTTATT